>NC_092705.1:6616218-7310063 GCF_964275005.1 Diadema setosum | reverse complement strand
TGCACTTCCGATTTTTGTCAATGGTAGTGATCATTCATTTCGATTTTTTTTTTCTTTTGGGCGATGTCAGATTAGCTCTAATACTTTTCCACCTGGGCGTCGCCCTCTCCGCGCCCCAAAGTTTTATTGACAAATCTCCTGACGTTTATGATATCTTATTATCAGCACAGGGTTCTTTGTGATAGCGCTTGTCCTTGGCCGTCCTGCTTTTGCAAATAACTTTGATGGGAAAGGTTTGTAAAGTAAAAATGAAACGTCCACACGTTTTTGATGCATGGGTCCACGTATTGGATTTGACAGGTTGTAGAAATGATTAAGCGGCGACGTGGAAAAATAAACATATTTGGAAAGCGTCGGGATAATTCCGACGATGATCTCGATTAGAAATTTTTCACTGTAGGAACAGACCGAAACGAATGACTCTTGGAAAGACAACGTAAATCTGCGTAAACTGACAGAATAATCTGTGTTATCCTCATAAAATTATATTTGTAACATGAATATCAACTTTAGAAAGTTTATCGTTTATCGTCTACTTTCGAAGCATTTACTGATTTCGGAACTTTAACAAAACCAATTTTGAACTGAACCATGAGGTTGCGCGTGTTTCCCGAAGCAACCTGCTTTTGTGACTATGATAAAATACGTTCTTATGCAATTTGCCGAAACTAACGCATATCTGATCTGCTGATGTTGAGATTTGGGCAAGGAGATGACAATATGCGGAGTTGAACTGACTGCGTGCGTGAGAAAATTAGGTAGAATACTCCTGCTATTTCTATTAATACTTCTTTCGGGACATTAATACCACTCCCTAAAGACTGCTTGTATTGCGATGCTATACAATGCAGATCTGTGACCCACAAATTCAAGTTTATTGTACTCTTTATGATAGGGTACAAATCAACGAGCAATCAGAATAAATTGTCTGGTACCTCCCTCCCCCCCCCCTCTCTCTCTCTCTCTCTCTCTCTCTCTCTCTCTCTCCATCTATCTACCACTTCTCTCCTCTATCATTCTCTATTTATCTAGCTGTCTATCTATCTATATCTATCTATCTATCCATCTATCTATCTATCTATCTATCAATATATCTGTCTATCTATCTATCTATCTATATATCTATCTATCTATCAATCAATCTATCTGTCTATCTATCTATCTATCCATCTATCTATTTATCTATATATATTTATTTATTTATCTATCTATCTATCTATCTATCTATCTATCTATCTATCTATCTATCTATATCTATCTTCTCTCTCTCTCTCTCTCTCTCTGCTCTCCCTCTCAAAAGAAGAAGTGAAAAACACCACATTATTATTTAGCATTTTTTTTACGCTCATAATAAAGTATGATATGTTTTTGCCGTCACCGAAGCACAAACGGATAGACACGCATATAGAAGGAAAATATGAATACATTTTTGTAAAAGAGGTAAATTATTTTGAATGCTTACCCTCACCCCTTCCCATGCACCCCGTAAACTTCCCTCTCCCTTTTGTTTTTGTTTTTTTTTTCTTATGGCACATACATGTATAAACACTGTATCAGTGGAAAGATCAGTCATATCTCAACAGCTTTCGTCAAGTTCCACAAGTGAATTGTGCTTGGAAATGATAAAAATTATAACATTGCTCTTTGTACAGTCCTGGACTGTAATGTAACAGTCACATAACCATCTTTGTCATAGGCATGGCCATCCCCCGCTGTGGTCATAACCATCCGGTCCCGCCATGGCCGCATAACAGAGGCCGTACTCCGGCCTCTGTTAATGCGGCCATGGCGGGACCGGATAAATGATTTGGTCTGATTATGGAAAAGAATGTTAATTTACGTTTACAT
Source organism: Diadema setosum (assembly GCF_964275005.1). Taxonomy (NCBI): domain Eukaryota; kingdom Metazoa; phylum Echinodermata; class Echinoidea; order Diadematoida; family Diadematidae; genus Diadema; species Diadema setosum. The sequence continues at coordinate 7,308,215 of NC_092705.1, read as the reverse complement.
GTACCTGCCGACCAAGTGGTAGCTAAGTAGGTATAGCGTAGGCTACACTGCTACATTAATTGATAAATCGCATGAGATTTTGTAGAAGTTTTGATGGAGTTTAAAATCACTTTTTTTGCGTCTCACTATGTAAATGTATGCGGATGATATAGAAATCCGAATACGAGATGGCCTCGGTTAATCGAGGTCTGACTGTATACTATTATGTATCATGAAATGAAAGCATCTAAACACAACTGAAGTAAGAGGTAAACTCGTTAACACGTCTTTATTGTCCTATGTGCTCGTCATAACATTGGAGTTTCTGTTTTGTTTCTTTTTGGTCCTCCTGTCTGCCAACAGACACTTTCCAAGACGAATCGATCCAGACAAAGTACATCCACTACTGCGTGCACGATGAGGAGTACCCCAACATCTTCGTTTTCGTAGCCTGGTCACAGAGCCAGGGCGTCTTCCTCTGCCACATGTTCTACTGCAACTTCGAGAGTGAGGCAGCTAACCTCAAGGTATGACCCGGAATGAAACAGTGAAGTCTTTATGAAATCACTATATATATATATATATATATATATATATATATATATATACTATACACGTATAAAAATTTATAGAAAAATAAAAGAAGAATTTTCACAAACATTAATGGCTAGATGTATACACCTCGTTTGTTGCCATTTCATGAATTTAGTAGAAAGCAAAAAAGTTAGGTTTGGTGGAGATTGAAAAGTATAAATCAGCAAATTTGAATGAAACTAACTTTCAAAAAGGAATGCTATGATAGAGTTTATAATAATATCATATTGGTGGTAATATATAAAACTACCACAGACATAATATTAAAGCCGTGGGTGAAAACATTTCAGAGGGAATGGGGTTCAAAGTTAAGATGCGCAAAAGCTTGTCAAAGATAAATGAAACAATAGTTTAGTATGAACCAGTGGTGTTTCAGGTCTTTGGGATGGGGGTGGTAGATCTTGTCTCTGAAAAAGGCTTCTTCCAGATTATACATGTATGAATTGCTCTTTGTTTGTTTGTTTTTTATATATGAAAATTATTTCGAAAGTGCGTATCTTTTGTGTGTTTTGTGTTACAGACTTCTTTGGAACTTACTGTTTCCAGCCATTTTTATGTACTAGTATGTTTTAGTTCGCTTCTACTTTGGAACAAACTTCAGAAAACAACATTCAGTAGAAATCAAGGATTCCAGTTTTTATTCTTGTTTGATTCTTAATGGATGCGAGGAAGTTCAAATATAAATCTTCTGATTGCCAAACAATTATTCTTATATTGTTGTTTGTACTTTGCTCGCATTTTAGGTGACGAGTTACGATGTATCGTGAAATTCGAAAATTCAAGAAATTAGTTGAGTGTGTGTGCATATACATATATATATATATATATATATATATATATATATATGTGTGTGTGTGTGTGTGTGTGTGTGTGTGTGTGTGTGTGTGTGTGTGTGTGTGTGTGTGTGTGTGTGTGTGTGTGTGTGTGTGTGTGTGTGTGTGTGTGTGCGTGCGTCTGTTGTGTATGTCATCAGGGTCATGATTTGACAGCGTTGCTTTATTACTAGAGAGAATATTATCTCTCTTTCTCTTTTACCCAAATACATAACAATTCGTGCCCTTGTATAAATGATATTTGATCGTATTAGATTGGCATGTTCCCATTATGTCGCATGACATTCCATCCTCATTGTTTAGCATTCCGTTTGTGATCGCCATATTAGAGTGCGTTCTTTCTAGTGGCGCAAAACCTAGCCAATTGAACATGCTTGATAAATGACACGTATACAGTACGCCAGCAAGCATAAACCGCAACCCTAAAGTTGGAGACCACGCCCTCTATCGGCATTGCATTAAATTTCAGCCGGTACCACAGAAATGAAAAGTAACACCCTTTTTTGTTTGTTGTTTGTTTCATGGATCATTTTGCACACAGGCTGCATTTGCCAATGGCTTCCAGGCAGCGTACAAGGAATGGAAGAGTGATGCGAGGCCACCCCCACGGAGACAGCGAGAAACCTACTCAGAGTACGCCCCTGCCCGCCTCACCCGTGGAGGTATGATCTAACACGAGGAAATAGATGGAATTCAGTTCAGTTCAATCCCATTCAAATAAGTTCAAATCAATTCAAATCAATTCAATTTAAGTCAATTCAATTTCTTTTCATTTCATTTCATTTCATTTCTTTTCATTTCAATTCAATTCATTTCAATTCAATTTAATTGAATTCATTTCAACCTGATTTGATAATATTTAATTCAGTTTAACCTAATTGAACTTAATTTAATTTAAGTTAATTCAATTTAATTTAATTCAATTTAATTTAACTCAATTCAACTCATTCAACAAATCTTATTCGCAATCAACCAAATATAACATGCTTACAGGACTGATAACTGAGTACATAGCAAACTACATGGCATTCACATCAATCTTTAACCCTAGGATATGAAACACAGCTTTTCCCGTATTTTAAAGGAAGTGATTATGTAAGAAAAATAACAATGATTAGATAGGTGTATTTGGAAATGAGGAAATCCACAAAATATGCACTTGCTCTTCTCATTATAACGAAAAATTACACATACAACTTCCTCATATCCAAATCGTTTGAAACAGGAATCACTGCTAAAGGGGACTCTCACCCTTGATACAAAATAATCTTCATGATGAGACAATGTATACAGTCAGTATTTTAAAGGAATGATATTAAAGGCTTTGTGTTGGGACTATAAAATGATAGAAGCCCGGCCATCTGTATTTTATGCGATGTTCTTCACACTCTCACTTTCTGCCAATTTTGGAGATTTTTGCACCGGCATAGAATAGTCGTCGTCGTTGTTAATGTTGTTCATCTGGGCAATGAAATGTGTGATGAGCAAGACGTAGAATAGCAAATATTTTCAACTATTCATACCAATAACTTATAACAATAATTTAGACTAATAGGTGCACCACATTTCCAAAGGAGGCAATCTTGACTCGACCCCACCCCAGCTCCTGAGATTGATCACATGAAAGCAAACTCCGTCCACTCGTGTGAAGGACAGCCAGCTTAATCATGTTCAAAGTCTTTCCCAGCGATTTTTCGTCGTTCATGTAAGCAAAACAATGTTGATACATTAAACCTGTAATAAACCTAGTAAATTGCAATTTTATGGAAGTGCCGAGAAAAAACGGATGTTTTTGCAATTTAAATCTGCAAATCATTAAATTTTCAGTCTCCAGATGTGTCAAGAGACTCGTGGTTTGTCTGTTCTGTTAGCTTTAGATTTCCATCGCCGGTCGTATGAAGCACCAGCGGTCATGGAACGTGAGCAATACCGACCGCCACGAGCCTCCGGCCGGTACGGTAGCCGACGTCCCCGACCACAAAGCGGCCCTCGACCAAACCAAACCATCGAAGTCTACGGCGACCCGCACCAGGGAGGTTACTACTACGACGACGACGACGACGATTTCCTCCCCGATGCCGCCCCGGCGCCACGTGAGAAGGAGGTCGTGTACACCCGTGAGACCTTCCCAGCCCCAGGCGAGGCCTACGACAGGCGAAACGGTATGCGGGGGTCCCCGGCCTACGACGACGGCCTTTACGCGACCAGAGGTGGCCTCTACGGGCAGGTGGATCGCGGCCGTCGGTCACGCAGATACGTCGATAGTGGATACGCACGGGATGACATGCTGTTCTAATTCGACGTAACTCTATAGTAAACGATCGTTTAGATGCTTGCAAAGGAAATTGAGTTTTATAGTGATATACTCGGTCTAGATTCCAGGCAGTAAGTGTGAATACATCGACTTGCGTTCCTTGCGAAATGAAGATATCTAGAGAGTACTTGCAATCGAAAGAAACCAGCGATGTGGTAAAATAATACCTTTTAGCACACTCAATTCGTATGTGCCATTTGTATTGTTTCATAGCTTTTGCGGTACACTGCTCATAGTTCCAATATGAACAATCAAGGTTTGAAAAAAAAAAAAGAAGAGATAATCAATGCTGGGCTTAATTTACCTTGCTTCAGGGAACTATGATATGCCTGGAATTTAGACTGCAGCAAATAGAAAAAAAAAGTGTAAACGTGTATGATACTACAGAAGATCAAGCATATTTTATATACCATTCAGTAAAATTGGCACGTTTTAAATTTTGTTGTTCTTCTTATCTTACAGTGTTGTGTACAGGAGAGGTTTATACAGTATATCAGCGCATCACGTTAATTGCTGTTGTTTTTTATTTACTGTTATGTTGTTGCTAATCGCATAACAGTGTGTTGGTAGTCCAGTAGAACTATATACCGCTTACTTAGTAAACTCTTGCAAGTTCATACACAATTTCGATCTAATTCTTACCACAATATTTGATCTACCTAACAACAAGTATATAACAAGAACAAGTACAGTCCGAAAGAGTATAAGTTGTCATTTGATCCAGACTTGTTTTTATTCTCTCTCCTTTAATAAAAAAAAAGAATAAGCGACGCTTTGTTTTCATAATTTCACCTCATTGCAGCTACTTATATAATATGTAAAATCATAGACTCGATTTCAACTGTGTTTATTTTAACCGATCTTGGTGAGCCTCTTATCCGCAAATGATAAATTCAAAATTACCTCAATGAAGCGTCAAGATAGTTGTTTCTAGGAGTCTTTCATATATTTTTACAAGGACTATATAGATTTAGTGACATAAAATGTACTCCATTCTATGAAAAAGCAAGTCTTTCAACGGCCTCTCTTTAGCTTCGCAGATCATTTGTATGAAAATATTGTATATGTGAAATACAATAAAAGTGCTTAAGAAAGATGTACATAATTATTACATACCGGTTCTTAAAAAGCTTAACTAGACGGTAAGTCATGAAATAAACCGATTATGTCACAAAATTGTTGTTAATTTTTTGATATGGTATGCATGCCACCTGTGCGGATATTGTGTAGAGGTTTGTAATATATTATATGTACGATGGAAATCATAATTTCTATTTTAACATATATACAATCACAGTGCCGGGGTATGAAAGTAGAATAGTGTAATTGTTATAAGTATCGATGTGTCAATTCTGAGAACTGAAAATCTTTAAAGCGAAAGACAAAGACAGAGACAGAGACAGAAAGAAACAATAGAGGGCAGGATTCAGTCATTCTACGACATAAAGTGAAATTCACCAAATGAAACAAACAAACTAAGTATCTGCCTCGGGCGCCATGCGCTCACACAATCTGTACTATTTTCATGCGCTGAATACAATCTGCACTATAGATGCGCTCACACAATCTACTGGTTTTTTACTCAAAGGGTCAGTCGATATGCCCTTATGCGTCACCAGATCGATGTAATAACACTTGAATTTCAAAGGAGAGATTTCATATTATGCTGCTTTTGTAATTAAGGAGGTACTGAAAGTTCTTGTTCGATGTTATATTTAAATGGTGATGAAAGGAAAATGTTTAATTTTCATACCACTTAGTTGCATCTTCCTTTTTACTCCGTCATAAACATCTCTTCCAAGCGTCTGTATGTATGTAAATACATATTTTACATTTTTAGTATAAGATAGTACTTAGATATGTATCATGTTTGACACTGTGGTATCAGTCATGTTTAGACATGCGTTTTGAATAATGTGTTTAATTGAAGCGATGGAGATATACTGTAAACGATCGAAAATACTTATTATAATGTTGATATTTGTTTGAAAGGCTTCATAATTCAATTTTCGATTTAGTGGCATACCAGTACCGAATAATCATCCCTGTCTTTGTTTGGCACAACCTACGAAACCTAAGAAATTCGCTAGTTTCTTCAAACCTCTTAGTGACTAAAGAATATTGAAATTCTCAAAATAATATGCCGCAATAATGGCACTAATTAATGCATCGATTAGGTAAGCCGTTATCAAATTTGCAAAATAATATCTTTCACTACGTGCCATTTAAAATGAATTTGATTTTAATCTTTTTGTGTTTAATGTTGTCTGTGTAACCGAAATGCCAAAAGAAAATTCCCCTTTCACTTTATGTTTAAAGTAATACCTCAGTAAATATGATCTTTATTTTGTCGTTAAACGCTAAAAATGTATATTTCAATGTGTTCTCATTGTTGCCTTTGATGAATAGTGCACTATTGTGCTCTGTGATATCTTACAGATTTTCCTCGTTCCCCGTCAAATTTTTAGACAGTGATTATCGTCGTGTATAGTAGATTTTGGCATGTATTTGTAGCATTCACTATGCTCTGTGTTACCATAATTTGCGACTGCCACTTATCCGATTGCCTATCGTTATGAATGTTTATAAGGTAAGGGCTGGCAAGCTTGCTACATGCATGACATGCACTCCCATTCCTGGATCCACGTACGTTGATGTCTGCTGTCTCAACTTTAGTTCTCTGAAAGATGTGTGGAGGATTTCATACTGTCATATCCCGCGTTTGCAGGAGTCTGCTGTATCATTTGGAGACGTGAAATCGAGACTATGCGACCATTAAGAAAACTATTATTATAATACACACCGGAAAAAAAAAAAAAAAACACCTTCAAACTTGTTTGGTTTGGTGTTAATAAGCGTGTTGATGAATTTTGCGCCGCTGGCAATCCTAGCGGATGTGAATTCCAGGCGCTTTAGGTTTTGTCTCACCATCAAACCCCACTCTCACCTTACCCTTCTTTGTATATGCAAACCACCCAACATCGACATTTTTGATAATCAGGAAGAGGAAGAAAACGGTAGATCGGCGTTTATTATACGGGAAGGTAGCATTTTATCTGAGTAGGATTTTTGTTATGTTTAATTTTTCCCCTTATAGAATGAGTGTTTGTATCGGATAAACTCGTTATTCCATCAGGGGAAAGGTGTTTGTTTGTTTTTCTGTTAATATACTGATTAATTGTAAGTGCCTTAATTTCATAACTGACGTATAAACAATCGTTATGTCCCTGCCTGCCAATTGGCCATCATGACAAGAAAAACAGCAACTAAATAATCTGATTCCATGAAAGTGGGAATATATTTCACGATGCCATTTCTCACCGATTCAGTGTCGCTGTCGACGTTACTCATCAAACTTTCGAACTGCTCAGTACTCAAAATAGAATGAAGATGAAATCAATAGCATTCTAGGCCCGTGTGCCTCTTACTTTACGATATATGCTTTCACGAAATGCAGTTGTATATCAAGTCGTTGAAATTTTCATTGTCGATACAGCTTACGTAAGTTGTAAGTTACGCCATCTTACCTGTATAAAGATGTCTACTGCTGTATGTCTTTCAATCGTCAAGTGAATATTGGCACTTGTTAATGTAGAATATTAATCAATGTCTGTATATCGGATACACGGGAAGTGGTTATTTCTGTCATTTTTTTAATATCTTGAATAAATATTCCAGATGTATCGTAAACCTAAAGGTAGATCTGCAAACCTGTAGTCTTGCTTAAAGTCCAAACGAACAGGGTGTGACGAATGACTTTGCGCAGTGTGAGTGTTGCTCGTTAGAGTGAACTTTAGGTTTGGTTATCACTTAAATTGTTTCACTGCAATTTACCGGATGTGAAAACATCGGTTAGAAAAGGGATGAATTCAGTTTTCCTTTTACAGTTTGTATTCGATGTTAAGATAGATACACCTGTATTAATTTTTTTTAAGTAAATCACAATTATTACAATGCAAAGTTGGGCCTTAGCAATGAAATACACTGTACTTCTAAAATGACGCAAGCATGACCATAATTATGAATCACAGCAATACATCTTGGTTTTCTTCTGAGGATGGAAATTACTTCACTTATGATATTCACAAAAATTTTCACCACGAATATATCTATAAGTTGAAAAGACATCACATTCATTTCAAGCTTTAAAGAAATACCCGTGAAAGATTAGCGGGACACAATCATGTGCAAGGCATCATGAGCCATCTGTCAATTTCCCCTTACTCTGGGAGCCCAAACAGGGAATTGCAAAAAGAGGAAGAAGTAGGGCCACTTTCATCAGTGTACTGAAGAAGGACGCAGACCTTGATAGCATTAATGAATTAAGGACAGTCATGTCAGATAAACAAGTTTGGAGGTGCAACTTCGTTTGTGAAACCAGAGTTGGCATTGGCTAAAGCTAATTGTATGTATTCCCTCGTATTGATGCCGTAATATATGCCGTATCCCCTCGAATTAGTAGTACGTGGTGTTGTATATAGTAGTAGTAGTAATAGTAGTGAAAGTTACTGAAACGTTTTGCTCCGAGACGACTGGTGTGAAAGATATAAAATTGATGATAAATTCATATAAATACAAGACATATCACAATTTTTGTTTGAATTCTAAATAGCATTTTACACTTTCAGATATGTAAGCCTCTGATTACGTTTACATATTACTCCCTCTCCATTTCTTTTGCTGGCGTCGATGAAACAAGAGCACGGACGCTCAAAATACGTACACACACACACACACACACACACACACACACGACCTATATATATGTGTGTATATGCATGTATATATTTATATATATATATATATATATATATATATATATATATATATATATAGTTGAGACAATGTAGATAACACAAGATGTCGCATGAAACCGGCAGAGTTGTGAAGCTTTCGACCGTGATCTTCCTCAGCTTTAATATCTGTTTGTGAAACGAAATATCTGTTTTTGAGCATAACGAATCTGAAGTCATAAACACAATAATCTATAAGTTGAGCATGAGTTAATAGTTACATGACATACTTGGCAATATTTTTTTGGCATTTTGCAACACATTCAATAATGTATAACTGTAAATGAGTGTATAGTGAGTATATTATGTAGCATATAAACATATCATACAATAAAAATTATCAAACGTATATCATAAATAAACTGAATAATATAATTACCTGCTAAGCAGACGTTTGAGTTATCTACATTGTCTCAACTATAATTTCACTTAAGATGACAGAGGCGTGCGGTAGGAATATCAGCATCATCACACTATATATATATATATATATATAATACTATATATATATATATACACTATGTGTGTGTCTGTCTTAGAAAACTGCGTATATGTGTGCAAAATCTAACGGACAGTATATAGACATTGTGAAAGCGTGTGTCTATACTTGATTAAGTTCGTGTTTAGGTGGTCACGGTGGGATTTTTTGTAAGGCAGAATTTCGTGCATTATATCCCTAGAACCGTTGGAACACACAAACACACACACACACACACACACACACACACAAATGAATTCTGAATGAAACATTATAAGGTTACACATTTCGTCAGAGACTTGCAGAGAATTGAAGATGGTATCGTTTATTTCCCAAATATCAAAACTATAAGGGTGTACTCTACCAATATACTGCAGAGGAATCCTGAAGGCACATGAAACAAATCCACAAGTTTGTATTCTATTCTGTTCTCCAATTTATCTCTACAATATTAGAATTGTTTATCGCCTTCACACTTTTCCATTTCCGCTCTCATATTAGTGAGGCACTTCCCTGCATAAAGGCTTGACGCTTATAGTGGCGCAGATCTTTTAAAACTCAACGATATTGACACTTATGTACTTTGGTATGCAACAAGTGAACTCTAGTTGAAAACACATCTAACTGATATAATAACCAATGAATATCTTTTTAAGACAGTATCGCAAACCTTTTACTCTTAACATTACACCAAAATTTACATACTTCTATACAAGGTAAAACTTTGCTTTTAATACACCTGGCAGTAAAACTCCAAATCCTACATAACACCAGTTCTCTATTTCGGCAATCAGGAGTGATTTATGTTTCATGATTTTCTTTTAACTTTGATAATATAATTTTCGTTATCCGGTACAAAAGGTATCGTGATATTAACAAGCAACGATTTCATTATCGCATTGTGAAAATAAAGAAACAACATGTGATAATTTATTGCTGAGTTAATCGTTGAGTTAAACGGCTCTCCCCTCATTTCTTATCACAGAAATCTTATCACGGTTTTAAGATTTTTTGATAAATTGATATTCTTCAGCTGATGATATATTAACATTAGTCTTGAACGAAGAACATCATGAATCAATTCGCAATGTTCACTTCACATAGAAATGTCATGTTACGTCGACTGCTGATTGATTATCAATCATCGAAAGCCTCTATATCGCTTAATTTAAAACTGATCCTCAAATTGGTAAAATATTTTAGGAAATTCAGGTGAACGTTTCTGCTTCAAATCAACAACTTTTTGTATTTTCATGTACAGATTTAATGTACTTTAGCAATATCGAGATAACATTTCTGGGTATATGATACCGATAGTTGCCAATTTGATTAGGATAAGACGATAAATTCTGCGGCAAAATTTCACATGACTTGATGGGTCAAACTGACGTTAGTTTTTGTTATTGTTTATAATGTAGGCGCTACGATGAGGCAGTCTGAGGTATCAGTATCAACTGCACAACAGTAGAAACTTGTCATCTTATCGTCAAATTTGGTCGAAAAAACGTTCGACTTTGCAGCAATTTGCAGCACAGCAACTGCGATGATCTGCTTATATTATGACGTACTTATAACGCATCATATAATCGTCACAAGTAAATAAATACATCTCTATGATACATTCCAATCAACAGATATGTCATCTCACGATTTCATAGAAAAAAAAAAATGGGTCGCTACAACTCAACATGATACTGCTAGTCATATGACTATGACTATTTTTTCTTTATTGTGAATCCTGGTACAGAAGTGAACGACATGTACTCTCTAAAAAAAATCGAGTGAAAATATTCACTCTTGAAAGTGTGAATACAAAAAAGAGTGAATTTAGAGTGAAATTTGAGTGAATTTTGAGTGAAAATGTTCATTTTCATTCGTTTTAGAGTGACGTCAGGTATCACTCCAAAATCTTCGAGTGATCCCTGAGGTCACTCCAAAATGAGTGAAAATGAACATTTTCACTCAAAATTCACTCTTTCTAGTATTCACTCTTTCAAGAGTGAATATTTTCACTCGATGTTTTTAGAGAGTACTTTATAGTGTGAAGGAAGAAAATATCAACATAATGGGGCGATGTGAATGCGTAAAGCGAAAAAAAAAAATGTCTATACTAAGAGGAAGAGGAAGGGGAGCAGCTCAGGTATACCGGACCGATATCCCTTAAATCAAGTACTATATGTGATAAACCCCAATAATATTGTGAAAATATACAAGTATTCGAGATAGTTTTTCGCAAGATCATAAACAGTATGAAAGAGTATAAAGCACCATCATTTACGCATAGCATGACAATTTACAACAGTACATGCTACTCATACCGCATTCGTACGTCGCTACCAAAATTTCTTCCCATTTACCACAAACGAGGGCCAGTCATCATGGTAACATTCCACCGATTCCTAATTCCATCATTAATACTATACCCACCGCTGGCGTTGTTATGTTACAATGTTAAGTGAAATATGTCTGAAACTGCCATCCTATCTTTAGACGCCCATTCTTTGTTGTTGTTGTTGTATTTTCGTTAAAGACTAACTTAACACACAGAGAGAAGAGAATAAATTGATATATGAAGTTAAAGGCTGTTCAATAATGTACATGATAATGGTTTGTAACTACAGTGTACGTAATTGGCAAAACTGATGCAAGCGTATAGTCATATTAACAAAAACGAGTACATGTACACACAAAATAATGCAGGCTTCAATACCAGCACCACTTAAATATCATGAAAAAGAAAGGTCCATTTTTCTCTTACATACTACGAAGAAAACGTTCCCTTAGAGCGCACGTTCCTAAAAAAAAAAAAAAAAATACACAAGTATTTTCTTCTGATATATTACATACACTGTAATAGTAATCTCAAACATATACAAAATAATCATTCGTTTCTTCAATACAATAGCAGAGAAAATCCAAAAGGTTTGCCAAGAGAGGAAAATGATATAGCAAAACAACTTTCATCATTGCAGGTGAACAGGGATGTTTGACCTACACCATACAAAGCTAGACATGGAAAATGCTGAAAGCAAGAAATGACTGGTTGTCATATGTTCACACATGGCAAGAAAATAGTTTTCAACCATCAATGTAAAGTATCACAAGAAATAAGGAGGGAATCTATCCCAGCATCGACTCCCCAACCATCCACCAATAAATCAACACGAAAGGAATAATTGAAGAGAGATTCATTTAGTGTGTGTTTCCAAGGGGGACTGTTGTTAATAATCTGCTGTTCTTGGCATGTTTATGATCTTCCTATCAATATAAGGTGGGTGAGTTTTTATCTTATAGAGTTGGAAGCGCAAAATAAATCCCTGACAAGCTGTTTCACTTGGTACCTGAAGTGTTCCGAGGTTTATAAATTATCCTTCCTCCCTTCTCGTGTTGCTTTAACTGGGTTCTTTTGAGTCCAGCTATAAAGTTATCGCCATCATTTCTTAAGTCCCAACCATTTTAAAAAAGCAAACATTCTTTTCTTCTTCTTGGGGGATTTCTCTGGCACATCATCTCTCTTAGATTTTTCGGGGGCCTTCTTCCTTCGGAGAGACAATCTCCTCTTCAATGATAATCCCTTTGTTCTTGCCGCAAGATTTGGATCTGACCTCACAAAACGCTCTGGCTCGGAATCAGTATCCGATGAAAATTGCTCAAGATTAAACCCTACCCGATGTTCCGCTTTCAAGCCACTAGTTGGTGATATATTTTCAGCGCCTCGCGGTGCCGGATTGCTGCTGGCCTTAACACTATCAACATCATCGCCATCACGGGCGTCGTCCTGGGGAACACGTTTGTTGCTGGAGTTAAAACGATCTCCTTTTCTGCAAGTTGTTCTCTGTGCTTTATTGCTCTCCGGTATATCCATTGAAGACGGTGTGACAGTCGATGCCTTCACTGGCGTCGTAGAAGAAATGCCATGCGGTTCCCGTGCTAGAGACTGAAATTGTTTTCTATCTAAGTCATAGTTCGCTGTGAGTGCAGCTTCACTTGGTTCCCAAGCATACTTCTTTTTAAGGTGCCTCGGTACTTTGCCATCAACTCTCCATCTCGATGGCCTTGGAGATGTACAAGCAGACACAGATCGCGGTGTTGCGTATCCGGGTGATCTAGGTGAATAGTATCCCTCAGACATAGTAGGAAAATCCCAAGACTCCTGTGAAGAAGCTCTGCTGAGGAAGCACGTTTCTGAGGGAGTAGATGGACAGGTGCTTGCCCTAGGTGCCCCTGCAGAGTCGAGAACCTTCTTCAGACGTTCCCATTCGGGGAGAGGGACTATTGCACACTCTCGAGGTTTGAAAGGTGGAAGTGGCTTTGGTTGCTTATTTTTCTGTCGGAGACTCTTATATCTTGGCGTTCCAGTCGGAGTAAAAGGTGAACGAGCCTTTTCTTGCCTAAAGTTGTTGAAACGATCGAAGCCATCGCTAGCAAGGTCCGGGGTCGATGAATACGACCAAAGAGACCCTCTTGGTCTTACTGTTTTCGATGATCGTGTCTTTTCTCGGTCACTTTGCTTCTTGAGTTCTGCCCTCGGAGTGGGATTAGCAGATGAAAGTACAGGGATTTTTGAGCGGGATCGTCTAGAAAGAGTGGGAGTTGTTGGCATTGAACGTGTGCCGCCCCGCGGTATGGGCACAATCCGTGCAACTGATCGTTGCTTTCGAGATTGACTGCCAAGATGATCTCCATATGGGCTGTCGTCTCTCTCTATGTCTGCTAGACAACTATGACTACGCGAAATTTTTCTGACTGGAACTGGTATACGTGATTGTCGTGAAACTCCCAACTCACTAGAGACACTTTCACTGGAGTAAAGCCTTCCACGCCTTGTAGGCTCGACGTCGTCTTCGTTTATGTGTAAATTGTTTATGATGTCTTCATCGATGATGAGCGACAGACGATTCTCTACTGAATCTTCGTCCATACACATCGCTTCCAGAGCTAGGAATTCGGAGTCATCACTTGAAGGACTTTGAAATGACTCTTTATTGCTCGATGCAAATCCGTCCTCTGTCAATTCTGAACGGAAGGCTTGTATCTCACGAGACAGCTTTCTGAGCTCAGATTTATAATTCGCCTTAGATCGGAATGACAAGACTGCATCGTTGTTTACTTTTGCAGGTTGTGTAGCAGGGTTAACATCACTCACACGTTGTGTTTCGATTTCACTGTCAGCCTTTGAGAGAGGTGCAGAATCTATTTTTCCAGTGTCACCGCTGGATGCGTTGACAGAAAGGGCACTGTCACTATGTTCATCAATTTTGAACGAATCATTTCCATCCGTTTTCTCAGTGTTTTTGCTGGAAACATCGATCCTATCGTTGGTTTCTTCGTCTGCCGTTACGAGTGGTGTATTGCTTTCGTTTTTAGTGTTTTCAATGGAGATTCTGTATGAATAGGTCTCGTCGTCGTCTCTGTTAACATTTGAATTATCTCTCTCTGTGCTCTCGGTGCTTTCGATTGAAACACCATCATTGGAAACACCACCTGTAACATTGGTATCTTTGTTACTTTCATCGTCTGCAGTCAAGGGAGGTGCACAGGTAACAATTTCCGCGTTTTCGCTGCAGGTTTGGTCAGAATCAGGTCCATTAGCATTTAACGAATCTCCTAGTCTTTCTGTGTTAGCGTTTTGATCTTTTTTGTCCATATCATGGTGCAGGTTAGGGTGCTCGAAGTCGGAAATCATCTGTTGTTTATCTTGTCCTTCTACGACTTTACTCTCACTCCTGTTTTCTCTTTCAAAAATGGCTTCAAATCTTCCTGGCGTTTTCTCAGTGTTTCCTTTGGAAGCATCACCAGTCATACTGATATTTTCGTTGCTTTTATCGTCTGTCGTTTCGGCAGGTGTACCGGTACTGATATCAATGTTTCCACCAGAGACTCTGTATGAGTGGGTAATGTCATCCTCTCTATTTGTATTTGATGAATCATTTCCATGTATATTTTCAGTGTTTCCGCTGGAAACATCGTCAGTCAGAGTGGCATTTTTGTATGTCTCATCGTCTGTTGTAAACGGAGGTGTACACGTAACGATTTCGGTGTTTCCGCTGGAGGTTTTGTCAACATGAGCCATCATATCATCTCCATTAGTATTTGACGAATCTCCCATACTAGGTCTGTCACCATTTTTCAAGAGCTTGTCCATGTCATGATGCAGATTGGGATGCCGGAACTCGGAACTTATCTGCTGTTTATCGTTTTCCTCTAAAATTTTCACCTCTTTCCCGCTTCCTCTTCCAAACGTGAGGTCAAGGCTTTCCGACGTTTTCGTAGTGTTTCCTCCGGAAACTACATCAGCCGCATTGACATTTTCTTTGTTTTCATCGTCTGTCGGTAACAGAGGTGTACAGCTTCCGTTTCCAGGGTTTGCGCCGGAGACTTTGTATGACTGGGTCTTGCCTCCATCTCCAGTAGCATTTGACAAATCTCCAGAGCTACCCCTGTCAGATTTTCGATATGTCAAGAGCTTTTCCGTGTCCGGATGCAGGTTGGAGTGCTGGACTTCGGAATTCATCAGCTGTTTATCTTTTCCTTCCACGACTTTAATCTCTCTCTTGCTTACTTGTGCGAATTTGAAGTCAAAGCTTCTCAGTGTTTTCCTTCCAGTCTTTCCGATATCAACTCTTAGTGCATGCAGGTAACGTTTCGTAAGATCAGTTCCCTTAACTGGCTCATGCTGCTTTCCAGAAAGTTCTTTGCTCTCATCTTTCATATTTTTAGAGTCGTCTTTACAGCTAAGAGTATGCGAATTTTTCTCATGCGCATCTCCACCATCACAAGCGATGACATTGTTAGGTTGTAAGTCAGATCTAGAGTACTGCTCTGACGATGGATTTGTTTTCTCACCATTCATCTTCTCACTATTTTCTGGAAATGATGATACACTATTGGACGAATCAGCATTTTTGGCAAAGTTGTCATGGTGGCTTGCGTCCGTGACATTCACTGACATCTCTTCAACTATGGAATGCGAGCTCTGGAACAGTTCTAATTCTACGTCAGTTTCGCTCCTCTCTGTCTGGTGAGTGGTTATCTGATCCCTCGTCATTTCCAATTCTGCACTGCTTTCCGGCGTTTCTTCTCCCGGCATTGTTGTTCTCACGGACCCCACCGAATCGTCTCCCTTTCCAGAATCCATTTGATGTTGATGGTTCTCTGGCAGACTCTGAGACTTTAATTCAGGCGTTCGTGGAGAATGAAGTGAATGGTCTGAGGAAAACGCCATTTCTGATCGAGGATCTACCTCTTGACTTGTCTCTGTGAGGACGAGGTCAACATTTGGCACTGTCTCATCGACGTAAGCGACTCCCTCATTATTTTCAACAGAGGGATAGAGGAACGTAGGTTCGTCTGTTGCGTGTTTAGAAGACGATACGGACTCGGAGACCTCCTGCAAGACAGAGGGAATATTTGACTGCTGATTACTATCTGATTGCGCTAGATTAGTGTCTATTCTTGATTCTTCACTGGTAGCACTGGGTTCCCTCTGTTCGCTCTGTATGTGCCGCGGGACTACATATCTGTTATCCCTCTCATTACTAAAAGTATCTTGGATACCGCTTGGAAAGCGTTCAGAGGAAGAATTTTCACCGATGTCGTCTTCAGTGGAAAGGTTTATCTGAGCTAATGTTGTCACGGAGCAATGACTTATCCGTTGGTCGTCTTCGGAGCGTATTTTTCCTTTCTCGTCTATTGACATTTCGTCACGAGGACCAGGAGATTCTTGTAGGTGCAATACTTCTTGTCTTAAGTCTTTACTTGCAGATGAAGAAATCGGTTCTGAAGTTAACCGCTCTGACTCTCGTGCATCGCATGGATTTGCGTCACAAAGCGCAACTGAAATACGGACAGCCAATGGATCAGCATCATTTGTATGATTTTCTTCATGATTTTTTTCATTTCTGTGTGTAGGGTCGACATGAGACTGTACAGACTTCAGTTCTCGAATGATTAGCTCTACATCGCTCGAGTTATTTTTACTCGCCAATAGCTCTTTCATACCCTTTTCGGTATCAGTCCCGATATTATCAGTTTCAGGATTGAGGACTGTATTGTTATCTGCCGTCGACTGCGGTCCACTGTTCTGTAGTTTCTGTACTGTTATCGCTTCTTCTGTTATTTGAAGCAACACCATATCTTCGACTGCAGTTATGTCGGCCGAATCTTCCTCATGAGGTGAAAACTCTGACTGTTGTGCAAAACCATTCGAAGAAAACTCCTCGGCTGTCTTAGTGTGACTGGGCCCTTTAGCTACTTTGCTCTCAATCGACGAGGCCTTCAGTCCAGTATCATCCCTCGACAGTGGTTCGTCGGAATCTACCTTTTCACAAACAGAATGTACTGATAATGACATACGGTCCCCACCTGAACAAGGTGACTGCAGCTCTGAAGCGCTATTTAGGTTGACACTTACAGAGATAATTTCTGTATGCTGTTCAGAGAGCCCTGGTGAGTGTGGCTGTGTTTCACAGACTTTACCAAATTCTTTTAAACGTGTATCATGTGTTGCTTCATCTGAGTCATTACAAGGGTCATCATTCAATTTCTCCTCAGTTTCCAGGTCCTCAGAAACATGAGTCCCCTTCTGAAAGATTGGTGCTGGTAGAGAAGCCGCGACAGGTGAAAGTTGTGCTTCTGTACTTTCACTATTGTCTTCAGGCAATGGGTGGACACGTACGTCCTCCGATATATCACCAACATTGTCCATTTTCGTCTTAGAATGGTCCTCGTTATCTGGTACACTGTCTCCATTCTCAATGGCTTGATTCTCTGTTTCTGCGCATGTGGTACTGGCAAACATTTCTTGCGCAGGATCGGCATAAATGAGAATAGGATCTATGACCAACTCGGCATTTTCGCATTTCAATTCGTTTTCTTTGATATCTGATATTGTGGTCTTTTCTCTCGGCCCACTTTCACTCGGATCAGAAGAGGTCATTCCTTTGAGTGACTCAGAAGACCTTTGCTGGACAGGTGATAAAAGGTCTTCAGCGATAGTCTCATGATTTGCTGCATAGTTTGAAGATTCGATTGCATCCTTGTGATCTACAGCCATCCCGTTATGTGCCACCGTCTCAGATGATCTGGTTTCATAGGCGGGGCACGGAGTCTGCATGTGTATTTCGGGTGAAGCCATTTGATCTCCAGCGTGCTGACTGTGAGGGACAAGATCAGCTGCTGGTTCTGCTGCGGTAATAGAGTTCAAGAGTTCACTACCCTGTGACTCAATCGTCGATGTTGGGTTGACGTCCCTCAGTTGCACTCCATTATCTGTTTCCGAATCTTTGTGATTTTCTTCATACGTGGCAGGGGTGCTCAAGTGATCAACGGATAGCAACGCTTCTGGTAGCTGCGCCCCTTTTGCCCCTGATGTGGAATCTAAATCATCTGCATCCGGATGATTTTTAGGATTCCCCATCTCACTTTCATTAATTGGCACATGGTTTGTTGTGTGAACTTCATTTACGTCACCACCGGACTCTGTTGATTTCACAGGTGTTCGTAGGACATCGTGACTGGCAGAAATGGAAACTTCATCCTTGTCAGAAACATTGACTTCGCCTTTCACATCCATCTGTTGAACTGATAGACACATGCCTTCATCTGCATTTTCTGTATTGACTTCATCCTGAAGTGGAAGTGTTTGAATAATTTCTTGCAGAGCATCCGCATCCGAATTATTCAGTTTGGTGGCGTGCATAATTTGCTCAGATTCGGGGATGGCTGTCATCTCACTCCTATCACAAGGACTCTGTGCAACAGGCTCCCTAGCAGCCATTTTGTGGGGAGAATTGTGAGCTGTGGTGGTAGTGAAAATGTTGACTTTGTTTGCCCTAATGGTTGTCGATTCCGTGACAGCTGACAAATTCCTTTGTTTTGCTGCACTTTCTGCACTGGGTAGATGACATTCTTTCACATATGTGCGTTGTGGATTTGACTCCGATATTCTTGAAGAGTGCATTATAGCCCTCGGTTCCTTTTCGAGACCTTCAGTCATGTCTTTTTCAGAGTAAGAAAACTCTGCTTTATGAACATTAATCATTGTTTTCGCTTCCGATCTGTCGTTGATTCCCCATTCAAGCTCGCCAGTCTGTCTAGAGGTATCATACGAAGAAGTATAATAGGATTCTTTGCTGGCGTCGCTTTGAACCTCACTCACAGGAGATGTCGGTGATTCATCAAGTGCACATTGTGTCCCTTCGGCAAATCTTTTACTCATGTTCTGATGTCCGATACAATCTCCAGGAAATTCTGACGGGTCTTTCCTGTCTGTTGAAAACACCTGTGAGCCTGGCATAGGACCAGAACTAACTTCGTTCGTTGCTTGCTGACAAGGTCCTACGTCGTTTACAGACCGATTGGAAACATTGCTACGGGATTCTTGTTGATCACCAGATGGTCTAAATGAGAGTTTTGTTTCAACTTTATTGACACTGTCCAGATTCGGTGAGTACATATTTGCATGCGAATTAGAAACCAGTCTTGGTGAAATTCTTGACTCTTCATGATACTCCGTCATAAATTGCTCTTCATGACCACCTCTTTCTGTTCTCGTGAAAGGCTGCGACTCCGCGCCAAGTGGACTTTGGTAGGCCGAGTCTCTGAGTATTTGTGTATTGTCTTGACCGGAAATATTGTAGTTCTGATGCATGTGACTCATTTCAGTTGTCGCCGAGTCTACATTCGATGCTGTGGAAAGGTTTCCTTGGGATGGCTGACGGTTTGACGAATCTACTAGCAAATCGCCGTGGTTATGAATCCGCCTATTTCGATCGTTTGATTGGTTGTTCATATCTCCCTGCGGACGGGAAATCGTAATCCTCGGTATTTGCGGGGGACTCCAAGAGGGAGCATTGTTTGTAGGAGGAGGTTCAGTCAGTCGTTTGTCTCTATTGCTGTGACGTAGTCTCATCCAGTCCTCCGCGGTAATGATGCCGGGTTGCAGATTACTCGTCGCTTGTGGTGGCCTCTCTTGAGATAAAGGACGCCCCGCATGGTCTAAAACAATCCTTTGTTCTGCCTGTGGTTCGGGTTGCATGCTACTACTCCTATCCGGTCTCACTTGAGATACCGGACGACCCGAATGGTCGAAAACAATCCTTTGCCCTGCATGTGGTTCGGGTTGCATGTTACTACTCCTATCCGGCCTCCCTTGAGACACCGGACGACCCGAATGGTCTGAAACCATCCTTTGACCCGCCTGTGCTTCGGCTTGCATGCTGCTAGTAATATTCGGCTTCACTTGAGATAAAGGACGATCCGAATGGTCGAAAACAATCCTTTGTCCCGCATGTGGTTCGGGTTGCATGCTACTACTCCTATCCGGCCTCACTTGAGATACCGGACGACCCGAATGATCGAAAACAATCCTTTGTCCCGCATGCGATTCTGGTTGCATGCTACTACCCCTATTGGGCCTTACATGAGATACCGCAGGACGAGAATTGTTGAGGCCAAAACGCTGGCCCTCATGTCGTTCAGGTTGCATGTTACTAGCCACTTGCGACCTCACTTGAGACGTGGGAAGATTGGAATGGTTGAAGCCAAACCTTTGTACTGTGTGTGGTCCGGGTTGCGAACCACTCGCCATTTGTGATCTTCCATAGGACACTGGAAGATGAGGGGGAGTTACGCCAACCCTCTGTCCTTCGTGTTGATTGGGTTGCATGGTTCTGACCATTCGTGGTCTCACATTAGACACTGGAAGACTCGAATGGGATACGCCAATCCTTTGTCCCTCGTGTGGTTCTGGTTGCATAGTTCTGATCATCTGTGGTCTCATATTAGACACTGGAAGACTCGAATGGGATACGTCAATCCTCTGTCCCACGTATGGTTCTGGTTGCATGGTTGTGGCCATCTGTGGTCTCACATTAGACACTGGAAGAAGCGAATGAGTTACTCCAATTCTTTGTCCCTCTTGTGGTTCTGGTTGCATGGTTCTGACCATTTGAGTTGTCACATTGGTCACTGGAGGACGAGAGTGGTGGGGGACCATCCTATGACCGTCATGTGGTGGGACTCTGACATGCGGAATCTGCGGATCCCCCATACCTGGTCTATTCCAACTAGGAGGCACATGTTGAGGGAAGTCACGAGGGTCCGGTGGTACTTGCCTCCCATGAGTTCTTTGATGCATCATTTGTTGAGTATTTGATGTGGCTTGGTGATATCTTGGTGATGTTGCACCATGTCTGGATTGAAGCCCTCCCCGGTTCTCTCTCGGGATACCCTCTTGGGGCTGGGCGGCGGGAACATTTCTGCCTTGGTTGAGATCGACCCTATACTCCGTCAAAGACTTGATCGCCAGTCTGCCAGAAAGATTTTGTTCTGACACTCCCTTCTTCAGATCATTCTCGGCGAGATTTTCTGGGATGCGCGGTAAAGAGACGTCTTCGTGCGATCGGGCGGTTCCCGGATTTCTCCGACCTCTCGGCGGTCTCCGACCAGCCTTGCTGTTATCGAACTGCCACTTGCCGTGCTGTAGTCTCAGTTCCGTCATTTGGAAGTCTGCTTTTACTTGGATTATAGCATAAAGGAGGATGGCCAACTTGTCATCGAGAGGCGATAGGTACTGCAGGGACAACGCACCATGGAGAAATAGAGGTGGAAGGACGATTGGCGCTGGAATGTTACCCTCAGATTCAACTTGCTTGTTTTCACGACTTCGCGAATCGTCAGTCCAGAGATCCCTGCGGGATAGCTCTTCCCAACGTTCGATTTGCCTGAAGGGTAATAAAAGAGAACAAAGATACAATGATCATTAACAGCCACAATGTTCATGAATTGTCCCTCTGAGAAAGAAGATTCAGAGACACAATGTGTCACCAATATGCATATACAATTGCCCACATAGATACAATAGGAGATTATGCCTCTACGTAAAAGAAAAACAAACAAACAAATCTGGGATTTCACAAGCGTGGAAGCATAAAAGGTCATCCTTAATCTACATTTTCTCCATCAGCTAAAGGTTCTTTTAAAAAAAAAAGCAACAGAAATAAGGGGGCTTGTATTCCTTATATCACAGTGTACATCCGTTAGTCATTATTATTTCCATATATTAAAATGAAAACAAGACATTTAGATACATTGCAACCATTGGATTGAACAAGTATGAGATTATCAATTTAATCATCAGTTACAGAGAGAAGCAGAAACAAACACAAAAGGCTTAATGGAATAATTTGCAAGATGCTCACAATCTCACGAAAAGCTCCGGTAGGAAAATATAGGGTATGTGCTTGCGATCTGAGCAAAATAATTGAATTTCATTGATTTTGAAGTTAATCACCAAGAATGAAGTCATTTAAGTTGACCCCATTTTCAAGCACACTGCTAAAACGTCAAAGGAGTGCCAGTGCAATTGAAATTAAGGTGTCTCAAATAATGTGATGAAGATATGTGCGTAAAGTCCCAATTTGCAAGTGATTTTTCAGGAACCTTGTAGAACATGCAATTTCAAGTAACAACCCCACCTAAAGAGCATTAGGTATCAAACATTCAGACTGAGAGTAATATCCTTTTGGCGTCAACCATAAACCCTACAAGAGATTTTTATAACTCTTACATACGGCAAAAACCAAGCAAAGTACAGGCAGTGAGTTACTGAAATCTTAGCAAAATCAGTCCCAAGAACGTAGCATCTCAATGAATAAGACTACTTCAAGTTACCTAGCACAAGTGTGTTGAAATGAGCTTTGGTAAAGTGACTGGAATGTCATATTTTACCAATGTAAATTTGATCTTTACAATTCACAAATAAAAGATCAACCATCATCTTTCAATAAAATGAAAAGAACAAAAATCATATACATGTATACATATGATGTAAAAAAAGAAACTGAGTTAAATTAAAAAGAATAGTATAACGACTGTTGGGAATTCCGAGAGAAGCCATGTGTTCAGACGGAGTCTTAGGAAACACATGCTGTTGATGTGTTTATTCTTGTTATAACTGTCATAACCAAGCCAATGATCGACATTATAAATACCTCCGAAGATTCTGGATCTTTTAAACTCATGTAACATCTGCTTGCCATGAATGCCAAACGAAACATACATATTCACACCGGCTTAGTAGGTTTAAAGCTGGCTTTTGAGTAGCATATATGTTTTATTGTTTCAGTGCGTTGCACAATTCCAACACAATCGCATGTATCAAGCAAAAGTGGTTGGAAATGCATGATGATGTCCAATAACTCTTGCACTTGACTTTTATCCCCCCGATTCGACGCAATCCACAAATTCGCCCACGCTTTCGGATTCATGTTTCAGTTTTAATTCAAACCACTCCTCACAACTTGCCAGGAATCGGAATGCTACGGTAATGAGGCACACTGACTTATCTTGTTTTTGCCTTGAAAGTTGGAAAGTACAGATCCCTTTTTACACAAAAGCGAGGGCGACTCGGCCATTGTTGTCACAGTATTTTTTGCCCACCAAAAACCACCTTTGCTCTGACGTTTCCATTGAAACTGTACATTTGAGCAAGGTCAGATATATTTTCCTAAGTTTCCAGGCGATCAGAATTCTATGGAGGTGTGTATTTGACTTCCAGAGTCGGCAGACCACTGAAGTATGAAATTTTGGTCACGACAGCACTTCGAAAAGGAATTGACGTTTAAAGGTTTTGCCTCAGGGAGAGTCAATCCAAAACTGCTGTAAACTTGATTTATGTTTTCAAGCTTTTTTTCCTGAATCTGAAACAGGTTGCTATCTAACATCTACTTTGACAAGGAAACCTATATAAATCCAATTGTTCGAAAAACTTGGGGCCCTCTCGATCTTTTCGTTCTAATAAAATGGAGGCTTAATGTTATTTCGCATCCTTAGGAGCCAATACTACGTATCCATGCACAAGCGTTAAACCATGTAATGTATCGTTATCTAAGGAGGTTTCAATCCAACTGCTCAGTCATTGTGGAGCTCGTCTAATTTCCACCACAGTCGTAAAATCTCCACAATTCCAAAGAAACTCTAAGTACACAGGAACATGGTAGTTAGTTAGTGTGTGTGTGTGTGTGTGTGTGTGTGTTGTGTGCGTATGTGTTTGTGTTGTGTGTGTGTAAGGGTGTGTGTGTGCTATATCCTGCTCATGGCAAATTGCAGGTCCCTAACTTTGGAGAATAGATTCTTCAGGTAGATTCAGCTGTCAAAATGTCAACTCGTCCAACACATTCCATATCATTATGCATTTATATACACGCACGCACTTGTTTTTACAACCCTATACATGAATACATCTATTGACAACATTCGATAAAAATACGGACAGGCAAAGTTGTACTACTAATTAAAAGTTTGGCCACGGTTAAAACAACAACAACGAGTTGGATAAACAATTTTGATATGATTAGAAAATTTCACTACAATAACTACAAATTTGCCGGAAATATCAGTATTCATGCATTTCGCTTGATAAATTTGCTGCTAAATCCTTGCCAAGTACTGCGGCAAGTATGCATTCAGGGCACAAACTCCTTTCTGGTATAAGAGCACGATCTATAAAGGGCCCTTGACATCAAGAGGCAATGCTGGGCAGTACTGGTCAATTACTCTATGGTACTCGACCTTTGCCCCTCAAAAATGCATGACATCATTGACCAATCGGGATCGAGGAGTGTAGAGTAGCCATGGTGGGAGAGCGTAATGTGTGACAAGAATACATACACTTGTTTTCGTCAACTACACACTGTAGCTTTCTCTCTCTATCTCTCCTTCTGGCTCGATCTCTTAAAGGAAACTGTTTGTTCAACTTGACTTTCATAAGAAGTGTAAAATCAAGCAAACATAACATTAAGAGTATCAATACAACCAGACTACCAATTAGAGTTTAATGAGAAAGTTACAGAATTTCGAAATATTCGCTGAGAATTACAATCACATAATGTAAATCTTACAAGGTGATGACATTATGATTTCACAATATATCTATACATAACTGGTTGATTTGCACATGTGATTAAACGAAATAGCGACACGAGAGACTATGACAGTATCAGCTATATTCTTCGTTGCACATGCCACTGTGACTAATATTAGCCCCTTCTGTGCTTTGGAAACATGCGCAAATTTAAAACACCATGAATTGCTTAATATTAAGCCAGTCTCACTGTTCTTCTAGCTGAGTTAATTCTATTTAACAAAGTCGACTTAAAAAAAAAAATAATCTAATGGAAAATCGCAACACTTGTAATATCTCCAGAAACCGCCCCCCCCCCAAAAAAAAAAACAAACAAACAAACAAACAACAACAACAGACATCAGGGCCCCGTTCCACAAAAGAAGTTAGGATAGCAACTATTGCTGCAATGGCAACTTCTCATAACAACAGCCAATCAGCAAGCTGGATTCTTGTTGTAACAATTGCCATTCCAGCAAGAGTTGCTATCATATCAGCTTTTTATGAAACGGTACCCAGATCCTTTCCTTTTCATTATCAGAACAAAGTCATGATGACAGAGACAAAGAGGTCAAGACATATAATGATAATAGTAATAATGATAATAACAATAATAATGATAATAATAATAATAATAACAATAATAATAATAATGATAATAATAATAATAATAATAATAATAATAATAATGATAATACTAATAATAATAACAATAATGATAATAATAATGATAATGATAATAATAATTATAATAATGATAAATTGACTCTTACAAAGCACTCATTCTACCTAAGAAGATACTCATAGTGATATAAAAACAGAAATGAGTAAGATATGATACGTTACAACACACAACAGAATGATGCGTCACAAGACTCAAGAGCAATTTCAAGGAGTAGAGATAAAGAGGGTTTTTATGTTAACATGTATTTACCTTTTGACAAATCCGTCGTTACACGAGAGGAAGCCGGAGTCGTTCTCCTCGGTGTGGTCATCGATCAGGTAGTCAACCACGCAGTCGGGCGTCGATGTGGAGCCGCATCGTGGTCGGGAAGGTGTCACGGGTTCGAATGCAGAGTTCGGCGAGATGGGTAATTTCAAGAAATCTGAAACAATAATGAAACAATGACATTGTCGAGTCAATAACACGTGATTGCATCTTGGTGATTGCAATGTTCTGGTTTTTCACAGTACTGTTTCGTGGTAAACATTGCTTGTAGGAGATATTAAGTGAGTTCACTAACTGCATGAAATATTTGAAATTGCTATAGCATCGTCGCTTGTAACCCATTTTCCCCCATGACATTAGGGGTGGTGCATACAAAAACAAACAAAAAAAAAACCCTTGGTGGTGAAATTTTAGAGATGTCAGGACATGTTAGAGGATAAACCTGGGCCCATTTCATAAAAAGTTGGTATGATAGCAACTCTTGCTGGACTGGCAGTTGTCTTACTAACGACAAGAATCCAGCTTCCTGATTGGCTGTTGCTTTGGAAAGTTGCCATTCCAGCAAGAGTTGATATCCTACTAATATCTTTTATGAAATAGGGCCCTGGTTTCGCATTACATTCTGTACTGCCACCTGAGAGAACGAGTATAGTGTTTATCAATGGATTAAAAAAAAAAGTGTGTTACACGGTCACGACCTGGAGTTATGTTGGAATCCGCTAATTTTCTCTACTTCTTTCACTCGCTCTCTCATCACACACACACACACACACACACACACACACATAAGTGCACATCGCGCTCATAACCCTTTGATCATCGGTTTTGGATACATTATTATCATTACCACCATAAACACATTATCATGCATGTAAAATCTCTGTATCTTCGCTCAAAACACAAACCGTCATTATTAATATAGCATTATGATTACAAGAAAACAATTTACTGGAATGGCCGTATATATACTTTTGTGTATGTTGCATGTGATGCAAGATGTTCCAATATTCTTTGTACACCGAATGAATAGGTATACATGCACGTTTGTCATGCCACTGCATTTTATGCCATGCATATTATATACTCATGATTGTGTGTGTTATATAATCTTCAGAATTTTGATGAGTTTCATTTTGAATTAAAACGCAGTAAACTAAAGACAGCCTGGGATTTTATTTTCCTATTTTTCACATCTTCATTGTCCAGCTGCACCCGCTTGCCTTAACTTATCACAGGATCTGCTTAGGCCAAACAGTTTTATATCCTCTAAGACAACCAGCTCTATATTAGGCATACTTCTCTCCCCTTTCTTACATCTTATGCATTATAAGATTATGGGATAATATTGGCTACACGCTGCCGGAAATTGGTTTCGGACAAAAAATTAACATTTCCTCTTTCTTTTATGTAGTATAGCGACGTGATTTCGCACGTTCGAACAATCAAATAGGGGGCACAATTTCTCGAAGGGGTGTGTTGATTTTACAATGAGCTTGCCGTTTGCCACGGATTTGAAAATTCACCTTTGAATTGCATGCTAAACCTTCTTTAATCATCAAACCCTATAACAATGAAAAAAGCCATTGACCATTTCACGTTGCAAGCCTACAGCGATGCAATGATTCAATCAAAATTAACCGTAACACTAACATTGTCAAATATAAGACTTTTCAATAATGACGTCCAATATACACGATATAGCAGAACACTTGTTAGAATAGACATATTCGATGTGCTGTCGTGGCTGTGCAGGGAATGTTAAAAGATAAATAATTTCAAATGAATTTAATTTGTCAGTAAAATGAAAATTTTCGTTAATGAAAATTATTGTGTATGCTTGTTTATGGAATTTGAACCAGAATCTTTATACGAAGTAACGAGTCATTAAAGTACAACGCCATCAGTTCATGTTTAAATCGACTTCAATAAACAGAGTGAGACCAGAACAAAATAAAAGTTCAATTCAGATCAGGCATTTCAAAAAGTCTCATTCTCTCTGTTAATGCAATTTAACGATAGCTTTGCATTCCTATCAAATTTCAAAATGGATAAAAGTAATCAAATATAAAGACATTATTTACCATTTGAAGATGAAACAAAAACCCAGTTTTAGTGCTTAAAAATAGTTAAATATGTTAGTTAGGGATAGAAACCGAGATGAAAGAATGTTAATCAGTATAATCAATGTTAAATTATGTAGTTATATTGTTGAATATACAAAATGTGAACGATAGTTACAATAGAATTGTTTCTGGAAGAAACCGTTTACAGTTATGCTTTATTGAGAAAATAGTGATATCTCCTTATGTTAGGCTTTATTGCGACAATTTTATATGGTAGGGTGTTTTGTGATACAACCGACCTATATGCATCAAATGTGAAAACCTATGATACAGTACATATTGCAAATATGCTCCTATTATACCAGTGCTATACCACACGAGGACATCGAGATAGGTCACAGTTTAACCTCCCTGGTTTAACCCCTAGATCCCAGCGGCGGCTCCTTCTCTTCGAGACTTTCTCTCGACGGGGGATTCTGTGAGGGACGATCCCGTGAAACTAACGCGTGTGACATACCACATCCGTGTGTCAGATATGACACCAAGAATGTACATCACAAATACCTCCGTGGTAGCATGCACACTGTATGTTACCATATGATGCTGTCATCTCTCTTGTTTTGAATGCGCATTGTAACAAGCGGGCATTAACCGAAGATAGTGGGAGTTTTCCCCCAAACTAAATGAAAAGGAAACGACACTGTCTTCCACAACCAGTCAAGTAAACAAAGAGCGTTGCATCCACGTTCGTTATACCACAACTGTCACATAGCAACGGTGGGGGGGGGGGGGGGGTAGATGGAGAACATCCGATG
Organism: Diadema setosum; assembly: GCF_964275005.1. Classification (NCBI taxonomy): domain Eukaryota; kingdom Metazoa; phylum Echinodermata; class Echinoidea; order Diadematoida; family Diadematidae; genus Diadema; species Diadema setosum. The sequence continues at coordinate 7,279,493 of NC_092705.1, read as the reverse complement.
GGTCTTTCATAGACTGGAGGAAACAAATACAAGGTATCATAAAAGGACGGCGTTTCCGGGGGCTCTTCGTACCTCTTTGAGATGTCCTTAGTATGTGACTGACGTAATGTAACACTTGCTGCTTATTAGAGGCCAAACCTTTATAAGGACGATCTCAGCAACGAAATGGTGATTACTCTGCCCACAACTCGCGTGCTATAGTTGCTAATCATATCATGGTACACTTTATATCAATGAATTCGCAAACCGGAAACCACACATGAGCACGCATGACAACGATATACATGGATAGGACAGTTTGAGAAATCCTCTGCAGAAAACCTGAAAGATCAGATGACTGGTTTTTGTTCTGTTTTGGGTTTTTTCAGCAAGTCTCTATAGTATTATGTGCTTACTCTGGGGATGACATTATAGTCTTAATGCCGATCAACATAAATCGGCCGGGAATCGGGTAAAGCACAGGAAACAATAACCATTCCTGGAGCAACAGCGTGTGTTTTACAGCCGTATAACATCTTTCGTGCGGACTTAGTATTGCAGGCACAATTTACTTGCACTTACCGAGATTTCGATTGCAGTGAAATGTCACCGCCATGACCAAGTGCTCATTTCCCGCCAAGTTTGTCTCGCCAGGGATTCAACCTGGTCGAAGAGCTCCCACCATCATGGTTCACCATCGATAAATCTCATGGTTCCTACTTTATTTCATGTGCTTCCAATACTCTCGACAGACACTGCAGATATTCAAGTAAGCTACAATGATAAGACGGCCAGACAACGAAAAGTTGGACCAAGGACATACTTACGTTACACGACAACTGAGCGACTCTCTTTTCCTACACGCAGAGAGTCGCAGCATCAGTCGATTTCCCCTCTACTATTCCTCAGTCGCCCCGCGATCTGGCCTGTTATAAATCTCATTGGGATGGGACGAAATAAAAACAACCCCGCGACTGGCGGCCTGCACATTTTTGGTTGTTCGAAGGTCGCGATGTCATCTGTTGCACGTCAGAGTCCCAGAACGTCATTTGAGAAGTTGGGCAAACGGCGGAGTTATGAAGTTCAATGCGCTGAGCGCAGAAAGTTCATTCCTGGGTATACAGGAATATACGAAACGTCACACGAAGGAGAGCTAGCTACGTCTGATTTGACTATTGAAAAGCCGTTGTATCGTACAGACTACACTAATTGTAAGCTTAATCCCCTCTTCAGAACCCGTGTAAAGTTTATCTTGCCCGTCCTACATTACCCACACGTCTTTTTTTTTTCTCTCTCTCTCTCTCTCTGTCGCCTTGTATTCGCAAATCAAATATCTAGCACTTCCAACATAACTAGAGTATAATGGCATACTTGAGTTCTTTAGCACCATTCGTTCGGGCCAAGCTAGCACGTTTGCTGAGTTTTCTTGCGCAGACTGTTCAGCCGTGACATCGTTTTCAATGGTTCTTTGTAACACCGCCTTTCAAGAGAATGCGGGTAAAAATTATCCCCCGAGAGAATAAGGGTCGTACAAAGGAAAAACGAAGCCAGAAAATTCCATACCTAATAATGATATGCGGCATATTTTCTTAACATTTCTTTCCGTTTTGATAATTTGTGCTGATGATGATAGATGGCCAGTGACATGAGGGGTAGATACTTTCACCGTAACTCCGAAAAACTCGTTTCTTTACCCCAGTTCACATATGCACAGCATAAGCACTACAGCTGCTCTGACTCGGTCAGTATTTTAACGTGTTTTTTTTCCTTTCCTCTCTGTTTTGCTCTATGTTCTTTACAACAACAATAACCAAAAAAAAAAACATCCTTTATTCCAAACCTACTTTGTCTATAGGTTGAGGGAAGACGTAAAAGCCAATGGAATGGGAGTAACTATAATGGCGAACCGACGTCACGTTTCTGGAGCTTGGTAAGTCAAGTTTTGCCCCCTTGACCCACTTTCAAAACGCAGTCTTTATTCTCCATAATTCAGTCTGCTCCGTATCTCTGCAAGCTGCTTAGTACTCCATCAGACATTCTATTTGACATGAGAAACAATAATCCAGGGAGTGTATCATTCGTGTATTACAACTAGTGTAAACGATCTTGAAAGTTGGCTTGTCGATGACTGGCGGAAGATGGAAGCTTGATGTAAGCCAGGTCACGCTGGTCACTGCCGGGATGGTGTCGGTATGCCACAGGGAGACATATGGAGTGTGTATAGTTGGATTAGGCTCTCGCGCCTAAACAGACGATCTTGGGTTCGATCTATGAAAAGTGTTTTATAATTTCCTCCCCCTTAACCCAGTATGTGTAAATTGGTATAGGGATCGGCCGGTGTACTAGCATCTGCTGATACCAGGGAGGTAGAAGAAAACATCTTCCACCTCCCTGGTGATACCAAAGGAGGTACAGCAAGAATCTCCTTTGGTGATACCGTGGTAATGACAGGGTCCTATGATGAAAGTACCAAGGAGGTACAGCAAGTACCTCCTTTGGTGATACCGGGGTAATGACAGGGTCCGCTAAAAGGTCTTCCAGTAGGCCTATTTGTCTGTTACCGATGTTACAATGCATTGATATCAGTTGTTAGTATAATTATCATTAAGGTCAATTTTATTATTGTTGCAGTCATCATTATCCTCAGATTGTTTTTCGTTTTCATAATCATTATCATTATCATTATCATACTATCATCGTTACTATAGGCCTCGCTACTGTTATCATAGATATCATCCTTGTTTATTGCCCTTCACATCTAAAGGGTTTAATTCTCCATCCTCACAAAAAAAAAAAAAAAATCATGAAAGGGGTTATCGTTAGAACATGTACTTACGAGTGCTGAATTTAACATGTAAAATCGTAATTCCATCATCATTGTCCAGTCCAGCCAGAAGCATAAAGAGATATACAATATCCAAGTCCAAACACGTATAGTCTACATTTATAGGTCTTATATCTATATACCATGTCAAAATGCACTGTACTGACTATAGGAGAAAGACGGATGGGCTGCCTCTTTCACCTGTGTTTAGATATCAATCAAGCCATTTCAAAAATATTTGCATCACATAATAGCAAGCAATTGAATTATTTAAAGCAGTCGGTTGGTAACCCGTCGATGTAAGCGGGCATATCAGGCAATAATATAGTGTGTTTGTGTGTGTGTGTGTGTGTTGTGTGTGTGTGTGTGTGTGTGTGTGTGTGTGTGTGTGTGTGTGTGTGTGTGTGTATTATGTGTTTGTAATAGGGTGTGTGTAGATGTCTGTATAAACATCAAAACCTGTTTAATTTAGTTCACTATGACAACCCTAAAAGGTCACTGGGGTTACATGATAGTGTTCGTGAACCTTCCCCTTGTATGCTTCATGCAGAGATAAACGAAAGGGAGTCAAATATACTCCGTTCATTCAAAAAAGTTCAGCCTGTGTATTGAGGTATGTGCGATGATCGTAAGATACCTACTGTGTATTGCCCATAGAGTTACATCTTATATACATGTTATAGCAGTATCATGAGGGATAATTTGCGTTAAAATATTCAAACGAATTATGACTTCATATTTGACCAATATCGTTGAAACTTTTATTGAACTTTTGATTTATTTTGCACAAAGAATTTTCTTGTTAGTGACTTTCTATCACTTCTTACAATGTAAAGATCTTTACTAAATGACCAATATCATTATCAGTTATTTAGTTATGGCGACATTCACCTTCAAAAAAATGATGTGACAATATTGCTGTTGAAAAATAGTTTGATCTTTTGATTAAACTTCCAAGGGGTTAAAGTATTTTTATGCATATATTTATTTCTAATCTTTTGTCAGGGTAGACCCGGCCATTCAACAATGAACAGTGGTCTTCCATTATGGAACCCTGAGTATTAAACATATATATACATACATATATATATATATATATATATATATATATATATATATATATATACATCAAACAGCAAAACTTATTATGGAACCCTGAGTATTCAACATTTATATATATATATATATGTACATCAAACAGCAAAACTTATATGCCTATACAGATGAAATTTAGATAAAATTCATGATGAAAAAGGAGATATCAATTGAATACGCAAATTATGTATATATATATATATATATATATGCACTACTCGATTTTTTTTTTATTTTTTTTTACAAATTAAAACTTTACTTGTAATAGAACGACGTAGGAGAGACGCGTATACCTTCTATGATAAAAAGATCAAATAATTTGCATTGCTCTTGGAAGCATATAGAAGGTCTATATTATAGTATATATTGACATTCCCAATTATTATGAGAGGAAAAATTTAAGCGATTCTGGAATTCAAATAATTAGCTAGGTATATAGGTTTCTTAATATTTCTTGCCTTATCACATCGTCTTCCAAATATAATGACGACATTTGTCGAGATATCGTTCTTTTGTTACGATCTGTGCATAATAAGAAATTTGTCTTTTTTAATATATATAGTGATCTACCGGTATATATATATTATTATTATTAATATCCCTATTGTTATTGTTATTGCTATTATTATTGACATCATTATTATTACTAACGTGACTACTACTACTACTATTACTATTTTTATTATCATTATTATCATTATTATACTGTCACTCAAGAAAATACATGATAATGAATTTAAATTCCAACTGAATTGAAGTTAAAATGAGATATTAGATGATATGTTACAACGCACTCCTCAGTTCAAACAAAAGAAAATAAATTTAAAACAATGTTTTTTTTTAAGTCTTCACCTCAGTGGTGCATGAGAATTAAAGGCGTTTTTCGTGAGTCTCAGAATATCATGAAAAATGGCATCGATGGGTGAAAGTATGTTGGCAGTTAAAAGCATAATTTACATTTTGCAGATGAAACAAAAACATAGCTTTAGTACTTCAAAATAGTTCTGAAATGTGAGTTAGGCATAGATACAACCACTGTAAAAATTTTAATCAGGATAATCAATGTTAAGTACTGTTAAATATACAAAATGTGAAAAATAGTTATATTAAAGTTGTTTCTAGACTAAACCGTCTGCAGTTATGGTTTAATGAGAAAAACAGTAATATCTCCCTATATTTTAGGATTTATTGCAAACTTTTTATATGATAGAATGTTTTGTGATGCAACTGACCTACACATATGCATCAAATGTGATAACTCGAAAATTTTTTAAATCACTGCTCTCAAAGGTAAACTGTTTCTTTAAGACTAGCACCGAGGACGCTGTCACATGTGAATGTGTATAGACAATCATCACGAGTACATGATATAGGTTGACGCAATACAAAGATTTTCACAAGCTCAACGAGACAACGTCTTCATCAGTTTCTATCTCTTTTTTTTCAGCCGTAAGTTTAAGACATGAGGTGTATGTGTCACGTGGTCAACGTGTCACGTGAAAAGATGTGACATACTATCATAGATTACACAAGGAACATGGGGTAGGACTTATCATCTGATTATATGAAGCTGTGGAACTGTTTTCTTAGCAGAGACCTTTGGCCATTACTTCCTCTTCATACCAACATTGACTTGTCATATTTTATAATTGATAATATTGAGACGTTTGAACTAATCTATGGATAGTGATAGGGCACAGGACAATGTTTAAAATACGTGGGAAATAAAGCTTTATTATAGGCAAAACGTAAACGCTTGCAAGATTGCCAGTTGCAGGTAACTTCAGTAATTGTCCTGCGTGTTTTTATAACTTTTCTGATAGTTGTTCTTCGTGCTGTTTGAGAATCAGGTGAGCGTATATACCATGCATAATACTATATAGTATTTTAGGCGAGCATTACTTATATCAAACGCATAACGGGTTTTGACAAGATGCAACTTACTACAAGTGCAGATACAACCAGTTGTAAGGTCGGTTGAAGCTTAAGTTTGTTGTAATAAAGCTTACCGCATTCATCCAACAAGATATCATCCCGGTTTCAGACTTGGTTCGACACGAATATCACGTTCCGTTTCTTTCGCAGCCGGTGACGATGGCCTAACATGGACTACATCCAGATCATATTCACACTCCCTTTCTCACGTAATAAACGCACTGCCGAGTTCTGCGAAATCATGATTCTTTGAAATACAGCGACAAAACAGCGCGCCAACGACCTCGGGTCGCTTCAGTACTTACTTCGGTCTTACTTTCAGAGACTTCCTTCGCACGCAATAAACGGCCCTGCGGTCGTCTTGTACCTTTTTCTTACCCCATATTTTCTTGTGTTTTCTTTTACTGCCTTTCCGTCAGTTGGCACAATCAATGACCAACGAGCCGAAAGCTGTTTGGTGAGGGGATTGCGCTCAGGATTTCTTTAGAGAGGGTTTACGATTTGTTCCGGACAATGTCCGGCTTAGCCTGTTGTCCAAACAGCATGTAAAACCTCCCCTGTCTTGTATCATCTCAAAAAGAAAAACTGACAAGGGTACCATCGGTCAATCGCGCCTATACCAACTACACGATTACTCTAAGAAGAAATCAATGTACTATTATGCGCTTTTAATCATTTTCTGATCCTCATAGTTGTCTTCTCTGTTTTTGTTTTTGTTTTTATTTTTACGTTTAGCTACATCATTGGATCACAATATAAACTAAGATATAAAACACAACTTCATATATGCATCCTACGTTTCCACAGAATTTCAGCTGTTGCAGTTTGTTTATGCCAATCAGTTAACAATTAGATTGTGTGAGCAAATTGGGAGATTTAGCGGATTAACAGAATTCGTGTCATTTATCAAAATCTGATGCATAACAAGATTTCAAAGGTAAATGCCCCAAAGGAATGAACATGGAATAGGTACATTTAGATTATAAACACAGATTAGGGCCGGCTCGGCAGAGATCTTCGTATGAAGTTTGAAAAGAAATATAAAGAATTTGCTGCTCTGCGAAGAGTGCGGGTCACACATGCACAATGATGCTGCGAGAGGACTAGCTGAAGCCCTCGCATGTCCGTCTCCATATAGCGATCAGTCTAGTATCGATACAGCCCGACGCCTATCGGATAGGCTACGAGAGGACGGGAATGCTGCGGTATATCTATAGACGACGGGTCTTTCAGCACTCAACCCGACAGTCCATATCAGGACGTTGTTACAAGGTGCATTTTAAAAGAGCCGAAAGTAGGCGGCCTGTTCTGACAATAAAAATAGCCACAGACTTGATAATCCATGGAAACTCCCCAGCTCTGCTCTATTCATAAGATTCCGCGATGTACAGTTAGATGAAGGAGGTACTATTATAGGCGAGTAGACTTGATAGCATCGTTACTTGCGTCATTATTCGTCCAGAGTAGACTAACAGTTACAGTCGAAATATAATTTGTCACTAAACCAAAGGAGATACACCTAGAAATCCTTGTTAGATGGGCTTAGTGGGTCGTTTCAGGGTCTTACTCAGAATGCAAGTGATGAAAACGTATTATCGTTCCTATTTACCCTGCTACAAGGACTAAACACTTCCAATAATACTATGCATACTTATTAAGCAGCATATCTATTTCGAGTGGCTCTGTTCGTAAGACCAACAATCATGGCACATTTGGCACCAATTTAAACAGAGACGACCAGTTCACATATCATATACTCGTATTCTGGTTGAATATTAATCTCAATAATTTGTAATATATATCACCGAGCTTATTTTCTTTGAAGACGTCGTGCATTATGAAACGTCAGTGGGGTCACTCACCGTCTACCTTTTGAAAAGAGACCATGATAACATATAAATTTGAAAGTGGGAAATGTGTAAATATTAAGAAAATCTCGACATTCAATATAATGACCTTTGAGTAAACGAAGACAATAAGGTACTAAATATGCCTATTTACACATAATACGAATAATGTCTCAGACTTACAAATTGATAACTTTTGAAACATTTTTTTCTGTTCCTTAGTAAAGATGAACCCATTATATTAGCAAACTTGGCGTCATCATTCTATTTTCAGAACTAATGCGGCAAACACTCAAGAGCGAAGTTCACCTTATGATTGAATAACACACGCCATTCTTTGCCACCGGTGAGGAGGGGACGAAATCTATACCATTGTAAAAACGACGTCGAAAACAACGATGGCAGTCGAACTGGTTGTACAGAAGTAGATATAAATGATTACAGTTTCAAAAGCAATAATAATACGGGAACTACGGCCGTAATGCTAATTACATCAGAACTACCAATAACAATATTTCTTCAGAATCTACCCAGGGTGGGCTCTTCAGTGAAGCACTGTTCCACCAGAGGTCCGTGCTGTTATCATTCCCCAAGTGAACTTTCTTGTATCTTAGTCAAACGGGGAAACACTGGAAAATATCTGGTTTTCCAGATACGATTTGAACCCAACATCACATTGAACATGTTGAATAAGGATTCAGTGCCTAGGTCCTAATCTACTACATATGGTCTTGCAGTACTCATATACTAATCTAATAGAAAAGGGAATGAAGCTCTACATCAAGTAGATTGAGTGAATGCAGCAATATCAGTAGAACGCATCAGCGAAGTTTAAGGAAAATAATACAATTCGTTCAAACTTTAATGAATTCTTAAAGTTTCGGTGCAGCCAGTGCTGGATGATGGGATGACTATTATATTAACATGACCAGATGACGCCACATGTGGAAAACGATGCAAAATGTTAAAAAAAGATTAAAAATTAAAAAGAATTCCACAAAATACAAGTCTTTTTTAATGAAAAGTGAACATTCTCCCGACTTGTTGCTGACATAGTATGTTAAGGGTATTATTATTCCCTCTGCTTTCTCAACAACGTAAGTCGAGTGCTCTTTTATTTTGCCAGAAAAGTGAAAATGTCGGTTGAATTTTCTTTTATTTTAGTCTATATCGCTTTCCATGTATGCCGTTACCGAATTTTGTAGTCTTCTAATCCAGCGATGGCTGCACCAAAACTTTACAATTCATGACTTTTCAAGGGATTATCCGATTTCCCTCAAATTTTTTACTGATGTGTTCTACTAATTTTACTGCATTCATTCAATTTGCATATTGGGGTTTCATTCTGATTTAAACATTTGCTCTGTGTTGCTGTGTGATGCATTCCCAAATGTTTTCACTTTCTAGTCTTCCTCACTTCTTCCTTTCGTCTTCTCTTTGTTGATCATTTCACTTCTTCTCAAACCTTGGTCTACTCGATGAATTATAATTTCATTCTTTATAGTCAGATAATAAAATTCAGAGTGGTGGGAACGTGCATCTCTCTCTATACAGGCTCCTACTTTCTCGACTTTCATCACATTTTATGACGAATTGCTCATCTTACGTGTTCGTGCTATCAGTGCCGTCTTGTTTTATATAATCCAGAATGGATAAATGGCTTCACATCTATGTGCTGAAATGTTAAACGAGAGTGTCGAATCAGTGCAATCCAAAGTGATTGTCAAAATCCTGGAATACAGCGCTAAAACTGACAAAACTATGCCACTGTAATAGATACCGAAGCCAATCCCTTGTTCTGTTTGCGACGAACGGGGCGTTGATTCGCCATCATGCATAAGCATTGGTGAAAAGATACAAGGACACAGCATCACAAAGACCGTGAAAAGACATGAGGAGACAGACAACAGCATGTCAAAAAACCCGTGGGTTGCTTTTTGGCGGTAAACAATGAGGGAATCCAACCGTGGAGATTCCCTTCCATGCACACGCCAACCCAAAGTGTGTGTGTTTGTGTGTGCGTTAACACTCCAAACGCGATTATAAAATGTCACATTAAATCTCCCACAGACTGTATGTAATGAGCCCATGGTACAAATCATCATGTAATAAATGGATTCATCGAAGTAAAGTGAGTGGCAAATAGTTTATGTTTAGGGTTGCTATGTACTCAGCAACTGATACCATGTCTAAAAAAGACATCCAAGCGGAGCATCATGTCATCTTCCATACGTTATTCTGCAAACATAATATTCTTTTCGAAGCTTGACTGTCACTTGTTCACATTATCTATGTAACGTGATACCAAAAGACAATCTGCCCCAGAGAGAACATGCGTTTTCTTAATGCGGTGACCGTGACGTAACGAGTCTGTGAAACATCGCATTTTGCTTTTTAAAGGAAATATTGCATGTCATTTGACTATATGAGCATACTTCAACCCGCATGGCGTCCTATGCATACTCATGGGAAAATATACTAGTATGCCGCTTATTCACGTGATTATGACGTCATCTGTTGAAAACTCAATTTTCTTTCCACACATCACCCGAAGTGGCAGTGATCTTGAAACCCTTTAAAAAAGTATCAACAACACTCCTTATCTTATGACTCTGAGAAATAATCATGGTGAATGCACTCTCCCTGACACTCTGTAGAATCAAAAACAATCATGGCGATAAGGCAGACCTTTTGCTCATCAAAACATGTTGAGAGCGACGTTTAATACAACCTGACGCGAGCTCGGTGGCGATTTACTGTAAGAGCTAGCATCATCGACATGCAAGTTGTTGAAAGTTGCCTTGTTATGAGATCCAATGGCGTTAACAATTTCACTGATTCGTTGCCTAAATCTATTTCATAACTCTTTGTCCAAAGCACTTCATGAAGAAGTTAAACCATCCTTTCTTCAATTTTCATTTTAGCTTTTGGACTCGTAGTTCAACCACTTTGTTTGCTTATTTTGTTTTTGTTTTTTGTTTTATATAACTGTCATCATTCTCGAGGCTGGATCTTATACCTACGCATAACTTGAAGATTTCCCCGTGAATGTAAAAATCACATGAAATTCTTTGACACATAATATGACAGCAGTTTCAGTAGTAACCAAGTATGTCAAATACTTCATATGTCTAAATACCTTTCTCAGGATGGCGCATATGACTTCTAGAAGTCAAATTATGATACTACGTTTTATCTTGCTCATCACTGTATCTCATACACAACACGACTTCCTGCCGGAAAAAAAGAAAATTTAATCGCATTTGCCGTCGATCATGACAATCAATATGACAACCATCGATGACGGTTGAAATGCAGACACAACTGATATTGTTTCAGTCACAGCCTTATGTTAGTTATTGTTACGTTAACTGATACTCACTTTTACACCAGAACTGAAACAAAATGGGTAGTTCCGATCAGGATCGTCCGACACCGGATCATCTCGTACAGGAAGCGAAAACACGTCAAACTCCACCGGCAGTAGAGCAGTTATACCACGAATAAGTTTAGACAGCTGCCTTATGATACTCTGGTTCTACTCCCACCTTGCGGGCAGGAAAATTGTCTTAAACCCTATTCTGTAAGCTGAAACAGCGTATTCATTTTTACCGGACTAATAAGAATGTGTGTGAGGGAGTATGTGTGTGTATGTGTGCGTAAAGGTGTGTGGGAGGGAGGGATTTGTTATAGAAGACCAAAATGCAAATTAATGACATCCCACTCGCTCAGAGTTCCGCTCTGATGCACGGATGAACATGGGGGGGGGGGGGGGGCAGGAAGAAGGAGGAAAATAAAAGTTTCATGGCGTGACGCAGTAACCGCAGCCAAGAACAAAAATCCGGGGATGGAATGGCATTTCATACTTTTGGCAGGTAGATTGGGAAGGGATATGTTACGGGAATGGGTTGTTTAATCATTTATTGTCCCCTATCTAAACCTTTTTCCTTGATGATATAATAAAAGCATAATGAAAATCAGAACAGTAAGTTCAACAAGCTCAAAAGGGTCAATCAGCAGTAAGGAGTCGAGATTACCCTTGATGTATATTCATAAGTTCCTTATTTTCCCCCACAGAATAGTCGCCTATCATGCATCGGCTGCAGTGCACTCTCGCCATGAAAACTTCGAGAACGTTGGCCAAGCTTCTTTTTCTCTAGGGAAATTTTATCTGCCTTTTGTGACGAAAAATTCTTCTTCTCTTAAAGGATGGATCATCAAGGCCCTGCACTTCTGTCTGAATGAAACAACTGTGGTTCCTTCAAATTAATATTTCTTACGTCGAGTAGTCTTTATTACATCTACTCGTAATGGGCACTTCATCGATGTAAATTACCACCGATTATTCAGTGTTTGAGAACAACCAAACAGTCCCCCATTTGTTGTCTGAGGCGCATCTATAACATCCGGGTGGCCAGCCAGAGAAGATCTGCAACGAAGAGATATGGCAAAGAGCCACACAGAAGCAATTGACCGACAGATCCGACAGATCGGACGGAGCTGGATCGGACATACCCTCAGGACGAGTCTAGGGCAATTACCTCCTGGACAATTGCCTCAGACCCTTCCCCTGACCCTAACCCTAATCCTGAACCTAATCCTAACCCTATAACCAAAACTCAAACCCTGAACCTAACCCTAACCCTAATCTTTACTCTAACCTTATCACTAAGCAGTATTTCGCCAGGGAGTAATTGTCCTCCGGGGGTAATTGCCCTGTGTGACGAACCACCAGCATCCAGCACCACCCGCCCAGGCGCTCTTGTGGAGTCCGCAGGGGGAGACGACAGAGGGGTCAGCCAAGAAATAACTGTAGGTGTGGCAGGGGTATAACTGAAGGAGAGGAGTGCTCCATCTGCTTCCAAAATGTTTCATTGAGTTGCCACGAGTCATTTACTGTAATCGAGATTAATACTGCTTTGCTTCTTTTCTTTCTTTATGTTGCTGTTTTTAAATGACGTTTTGTACTGAGGTCCAAATTGCCCGGTGAGCATCTCTGCGTCATTATCATAGATATCGACTTTTGGTCACCATATACGACCAGCTGTACAAAACAGTTTGCAGAATACTGAATTTTGTGTTTTTGCGATGGAGCAGGCTCTAGAAGAATTGCACCATCCCTGCGTCAAGTATTGCAGAAAGCCACCGAAAAAAGATTAAAACGACGAATATGTATAACGCCTCCTCCAAATGCATATTATCATTCACCGAACCCTTGTTGTATATGTATATGTATATGTATATGTATATGTATATGTATATGTATATGTATATGTATATGTATATATGAATATGTATATATGAATATGTATACCCTTGTTGTTGTTGCTGTTGTTTTGGGCGCCTTTGAATGTTTCAACAGATAAATGGCGCTATATACATGCTGTTTCATCATCATCATGTTTTAAATGTATAATATCATGCTCTCACGTAAATGTACATGAAATACAAAGTGTGTTGTAAATACGAATAAAATCTCACCTCTGCAGCAGCTCATTGAACATGGCAGGTTCCATTCCGAGGTACGCTACAAAGTTTCCCGATAACTTGACCATGAGATCTGCATACGCCTAAAACAGCACCCTCTTTGAGATCTATAATCTCACCAAATATATACTGTCGGGATCTCTTTATCCTGACCCCCACCCTACATTCACTTTAATACTTTATTAACTTGTCTGAACAGAACCATGCTAAACTTCTCATTTTCACCTATTGGAATACTTCTTCTGAGCTGCCATTTGATAGGTTTTTGTGTTTTTTGTAATCCTGTAGTAACGTTTCAAAGGATGCCGAGCGCCAAACGGATGTCAGCACCGATCGTCGACCAAATTGGAAGCCGTTAAATGAACGGTTGCCAAGCGGACGCTGCTGGGAAGCTGGGAGATCGGTCGGTCACTGACAAATCGGCATCCTGGCGGCGCCTGCTTGATTTGCACCTGCTGGAAATTATATATTAATTCCACAGGGATTTTCTCTTATCGATCACTCATCGAAAGCTAGTGCTACAGTCACACACGGCCGGGTCACAAAACAGATATGATCCTGGTGAAAATGAGCCGGATTAGTCCCGGAAAAAAGTATTGACCCGGATCGAACCGTATATATCCGCCTTAAATCCTTAACTGAATCCTCTTCGACCCGTACCGACCCAGATGTAAACCTTGTCATAATCCGTTGCATGAAGACAATGCGGCATTCGGCAAGGGTCCATACGGTTTTACGCTGCGGGTTGCCGTGTGGGTTGATGGGAGTCAATGCGGTTCGAAGTGTGCAAATTCGGATATCAATACGGATTTAAAATCCGTGAGAAAATTTTGAACATGACCAAAATTTTTTTCACAGCCGTATCGTAGCCCCCAGAGTCTATCAGGAATTGACACGGGTTACGATGCGAGTCAATGCGGGTCTCTACGGTTCGATCCGGGTCGATGCGATTTTAATTCCTTACTGACCCGGTTCGAAATCCGGCCGTGTGTGACTGCTGCATAAGTTCATCGCCACACGCCGAAGTGTATCGGACCGCAGTCCGATGAATCCGACTTGTATAAGGCGACTATCAGGTCAATGTCAGACATGTCGGGCGATGATCCGATGAGGCAAGATCGTCCGAAAAAGATCACGCACGACATGTCTGACACTCACCTGATACTCCACCAACCAAGTCGGATTCATCGGACTGCGATTCGATACACTTCGATAGGTGGCCGGGAGCAACCATCTTTGCTTCCGATGAGTGACCGATGAGAAAAAAAAAAATCTCTGTGGAATGGGGGTTTTAGGCGTCACCCAACAATTTTTTTGTAGAAGTCGAGTGAGCTGTAAAGCCCAAGTAATGCCTGAGCGAAGCCCTGTCAACTTCCCGTCGGTCGCCAACATTTGTTGACAACATATTGAGTGATTTTAATTACGCCCTGACGTGGCGTGCGTTCTTTCCCTTTCAACGAGTTACGTGGTCTATGTGTGTTATTGTCAGAGGCATTCATCCATGATCAGATCTGAGCATTGTTCCATTCATGTTATGCAGCATGTCTCATGGGCTGACATAAACATTCCGGTAACGTGGAATATTTTGGCAAATATCCTCGTTTTCGTGGGTAAACAAAACACAAACACATCCATGCATGGCGCTTTACTCCTGTAGAGATTGTTTAGATCTGGACTATTGCTCGTTCTCAAACAAACAAAAAAAAAAAAAGGAATCAAGGTTCATTAAAAGAGCAACATTGCCCCTAATTGTCATTCATCAACAACATTGATCTAGGCAGGCAACCCCACTCCTAAAAAACAATAACAGGCTCCTACTCCGAACATGTACATTGCCATTGGGCATTGGTAGTATAACTTGATTGTCCCCGTAAGTCCCCTACACCCATCGCACACACTTCACCCCCACAGGTAACCCCTCCCGGTCATTGCAAACAAACTTACGAACATTGAAACCGGAAACAGGGTGCTGGGAGCAAAGAATTCGTTTCAAGCACGATACGAGTGTGTTATTTGTTTGTTTGTTTGTTTGTTTGTTTGTTTGTTTGTTTGTTTGTTTGTTTGTTTGTTTGTTTGTTTAATTTCCATCTGAGAAGATGGCTGGATAGCCCATATTCAGCTGCAATAGTTTAATATCTTCCATGGGGTCCCGTTTGATGTTGAAAATTGAAATTGGAATTGAAATTGAATTGAATGGGAGGGACCACTAATTCACCGGGTCAAACATCCTGCTCTTTGCAATGAATAAATGAAGCGGGTTCTTTTACGTGCGTGAGTTGTGACTCTCTCACACACGGGACCTCAATTTTATGTCCTGTCCGAGGGACAAAGTGTTTTACCTCTTGCTAAGAGGGAACGGTGTGATTGCAGCCAACATTGCTCAGTGCGATTCGGGAATCGAACCCGGGTCCTTTTGATAGTGAGGCAGACGCGCTACCGACTAAGTTATCTCAGTACCGGTTGTATGTAGGCAAATTTGAAAATGTTGCCAGAATCCCAACTTTATTCTACGTCATACTAGAAACTCTGCAGGTAACCAATCATTGTGTAACTCAAGCTTTTATATCCCAGCGTCATTCCTAGCAAAGAGACAGTGTAGCTACACAGTTACTTTCCTATCTCTATTCCCATCTGTAGGCCTACTTGAATGTCCTGACTTCTTCTTCTGCTTCTTAATCTTACATTCAACACGGACCCCATTGGACAATAATGTATCATATATACTGGTAGATCATAACTATAGGTTATCGGATCCACCATTACATATTTCTTTATTTGTTATAATCCATGTCAATTAATTTTCATTTCTTATAAGTCACCTTTGATTCATGTCCTGCTCAATATATCTATGTGGTTCATTAGTTTATTACTTAACGATTTTTTTTTTTTTTTGTACTGGTGTAATTTTAGTTGGTCAAGACAAACATATCCGTTCTCCATGTAAAATTATATGCCTATGTACTGGGAACCTACAGTTTTACAAGCTTTAAAGCTTTTATGTAGGCCCCATCATATTTCTTATACTTACTAGTGACATTTTCACACGATATGACCATGTACATTTGTGTCAAGTATATTTTTTTCTTTTTCTTCTACAATCAAAAGACATGATTGTATTATTTTGTATTCTTGTTTTGTTGTCAATAATTTTGTAATCTTATCATTGAGAAAATGGAAATATGAAATAAAATTTGAACTGAACTGAATTTGAACTGAATCATGTCATGTTCTATAATGTTTTACCGAAACTGTAAAAGCATACACTAAAATGAATAGTATGATCCTATTCATTTTAGTTTATGCTTTTACTGTTTCGGAAATAAAAACAAACAGAAAACAACAAACAAGCAATCACGTATAAATAATTTTGTTATTTCATTTCACCGGCTTATCAAGATGATTGTGCAACGGTTCGACTGTCAACAACAGAGACTTACTAATAGTAGTCAACTTTTATGTTGTTAAACGCGCAACTGGGGTGACGAAAAGATGTTTATACCCTCGTTGTAACGTATTATATTCGCATCTCGTCCCCCTTTTCCCCTCGCAAAAAGTCGAGTGTGTGAGTAGAGTGGTGAATCCCCGTTACTATACATCACGATTATGTGGTATACCTTATCAGCGTTTATGTTTACATTGATAGGTTCATTTCATTTTTAAGTATTCTCGAAGTGCAGTATGAAACAAACGATAAAGTATATACGATTGTAAACGAGTTGGAAAGATCCATTCTTAACAATGTGTTCATTCCGATAGATACCTATATAATAACATGACCTTCTTCTACTGAGTGTTATTTTTTTTTTATTTACAGGTGAATGATAAGAATGATAACCATTAAGTAAGAGCACACAAGTACTTTTAAGTACTATAATATGAATTCTCTCTTACGCAGGTGGAAGAAGATACAGGAGATCGTCATCACAATCAGAGCTGAACTTTTATGGTGGTCTCAATGAGAACAAAAGGGAAGATGTTTTGTATAAAAGTTTGTTTCGAGATCACATCTCCACAATGCATATTTTCTGGAAGAAATGTTCAGAAAACTGTGCCAAAGGGAACTTATTATCTACTTGTTTGTTCATGTTCATTCCTAGAATATTTTTGTCTCTCTTTTCCGTAACTCCAGGTCTTAAATTCAACATGCAATGACACAACGGCGTAGCCAGGATTTCATCTTAGGGGGGGCGGTTATTCTGCGAGGGAGCGAACGACCGAGCCCGAGCGAGCGGAGCGAGCGAGGGGGGGAGGGTGTGGGAGGGGGGTGTCCCCCCTCCCACGGTAAGAACTTTTTTGCATTTGGATGTTGTAAATGGTGCAATTTGATGCATGTTTTTGCGCGTTTTATTGACGTGAAACAGTCCCACTTGTTTATGGTAGCAGTTTATTTTGATGTAGATTATTATTGAACAATTTGCCTATAAAAGGGTATAATTTAGATACACTTCTTGTACTAATTCTTTTCACTGAACATCATGAACGCGACTGGACCCGGGCGAGCGGAGCGAACGAGGGGGGAGGGGAGGGTGTGGGAGGGGGGTGTCCCCTCCCACAGTAACAACTTTTTGCATTTTGATGTTGCAAATGGTGCAATTTGATGCATGTTTTTGCGCGTTTTATCGACGTGAAACAGTCCCACTTGTTTAAGGTAGCAGTATATTTTAGTGTAGATTATTATTGAACAATTTGCCTATAACATGGTATAATTTAAATACACTTCTTGTATTAATTCTGTTCACTGAATATCATAAACGCGACTGAACCCGAGCGAGCGGAGCGAGCGAGGGGGTAGGGGAGGGTGTGGGAGGGGGGTGTCCCCCTTCCCACGATAAGAACTTTTTGCATTTTGATGTTGCAAATGGTGCGATGTGATGCATGTTTTTGCGCGTTTTATCGACGTGAAACAGTCCCACTTGTTTAAGGTAGCAGTATATTTTAGTGTAGATTATTATTGAACAATTTGCCTATAAAATGGTATAATTCAAATACACTTCTTGTATTAATTCTTTTCACTGAATATCATGAACGCGACTGAACCCGAGCGAGCGGAGCGAGCGGAGCGAGCGAGGGGGTAGGGGAGGGTGTGGGAGGGGGTTTTCCCCCTCCCACGGTGAGAACTTTTTACATTTTGATTTTGCAAATGGTGCAATTTGATGCATGTATTTGCGTGTTTTAACGACGTGAAACAGTCCCACTTGTTTAAGATTGCAGTATATTTTAGTGTAGATTATTATTGAACAATTTGCCTATAAATAGTATACACTTCTTGTATTAATTCTTTTCACTGAACATCATGAACGCGACTGGACCCGGGCGAGCAGAGCGAACGAGGGGGGAGGGGAGGGTGTGGGAGGGGGGTGTCCCCCTCCCACAGTAACAACTTTTTGCATTTTGATGTTGCAAATGGTGCAATTTGATGCATGTTTTTGCGCGTTTTATCGACGTGAAACAGTCCCACTTGTTTAAGGTAGCAGTATATTTTAGTGTAGATTATTATTGAACAATTTGCCTATAAAATGGTATAATTCAAATACACTTCTTGTATTAATTCTTTTCACTGAATATCATGAACGCGACTGAACCCGAGCGAGCGGAGCGAGCGGAGCGAGCGGAGCGAGCGGAGCGAGCGGAGCGAGCGAGGGGGTAGGGGAGGGTGTGGGAGGGGGTTTTCCCCCTCCCACGGTGAGAACTTTTTACATTTTGATTTTGCAAATGGTGCAATTTGATGCATGTATTTGCGTGTTTTAACGACGTGAAACAGTCCCACTTGTTTAAGATTGCAGTATATTTTAGTGTAGATTATTATTGAACAATTTGCCTATAAATACACTTCTTGTATTAATTCTTTTCACTGAATATCATGAACGCGACTGAACCCGAGCGAGCGGAGCGAGCGAGGGGGTAGGGGAGGGTGTGGGAGGGGGGAAACCCCCTCCCACGATGAGAACTTTTTGCATTTTGATTTTGCAAATGGTGCAATTTGATGCATGTTTTTGCGTGTTTTAACGACGTGAAAGAGTCCCACTTGTTTAAGATTGCAGTATATTTTAGTGTAGATTATTATTGAACAATTTGCCTATAAAATGGTATAATTCAAATACACTTCTTGTATTAATTCTTTTCACTGAATATCATGAACGCGACTGAACCCTCCTACGGTGAGAACTTTTTGCATTTTGATGTTGCAAATGGTGCAATTTGATGCATGTTTTTGCGTGTTTTAACGAGTTGAAACAGTCCCACTTGTTTAAGGTTGCAGCATATTTTAGTGTAGATTATTATTGAACAATTTGCCTATAAAACAGTATAATTCAAACACACTAGTCTTCTTGTATTAATTCTTACACTGAATATCATGAACGCTGTCTGTTCAGCAATCAAACAGAAAAAGCATGCACACGAGGGTGTAGATAGGGGCATATCCCCTCCCACACGAAGGTGATTTTGCATTTTCAGACCTGAAATTCAGCGATCTGGTGCAAATTTTTGGTGCAACACTTTTTCATCGAAGTGTTAAAATCACGGAATTTAGCTCTTATTCCGAATGTGCACCATCTGTGCGTATGTATTAAGTCTAGTGAGGTAGAACTTAGGGGAAGGGGGATTCCCCCTCCCTCTCGCGGAGCTTTTGCGTTTTTAGAATTGAAATAAAGCGATCTTGGTATGTCTAGCCACAGTCTACTTCTTTGCATGGCGGGGGGGGGGGGGGCGAGCAGGGAGAAGGCGCTGGCGAGTGTTATCTCCACTCTTCCCTTCCGATGGAGCTTATATCTTTTTAAGGTTGAAATTGAGATATCTCGTATACGCATAATACGCATATTTGATGGAATCAACATTTGGGTAATCAAAAAAAGAAACAACAACTGATGGGGGGGGGGCTGAGGGAGGAAAGGGTCGATTAAAAGGGGAAATTCCCCTTATACATGAGGGAACCTTCAGTTTTCGGAATATTAGTGAAAAGTCTTGTGCACTCAGAATTATTCAGATTTTTTTGTAAATCTAAAAAGTGTACTTAGCTATAGGGAAAGAGGCATAACGTTAGAGGGGGAGGGTTTGGGAGGGGGATACCCCCTCCCAAGCACGAGAGATTTTGCATATTTTGAATTGAAATTCAACGATCTGGTGCACACTTTGAGTGAAATATTAAAAAAAAAAATATCTTATTTGATGAAAGGTTGCAAAGGAGACCCGCTTCATGTGCATGCATACAGTATACACGCATTTTTTTTCCGCCTCCCAAATCCTCGGTCCAAATCTTAGGGGGGGCGACCGCCCCCATCGCCCCCCCCCCCCCCCCTGGCTGCGCCAGTGCAATGACACATGCCACAACGTTTCAGATAACCTCGAGTTTATTTCATTTACGTACCCTAAGACTTTGTTAGAGTCATGAACAATGACTTTAATAGTCATATGAAGATTCTTGTATCAGATTGCAGGAGCTTGCTAATCATGCTTGTCATAGCAGGTTTTATTTCTGTGTGTTTTCTCCAGGTAAGATAGAAAAGAATTGAAAAAAAAAAATGGTTTGCACAAAGTATGAAGGCCTACATAAAGCGGGGATTTCAAATCAATGTAAGAAGTGTCAGATGATAAAGTGCACTCAAAGTTTCGTTTGTAAGTAACAATATGCACTGATGTAATGTTTTGATATGTGTTCTGGTATAACGAGACGTCTTCCATACGTTCCACTGTTATAAAAATGCTTATTACAGATACCTGCAGGTAATAACAGAACGTTAATAAACCATGCTGTTTATTATGGCTGGGGTCCTTTAATTTTCAGCACGAAACGAAATAAGTTACTGAACAATGGAATATTGTATTCGTTCACCGCGTTGTGACGTCATTCGGTCAGTCAACTTGTACATTGCAACATACTCTTATCGTAGAAGGGTGGTGGCAACTTGTCGGGAACCACTCGAGTTTGGTGGTGATGCAAATGGCAGGTTGTTGTGGGGAATTTTGGGCCTTGCTTGTCATCAACTGTTCGGGCGACAGATATGAAGTCACGCATTCTAAACTTGGCTTGTTGTGGGTTTCCAAAACGGACACTGTATACGTCATGGGTGCTCTTCAGGTTACTGTGTTTGAGCCTGAGCTTCGTTTTTTCCTCACAGCCGTGACTGTATTGATTGTGTTCCCTTCCGCGCCCTTTCCATCATGCCCATGATGTGAACTTGTGAACGTACAGAGATCAGGACCACGCACAGTTCCCATCAAGTCCTTACATTCCGGTGTATTATACCATGTGTTTGTCGTGGCTTGTCGCCTGGTTAGGCATGGAATACCGCAAAGAATAGAAAATATTTCCTGTTTTCAACATGGAATATTTTCGTTCTACTTCTTTCTATTTTTTCTTCTTTTTTTTCCAGTGGGTTTCGCTTTTAAATCAATGTCAGTTATTCGGGGTATTATTATCATTACTGAGGTATATTGCACCATAAACGGATTTTTGTTGTCAATTCTTACATTAAAATTCCTTTAAATATTGTGTGTGTGTGTGTGTGTGTGTGTGTGTGTGTGTGTGTGTGTGTGTGTGTGTGTCACCACCATGATATGAGATACTGCTATAGATAAAGATATAGACATCTATGGGACTAGTATTAAAGTATAATATAGACAGAAGTGAAGAGAATGTACATATTTTCTACAGATGCTTCATGTCACAGCACTTTCGTGCCAAAATTTGTGTGCCCTGGCCATGATTATTATGTCATAGTATCATAGACATAATAAATGAACAGACATAGAAGGGAACATACAGATTTGTCGAATAAGTACTCCGTCGTAGTCGATGCTGTTGTGTGCATTTTGTGTGTATAATAAGTGTGTTTGTGTGGGTTGAACGTGTACAAACGTGCATTGATATCCGTGTGTGCGACATTTTTGTGTGTGTGTGTGTGTGTGTTAATAGTGCAATAAGATTATCAGTGTGCACATAGGGCACGTTAAGATCTTAAATCGAAATCTATGTAGGCAATAGTCTCAACGCTGCTCTTTGGGTCACTGATCAGTGATAGCAGTCATAACATCTTTATGACAAAAAAACCCCCAAAACAACGGCATAGAAATACAAGAAATTCATCTGAAGATTCAGCAAATGGAAGGATGAATATAGAAAGGAGCATAAACCACAGGACCTGTATATAAATTCATCTTCCTTATTGATGAGAAGGCCCAATTTGACACGCAGTTCATAGTTTAGGCCTACTTCGCCCTGTATACTGTTACAGTTCTCTTTTCATGACCATTTTATGGTGTCTTTAAACACTGTGCAGATCTCTCTCAACATTAGAAATGTCCTCATGGTGTTCAAAAATTAATTTCTTCGGTGTTTGATCATTGGAAAGATGAGTTATAGCTCAAGTACCGGTTAACAGCTAATTGTATAGTTCCGATAATCTGACGCTCCACCGCCCCCCCCCCCCCCCCCCACCCCCCAATTTTCCCTGCAAGAGGGCGTACTAACCGTATATCCAGTGGACGTGCTTGATGTCGAATGAAAATTCCAGATGCAGAATGAGCGATGGCAGTGCAGTTAGTTTGGTTTTGCGATGCACCGCATTTCTTTACTTTTTTATGAATATGCCTTTTAGCATATACAAGTGTTGATATGGACTTTGATTGAAGGAAGTGAATTCTTACTTTGTCTTTCTGTTGCTGTGACATCTCATCGTGTGGCGAATGTTTTATAAATGGCATGCTTGCTGTTTGAACTCTGAGAAAATCTTCAAACCATATCACTGAGGCAAGAAGGTCGTTAGGGGAAATATGGCTTGGTTTGACCAACGTCATTGGCATAGTACTATACAATACTGAGTAATTACCATGATGTAAAGAGTTTAATTGCAAAAGCCAATACACTGTATATCCATTTTTTAATCAATTTGAATTATTTGATATTGAAGTTGCTCTTTAGTGAAAAAAAACACTTAGAATTTTTGTGATCACTTTGATGACATCTTAAAAAAAAAAGTACAGTAAGCAGTGCAGTATTGGAAAGATTAATGGACCTTACAAAACTTTGATCTGTTTTTCATTAAAACTTACTCTTCAAACCCTCTTGGGAACTTCAGCCCGTTGTCGTGCAGATGAGGAATGAATTGATGAAAATCACAAAGATATGTCAATATCATAAGGTGATGAAAATTAATAACAATATATCATTTTATCATCCTTCCTAGAAAAATCTTGATTATATTTAACCAAGGCTGTGGTTCTAAATACAAGCACACATGTTGAAATGTACTTGAAAAAAAAAGTATAAGAAATAAAGAATTGTCGTGTTCTTAGGAAATATTATGCTTATTTCCATTTTTTTCTATCTATTTATCTTTAGTGCCTCCAATGGTGGTTCATACATACAATCAAATAGCAAGAAAACAACAACGTAAGACTTTTATGATACATATTTGATTTCCCGGACATTGTAAATAATGCACCAACAGCCACTCAAAGCTTGTTAAGAGGAACCTTGTTTTTCTATATTTTCTTAGTTCTTCAGCTTGTCAGTTAGCGAATAATTTCTGCAGACTTCAAACCTGAAATTCTTGTCGTCAAAATACATGTATTAATGATGTTTTGTAAGATACGCTGCATGTGTCCGTTGTCTTGTCTTTTCATTCACACCCTACAAAATACTCGCTAGTAACCATCATTGTTGCGCAGCGACGCTAACATGAACAGCGCCATCTTCCTTTTAAGCGCCACTTCTAGCTTAACTTCCAGCCGTTGTAGTAATGCAATATTTTTGTTTTCAAAGTCTTTGCAGAGTTCGTCTAGAACAGTGAATCACCTTATTAAAAAAAAAAAACTATCAGGGAAATAATGCACGAACCCATTGACGATAAGTCCATCGAACCATTTAGTGATCTAGATTAAAGTTTCTCACGAATATGGCAATACATGCTCAAAGAACAATTTCGATACAAATAGGATGCATGGTGTCATACTATTATGTGTACTTTATTTATTTATTTATTTATTTGTTTATTTGTTTATTTATTTATTTTTCAAGTCTTCTTTATAAAAGCAGGGTAGTCCCATTCAAGCCGCAAGGCCTGCTTTCCAAGAGAACTTGCTATAACAAATCACATTCCAATGTCATATAATACAATATACTTTACAAGCATATCATACAATAATACATTTCGGAAAAGTGGGAAATTTACGTATAGACAGACAAAGGAGAGAGAGGAAGTCTGGGGAGTGGATATGAAGAATAGTCCTATACATGCGCATACAACTTGCAAAGAAATGAGAAATCAATCAACCGCTTGGATTGAACCGTTAAGTTTAAAAAGCGATAGAGTGAGGCGGAGAGTTTGCTAACTGTATATACGGGTATAATGAGTTGAATAGCTTTAATTTGCTGCTTTGATTCTGAAAGAGACTGCTTCTTGTACTCAGTCTTGGGTTTAGCTAGGCACAGTTGATGCACTGAGGCTGATTTTTTTTTAGGATGTGGACGCTCGTCTTCTTATACGGTAACCAGGAGCAGGACCATTCAAAATTGTGTATGTATGCTAATTACGTGGTAATATTCCACTCTGTGTTGAATGGATTGTATAACTTTATAGAACTAAGCATAACTTGAATTGGCATGTAATAAGCTGCATCAAAAAACGACATTATTTATTTTGACTCCTCTGTAAAGTTCATTATTTTTTTTTCTTTGATGGTGAACCCCACACAGTTGAACAATAATCAATATGACAAAGAATCATATAGAAATATCACCACTTCGGCTTTGCTCACAAATCAATATCTGACAAAGTGTAGCCTTTAGTGATGACCCTACATAAATTTGACATTTTGTTTACATTTTTGTGTGTGTGTGTGTGTGAGATGACTGAAACCTAATCCCAACCTAAGCATTATCAACAATTCAGTGCAAATTTCATCAGTTTCTCTCCTGAGGCACTTTAAGACTAAGCTTGTCATATAACTGTGTGTTTCTGTCCGTTTTCTTTTCTTTTCTTTTTTTTTGGGGGGGTCAAATACTGTGGTAGGACAACTTGGTGATAATTATGTAATAGGCCTACTATCGATATACACTATTTGGATATGCGTTGTATTCATGTAGGACCTACTAGTATAATGGCTCTCAATGATGTAATCGTGTGATGTATTGATTGAGCATACTAAAAATTGCGGGTGAATATTTGTGCTAATGAAACATTATTTTTATCAAGGTGGTGGAAATTGGTATGTCATGGCTGTCCAAACATGATACAAGCGGATAAAGCTATTACTGAACAGAGATGTCTTGAATAACAGACTACTAGTAAACTTCACACGTTCGGATATGACGTCAGTGACAGTAGAGAGAAGCTGAGGAACTCTTTCCTAGTATAAGTATGCAGACGCTAAGAGATATATATCACAGCTCTATAGATTTTTGCTTTAAAAATATTATTTCTTCAGTTGAAATTGACATTAAAAATGTAATCGAAATGACGCACTACTTTAGTTTGATTATACTGATCGTTGTAACCATATAGATATCATTACCTTCCTTTTTTGTAAATGCATTATGTCTGTGTACACAGACTATTCCATTAGCGGGCATTGGCGGATCGTGTGCAAAGAAGAAAAAAAAAGACCGAGATTGGGAAGGGATGGTACCGCGCTGTAGTCGTACGTGGGTATGCTAGCTGCAGCGCTCGGCGCCTTTTGAATGCACACTATAGTACAGAGTGCCACCACCTATTCAAAGCTACTCTCCTTGATAATGCACACTCTCGTGTCGAGGCTCTAAGGACGCACAACACACGCATGTTGTCGGAGAGCGCGTGTTCTGTACAGCATCAGTGAGTGTGCACGCAACCGGCGCTCTCTTTTTACCACTACTCCGCTCACAATTTAGACGTTCGGAGAGGCGAATATCTTTTAATTCTTCTCTCGAATTAGGTTAAAACAAAACCTCATCCTTCTACATCAAAATGGGCAACGAAGACGAAACAACTTTTGGGCAGCGTATGTCAGCAAGGTGGAATGGATTCCTTAAATTCCTTTGGAACTCAGAAACGAAGGAATTTCTCGGCAGAGGAGGAAAGAGCTGGGGTAATTTTCCGCAATCATGTATTGTACACTTGCGCTTGCGCCTTTTTAGTCTTTACTCAGTCCACATGTCTGCTTCTTGCATGCTGTGCATAATGCCGGCCGGATTCGGCGGCGACGTTCATTCGTACAACTTTAAAATGTGTCATTTTCCACTATCAAACGTGAAACGATGCTATGAATTTACGGTACATTGAACTGATTATTTGCATAGCAACAATGCAGATTCTTAAAGGATATGTGAGTGTTTTATTTATCCAGTAGCTGTCCAGAATATATAGGCCCTAGTTTTGTCATCGCAAGATCTGACTGCCAGGTCGCTCGCGCTTGTTCTTTTCAGGGAATGTCGATAGAGCTTTTTTTTGCCTAGGCGCGGCGTATTACACGGTCCAACTCTTGCTAACCGTTAGGTCTAACGTTTAGAGTTTCTAGCTGTCTAGTACAACCATCACAAGTATTAAACGTTAGAATTTTAGTCTTGTGTTACTGGTCAGTGCAAAGTGTAGTTGAGAAGATATTTGATGGCCTGACGTTTGGTCTATCATACAGTAGTTTAGTGTTATAACTCTGGAACGAACTTGGTTGCCTCTGCTCTCCTAATGTTACAAACATATTTTAAGTCTTTCATTTGTTCCGAACTTCGGCTGGGTCTCCCAAGAGTGTGTGCATACTTGCCGTACTGTTCAGTGTATACGCCATAGACCCCGTTATCATCAAACCAATTGCAGTACAAGGCCGGCCGCGGTACATGTATCACAAATTTTTGGCATGATAAATGCATGCGGGCCCAATGACTTTCTTTTGGTATACCAAAAGCGGGGGATGGCCCAAGTCCCGCCTTTTCTTTTTTTTTTTACGGTTAAACCCACTTGGCTGTCAAGTAGCGATTGCCGGGGGGGGGGGGGGGGGGGGGGGAGTTTAAATGTGCATGTACATAAACGATGTAGAGCACCACTAACGGTAAGACAGGAAAAAAAAAGAACATGCTAAAGGAAACTTGATTCCTGGGTGTGGCTGAACAAGGCAGTGTAAATGTGGAAAAATACATAGCCGAGTACCACAACGTAGGCGGGCCTTGGGCTGGCCCTCCACCACTGTAAATACATTGTACAGTACTGTATGCAGCGAGTCAAATTGTATGGAAATCATTTGATATTTCCTGACAACTTTGCAAGTGGTTAGATTTGCGATCAGCAAATTGGATGGATACAGCAATTTGATGGATGAATGTACGCATTCATGTTACATTCATGTCTGGATCAGAGTGAATACTTTTGCATGTTGTCAATTTGTGAATACATGTAGCACCAAACTTGCAAAATACACAAAAATAAAAACTCTGCAAAGTACAGTACATATTGTATGCTTATAATCAGTAAAGTCTTTGATTTATGTTTTGATTTTGATTGTTTTTAATGATGGTGGAATGTACGTATGGATCTCTCACATTTGCATTGTGGAGGCCTTGAATCAAAGTAACAGTGTCAGTGCTGCATATAATATGGATCATCAGAGCAATACTGAAACTAAGAACTGACCATTATTTCTGTGGAGCATAAATGTCATTAAATAGTTTTGAGTTGTGAGGTGCTGTCTTCAATGAATGTAAAAGTCTTACACTTTGTTTTCAGACAAATCATAGATTATAGCGGGGAATAATTTTCCTGGTATCGCATTGCAATTTGCTATGCATAATACAACTGTTGCACAAACTTTCTGTTGTGTAGCAGTTTTCTTCTATAGAAATGCACAGGATAGTGTTTGAAGTATTATTCATCAGCTGACATTTATCATCAAATTTGAGTTCAAAATTATTCCCTGTATTGTGGCTTACTGTTTCTTTTTCCATGTTGTACACATCTGGTGTTGGGAGTTTTATTGTC
This sequence comes from Diadema setosum, assembly GCF_964275005.1. NCBI lineage: Eukaryota > Metazoa > Echinodermata > Echinoidea > Diadematoida > Diadematidae > Diadema > Diadema setosum. The sequence goes on along the minus strand of NC_092705.1, from coordinate 7,251,381 downwards.
ATGTAGTCATTTAGTTGTTAAAATCGTAGAGGTCTCTTGCATTGTCACTTTGAAAAGTGCAATTTTCTCATAAAATTTACTTCATATGCACTGAAACCATAGCCTTATCATTTGATTGTAGCAGACAGCACCTAGATCATAATGTATTGGCTAAACGAGCACACCCACTTCGATGCCAATCCAGGAAACTATTCTCGTCCTGGAAGGAAACAGTGGCTTGTGTTGGCCCAAGTTCGACTGTGTTTGCATTTAAACTGTATAAGAGATCAGATCTTGGTATCATCTTGCTGCAGAGAAAACGATCAAGCATTTAAAACAGTATAGTGTGGATATATGCTGTGTGTCTGCAATTTGCATGAATGTGATGTGGAAAGAGATCTATAGCTATTCAATGCCAATACCAATCTTGAGGTTATTGTTCGTCTAGAAATGCCAAGAGTTACCTGTATGTGTGTAATATTAATTAGCGAATGTCATGTGATGAGTTGTTACACACTTTAAAAGATAGTGGTTTACAATCCTGTTTCTTGCTTTGCTACATTTCTATGAAATGCAAGCCACTAAACCTCTTACAACTGTAATTTGCTACCTTTGCAAGGATGGTTGAATATGAAAGTTTTGTACTTTCAGCTTAAAGGGTGTGTACAGTTTTGGTCGAGATGAAGATGTAGCTTTTAATGTTTTGCGAGAAATTCAGAAACCACTCTATGAAATGTCAAAGAGCATGCAATTTTAAATGGTATCAAAAGTTTATTTGATGAAAATCGGTTTTGAAATGGCTGAGATATCCAAAAACAAGGTGAAACAAAGAGATCCTAATAAAGTTGTGGCATGTCACCTTTTATTATTAGCACTTATTTGGATATCTCAGCCATTTGAAAACCAATTTTCATCAAATAAACATTGAATTCTTCTTAAAATTACACGCTCTTTCATATTTCATAAGAGGCTTTTCATTATCTCACTTAGGAATGTTCAAAACACGAATCCCCACCTCAACCGATACTGCACAGTCCCTTTAAGATGCTTGCTCATTGCTGTTTTTTTTGTGTTTTTCCGTTGAAGGATTTAGATTATGAGAGGTCGTGTTGGATGATAATGAAAGTTGGCAGCACAGTTTCAGTGGCTCTCTCATTTGCTACACAAACCAGGGCAAGAACACAAGGGCCCACAAATACTGAATAAGAGAGAATATGAGGGCAAATTAAATGTCAAGTGAAGAAACAAAATTGCATAATGAGATCTAAATTCATGTTCCCTGTCTGATGCTAGTAGTAGTAAACTGAACAGCAGGTGAGCCAATAGCTAACCAGATGATGTCAGTTATAGTTCGTTTTTTGTTTTTTGATGTTTTTTTTTTTTAAGTTGTGCCAAGACCCCTTTGAAGTTGTCCTTGTGTTCATATTTGGTTTGGGGTTTTAATGAGAATGAACCGCAGAAAATTGATGAATGAGTTTCACATCAGGAGACCAAGACTAAACCCATAGATCTAATAAATGTCGACCTTGTCATTGGGAATGTGGCGCTGTCTTAGAACATGCCCAAAGGCTTCAGATGAGATGACTTTTCAATTGAATTTTTGCTTTACATTTAAACATGTGTATTGCATCAATTACATTTATATCATTTTGTTCTGCTTCATGAAGTTTTTTGTTTTTTGTTTTTTGTTTTTTTTTTTGTTTTGGTTTTTGTCATTTATAGGGCCTGATGCAAACGACCTTGCAATGAAATAGATACATTCAGTGTAGCACTCTTAGAAAGTCTTGTTTGAAGAAGGCTGTGTGAAAGTTTAGAATGAGTGCAGTACTTGTAAATGGATGAAGCAGTAGGCAAGTGATGGGAAGGGGATAAGTCTTCATTGAATATTAAAGGGGACCTCCACGTGATTTTCAGACTTTTACATTTGAACAACTATAAATTAGTTGAACTGAGTACAGAGTTGCAGAATTTATAGTGTTTGGGATGAGGAATGGGAATGTTTTCAAAATTTATAACAAATTGCAATGAGCAAGGATGATGACATGGCAGCCTCACCATTGGAATGCATGAGTCGGGGCTCCAGGAAGCAGAACAAAAGAAGAAGGCATGCAAGGATTCTACACAGGTGAACTTGTTGAGCAAGCAGTATTGTAATGGAATAACACTACTGCATTTCTAAAATATGTGAGGCTATGCTGTCATCAACACTGTTCAGTGTAATTTGTTAAAGATTTTGAATTTATTGATTTCTCTGCTCGAGGACCACAATAAATTCCGCGAATCTATACATGGAGCTATTGATTTATATACTACATGATGTGAAATTTTAAAAATCATCTGGAATGCCCCTTTAAAGGTAGTGTATAAATGGCATTGCACTGTAAAACATCAACTGCTTTTAACAACAGACATTAGTTATAGCATATCATGAGAAAATGTCTGCTATCTCATGGATGGAATTTTCTTTTCTCTATATGGTGCATGTTTTTCAATGGCATGCGCAATATATTTTGTTCCTCACACTTCAGTGCACAATTAAGTTGAAGAAATATTACTGTCAGTGGTTTCTATGAACCTTGCAATCTGTGGTCGGTAATGCTGGATATGAGAAAATTGAACCACTGACGCTTCAAGCACTCTGGAAATATTTTGGGGTAAGGGCCCTAAACTTCATATTAGAATAGGCAGGTGTCCATTCATTTTACATGTATTTGCCCCAACACTGAGTTCTAGTTGCCACTGGCAGGTGGGTTTATACTAGCATCATTAGTTTTACTATCTCTCCCATGAATAAAAGGAAGAGTGAAAATGTCCCAGGTTGTTCTCTTGAGAGCAGGAGGCGTGTCTGAATGCACTTTGGAGGGTCAAGATGAGCTGAGCAGGGGATAGTGTTCACCAGGCCATCCAGATGAAAGCATCGTGTCTCACAGGCACATCTGTCTTCGGAATAATTGTGTGGGATGCTATTTTAGATGGAATGGTGACAACTGGACAACCTTTCCTTCTTAGAGCTGTTTCTATCAAAGTCATAGGCCACATCATCATTTAAAAATTATCATACATGTACAATGTATGTATTGGGGGGGGGGGTGGCCATGGGGTTAAGGGAGGATTTCTGCAGGGTTATTCCATACTATTTTGTGAGAATTATGACTATAAGAGACAGGGATACCAGACTTCAGGCAAAAGCCTGAATTTGGGCCCTGGTTGAATCAAATTTCAGGCTCTTTCATGTGCAAACCAGCTTCTTGAAATTGTAGATGTTTTTCATGTACTCTCTTTCACTCTGACTGGCATCCCTGAAGAAAGCACTACAAGCTGTAAAATACGTGAATGCAGTGATATTATGGCCTGATGCATACTTCTGTGCCAAAGACTGCTAAATACTGCCTTAACTAAAGAGACGGTATGCAAATTTAATAGACCAATTGTGCAGAATGTATATACATTTCCATGGAGTGATTCCACATTTCAGACCAATCATAAAGATGTTGTGCAATGCAGCAGTCACCTATGACATTTTTCACGTCATCTTTGAATATTGCACCCGGGCCTTCTTGAGCCTCCCCCCGCATGAGAATGAGGCAGTGGTCAATAATGTGGCATCGCGAGAATTAACTTGAGCTTGTGCATACAAGATGCCCACAAGATACTGTACATGTGTGGGGAAAGTGTGCATGTGATCCGAACATGCTTACATCAGTGCCTTGTGTATCCACCTTCTGCTAGGTTTATTGCTTTCCTCATATTTCTGCGGCCGTTAGGTATAGTCTTGGTGCAGTCGAGACAAACTGCTGGCTTGCTCATGTTTTAGAATGCGAATTGGGGGGCACTACCCTAGTAGAAGCCTGCCTAGATTGGGCTATGATTGCACACTTGGAATTGATTGAGGTACAAGTGATCATCAATTAGAACCCTTGGTCAGTGCAATTTGAATAGAATTCCTCCAGAGCCATAAAGCTTAATAGGGCCACTGGCATCCACCCACTCGACTCGTTTGCAGATAGGTGATCTTAAAATCTATATAAAGTCACCCTTTGTTATACAGAGTGCTGGTGATTTGAAGTTCAGAAGGACATAGGGACACATGTGGATTTTGCAGGTAAAAAGCAAAGTATCAAGAGACCAAAGGCTAATCCATATATTGACACAGGATAGATAGCATGCCTTGTTGTAGAATCCATGGGTTCAAAGGAGAGAGCAGCCTATTGAACCATGGCTTCAGGTATTGCATGGATAATAGGTACACCTCTACACTGTTTGTGTGTGTTTGGGGGGGGGGGTGCGAGGTAATATGGGACCATCAGTTGTTTCAATTGTAAGTGAAGAGATTAGAGTATCTGATACCAATGCTGGGTGTAGACTTTAATAGTGTTCCTGTAAATACCTGTTGATTGATTAGCTATTGGCTACAGCATGTCAAGCACCACTCAACTTGATTTCCACATGAAACATTGCAATTAAAAAGTAATAGCCCTCATATTGCAGGGGAGTGAGTATGTTGTGATAATTGGTCTTTACATCTTCATTTTGGAGAGTTGGTTCCATCTGACAAAAAAAAAAAACAATTTATAAGCCCCCCCCCCCAAAAAAAAAAAAAAAAAAAAATCACTAAACCTTACTACATGTACATATATGAATGTTCTGATATTTTTCATCATGCCAAGGACATATCAAATAATCGCAGTTTACATCAATTCTAATTTAATGATTCAGATGCCACTGAAATTTGATGTCATTATCAGGCCACCAAATTTCCAAAAAGGCCATATTTTGGTGACCTGATCAGGCAGCTGAAATTCAAATGAATTTTCACATTTCCTTTTATTTTGGACCACTACATTATCTTCTTCGGGCCACCCAAATTTCACATTCAGTGGTTTTAGTGACCCGAACGTACAATACATACTTTGTAGTGTCTAGCCCCCCAATATGATCTTACAACAGGCGTGCAGTCCGAATGTTATTTGAGCATAATCTTGTTCATTGCCATTTACAAATAGGCTTTTAGTGCTTTCATTATATTACATTGATCACATTCAGACTTTTTTTTTTCTTTCGCATAGACTCCCATGTATCCCGCAGTGCCTTGCAAAATTTGTTCACGAGTCAGCTTTGCTGCCCTCATTGTATCTGAATTGAACAAATTGTGATCATGCAGTTGACACGTCAAAAATTTAGAGTTACATGAAGATGTTGAACATGAGAAGCCTTTTGAACAGTCAATCTTGTAGTGCCAATTTGATTCATGCATTGAAACAATTCTGATCATATCACAGTTGCAGCAACAGCTCACAGTTTGTATAAATTACAGCTTCAATTAATAGGTACTTTGCAAATGTATTCCCTTGGGCATACACATGTATTGCTAGGTCCAATCATCGGTATATATATTTTAGCCCTATAATGAATATGCCACACTAATTGCCTGGCATTTGAGCTGTTAAGTGGTTCAGACCCGAGAGTATACCGTGAGACAAGTGTAATTTATAGGGCATGGGGCATGCCGGTGTGTGAGAGTGTATGAAATGTAGCAACGCATGCATCTGCATGCCTCCTAATATTACCTGCTGACCTGTATATAGCTGCATGCATGCATTTGTATGTGTGTGTGTGTGTAGTGTGTGTGCCTATCTGTGTTCGCTTGAAATGACAGCGGTGCCAGTACATGGTGAACTGCGAAGTATGGGTTCCTCCAAATGCCAGCTTTCCCAACATACTCTCATGCAGGCTTTACGTGGTAGGCTACCCTGCGTTGCGTTTACATGTACCACTCGCTGTAACATGCAGCGCAAGGCATTTGCACACGGCGGCGGCAGTGAGGAATCATTATGTAATGCATGGCCACAATGCAGTTTCTAAACCGTGTGTGCATGTCGCACAGCGAAGAAGTGCCGTGAACTACGCACTGATAGTGTATACTAGTGGTGTACAGTGTGCAAACTACATCATGTAGTATGTTTTATACACACAGTGCCCTGTGTACACACCAGGTTCCCACAAAATTGCTTGCTCAGGGCAATTTGTACTTATTGTTTGATGTGTAAAATTATTGGTTACCTGCCTGCATATAAAAAATGTTTTATTCCCTTGCCCAGTTGTCCATATGTCCATTTTTAATAGGAAAATGACTGAAATGGTTTTATAAATGCTGCCTTGCTCTAATGTTGTGTTGGCCCAACTAGAGTTACAGATGTAGTAGATTATCAGTAGGATTACACAGGCGACATTTTTATGAGAATTATGACAGAATGCAAGAATGCCGTCAGTTCTACCAAGATTGACATACATTGTACTTGGCACGATCATGACAAAGTAGGAAAACGAAGTAATGTATTGAGTGGACTCACCTCGATCAGCCCGGTAAAATGCTATATTCATCAAACCAGGTCCTCTGTTGAAATTGGCATAGATGATATTTCTATAAGATCTAGATTAGATTTAGTACGAATGAATTGTTCCACCTCTGATCAATAATGCAATTACTTACAAGTTGTATTACAATGTGATAGTAATCACTGCACAATCAAAAAACAAGAAAAGGCTTATTTGCATGCTAAGTCAGTCATAAATGCTGCAAACTGATGAAAATTTTAAGAAAATCAAGTGTTAGAAAATCATGATGATCTTAATATCACATAATTGTCACTGTAACATTGATACCAACCTGTAGGCCATTCTTAATTGTGGACAATATCTCACACAAACAATAAACTTCAATCACAGAAATATGACCTTTCTTACATTTGCACACACACACACACAAATGTACAATGTATACTGTGTTTTACCTTCCTTTAAATATAGATGGCCTCAATATACTATTACATCTGTTGTAACAGTGAAAATTTGTTTAAATTTAGCTCAATTGGCTGATTTCAGGATACTCCATTTGTTTATAATTGCAAGGATTAGAATTTTGGCATAAAATTCAAGATTTCATGAAACATTTTTGTCTTATGTATCATGTAGATTAATTGAGTGCAAGAAAGATTCAACCCTGCAAGATATATTTCTGTGTTCGCGGAACATAAAGCATAGTCAGGTAGGGGGAGAACTATATTTATTTTTGGATAATTAAACTTTATGATAAAAGGAGAAAAAGCAAAGAGAAGCACACCTACTAGTGCCAGTTATTTTACAATGTATACTAGCAAAATTTGACCATGCAGGTACATTTTGGCATGGAAGGGGTAAAGGCACTCGGTTGCTATATTAGGCTGGGATTTCCACCAAGCTTTTGCTTTTCATATGATTAATTCATGGAAAGTTACTGTTGTAGTATAATGGGGATTACAATCTGCTCTCAAACTAATTGATTCTGTACATTGTAGCAACCCTTTATTACCTCCGCCAAGGGGGGAGGTTATGTTTTCGTTACCGTTGGTTGGTTGGTTGGTTTGTTAGTTCGTTTGTCCGTGTGCAAAATAACTCAAAAAGTAGGTAATGGATTGGAATGAAACTTGCAGGAAAGGTTGAGAATGACACGAGTAACAAACGATTAACTTTTGGTAGTGATCCAAGAATATTTGGGGAATCTATGAAGGATTTTGATATTTTGGCAGGTAGGGTCAATGAGCTTGGGAGTTCAGGCTGCGCGTACTTGAGGTTTGCATGCGTGCACTAAAGTGCGTACTCTAGTTTCTGCTGGGCGAGGCGCGCCGCGCAGCTGAGGGTTTATGACGTAACAAAGGCTTCTATATTGGGAAATCAGGCGACTCTCCGCACACAATGCTGTAAGTGCGTATGGGTGGAAATCACTATATCTCTATGGAACATAAGATCAGTGGGACAGTGGAAATGAGCTGCATACTTGGCGGAGGTCTACGCTCTCAGAGTGCTTCTCTAGTTTAAAAGGCAGAAAGATGGTGTGTCGTTTTCAGTTACTATATTGATTACATGTAATGCAGGGTGAGAAAGCAAACTGCGGCTCACGCTTCCGATGACAGATTCTAGACAGATTATAAGGGTGATTGATTTTAAACTTTAACAAAGAGAACTGTACATATTTGAGGCCAACTCTATCTTTCTTTCAATCATATGATTGTGCATTTCAGTATCTGTGAGGTATGCAATTTACATCCTGGAAATGTGTGAACAGGAAATCAGAAAGTAGCCTAATCATGAAGGGATGTGGCTGTATGCTTGACTCATGCGGAAATGATTGAGAAGTATTATTCAAACGCAAGTTGTCCCAAAGAAAGAGCTTTTTGGAGCATAGATGCGAAAATATACGGTATGTGGATTTCATTGACACAGGGCTGTGGATGTGAAATATGAAAACAAATTTCCTGTTTTTGAAAATGCATATTAGGGCATGCAGTAAAATGTCACAACAGTCTTCGTGTTGGTATAACAAGCTGTTTTAGCTAATTAGTGTAAATGAAATACCAGCATTAATTTTTGTAGCCACCTGTAACAACGGCTGGAGTTGTTGAAGAGATGTCTATGAGTATCTGCTACTGTGCGGGTCCTTCAGGCGACTCGGCGGCCATGTTGGATCAACAGACAAGCCAGACTTGTGCACTGTATTTGGTAGTGTTGCGAGTTGCATCAGTGTTTGTGTGTGTGTGTTTGTGACTCGTATGGAATATGACAGACAGTTTTAAAAGACTAGAGAATGAGAACGAGAGATGCTTTGTCATCAGCCTTGATAGGTTTCATCACCAAGGAGATGAAACAAAAAAAAAAAAAAGCTCACAGCATCCAATGTCGTTGTGAAAGCGTACTCCCTTATGAGTGTTCCTGTGAATAGAGACTCTTCATTAATTAGATCCAGAGTCTCCTGTACAGATGCCTTTCTACTAGTGTAGGTGTGCGTACATGTATCTCTTGTACAGGGCATGAAGGCAGCCACGCAATTAAACTGTGTTATCACCATACTTGTAAAGCCGATGCGTCTTAGATGCAGACTATTGACACAAACGCTTGTGATGTGTCGCTTCAACAACTACTCGTATGTGACATTTTCGTCAAGATTAATTACTTTTCTGCAGTGGTTCAATGTTAATATTTTATTACCTTCCCCCCCCCCCCAAAAAAAAAAAAAAAAAAAAAAAGTGCCTTTCCATGTAGATCTGGCTGGTGAGATTCTGAAAACAATGCCAGGCCTTTATTTTTTGTCAACTACATCGCAAACCAAATATGACAAATTTATAAACAGAGCTGAAATCAAAATCACATCTGTGTGAATGTCTATTGCCAAAGTTTGATATGCATTTGTAATTTCTTGTGTTTGTGCATTGAGTTTCAAACTTCAATTTCATATTCACATCTTTCATAAGGGCTGTGATTTATTGCGTAAATGGATTACCTTTTTTTCTCGTGTATCCGTGGGAAAATTTAAAAAAAAAAAAGACATTATCAGGATGCACGTAACATGCATTTGAAAGCAAATTGTCTTTGATGGACTTATAAGCTCCTGCCCCCATATCAAGAGATTGGCACCCTGTATTGTCACAGACCTAGAATTAGTTGAAAAGGTGTCTCCCTACATTAGTTTGGGATGCAACACTCAAACCTGATGTTCTGTTTCTACAAAGTTTAGCTTTAAGCGGAGTATACCATCCTCCCATTCTATAATTGACTTTAATAGATCGACATAGTATGGCTGTGGGTAGCACACAGTGTAAAGAGTGTCATGTTCCCTACTGTTACACTAGTGAAGCAGAGCGATCACACATGAGTGTGCACAGTCTCTGTCCGAGTGTCAGCACATTGCCAGCGTGTGTGTGGAGCATGATAGTTCATGCTAATGCAGCAAGCTTGTTAGCTATTCTAGTTCGGCTGTTTTGTGCTACTCGTACAGATGAAGAATGTTGGAAAATGAAGCAATTATAGCCATCGTGTAAGGTGCACAGTTTCATTTCAAGATGCACAGGTGTTCAGAAAACACATTCTCTAAAACATCAGAGTAAGGGGTGGGGGGACGAGGGTGTATCTTTTTTTAAGAGTGGGGGACAAAATTGATCATTGATTTCAATTAATGTTGGTCATTCTTTTGAACAGTGAGCCTGTATAGTGTACAATACGTGTCCAGAGTCAGGGTTGTTTTTTTTGAACCCTTGAACTATGCAAGGTCCAGAAACAACTGTTCCTTCAGTCACTCGTCCATCTGGGCCTGTTCACAGCATTTTCAAAGATAAGTGGGTGTTTGCTATCACCGTAGCTACCATTGTCAGTGCAGATCTGCAGGGAATTATCACCAGCAGTAGTAATAAATCAAATACTGATTAACTTTGCTCACCTACTTTTCATCATAGTTATCAACCAGGAATGCCAGCGTGCAGTCATTGAGAAGTTTGGACTTTACACATCAAAGCCTCCATACTCAGAAAGATATCAACCGATACTGAAATCCAGTGCACAGAAAAAAACAAGAACAAAAAACTTACTGAGAAAATATGTTTCATCATTTCGTGAAGCTGTGATCTTTTGGAAATATCTTTCATAAATTGTGTATCGAGAACATGAATTTTAATTTGCAAGTGACACCACATGTCTGACTCACCATTAACCTTTTGTAGTGTATGGTTATATACTGTGATGGCTTATTGCATCTTGCATGCAGTTTTATTAATGAACTAGCTTTACTATAAATACTCTGTTGCTCACTATCCTTCTAGACTATACACACTCTAAATGCACAATTAGCTCTTGTGCACTTCTTTTTCACCATAGCCTGCACCCATGGTGATACAAAGTTGTATTAGGGCCAATCATGCATTTGCCATGCGGATAATCTGGTGTAGTGCATGCAAGATCATGCACGTCATACAAGAACAGTGCCTTAAAGCCCAAAGAAAGTTCTGGTACGCCTGCAAAAGTTGTCAAATTTTGCTCCAAAATGTGAACGTATGCCTAGGAAATGTGCAGAATAACGCTGTAATAACAAGATATTCGATGGGTAACGACGAAAATGGGAAATATTAACCAAAAACGTTCATTCCCAGAACTTACCCGAACGGGGTCAGGCTAGACTCGGACTCGGGGATAACTCGGCCTCGCTTTGCTTGACGGCGGGATGAGTTGTAAATTGGTTGTCCCTCTGGATTGTACAGCGTTGTACTACGCATATGGGAGCGGCCTGTATAAACTACATTGTAGCGTTCTGGCTACTCGCAGTAATGGTCCGAGTTGTTACAACGCGCGCATCAAAAACCTCTTTGGCGCGCATGCAAAATTAGTGTGCGCCTCTCAAGCACCTCTAAAAACAATCAAAGACGCTTGATAAACAACAACAAAAACTTCAAAGACCGCGCGTCTCAGCAACTGAGGTGATGTGCGTATACTAGTATAGCAAAATAGGCTTGAGGACCGCGCGCTGTCCATTTGTTTTGTACAGGATTAGCACGCACTTTCCTGTCTGCTCATCAAGGCCTCGTTTGGTACCCGTAGTATAGAGTACTGATGAACATGGCGATCACGAACTGTGTGTAAATTGTCTGAAATTGGGTCGAGTTTTCCCTGACACCGAATTAGTCTGGAGCCTTCTGGAATAAAAGTTATTATTTTTCTCAAAATACTCCAAAACGACTCATCATTCTGGCAAACCGCGTCAGCCAGGTAAGTTTCTTTGTAGACTCTTTCGATATATTGCAAGCAAATATGAAATGGTGCCAGACGGGTTCTCAGGCCCTTACCAGAACTTTGTTTTCACTTTAATCTGTCATGAGATCGCATAGAAAACAGAGATGTAATGTGCAGTATTCTCTCATAGTGCCTCAGGAATAGAGAGGAAGCTACCCTTCCCAGTTTATATAATGATATACAGTTTTCTTGTTTTTGTTGTTGTTGCTGTAGCTCATACTCCTGTTTTGTTGTTAAAGTCAGGCTTACACAACTAGAATGTTAGAATTATTGAGCCACAGTTACAACTACAATGTAAAGCCATTTAATTGTCAGGTTGCAAAGCATTGGAAATGAGGTCAAACATTGTATATAAGGTTGTGATGGTTGCAGCATTGTATTTAATCCGAGTGATTGAAACCTGTTACTACTACTTTCATACACCAAGATTGACTAGAACAGGCTGCCCAGGCAGCAACACTCAGCGAGTGTCCAAGTGTGTAACATTTGAGAGCATCGGTGTAGCCTTGGCTGTTCACACTCATGTTTGCAGAGAGATGCATTGTGGGAATGTCATGCATCTTTCCTATGGCGAGATAACATCTGTGATACCAGATCAGGTCGTGAGCAGTGAGATGGACTGCCCTAGAAGAGGGATGCATTGATAATCAACACAAACAGTTTTCAATTCAGATGTGCCGAGAGTGAGTTCTCATAAAAACCACTCAGCGCTGAGCAAATTGGTACGCTCTACAATTCGTTATCCCCCCCGAAGCCTGTCTAGATATCTCTGCAGCGTGTCTCGGTGTCTCTTGCCCGTGGTGAGGGCGCCGAGGCTGTGCAACGATCGGATTTCCCCCAGGACAGTCTTGGCGAGTAGACTAGTATCGATGCATCGACTGTGCGCATATCTAATGAAGGTCAACAGGGATTCTGCCAATGCAGATTGCTGTGGAAGGCCCCCTGTCTACGCACATGAGGGTGCATACGACTGTCAACACACGAGCTAGGCTGACAGCATTGTTCTGTGCAGGGAAGAGTGCACGGTGTCTATACGTCGGTGTAGCGTTTCAGTTGTTCTCGTAACGCTGCGAGGAGAGATTGGTCGATGTGGGAGAAGTTGATTTGATAATCTATGTGTATGCCTGGTGGAATGCCGCAGGCAATAGGATTTGCGCAAGACAGATGCGCTCAGTTTTGAAATGTGCATTGATGCGAAAGAAATGATAAACAATCAATTTTGGCGGCCTTTACACGGTTCTGTACAGATGTGTAGTGTGGAGGAATGCATCCCATCTTCCCTGCTCAGTTGTTGATGATGATGTCATGTCTGTAGCATATTTAGATTTGTGATAGATGAGCCTTTTGGAGGAGGGGGTGTGGGATGGGGGGAGAGAGTAAGCTTTATGATGTAGCGTCCATTCTGAGACTTGGAGTAGCCCATGGTTGATCGATGTGATGATCTACTTTAGATGGTGATATACTGGCATTGTGTAGAGGCTCTGCTGCTAAATAGGTCCCAGTGTCCGTCACTTGGGACCTTGTATCCATGTCTTCTCAGCCATTTTGGGGTCACAAGAATGCAATGACCTTGAGGTTACATAAATCTCTTTAATACTGATAGCAGCCTTATAGGGATTTTACAGTTTTGGTTGAGACCTAATTTCAGGTTTCTAACATTTTTTGGTGAGATAATTAAAAACCCTCATAAAAAATATGAAAGAGTATGTAATTCTATGAGGAATTCAACGTTTATTCGATGAAAAATGGTTTTGAAATGGCTGAGATATCCAAAAAGATTGATTCTAATAAAGTGTGGGACCCACACTTTATTACGATCGCTTTGTTTTACTTTGTTTTTGGATGTTTCAGTCATTCCAAACCCGATTTTCATCATATAAACTTTGAATTCCTCTTAAAATGGTATGCTCTGTACTATATCATAAGTGTTTTCTTGGTATCTCGCAGAAAGTTAAAAGCCCAATTCTCATCTCCACCAATACTGTACTACCCCATTAACAAACAAATAAATATAAAGGTGGATAGCAAAAGTAGCGTCATAACTATTTACTAGTAAATTCACTAGTAAATCATACATACTGTTCTTTGTTCTTTGCATACAATGATAGTGTAATGAAATGATAGGGCCTGCCATGTGAGTTTGATTTATGATATATATGACAGTATTCAGCATGTGAAGCTACCTAACATCTTATTACCATTTGCTTTTTCCAAATTGTGGTCATGAATTCTTGTTAGAACTGTTGTTTTATCATTAATTTAGGAGGGGGATGCAGCCTGTTTTACAAGAATTTTTATCACCCAAAAAGACTGTACAAACTTTTGTGCATGTACAATGTATGATGTGCAGTTCCTTCTTATAATGACAGAATTTTCAATATAATTCCACCTGTCAATGTGCACATGCATGGGGCAGTTACTGCTCACCTGAGGTAACTGATACTTATTGTCACAAAAATGAAAGACTAACATATTTTGGAATGCCCTGAACAGTACAGTGTGCTCTACCTCTGCCTTGAGGCCTGGGGAAAAGAGGGAGAGAGAGAGAAATCTTTGACTGTGACCCAGTGTGGAAACCAGCATCCATTGTAAGAACAAACAGTACTGTTTGTATTGAACCTCTTGATGAGATTAACTCCCCCATTATGCCCACATTTCCTTCACTGGTACAGCTTTATATAAAACCAGTGGGCCCATTGTGCTCCCTGCACCTTGGCTTGACACGCTATGTGCACACCAGTCTTGAATGCAAAGTGTACTATAGGGTAGTGATGGAACACACACAAAAGTGTAATCCTATGGAAAAGGCAAGATGCTGTTGTTAGGTTTGTGTGCTTATTTAGCTTGTACTAAGGTTTATGCTCAGTGGCTCTTTAAAGGACAAGTTCACCTTCATGGATGTGGATTGAGTGAATGCATCAATATTCGTAGAGCACATCGGTGGACATTTGGGGCAAATCTGACAGTCCGTCCAAAAGTTTTGAATTTTTAAAGTATCTGCACATTTACTGCTGGATGAGAAGACTACTTCAGTGTATGATGTCACATGCATACAACGATATTTACAAGGAAAATATAAAGGGAATTTCACATAATTTTACTTTCTGAAATTCCTTGACTTGTCTCTGACATATGTTTAGGGTAATGTTATTCCCCTTACCTTCTGAAAGAGGGAAGTCAAGTGACCTTTTATTAAGCGAGACAAGTGAAAATATGTTGAATTTTCGTTATATTGTTGTACACATATGACATCACAAGCTGTAGTAGTCTTCTCATCCGGCAGTGACTGCGCAGAAACTTCAAAAATTCATAACTTTTGAACAGATTCTCTGATTTTCCCCAAACTCTCAATCATGTGTTCTACAAAAATATTGCTGCATTCACTCAATCCACATGTCTATGAAGGTGAACTTGTCCTTTAACTCAGACCCATACTATCCAGTTTATCCTGGGGGGGGGGGGGGGAAGCCACCTTCTTTACTATAAATAAGTATAGGCCACCGTCGGGTGTATTCTCATGCTGTTGTGCTGTACAGGTGTATGTACAGTGTCTCGGTGGAAAATGTCTCCAGAGAGCTTTGTACAGCTGGAAATGAAAAAGGCAGATCCATATTTTTATTGATTATTATCTATTAATAGCCTTTTGGGGGGACTTCCATTTCCATTTGGCCAATTACATAATATAATCTCTATAGTGAGGATAGTGGAGATCTCTAATTGTGCTGATCCATTGGAAATGCAGTGCAGTTCATAGAGTGGTTGGTAGTGATAGATGGAACATGTTAAAGCAAGCATTGCATGCTATTGCATTGACGTTATATGGTGACCTGGCTACGTTTTAATTTTCATTAAATTATGAAACAACGAAACCAATTCCTTCTGTTACTGAACCAAAGGATGCGATAAGCTTTGCATGTGAACTATTTGTAGGGCCTCAGTTGCAAACATTAAGTGACCTGTTTGGAGTAGTAAGTTTTTTGGTGGGTGCCCCTCCCCCCCCCCCCCCCCCCAAGGAGACTTGCCATTTGATTTGGTTTAAGATTGACATTTACGTTGAGATATATTTAGAAGGAGGCAGTGTGCCTTGCCAGCTTTATCTTCTCCTGAGCCCCTTCAGTGTGGTTATTGATAACTGACGGGGAGATTTTTGGTGGCCGGGGAAATATGTTGGGAGTGATTTCAATACCTCATGAAGATACCCTATATGTGTGGCAGATATGATATGTAGGAAGAGCCAGATCGTGACATTATGATCCCACACTGTTTATGATCTAGCACTAAGCTCAAAAAACTGATCAACCTACTATAAATATAAAGCCAGTTAGGAGTTTGAATTTCCATGCGAGCTGCAAAAAAGTTATTACCAAGTACAGGATGACTGTCCTGGAGAATGCACTGAAGTCAGAACAAGCAGTTTCTTCAATATTTATGAAGAAAGTGGTTGTACTTTATAATATGTCCTGATTATGTCTAAATGAAAAACATGCTCACCTATAGTAGAAACAAAAGGTGTGTGAAAACTTCCCGCATGAAATTTCCAACGTTCGAGTAGTTTAGCCAGGAGCCTGCTGAGACCCATGCATTTATCACACACCCATGGTTTCTTGATATTGCTTCAAATATACAGAACATGTCTGTTTGAAGAGTGCATGTGTAGAATCAATGTTTAATGTGCCTAGTACATCAGTGCAGTTTTGAGCTAGACATGTGGTATCTGTATGCTTTAAGCTTGCTAATGTGGACTTTCTTTATTATACAATACTAGAAGATTAGATTTCTGGTCTTCTGGATGTGCATACATATTGGGGCTTACCATCTGTTCATGTTTGTGGTAGGGGCTCCTCACTCTTGGCTCGCACATTTCAGGTGTTTCCTTAGTCATCGATAGGCTGTTTGGCTCCTTGTGGAAAATTTTGGGGTGAATCAGTGGAAGCGCAAAAGGAAATTGACGTAATTGAATTTACAGGGCTTGCAAAACTTTTCGGTTCCACAAACCCTGTACCTTCCTGTGGGAAAAGCAAAATAGAGTAATCGACCCGAGATAAGACCTGGTAACATTCCCAATCGATGTAAGTTTGTCCCCTTTCCCGTGAGAAATTGGCTGAAGGATGTTGTTCAGAGCAAGCCAGAAGGATATTAGATGGATTCGGAAGCTAAACGGCACTAATTTCGCGTGTGTACATTTCCACACATGTCGGGTATTGTCAGAGAATGTGCAGTGCCTGTCAAGTTTGTTTGAGAAAGAAAGAAAGAAAAAACAAACTTCAGCTCACTGATCTACTTTTTTTTTAATGGCAAGAATGCATAGCTATCTAAGGAAGCAGACACCTACAATGTTCGTGGAATTTGCAGTTAGTTGATGGCTTGTAGGCTAATACAGTTATCCGCCTATTGATACTGTTCTATGCTTGTGCTTGTTTGTGCATTTTCACATTCAGACTGTGATAAGGAAAGTGCTTACTATGATAAATTTGGCTAACAGTACAAACGAAATGCTATAGCTAGAGAACTTGTGGTACTTTAAATAGACATTATATTACAATCACTTACTTGCATTGAGGATTGATATTTCTTTTTCAAATGAACAAGTAGTAAAATGAACATGTGATGAACCTGTGATGTGCACTTGCCACGCTTATCCCATTGGTAGTGTTATGTTTTGTAAGCTTCCAATGTTGTAAGTTCAGGCTGTGAGCAACATCAATATTTTGACAGGTAAAGAAAAAAGTTTAGCCAAAGTTTGAAGGGATAGCATAGGAAAAGTGATTGGATGTTTGTTGATCAAAATGATACCTGCACACAACTGGGGGGAACTGCCGCCGATCTCACAAATATTTTGCGTCTCTTTGCAATTAAAGAGGAGTTAACATCCGTAGGAATTCACCCCTGTAGAATGGTATGCAAACTGAAAGTAGTGGAGCTTAAGCATTCATCTTTATACAATTGTAGCAATAGTTACGTGAAGTTGAAAAAGCCATAGTACTCATTTTAGGGGATACTTACGGTAAAGTTGGACAAAGGTAAAAGGAATTTTCAGGGCTATTCAAATGCAGATACAATTGTAAGTCTGCCAGCACGGTGTTTATTAGAACTGACTGGTATACAGCTAGGGAGATCTGTGCTTCTTTTGACCTCAGCTGCTTAGATGTTAGATACAATGTATTTGCCAAGTATCACAAATTCCTTGTTTAAAATGTAGGGTCAGGGGTGTGATAGGGTTTTAGGTTTAGATTGATGTGAAGAATAAGGATTAGGTTTATGCTTGTGGGTAGAGTATATATTTGGCCTAGCCGGCAGATATTTCATGGGAGCAATTGTTGGAGCAAATGTCGTGGAACCATTTCATTCATTGAAATAGACATGACAATGAGTTATGCCTGGAATGGAATTGATGAAGTTCGACCGATCAGTGACCTCAGCTCATGTAACGCACATGCACATTGGGGGGGGGGGGGGGGCGTCGGTTGTAGAGGAGGAGTGTGCAAAGTGTGAGCAAAAGATGCGCACCGAGCCATGAAGGACATCCTTTTAATAGTGAATTAAACCCCACGAAGGGGCTGCGAAGTGGAATGCTACTCCAAGTTTGAGTTCGCCATAATGAATTGAGTGAAACTCATAGTTTCACACAACTCAGCTCCTAGCAGTGAAACTCAACTGATTGATTGTCAACTGAAGTATCACTGAACTGGACATGAACTGGGCTAGTCAGTTGTACTCTTCAAACATTAATTTGGGACACAAGCTTTAGCTTCTTACCTCCTTCAGGGAGTTACATTTTTGCCAGCGTTAGTTTGTGTGTCCGTTTGTTTGTATGCAAAATAACTCCAAAGGTTATTTATGGATGTGGATAAAAAAATTTTAGGTAAAGATGATGATAGCACTAGGAACACATGAAATTGTGGTGCTGATCCAAATTATCGTCTGGATACAGGATTTCTTAAAGGTTTTTTTTTAAGGATTTGTTATCATTGTTACTGTGAAATAGGATGGAAATCACAATATAGGTGGAAATGAACTGCTTGGCAGAGGTCTGCAGTCTCCGAGTGCTTTTGTAGTTGTTCATGTCTTTTGCAAAGAAGCATTTCAGCCCATTTTGGCTGAACGAGTCACCAGATTATCACCTCACCATGAGATTCTCCCTAAGATTAACCTTAACATCCCTAATAAACCACTATTTCTTTTTTCCTTCTTGAATAATATGGTTTCCTCTCCCATGGAAGTTCAAATTAACTGGTATTTACCATCACGTCTGTGGTCTTGTGTATTTGTGATGTAGTTAGAAATGATAATTACATCATTGGTGTCTGTGTTACATGGCGAGGGAGAGGAGGGGAAGGGGGAAGGGAAGGGAGGGGGGAGGAGAGGGGGAAAATAAAAGATGTGGAGCTGAGATCGAGTTGTGTGCCGAGGATGAACAATTTCTCAACATCCATACACAAGGGCATTTGATGTGGTGCAAGATGTTATGCGCAGCTCCTTCATCAAAGTGACATGAGTCAGCTGCTCCTGTGCATGGAGCAGCCGGTCGCCATGGCAACTGCCGTTTTAGCTCAGTAAACAAATGCATCCCCCATCAAGTGAATTGAGAGCGAAGATAAGTCAAGGGAACTGAAGCAGTAACAGCAACTGACATATCTACTCCAGGTAGCAGTCGATACGATCTATGGTATTTTAGAAATGATGATGAATATTGCAGTAGAACTCCAACAGAGTACAGCTTTTCAGCTGAACAAGCAGCCCAAGATTTTCTCATTGCCTTTTATGCTGGTATAATTGAAGTTAAGCAAGCTAATCAGATAGACACTGGCATGGAGAATGGCCGAGACTTTGTGATCTTTATGACTGGTATGTCTTGTATTAAAGCATTGAAGATGAGCTGGTTTTGCTATACCAGTGACACATGTTATTCATAGACACCTGCCGGAGTATAGTCGGGGACTACATTGCAGTCTTCAACGGGTTATTGAAAAACGTGGAGTAGAAGACTGTGTTGTGTGATTGGTTTTACGTGACTGCTAAGGAAGCAACTTTAAAGGCATGGAAGCAAGCAACCAGGGGCCCCAAGGGCTTGAAGTCCCCTTCAAAAGACCAGGCAATGAAGATATGAAGGTGCCTTGCCATGCGGCACACCCACTGTAGCCAGGGGACTGGAACCAGGGACCTTTGTGATCGATAGATTGATGGTCCATGGTCCTAACCACTGGGCCACAACAACTCTTCAATGTGCATCAAAGCATTTGCATCGCAGCAGTGGGCAGTTGTTGAAAGTTCTAAAGTTTACAGTATGAGTGTGATCAGTCAAGGATGCTGTTGCAGGTATACTATAAAAGCAAAGCATCTGTTATGAAAGCATGTATGTCTTTGCACTATGTCCAAGTGTAAATTCTAGAGGCGTTATACCGGCAAAGGTCAAGAAACGTTATTTGTCTTTCCACACTGACAATATGTGCAAAGTTTGCACATTAAACAACTGTCCTACAAATTTGCACTCGAATATTATTGGTAGAAAAGTTGTAGAAGTGCATAGGTCTTCTGTGTGAACAGTACAGTGTACTCCAGTACATGTACTGCAATATTCCCAAAATTCCCCCTAAAAGTGTGAGCATGTTTCCATATTACTACAGTTTGGTTCTAGGATAGGATCTGTAATAAAAGCTGTATCATGACCAAACATTTCATATTAGTTTAACAGAAAAGGAAAGAAAACAAAAAATAATGTAAAATCAGGGGGGCATTTCATGAAAGAACTTGTCGGATAAAATGTCTGACAAGTCAATTATATCCGACAAGTTTTGAGAAATTCTGTAGTCTGATTGGCTGATTTCTCTGAACTTGTTGGATATAATTGACTTGTCAGATATTTTATCCGACAAGTTCCTTCATGAAACGCCCCCCAGGGCTCATGCCAGAAGGATGTAGGGCCTATATGAACCCCACTGAAATGATTCTACACACTAGTTGATAGTCCTTGTCTGTAGCCATTCTGCCTACCTGTATCTGTTTGAAGTAGCCATTGAATTGATCAAGCAAAACAAACAAAACAAGAACCTACAATAGGATCTTGAGATGAAGTCCAGCAGACAAGGCCAAGTTTGGTCACCCTTGATTGCCCCCTGTCTCTTGACCCCTCTTGTCTGGCCAGGTCCTAATCCCTGAAGCCCAAATCCAGACCCAGACCGGGTCAATGAACATTCCCCCCTGTCTATCCTCATGCCATTGTTCATGGCCTCAACCTCAATTAGCTGCTGCATTGTCTCTGGATGATTCCATTCATGAACTTTCTGTCTAGTCAGAATGTTATCCTCTATGCTTCTAGGTTAGCCTTGGCTCAAGTGTGCAAAAGGAAGAAAGCAAGATGAAAGCGTGAGGGAGATTTAAATTTGCATGTTTTTTTTTTTTTCCTGCTAGTGAAAAGGCAACTTTTGTCAAATAAAGTTCAGTATATCATTGTGCTAGCAGAAGGGTTGTCAGTTTTAGTGACATGTTTTTCTGTTTACTTCACTCACTCTGAAGTATTTTGCCTTGTTTTTAGAGTTTCATATAAGAACAGAATTCAGGTTAATGTTGCAGGAATCGGGACATTTCGTGCTAGTGGATGCTTTTTGGCCTGATTTTATGTCACTCCTATGTGAAACTGCAGAGAAAACCTGAACAACTGCTGCATACCCTGAAAATATGTTTCATAAGAAAGTGAACAATGTAAAGGGGCTGTTTGATATGAAGATTAACCTTCTGTGCCGTGTGTAGATGCCTTCCAAAATCTGTGTAGTTCCTCTGACAATGTGTATCCATGTGGAAAAACAATCACTAGTGAAAGTAACTACAGTACATGTATTTTGTTAGATCCTCATGTTAATGTGATGCAATGTCAATTGTTGGTTTACCAAAAATGAATGCTGCATTCGATACGGCGATAATGCCTTGGCTGTAAAATTCCCCTATCTGACATCCTGTTCCAGAGTTGCAGTGGTATTTTTGCGTAATCATTTTGTGGTTTCACATGGCAATCAACCGTAGAACAAAAAAAAACAAAAAACGGTATGATATATTTCTGTATTCAACTGTAACATACGTGCAGCTGCTACAAATGCATAATATCCATGTGAAAATGTTAGGTTTTCATTTATCATAGACCTTTTCATCTTTAAGTCAATATCAAAAACAATTTTTTTTTTCATCTGTCTTGAGATGTTTCCTCGTCCCATGGCAGAATTATGGATAGTGAGCCTCAAACATTTTTAGATGTAGTCAAATGAAAATGAGGGGACCATTTCTCAGGGACACAAGGATAGCTATTCATTTCATAGTTTAGTTGGTTGCTGAGGATTTTACATTGGCTGTTATATTTAAAGATCTGTTGTGCATTTTTGTTTTAAAATCTCTCTTTTTTCTATAAAGCAGATTAGGGTCGCATTAGGGTGATAAAGTAAACATAAAGCAATCGTTTGAACTACTTGCTAATAGCTTGGGTGTACAAAATAGGATCTAGGCTTCTAATGAAGCATGCAGCTTCAGAACAATCAGATGCTCTTCTGGTTTACAAGCAGACGCACATTGGTTTCATCGTAACAAATGCATTTTCTTGGTACTGTGTTTCAAAACTATGCTGTGCTTTTTGATAGTGTAAGGTGGAGTATCCAGTGCACTCGACATGGAAAAGTACTGAATTACATGTACCATACAGTACCAAGGAGGCAAAGCTCAGGATACTGTAAAACATGATATTTTTGTGGCATGAAATTTTTGCGAATTGGAGCCAATGTCCTTTTTTGTGGCATGAAATTTTCGCAAGTTGCCTTTAACATTCAATACATAATAGTGTAGAGAAGAACTTTTGCGTGCATTTTAGTTTGGCGAATCTTGGCTCTCGCGAAATTCACGAAATTAAAATGCACGCGAACATTCCCCTTTTTGCAGTAATCTCAGTTTATGTATGGTAGGGTAGTGTGAAGGAAATAGGGTCTGGTTCACAGACTAGCAGCCAGTGTGGGCTGAAGTCACTGTACATTGGATGTTTGCCAAAGTTTGTAAAGAGGTGACTATCACCACGTGTACACTAGTTCACTGTGCCAGCTGTCCTCTGCGGGTACTTTTCCATGGCTGGCGATGCTGCTGCAGGCAGAGTAGCAGTGCCGGTATGATGTCATATTCAGTTGTCACAGTAACCTCAACCTGATGTCTTGAAAGTGATATTTCTGAAAGAAGCATTATTCAATCTATAATAAGAAATTTTAGTTTCTCCAAACCGGTTGTTGGTCGTCTGAAATATGCACTGTGTTGTCAGAAGAGTATGTGATTAAATGACCAATGGAAGTGTCCCTATTATGACGTGTGAAGATAGATTTCTTGCAATTGTCTGTAGATTGGGTTGCTTCGAGAAAACTTTTCCTGTAGAATTCTGCTATGCCACAAACCATGTAGTTGCCAAAAACATCCACCAATCAGAAATATATACATCCTAAATACACTACAAAGCAGCAGTGTAACCCGTTGACGATGATCTAATTTTGTTATAACACACATTCTCATTGACGCCTGCCCAAGTATACGTTGCGACTAGTCTTCAGCGGGTTAAACATAGAGTTGTCATGAAGTCAAAAGTTCAAGGTCACAACAAAAAAATTTTCTCTGATGTCGGTTCTTAGATGAAAGTATATAACACTACACCACGACTGAAGTGGAACTGCTCTCGAGTGATTTCCTAGTACAGCTTTGAGCAATTTGGAGGGAAAATGTGGAGGTGCCAGTTTCTATCATAACCTTTGTGGTTTCATATTGCTCATCTATTCATAATGCAGAATTTCGTGGACAGAATGCTCTGAACTTGATCAGTATGTACCCGCTGTAATGAAGGCATATAACCTTACATTGTGAGGCTGCAAAATTTTGTTTCCTCTTGCTATCTTATACCTGTTTTTGAACACAATGAACGTCTTTTACTATGGTTGGTCTGATTGCCGGGGTATAATTCCATCCGCTGCGTGTGGCTGTGATATAATAGACTACAGAGCCCTTTGTCATACAATTACATCACTGCAACTAACTGCCCTAGCCTGGACTGGTCATGTGAGACTTGAATAGAAGCCGTGGTTTGAATACTTTCTTGAGTTTAAAGCCCCCCTCGCTATGTCATGCATCTCCTTAAACTCCGCCCCTATACCCCATGACTGAACCACGATCCCTCATTGAGCCATTGTTATGTTTCGTCATGCTGATAGCTGGGATTGTCTGACGTGAAGCTTTTTCTGTGCGTGGCATGTGGGGAACATTGCCATTGTGCCTGAGCTGCCCTCAAATTTCAGTGCGTGCACTTCACTCGGGAATAGTGGTGTAGGTATGTAGACCAGTGGCAGCGAACAGGCAGAATTTCAACAGCACTTCCTCAGTGAATGTGTACTTTCCAATGGTGATGAAAATCAAGAAATGAACAAAAAGAGATAAAAAACAAAAGTAAATTTTGACAAATTGGAATACAATCTTAAAGAGATAGTACAGTATTGGTGGAGCTGAGGATTTGGCTTTTAACTTTTTGCAAGATACCAAGAAACCACCTATGAAATAGTACAGAGCATGCCATTATAAGAGCAATTTAAAGTTTATTTGATGAAAATTGGTTTTGGAATTGCTGAGACATCCAAAAACAAAGTAAAACAAAGCGATTGTGAAAAAGTGGGGGTCCCACAATTTATCAAAATCGCTCTTTTTTGGATATCTCAGCCATTTCATGACCAATTTTCATCAAATAAACATTGAATTCCTCTTGGAATTACATGCTCTTTCATATTTCATAGGAGGTTTCTCATTATCTCACTCAAAAATGTTAAAAATCTGAAGTTACGTTTCAACCAAAACTGTACGAGCCTTTTAAGATGTGTGTTTGGACTGTGAAATGGCTTTCATTGTGACGTAACTGTGATGTTGATTTCCACAGATTTACCTTGTGAAACAACACTGACATTTCTCTGAGAAAGGTGCCTTTTGTCTATGTACAGCACCTTTATATTGTCCGATACACTCGTCATTGAGACTCATGTTCATTATTTTGTTTGTTGTTGTTTTCCTTTGTCTGTCTATGGTACAGGGATAGGCAGATGATGTGTATCACATAGAAACATGCCTAGAAGAAGACATGTCTAATTCTTGGCATTGACAAGATTTGTGCGTCTGACTGCACTCATGTTTTCACAGAACTTGTGCATTTGTGTCATTGCCTTATAGTGGAGAGGATTCATTCTTTCTGGATGCGTTCCTCCGTAGAGTTTGTGATTGTGTGTTTCACGTGAACAACATGTAACTGTATTTATGATTATTAGGGGTCGTCACTGCCACCCGCAGAATTTTCAATCCTCAGATATCCAGATTCATTCCTCATGCTCAGTCGACTCTGCGAACCGTGGCCAAAGTCTGCCCTCCACAATGGCTTTCTAGGGACCGACCTGACTGCTTGCCTCCCCCGCTACAATGAACCTGAACGTGTCACCCAATGAACTTTGAACGCAAACGGCGTCGATCATGGGCCCACAGTCAAAGTGCCGAATTGCCCCGACCATTTCATTGATACTTGGGATGGCAGTGACACTGGGATTGCATACATCACAAAGCCATTAAGCCATAAGTTTTCAGTCCCTGTCTGTACATGGACCAGAAGACTGATGCCTAGTTTGTCGGATAGGTGAAAGAATGGCTGTTTATTCGGCACACCAGCCATCTAATGACAAATGACTTGCTTGTTCATGTTTAGGCATTCATATGTGTGCCAAAGCACACCCCCCCCCCCCCCCCCAACCTTATAGTACCTGAAATTCACCCCTGTAATATCTCTGTGTATTCTACTGGAACAATATTGATAGAATATGAAAAGAGTTCCACATATTCTGATTTTCTTGCATACTGAAAGACCAGTTTACTTCCCTCCTCTCAAAGGCAGGGGAATGATATTACCTGTGACATATGTTAGATATGGGTTATTTTTCTTCATTTCTATCCTATGAAAGCTCTCGAACAGAGTACAGTACCTAGTATGAGGTACAGTTGAACCTCTCGTATCCGGACAAGTCGGGACCGGGGCTCATCCGGATAAGGGATTTGGCCGGATACGGGAGACTCGATGCTTTACCACATATACACATGTACTGATGTAGCCCATTGTAGTACCACATGTAGTAATGTGTATACTGCAACCTTTTCATTGTTACACTCAGTAACAGACCCCAAAATAGAGGTGTATGTTAATGTTGGAAGTAATATGTAATTCATGTGTGTTTGTGTAGGAGTTCTCAAGGAGTTGGGAATCCCCCTTTCCTCCCGTAATTATAAAAAAAAAAAAATAAAAAAATCACGGCAAGATTGCGTCCGTATAATAGAGAGATCCAGATAAAGGGAGGCCGGATATTAAAGAGAGGTTCAACTGTAGTAAGTAGTGTTGGTCCCTTTATACTGAATACGTACAGGCTCCAGTGTTTTGTACACAAGTTGCTGCATCATCACATTTGCGTAATGGGGAACTTGTACTCTTCACAGAATATTAGAATACACCCTGATACTTAAAATACTGCTGTATTTTGCACAGTTATTCATAACATGAATGCAAATACACCACCAAATACATCATGGAATAGTATGGCATTTAGGCGGTAATTCAAACTTTGCACGAAATATGATTTGACTGTGAATCAAGAAAAGCTGTACCACCAATTGTACAACAGTATATTTCTCATGTGACCCAGCACACATCCTGTCTTTTTCCCCATCGGAGGTAGGCCTGTAGTATTAAAATTGGCAGATGCAGTGCTTACCAGAAATACCATGATACATGTACATGTATGTCCTATTGAGAGTGGTACCAAGTAAAATGCTGCAGTATCTTCCGCCTTGATATTTCACCACTGAGAGTGGTGCCAACAAATTACTGTGGTATTTTATACCACAGTAATTCAAATGTTAATGTACCTACTACAGTTTTAGGCAAGATGGAGGTGTCAGCAGGACATGAATATTCATGGGCTGTATCATTCAATACCCTGCTTATGGAAAGGATAGGCTAGCTCCATTGTAGATGGGCTTGCATTGAGCTGTACTGCTGAATAAACATGCTTAGGTGACAACAGAGTAGATTGTGTGTACTCAGCACTGTACATCTGAGCAAGTTGCATGCATATTTTAGGGATGTAGGGTATAGGCAGGGAGGTGGCCACCTCCCTGGTATAGGCCTATATCCCTCTGGCCAAATCTGTAGAATAGCAGGGTTACTTCACAAATAGAGTTTTCACACCTGTAAATCATTTCCCTTTTATGTTTGTGTCATTGTCATGTTTATTTTGAAGTATCATGTCATTCATTTTTTTTTAAAGTCATATGTTTTGTGTTTGGTATTCAAGCAAAGCAACTGCATTTACTTCGGGGGGGGGGGGGGGAGGGTGGGCTTCAGGTTATCGAACGTTTTTTTTTTAGAAGTCCGTGAGGCAGACAAGGGTCAGCTGTTGAGGAGCAAAGAATAAACAGGGCAGTTAGGCTATCAACAGGCAGTGTCTGATGCCACTACAGTTTTCAGTCCTGGATGGGCATATTTCTGTTTTTTCTTTTGTAACTTTCTTTCATAGCTGCCCTATCAACTTTCCTGAATTCATACCTCAAGAAAAAAAAAAGACTAAAGAATGTCAATGTTTAATAGTTGAGTTCCACCCCCTCCCCTTTCTACAGCAGAAGGGTCTACTAGTGATAAAAGCTAATATTTACTTTTGTTCTGTAATGCAGCGTGCAGGGATTTCATGATTTATCATGAGGGATGGGGTAGGGAAGAAGGGCGTAAAAAAGCTGTGTTTGACCTCAAAGATCAGTCATAACTGGAAAGTGATATAAATCAGCTCAAAATATGGGGAAATGTTACCTCTGCCTGTGTGGCTCAGTGGTGAGGTCACTGTTACACAAGGTCACTCTCTGATCCACTGCCTACTATATAAAAAGGCTTAATTCCAGTACAAGTTCAGTGTGCATTTTGCTTGTGGTTTTGAAATACAAATCAGCATTGTCGCATGTCCTTGAACATCATTTTCAACAAATATTATTTTTCAGGGAAAGGGGTAGGCATTGAAAGTGTAGGGCCTACATGGTTCATGTACATAACAAAACTTATTGATCATTGTAATGATTAGAATCAAAAGCCGGACAAAGTCATGCACTAGAGATGCACAATACACACACTCACACATTTCAGGTTTCATCATTTTGTACTAGAGAAGATTCTTCGTTACACTCCATCCGCTCTTCTGCTGGTGTTGATGACCGCACAGGGCATGGGGAAGAGGTGATAGTAACATCAGCAAGCGGAAAATTGGTTCATTCTCGGCAGTGTGCATGTGCCGCCATGTGCACGTCGTGTAATCAAAAACTACTGAGCTGTTCAGAACCACAGTAAATGCTCTGACACTTTGATGTCAGGTAATCGTAAAGACCATTACATAGGTGACACTTTCAGTTTTTCACCACATGATATATCCCCAGTTTCAATTGTAACGTGGTTTAAACTACTGTCAGCACTCGCCTGGCTGTAGTACCTGCAACTTTGCATGTAATGCCTCATCAGTGATTTAAAGTGCTGTGATGCAGTATGCTGTCCACCAAAATGATGAAATGATTGTGAGAGGTAACAAATTACTGAATAAATGTACTTTCACTACAAGTTTGTCGATCGAGAGACGTGTCACAGTAAAATTTTTCCTCGTCTCGAATCTTGTCAGTTGACAAATTATATGCTTAAAGGGGCATTCCAGATGATTTTTATAATTTCAAATCATGTAGTACATAAGTCTATTATGCTATGTGTACATATAGATTTGTGGGATTATTGTAGTCCCAGAGCAGATTAGTACCGTGGAAAACAGAAAATATATATTAAGCAAGGATGATGACATAGGGGGCTTCACGTTTTTCAATATTAAAGCAATAACATTCCATTACAACAATACTTGCTTAACAACTTCACCTGTGTAGAATTTGTACATACTCGCTTCATTTGTTCTGCTTCCATGAGCACCCATAACTGCTGCTGCCTGGTGCTAGGCAGCAGCAGTGCCAAAATAGTCCATGCCTGGCGCGGGCCACTTTTGCCGGACCCATTCATAAACTCAAAATTTTACGACTTGGCTCGGGCCTAGCCCAAGCCAGGAGGGTTACAGAAAGGGGTATAGCACTCTAATAGCGAATGCAAATATTTGATGTAAAACAGCCCAAAGTTTACTCTTCATTCATTTTTTTCTTTCTTTCTTTTTGGTAGGGCCAGTGAGTGTCCCACTTCCCCTGTTTAGGGTAGGTGCTGATAAGAGTTTACAAATAATTATCCTCATGAATATTTAAGATGGGTACAAAGGGGAGTATCTCATAAAACTGAGTGCATATGATTCCGATAGGCAGTGCATATCAGCATGATGGGGGGGGGGGGGGAGGGAGGGCAGGAAGAAACATATAAATAAGGCTTTCATTAGTTTTCTCCTCTTTTTTTCTTGGACTTTGGACACTTGCTTGCAGTTGTGCCTGATTTTTTTTTTTTTTTTTATTAACAATTCCAATTGTTAAGTCGAGTTTGTGTGCAGTAAACAAGTTTATATGTCTTTGTCAGTGTCAATACCAGTCAAAGCCTTCTAGGTAATGACATCTGATGAATATGATGAAGTACATGTTGAGATAACTTTAATACTCCCAAACACGTCACTCCTTTCTTTTTCCTCACAAACCAACATTTAGACATCTCAAATTGTTGTGTTTCTGTAATCTTTTGAATCATTATACATGTTATCTTTTTTTCAGTGTGTTTAAAGAGTGTTATATCAAACATCAATGGACATAAAAACTACCATTACATTGTACGAGTGTACAGGACTACATGAAAACCTGCCTCACGTACAAGTTGTTTCTAATTTTATGAAGGTATTGTAGCAGCAAGGGGTACTTGGGTGCTTTAAATAGTCTTAATGATGAATTTATAGCTTCACTGTGGACAGATGGGTGCTAAGAGCAGGGAGGGGAGAACTGCATAAAAGTATATGTTTGTATGTCAACTATAAACTACACTATATGGACAGATCCCAGCCATGAATGGCTCAGATTGTCCCCTGAATGACACTATTTGCTAGACACGCTACAAATCAATGATTTCTCTTTGGAATTTGCCCCTGAATGAGTGGTTACATCACCACAGCCACTCTGCAGCAGCCCATATATCCTCCTTCGCTTTGTACACCAGGCAAGATCAAGTGCAGGGTGACTTCTGCCCGAGGATTGCGGCTATTAACACGGGCTTGTCATCCTATTAAGCATTTCCTCAGCTTAAAGTTGTGCTAAAAAGGAATGATAGCTCCTTGCAAGTGAGATCATGTCCATTACTTATACTCCAGGGGGAAAAAAAAGGAAAAACTTATGTACAATGATTTATGAAAACTTTGGTATTATTATGCTGTTAAACTTGTGGAAGTATACGTACAGTGTACATGGGGAACCCATACAATATATTTGTGCACATAAAACATGAGCATGAAATTGAGGTATGGGTAACACAAGACAAATAGATTGAAAAGGAATGTGATATTCAAGATTAAAAGCTGCTTTAGTCACATCAGTAATACATATTACAGGCCCAACTATGTGCATTCCTAGCTTTTAGCCCTTTTTCCTAGCTTTCAACTCGTTTTCCTGAAAGGAATTCTGAAAGAGAAACCAACCTCACAGGGGACTTTCTAGCACAACTTGCTTGGGAAGTTCAAGTGTTCCCTGCTGCATATACATTACTATTCTTCCATTGTATTCTGTGTCATCAGATTTCCTACGATGATCGTCTTTCTTCCGCTGTTCTTCATGTGATTTTTGTTTCTTTTATCGTCAATCCAAATTAGGTGCTGTTTTGCTTTATGTATGTGGAGAGTGGTTGTTTCAAGTGGACACTTAAAAGTGTTCATTTGACTTTTGTGTTGTTGGCTTTGTTATGTGTGTTTTTTGTTTTGATTTGTTTTTTTGTTTTTTTTGGTTGTTGTTTTTTTTTTTTTTTGGGGGGGGGCAGGGTATGGATTTTTCATATTTGGGCCACACATCTGGCCAGCTGTGTTTCACTCAGTGTCCGCACTGTTCTTCCCCAGGTCTTTTAAGTGTTTACTTTTTACAAGTAGCGTACAGTGTTGGGCATAATGTGAAGAGCTGCTTGACAGAGCAGTGCACACTGTACTACTGCACGCCAGTGTGTGTATCAAACATTTTGCCACATCCTCCTTTGTAGGGTGACAAGGGGAAGTGGTTGTTCCTGTTGTGCAATGTTCATTTGCAGTGCCACTATAGATCGATGTGCGATTGATGACTTCATTCCGAAAGTGCCACTTGCACATAATTTACGATATCCATTTCAGATATTATGTAGCCATTCTGTAGCCGTCAAACATGTACCTGGTATGTAGGAATGCATGGCCATTTATTGAAATAAGAACAAAAGTACCCTTTCTCATGAAATTTTGAATTATGCGCGCGCAGAAATAAGTCAAATAATTCTTTGATGACAGGAGAGTGTGTACCAATACAAGGATTGACCGTGAGTTTGAGCATCAAGCACGTTTTGTTGAAAATTTAGGCATTTTTGTTAGTTACCGTTCAGAGTTTGATATTGTGTGCAAGGTATCAGGTAGCCCATACTGTTACTGTATACACTGTTATTTTCGCGTACAGATATTTCCGCGAATGAGGAGGTCACAGGCTTTTTCGCGAGATGTTGTTTTCGTGAATTGACACCTACCTCGGTTGAAATGTACTATTACTCTAGCGTCTGGCGACATTTTCGCGTGTTAAATTCACCATCCAACTGTGAATCACGAAATTCGCAAAAATAAAACCCTCGCGAAAATTACAGCTTATACAGTATATAAGGATTAGAGAAGCCACAATGCCTTGTTAGTTTCTATGGTTTCTAATTTCTGTTAGTTTTTTCCTTCAATGTGCATAGAGACATTAATCTATTTTTGTGATATGCGCTATATCAATACGGTTTATTATTATTATTATTATTATTGTACCCAATGAAGTATCAATTTTTCCTGATTTTTATATAATTTTGTGTCTGGTTCTTTATCTAACATTCAATTTTGGCATTTTCTTGTTTACTTCGCAGGTCAAATCTCGCTATTCTACTTCTGCTTCTACACATGCCTTGCTGCATTCTGGGCCTGTATGTTGCTGATCTTCATGCAAACTGTGGACTACAGCCGGCCAAAGTGGGTCTCCTATGTCAGCACGCCGAGTAAGCACCAATTTGAATTCTTTTTTTCATTTTAAAGTTTCATTTATTGTTTCTGCATGGTGCAAATCAACAAACCACTTAGAAAACATATACATTCATCTATCATGGTTATGACTAATGCATTTAATGAATGTACCAAAAAAAAGTCATTGTGAGAGAATATAGAGATATACAAAGAAAATCAAAGTACCATGCAGGACAGTCCCCAGTAAGCAAAGCTTTAAAAGTGTGGGGCCTCACTAGATGTACAGAGAAACAGATAGTTTTAAGAAGCTCTCAATAAACTTACAATGTAGTTACTATGAAAGAACAAACTATTTCACAAAGCAAAACAATAATAAACATGAAAGTTATAGTGAAAATGGAGGATAATGAGAAAGAGTTAGAGAGAAAGCAATAGAAAGACTCTTTCACTGTACAATTAAAGGGTGTGTACAGTTCTGGTGGAGGTGAGGATTTAGCTTGTAACGTTTTGCAAGATATTCAGAAACCACTCAATGAGATGTCAAAGAGCATGCAGTTCTAAGGGGTATCAAACGTTTATTTGATGAAATTCAGTTTTGAAATGGCTGAGATATCCAAAAACAAGGTGAAACAAAGAGATCCTAATAAAGTTGTGGCATGTCGCCTTATATTATTAGCACTTTTTTGGATATCTCAGCCATTTGAAAACCAATTTTCATCAAAGAAACGTTGAATCCTTCTTAAAATGACATGCTCTTTCATATTTCATAAGAGGCTTTTCATTATCTCACTTAGGAATGTTCAAAACATGAATCCCCACCTCAACCAGTACTGTACAGTCCCTTTAAAGCTGGGTTTTTGTTTCATCTGCAAATGGTAAATATTTCTTTTAAATTCAGAACGTGGATGGAAGGTACATTGTATGCTCGCCACCAGTAACTACTCTAATGTAGCTTTCTGACTCGAGTGACAGAAATCAGTGATGACTTATCACAAGCCAGGTGGTTTAACTCTATTTGCTGTGGCAGGTTAATCAAGACCCGTATATATTTCATGGCTTGCTGCGAAGGTATAAGTCAGTTTGCAACTCCGTGTTGCGCATGAGCAGAAAAAGGTCGTTATGTGTGATAACAGGCATGCTAGTTTTTAAATTCACTGAGATAAGCATCTGCGATGTAGTGATTGTTCATGTCATCCTTAAAAATGGTGCTTGCCAGCACATTAAACTGACTGCAAAAAAAAAAAAAAAGTTCATTAAAGCCAAGTATTTAGCAATGATAGATAATGCTTGTTCTCGTATTTGATGCACAATAATGAAATGGCTGCTTCATAATGGTCACTTGGTCTATGCAGGTTAATTCTTTGTTTTTTGTTTATTCAGTTTGATTTGAGAAGTGAAAAGGGGAGTCACATTCAGGGCCCTAGGGCCAGCTTTTCAAGTGAGCCCTGTTTCAAATATCAAATATTGCAAATAAACATCACAGTACAACAGCAACAAAGCAGAAAAGGAGGATCATAGTAAAATAAACAAGATGTGACATCTATATAGATTAAAAGTGATGCACAAAAGTTAAAAGCAGTAAGAAATTATTAAATGCAAGGTTGAAAAAATCTTATCACTAATATGTTCAAAAGCAGTGAGCAATCATAACCAAAGTTATACAGTAACAAGCAGAAACAATGTAATGTGTAAAAACTGTCAGTTGCTTGTTGTCGTGAGGTATATTATACGTAAGTTTGGATTAGGTGATCAAGTTGTCTTTGAAACCTTTCAAGGCAGTGAAATGTTTGATTCTGAATTCCATAAATTGCAATTTGGGACAAGCTGAAGCTGAGAAAATGAGTGAAGTACCTAACTGATGAAAAAAAAAAAAGGCAAGATTATATGGGAAAATGTGCATATCGATATGAGGTAATTACGAACTGGCTTATAGCATAGGCTTCACCATGACATGAACACAACATGTTTCATGTAATCAGATATTAAATTGGCAGCAATGGGATTTATTGGGCGTATTATCATAGCCATGGATGCTGCTTGGATGCGCTTCACAATTTTTGGCAAAGACTTGCAAAGATTTTGGATGACATATTCCTGATTGGCTCTGAAAATGAGTATTAAAAGGGGATGGCTAGTAACTAGCCATCCCCTTTAAACTCGAAACAAGACGAAAATAAACAAGTAGTATCAAGATACATCAGTCCTAAATTTGTTTTTCCGTTGCTGTCTCATTTTTTTTTTTTTTTTTGGTGTGTGTTTGTTGACTTCTCTTGTTTTACTTTCTGTTTATTTTGTTTATTTTTACTTCTCTATCTTTTGTCATTGTTTCTTCAGGTCTAGTAGTTACCCCAAGCGAGATTGAAGAAAGGATAAGCTACACTCCAACAAATGAGGCGACTTTCAGTAAAACAGTGAAGAAGCTTAACGACCTGTGGAAGAGTGAGTATGGCATAGCATAGAATGATTATGCTGATGAGAAATCTCATTTGTGATTGTGGCTTTTCTTGTGTTCATGATATATATATATTTTCTTTTTTTTGGGGGGGGGGGAGGGCAGGGGATGGGGTAAATAGAATAACCATGGTGACTTTATTTGCTTTGATAGAGAGATTGTTTTCCTTCATACACTGGACCAAATCTAAAGTATCTAAGATATGAAAGCTGGGCTTATCATTTATATCCTGTAAAAGTGGAAATTTTCGCGGTGTTGAAATTTTCGCGCATTTCGCGCAACCAGAGACTAGCGCGAAGATAAAAGCACGCGAATATTTTTGCTTGCCATACGTTCCTGTAATTGATGTCTTGATTCCGCTGAATTAAAAACACATGAAACTCCTCGTACCCGGCCGAGCGCGAAAAATTAGTCGCGCAAAAATATCCACTTTTACAGTATATATAGATGATTCTATCTGTGCAAAAGGGGGTAAAAGGAAGGTGTTTATTCTTTGTTTGATTTATGTGAAATACACATTCATGAGTGATTTTAAATAAGATACAAAGACACACAGTTGACACTAATTATGAAATTGTGCTTGAAAGCCTTTTGCAATGGAGTACATGCTTATGTGGTACTGCACTGCCCACATTCTGATTGTGTGATCTTTCCTCTCCATAAACCATCTGTCCGCAGAGATTAACGAAAGTAATTTTGACGAAGAGGCAAGGCCATGTAATGCAACAATACCTGGAGACAAGTCAGAGCAGAGGTACTGCACTTTTGACCTCGCCAATCTCGGACGTTATTGCACTCCCGACAACTACTTCGGCTACACGTCCACAGAGCCGTGTGTGCTGGTCAACCTGAACAGGGTAAGGAAGGAACCTCTTGTATCATAATTATATCCATTAGCATCTCTGCCAACTGACTTGTTTGCACTGTCCTTTACTGGGATTTTTGTGTGTCTTTGTTTTTTAGGTGGTTTTTTTTTTTGGGGGGGTGGGGCAAAAATACAGCAGGCTTCATGGAAAATACATTTGTTCTACCAAAAATGAGCCTTTTCAACCCTCAAATTACTGCAATGTCGTTTGCAAGACTGGTATTCCTGCATGGCTATGAACTTCTACATCATCTCAACAACTTTATAGCTGCATGTGCATGTGCAGTTGAAGTCTATACGGTCTCTTGGTTTTCAAGTTGTGCGCCGCTTCCTCAAAGTGGAATCAATTCCATTCATTACTTAGGCTTGCCTGTCCAAAAGCTAGTTTATGGAGTTCAACGTGCAAGTGTGGAGCTGAGAAAGGTTCCCCCCCCCCCCCCACGTTGTAGATAAGAAAACAAAAAACAACAGAATAAAAGTTACATTTCCATGGAATCTCTCCTCATGCGGTTCAAGGGAAGTGCCACATTTTCACAAATTGTGAAGTCTCCCCGATTCTGTAAGACGACCCTATGTTAATATAAACTTGAATTTCTCCTCGTGTCCTGGCAAGAGAAAATAAGAGCCGACCTGATGTGAAAATTACTGAGATGCATGATAGCACGCACAAATCTTCCTCGGTTTCCATTTTGAACCTCCCCGATTTTTGTCCCATGCCCGTTGGCAGCCCTGCAAAGTAGTGAGGTTGTGGGGCGTTGAATGTGGTGTATAGCAAGCAATATGCTGCACAGTTGTGTCAGATAGCGTTCCGTAATGCATAATATCTGTCCCAGGCACTGCTGCCACCC
Source organism: Diadema setosum (assembly GCF_964275005.1). NCBI lineage: Eukaryota > Metazoa > Echinodermata > Echinoidea > Diadematoida > Diadematidae > Diadema > Diadema setosum. The sequence continues at coordinate 7,215,414 of NC_092705.1, read as the reverse complement.
AGAAGTTTCATTTGTTGTTGTCCTGTCATGCCAACCAAACGGATTGAACGAGGGATTGAAACCCACATCGTGCAATTGCCCTACAGGTCAATTATGTTAATTGCCTGCTTGTCGCTGCTCAAGTTTAGGTCTCATTTAGCCCAGCTGCCAAGGTCTGTCCCAGAGTTGACCCGCTCACGTCCTGCATGCATGCAGCTCTCATGTGGCACAGCCCAGCAGGCATGTGAGTGTGCTTAGGGCGGCTCATGGCTGAGCGAGAACATCGTGTAACGAGACGCTTGCTGTGGTGGCGATACACAAAACATTTAAACGTTGTGCTGCCAAGTTGGTTTTGTATTCATACGTGTGCTAGGGGTGGCCCACAACTTAATTCTCCAGCATGATGCATGGATTGTGTGTAATCGATCAGGCCAAATTATGTTTCCTCAGCCAGTTTTAATAGGGAGCTTTAGATTTGGAGCGCGGACGTTTGATACGAAGAGTGCATTGGACGTTCTCCTCTCCCTCATGCGTTGTGTTGAAAAGTAGCTTTAGATTATGCTTGGATGCAACATATAAAAAATAAAATGGCGCCCCCATATGATTGGTACATGAAAAAGCTCTCTACGTTGTGAATTGAGCGGACGTAAAAATAGCCTAGAATGTGTAGTGAAAATCTCAGACGACGCAAGCTATAAATACATTGACTTGACACGCGATTCTGCGCATGCTTAGGACACGTTTTTTTCCTCTGAACGTCCGCGTCGCGAAAATCTACAGCTTCCTAATGTGGCGGCAATACAGTTTCAGTACGCCCTATGACTGGCTCTTCCTCCATGTCCACGAATGCCTCGCAGTGTTTAGCATCTTTCTGCCTGTGTGGGTGTCTGCTCACACAGGTTTGTGTTCACAAAGCTTAAAGGAATATTATAGTATTGGTGGAGGTGAGGATTCAGCCTTTAACTTTTTGCAAAATACTTAAAAAACCACAGTACAAAATACCAAAGAGCATCCAGCTCTAAGTGGAATCCAAAGTTCATTTGATGAAAATCGCTTTTGAAATGGCTGAGATATCCAAAAATAAAGTAAAGCAAACTGATCCTAATAAAAGGTGGGTCCCACCTTTCATGGATATTTTGGATAATTTTGGATAATATGATTATTTTGGATATCTCTCTCATTTCAAAACCAATTTTCATCAAGTAACCTTTAAATTCCTTGTAAAATTATATGCTCTTTCATCTTTCATTCTTTATGAGAGGTTTCTGATTAATTCAAGAAATCATAAAGAAATATTGCAGATCTGTTGACCAAAACTGTACCAGCCGTTTAATCTGCCACCCGGGAAGCAGTTTTCTGGCTATGGTATGATATGAACTGTTCATGGCAGGATTATAACTTGCTGAAGATGTGAAAGAAATACAGCTTCATATGAAACGTAGTGTGAAAGCTTTCTGTTATGTGTGAACAGAAAATCAGGTTTATTACCATTACATGTACATTGAGATCTTTTTTAGTACACTGACAAATTGGTTACATTGATGTCATTGATTCACAATATGTTTGTAAAGATGTGTATCAAATTTTTTTTTATTTGTTAACAACCCCTTCTGTTAACTTACTTTCATTGAATGTCACCAGTGCTAGGATATTGTTTCTACCTCATGAATTCCTGCTCCTACCCCCACCCCCCCCCCCCCAAAAAAAAAAGAACAAAAATAAACGTAGTGAAGATTTATGTTTGTCTTCTCTCCTTTGCAGGTGTGGGGATGGATCCCTGAAAATTATGCTGAGGGGGATGACGCTGAGAAGGGATTCGTAAACGGCCACGTTCTGATCAAGTGCAAACCATACGTGAGTGTTAACAATAAGCCAGTTCGGAGTTCCACTTTGCGCATGAGCAGAAACAAGGTCATTCGGACCAACAGGCATGTTGGTTTTTAAATTTACTGGGATAAGCATCTGTCATGTAATGATTATTCATGTAATCCTTATAAATGCCGCTTGCCAGCACATCCACCTGACAGCAAAAGTGGTATTTGGCAATATCAATAGAAAGAGATCGTCAATACATTCAATGCAAAATAACGAAATGGATGCTTTCCCAAGTGTGAATTGACAGATCATTCTGCTCATCTAGTCTACGCAAGTTTATTCTTTGTTTGAACGGGATTGATGAATCCCATAAATTGTTACGTAAAGCTTATGCATTATGTCGCTCTGAAAACAAGTGACGTGCCCCAACCAACTGAGAAAAAAGAAAGGTCATTCGTACCAATGTGCCCATGAGCTAACTCCGAACTGGCTTATTTGCTAGATCAGGAAGACTCGAGAGTGGTACTTCCCCTTAGTAAGATCTTCAATCTGAGAACTAAAGATGGGAGATGAAAATAAGGCAGAGGTTATTGTGAAACCAGAAATTTTTCAAGAGCATGAAACTTTCACAAATTTCACGAGGAGCCGGGATTCGCAAAAGTAGAATGCACTCAACAGTGTGTGTCTGCTCAATGCAGATAAATGGCAGTGGCAATTGGGAATAGTTTCATGCCGCTAATATTTTTGGTTTTATAGTACTGTGCTCAGTTTAGACTCGGGGTGTGTTTAGCGGTGAGTCTTACCAGCAGACTGGCTTGTAACATTGCCCCTGCTGTGCTGTTGCTGACAGTGTTGTGTTGTGATGTGTGGGCATTCAAAGTCTGTAGTTGGAAGGTCAGTGAGATGAAATTGCCCAGCAAATGCATGTCGTGATAAATATTAAGAATTGTTAAAGTGTAGATAATAGCTTCAAATTGTGACAAAGGTTAGTACCACCGCGGGAATATTCCCTTTTTGTAGCTCAAGTAAACTCATGCAGTGATATTGACCATACTTCTGCTTCTTTAGACCCATTCATTCACATATTAAAATGAGTATCAATGTTGTTTACTGGTGCATGTTCATGTATTTAATCACCTAACTGGTGTTGAGAAGAGAAAAGTCATATTCTGTTTTCGCTCAATTCATTTTCCCTCACTGTGCGGCTCAAAAACACATGTATACACTGGTTCTTGAATTCGTGCTGCTCTGTTGTCAACCCATTCAAAATGTGCAGAGAAAATTGGGAAGAAGTTTTTTGCGAGTTCTATAAGTTACACCAGCCAAAAGTTGCGTGAAACAGCTAATCAAATATCCCACAAAAATTTTTCCACGTTTACAGTATGTTTTCAGGGATTCATTAGGGGTACCGTTATGAGTGTACAGACTTGTTTATCATGACTTTCATGCCATCGTGTTTTCTCCTGTTGCACATACCACATTTCAGAAAGACAAAGATGTTGCGGCCGTGAATGCCACCAAGGTATACCCGTCCACTGGAATTCCTTTCGCGTACTTCCCCTACGTGACCGGCACCAACAAGAAAGACCAGGCGCGCTACATCACCCCCTACGTGGCTGTGCGTGTCACCCTCAACGAGGAGGAGGCCGTGGACAGGGACGTGAAAGTTCAGTGCGAGGCGTTTGCGGGAAATCTAGACCCGAGGGGTGGCCTCTTCGATACCAAAGAGAGGTCACAGTTTACAGTCATTTTCAAATTGGGTAAATCAGAAGCACCCAAAGACGAGATGTAACACAAGCTAACGCATGAGTTCCCCAACTATATATGAGCCATAGTCTTTGTTTCTTTCCAGATATCATTTGTAGGTAAAGGGTCGCCATGAGAGAAGAATCAAGTCACTGCCAATGAACCTCCCTTCCTCAAAAGGAAAGAAAAGAAAAAGCATGAAATACGTACCCCTTTCACTGTCGGCATGTTTTGATAATCGTTTTAGGAGTGGTTTTCGTAGGCATACAGAGCAAAGCTTGTCAGAATTTTGCCCCCATTTTCAGAGTTTGCAGCCCAAAGCCTCTATGTAAACTTTTCTTTTTAGTCTAGAAGGTTCTTTTTTGTTCCCCTTTGTATCCTTTGCCCGATTTGGCCGACTTATTATTATGTCTGAAAGGCACGTAAACTGTCTTGATGCCCGCGTCCAGTACTGCCGCATGGAAACCAGCACCCTTCCCCCTCCCTCCCCCACCCCCTAAGCGTTGAAGGGTGAGTGTACGAGAGCAGTACTTGCTTCTTCTCTCATGTGTGCAGTGGCAATGACATGGGATGAACACAAAACGTATTCAGGAAAGCCAGTCATTCAAAGTGTTGCAAAGATTAGCTTGGAGTTTGAATTTTGTTTGGATTTTTTTTTTATGTGTGTGTGTATATTTTTTTTTTTCATTTTATTTTATTTTTTGATATTTTTTTTTTGGCACACCGCAGCATCAGGGCAGGCCTTCTTGTATTGTGCCCGGGTTCTTGCTAGGGCCTTTTAAAAGCGATTTGAGTGAAGGCAGCTGATGCTCGCGCAAGGTGAAGAGTGTTAGCCAAGACCTCGCTGTGCTGCAAAAACCGGTGGAAGCGTGTCAAGTTTTAGTAGAATCGTTTGCTCCGTGTAGCTTTCTTGGTGCTCTCTAACCAGTGTGATTTGAGTGGGACGAATAGGGCGCAAGAGATGAACGTAGAAATAGATAGTTAGATGAGAGCGAGCGAGAGAGAGAGAGAGATCGAGTGAGAGACGGAGAGACAGTGTTTTCTAGTTGCACGAGTGTGTGACCTCGAGCCGTGATTTTTAACATCTAATTCGCAAATCCTTGATTGTAACTGTTCTGTATATGTAGCCTTGTATATAATGGGGATACTGTAGCAGCAGAATCGTTCCTCTCTCGTTATTTCCATCAAATGTTACTACAAACTGTCCAGTGTTGCTGATAGTATGTTAGAGATATTCAGGAAGTTGGTTCGTTTCGTCTACAAAATTTCTGCTCCTTTTTTTTTTTTTTTTTTTTTTTTTGTGATCAGGAGGGTTGTTAGGGGAATGGATATCTGAAACCCTCAAGATGTATCAATTGGTGAGTTTGCCAGCAAAGTCGATTATCTGGCTACGTGTGCATCTGCTCAGTAAGCTCCCATCCCATCTGTGATATGGTTTGTTTTTGGTGCGTGTGATCCATGGATATCTCAATTACAGTCATATCTGGCTGTGCCTCCTTTGGGAAAAAAAAAGAAGAAAGAAAGAAAGAAATGGTTTTTAAAAAAAAAAAAGTAGACAAATGAGGAAATTAAGCTACTGTTGATCTTGCACACTTTGAGGCAGGCTGAAACTGGGCCGACCAACCCTGTCCAAGAATTGTGTTGGTTTATTTCTTCAGCATTGCTATGGCTATCTGCGCTTCCACACTAGCCCCCGCCCCCATTCCGCCTCTGAGCAAAACATGGCGGGGTATGCAATGAGAACGAAAGTGTGGAAGTGAGTGAAGCTCAGGAGACTTTTGAGTATCCCTGTCCATAGACGGAGTGTATGCTTGAAACAATACTGTACTCTCATTCACTTGAAGGGGACTTGTTCATAAAGCTGTGTTTATATAAGTCTTTTCATTTTCACGTTTTTGAAGTTTTTGTGTTTTTATTTCTTTCTTGTTCTTTTTTTTTTTTTTTTTTTGTTTACTAGTTGGCAACAAGTGAGTAGCACTCTTCTGACAGTATATGACGAGGTTTCGTTATTTATATCATATTTTGGTAGTTGTTGCAGCAGATACATATAAAATGCAGAATCTATTCAGGTAACTGATAACAGGTGTTTGTGAACAATACTTCAGTTTTCGCACTTGACACATTTATAATTATACATGTGTGTACAAACCGTTGGTGGTTTCTTGAGTACTACGGAGTGCATGGTACTTGGACCACATTCTGTAGTGATTAGGACAATTTTTTTTATTATTATTTAATCATTTATCCATATATTTGGATCATTGTGTTCATGATAATACATCATTGATGTCAGAAAAGGGTTTTATTGTCCACAAAAGGGAATGGTAGCAATACTAAATACAAACATACTTGTGTGTGGATTGTGTTACTGTAAACAATAAGTGAAATTTATGATTTATCAGTGGATGACTTTGCTGTAGTTATTTCTTTTATTGCTCTTTTTTCAGTTATAAATCGCACAAACAGTAAAGGCCTTTCCTTTTTTTCTCTCCCCATAAGAATGCACCACTATAATGTCAAAGTATGTTTCAAAAAAACATGTGTTGATGTTGCTGTTTTGTTCCATTGATATATTTACACAACTTGTAAGTTCACCAAAAAAAAGAAAAGTGAAAGAAAATCATAAATTTTGAGGAATGTCATTATTGCAACTTCAATTGTAGAATATGGTACAATAATTGTCTACTCTCGTGTGATAGGTAGATATAAATATGTATAATGAATATATCTATATATATTGTCTATATTGATTGATGTTTGCAGAATGATATGACATGTCACTTTCATCCAGTTTTGTAAATGAGGCAAGAATTTGAAAACTTGAGGAAACTTCCCAAATTTTTCTTTGCTTCGGTTGGACGGATGGGGTGAAATGTCTCGTCCAGTTTCGACCATTTGGGAGTGTCAGGCAACAGTCTTATCAAACTACAGGCAGGAAAGGGGGTTTGTGCTGTCCAGCGCTCGGCTCGGCTTGGAATAGGTCTCGACACTTGTTCGGGGCACAGCGAGAGCACGGGCTTGCGCGCGTCTGTGCATGTTACCTTCCTGAGCCGCAGAGCGGGAGCGGCAGCAACCTGTCCGTTCAGAGGGGTCTCGACCTCAATGCCACCCCCGACTCTTGCGGCATTTCAGGTGGAATAGTTTTATTGGACACGTTTTCATCTATGTCTTATGCATTATGCAATACAGCTTTGTACAGACTCTGTAGAATACGTAGCCTTTCATGTCTTGAGTTTGGTGCCAAATAACCAGAATGCAGAAATCAAGAAAAAAAAAGGAAGAAAAAACAACAGAAAACTAGAAATTGATTACTTTCAGTTGTCCACAAAAAAAAAAAAACACACAGAGTCAAAAAGAAGAGCCTTTGGCTTGTAGGTAATGGTGATGGGTTGTGATTTAACTAGCATTTTGATACTGATGAAACAAACTTGGTAAGTGCATTCTAGGTATTTTTATGTGTTTTTATTTGTACTTCAGCAATTCAACATGATTGACTACTTTGCACATACACTCTTGGTGCAGTCAGAACCATCTTATAATGTAGCACCAGCAGTTTGTTTGAAAGGTACATTGCAAACTATATTAAAAGAGTTTATTCTTGTAGCAGGATACAATGTTTTAATGTGTTTGTAGTATTATAGATTTGAAAAAGGAAAAAAAATGCTATACACAAAAAAAAAAGAAAAAAAAAAGTTCATTCCACTTGTTTCTTGAATGCCCAAAAATATCAGCATGATGGAATCCTACTGTGCCCCGAGGTAGTGGGCCAAGAAATCTGACTTTGTGCAGAGAAATTTGGATGTTGTGATAAAGGCCCATGGAAAAAAAAAAAGAAAAAAAAATCTTATGTGAATGGTACTGTATTCATCACTTTGAAGAATTATTTTTCTTTTAAGAAAGGAACTCTTTGAAGGATCATGAGCAGCCACGTACTGCCATGATCTGGTATTTTTTAGATTGGTGTGGTTATTGGCAACGATAACGTGCTCGTTACCAGCCGTCGACGATACCGTGACTTGTTCGCTGCAAGCCCCGCGTCACAGCGGGAAGTGCAAAAAAAACCAGGCGGACTTTCCACCCAGATTTGATTTGGTCGGCAACGTGCGCATCCGGCTGACGGCTGGGAGTGTAGCGAGTGATAACAGGCTTGCCCAATCCTCATTTCATGCTTACCGTACCTATCTTGTGTATAACTATGCAATGTACCAATTGTCGGGAGCAGTCCTATAATATGGATTGTGGCAGTCTATATACATATGACATAATTTACTATACTCTGTACGTTTCAGTGCTGTGTAAAACAGTAGGTCTCTGATTAATGGGAAACAATAATTGTCTTATGATTTAAATAATAAAGTTGGAAGTTGGTTTGTCTTTTTAAGATTGAAAAAAAAAAATCAAATAGTATTTTTCTCTTTATTGATGTGAACCCAAGCAATTGCTCTGGATCTGTGATTGGATTTTAAGCAACCCTTCTTTGACATTTTAAAAACTGTAATATTCAGATGAAAAGTGTATAGAACAGGCCTGGAAGACACATTTTCTTAAAAACAAGATGTGTTGTGAACATGACAATGCATATTGCGTAGAACAGTAGCTCTAGGCAGTGTATTGTACTTGTACGACTGTGTGTTCTGATACGAAAGATTAATAAAAACGTTTGAATTTTCCCCAAAAGTATTGCGAGTCTCTTGTCATTTGTGTTTCTATGTTTAGGGGATTGGCAAAGAACAAGTTCTATGTGAGGTCCAAAGTTAAAAGGTCTCGGTGACTTTGCTACTTTTGTTTCTGCACAGCATAGGTGGAGAAAGTATGCAAAATATTACACTGTATTCCTAGCCTACTTGTGTCGAGATTTCAAATATGTACGTTGATAGGTCAGTGTTACGAAATTCATACCACACTTTACACGGCAACTTAATCCGTGCTTTAGTATTTATCAGGCTACTTTGAGTATGGCTTGGCTGTCTGACAGGATTTGTGCACCTCGAGATGAACCTTTAAAGGAACCCAAACCCAAAGAGCAATGTGGATTGAGTGGAAGCAATAACATTAGTAGAGCACATCATAGAAAGCTTGAGGAAAATCAGACAGTCAATGAAAAAATCATGAATTTTTTAAAGTTTTGGTGTTGGAACTGCTGGATGAAGAGACTACAAGAGGTTATGACGTATGTGTGGACAACAATATAAAAATATAAAGAAAATTCCACAAAAATTCACTTTTCTAGCATTATGAAAGAGCACTTGACTAACCACTTTCAGAAAGCAGGGGGAGTAATTGCTACCCTTAACATGTCAGTATCAACATGGTTGAATGTGTAATTTTCATGAAAAATTAATTTTTGTGGGATTTCCTTTATAGTCCACACATACGTCATAACCGCTTGATGAAAAGACAAGAGGTTTTGTATATATATATATATATATATATATATATATATATATATATATATATATATATATATATATATATATATATATAATACAAATTGAAATCACGTTCTGTTTGTTGGTTGACAATCTCGTGGTTTCTCCCTCCCTCTTGTGTAGGAAAAGTTGAGTAAAAGCAAACAAGCAGAATAAGCATTTCTCTAAATTTGGAGATGAGACTGACATGTCTAAAGGAACCAAAGATAACGATTCGGGTACTATCGGATATCCCCGTATACTCTTTTCGGAAAACGCGCACCTGTTCATACAAGTTCGGTAAACGGTTCCTTTTAATTTCGAAGTACGAGCGATACAGAAGACAGTCGGGGAGGACCCGACACGGGCAAACGAACCCTATTTGTGATGAGATGACAAAAAGAGTATTCTTTGCTCTTATTCCCTCCCTTAATCTACACATTAGCAACAAGCATGTGACAAGAAAAATAATTCCCACTTAATCAAAACAGCGTAACTTTGTAATGAAAAACAGTTTTGAGCGAAATGATTTGGCAGGGATATTCCTAAACTATTGGCTATTTTCTGCGGGAATCATGAGAATGATTTCTATTGAGTTAATGCGCGAGTGAGCACAAATTAAAGACAAAAACACGCAAAATGGCCACCTTTCGAAAGCCACAAGTCATCTATGAAACATTCTGTTTCTGTTTTATCATCCTTTGTTTGACCCTTTAACACCTAGTCTGACACTTTCATGTTTTTGTTTTTTGTTTTTTGTTTTTTGTTGTTTTTTGTTTTTTGTTTTTGTTTTTGTTTTTTTACTGTTGGGTGAGCAAAATGGCTGTGTTCAACCCTCTCAGAACTGCAAATTCCATGCAGTGTATTGAAAGAGTTACACCAGATGCTGTTACCAACATACAGCGCGTGTTGTATGAACATTTTAAAAGGAAGTTGTTGTTACATGGTTGAGTGAACACACTTAAAAGATGAAGAAGTAATGAAAGCTTAAGGACGTCAAACAATGGATGATAAAACAACTTGAACAACAGCGCTTTAAACATTCACCAGACAACTGCCAGAAGCAGAATGTTTCACAAACTCCCCTCCTCCATCATTTTTGTGATTTTTGACAAGTTACCATTTTGTCTTTTGTGTGTCCTCACTCATTTATGACTCGACAGATCACTCTTATTTTCACTCGAAAGATAGTCAACAAGTGCAGAAATACCCCCTTCGAAATTATTTTGCTGAAGAACTTTTCGTTGAAAAGTTACGCCATTTTGATTGGGAGAGGTTACTTTTGTTGTTGTTGCGTGTATGACAAAACGTTACATGCTGCGGCTGCTATGCACTTTTGACGGCGCGTTGCTGTTGTCGCCTCACAATATTTTGTTTAAACATTAAAGTATCATAATACTTTTTTTTCTCATGTGGCCAATGATACACTATCGACTATACAGACTATGATACACTATAATCCTTGCAAAAACAACATTACTGAATCATCACAACTCCGATGTATTTTATGCATTTATTTTGATACAGGCCGGTGTTAATTTTATTTCCTTGTACCCAGTATAACAGGAGATTCACATAATACCTGTATGCAAACGAATAGTATAAACAATATAAGCATACATCTAAGTAAACATAAAATCTGTATGCAACATAATATGCATAATATCTGTATGCAACTCTTGACTAAGATCACCCGTGTATTGTGAAGGCCTGTACAAGCCTCCGTGATTGCTACTTATATTGCTGCGTCAAGATGTCTAGTGGTGCATTGAATTTTCATTGATATTTTTTTTTTTTTATTTGACTGAATTTAATGAAATTTACCATAATGCTGTTAATTTTTCATTATTTCATGTACCGATGTAAAATTGAACGCATCGGGACTGAAGTTTTAATAGCGCTCTGTTTGCGCTTTCTTTCATTCACTTCAAAGGGTATAAGGACATACATAATTGTCTTTCAGTATAACTCCCATCCTGTGATTAGTGCAGTATTTGGAGAGGCTATACGAGTTGTATATATCAGCTAGGTTTGCCATGACGTCTACAATTAAATCAAATGACGTCATCAGCTTAAAATAATTTGTGACGCAAATATAAATGTCCCCTTATTTACCATTCAAATTGGAAGCTATATTTAGATTCATCGCGACAATCATTTTTGCTTTCTGCCATTCTTTTTTTCTTTTTGCCTATAATCTACCAACATGTTCGGCTTGCAAATGATATTTTAATCATGCTCCGAGTGAGAACACACTCGTCCAAGAAGGTTTGTGCAAAGATAAAGGGAGAGACTTGAGAGGTGATCGATTACAGCATCGTCTTCGAGTCCACATCATTTTGATAATCTCCTAATATCACTGTATAAGAGGTGAAAAAAAAAAATTACGTAGTTCCAACCACACTGTAACCTCTACCACTCTATTTGTCTGACTTTATACTTACATGCATTGAAGGGGGATTCTGGATGATTTATATAATTTCACGTCGTGTAAAGTAAGCCCTACATAAATCGATAGTGCCATTTTGGAAATCATTGTGGTCCTTGAGAGGATAAAACATATACTCTGACACTGTTTGAAAACCCCAAAGCATAATACACTGAACGAGGATGATGACATAGAGGCTCACTCATGTTTCAGTAATGTAGCAACCTGTTCACCTGTGTAGAATTTATGCGTGCTTTCTTCTTTTGTTCTGCTTCCTTTAGCACTCAATCTTGCATTCTTATGCGAAGCTGCTATGTCATCATCCTCGTTCATTGTGATTTGTTATGAATTTTGAAAATATTCTTATTCCTTATGCCAATCACTATAAATTCTGAAACGTTGTACACAGTGAAAACCTATTAACAGATGTTCATGTGCAAAAGTCTAAAATCATTTGGAGGTCTCCTTTAAATCAAAGTCGAGCATGTTGTGCATCTTGGAACTGTTATCCCGTCTCTCTCCGATGAACATGTTATACTCATAAACCACGATAATTTGATGAAAAGTTTGACAATTTATCAGTAAGATGGTGTTCTACATATCCCAATTTTGCAGCCACTTTTGAGTTTTAGACACTTGAGACATTATTGACTGTTCCATTAAAAGAGGTGGTGATATAATACACAGTGTAAATCAATAAGTATCCAAGACCTATATTTTAAATGGACATGAAACTCTAATGTACATTGTACGTGCGGATTGATTGGTTGCAGCAATATTTTGAGGAAAAATGAACACTGATTATCCATTCAAAAGTTATGAATGTTTAAAGTTTTGGTGCAGTCACCGCTGGATGAGAAGACTACAGCAGTATGTGACGTCAAGTATGTACATGAATATAAAGAAAATATATAGAAAATTCAAAATTCGTTTCATTTCTCTATAGCATAATGAAAGAGTACTTGACATGCCACTTTCAGAAAGCAGGGGGAATGATAACCCTTTGCATATGTCAGTACCAAGTCGACGGAATGTGCACTTTTCATTAAAAATTACATTTTGTCGAGTTTTCTTTATATTTCCTTTATTCCCACTCCAAGACAACAAAAAGGCAAGAGACTTTTAATTTGCGTTTCCGTGGTCTTTAATAAAGTAGTACATAGGCCTAATGATGTCAGGAACTGTAGTAGTCTTCTCATTCAGTGTTTGCTACGGTAAAACTTCATTTCCTCAAACTGAGCTGACATGGTCTATATATAATATTGCTGTATTCACTCAATCCACATGATTGTATACTTTGGATTTCATTCTTTCCCCTTTAAGTTGCTGAGACTCGATGCCAAAAAGAATCTCGATCTGTGAACACGTGAAGTTACAGTCAGTTCTGGGGGGCTATATCTGTATATACCTTTTTTGGCAGGCGCACAGCTCTGAGGTCTGTTCATACCCAAATGCGTGTCAGGAGGAAGCTGATTCATGATTATCTCATTAGTTTCTAACGACGTTTTGCGGTTCACATGCGGGTCACTCTCTCGGAGTGTAGGGAATTCTGCGAGTCTGTGAAAATGGGAGACACATAATGCAAATACCAATTAGCTAAACTATACAATATACTCAAAACGAAACAGGACTGCAAGAAGAAGAAGAAAAAAACAAGTTACTTGAACGTCCAAGAGAGAATTGGAGCGTTCAATCATCACACACTAGGTACACACATCTTATTCATGATGTCAGCGTAGTACTAGACTGTACAGTAAAACCTCCGACATCAAAGTTCAGTGAACACTCGTTTTTGGCAAGATCTATTCTGTATGATACAATGTATTACTCTAACAGTGATACAAGAAGGTATGATAAACTTTTTTATTTTGCCCCTGCATGTGGGACAAATTCCTATGTTAATTCTTTTCGACTTTTGTGGCTTTTGACAAATCAATGTATTCGATAAAACGAGGACCACCCTATACCGAATTTCCACTGTAGGCCGTAGATTCATATCTCTTCTCTCTCTCTCTCTCTGTCTGTTTCTCAATCTATCTTGTTAAATTTGTAGAAACTTGCTATAGTGAGTATCATGCATAATTATATTATGTTTGATTATATTGCTAACAAAAGAAAGAATATTTTAAATAATGCCATACAGAGAATAAATCAAATCAAATCAAATCAAATCTCTGCGTTTAGCATCGTCCTAATTGTCTCTCCTGAGCTTCTCTGTCTTCTTTCTACATCGTTTTCATTTTGTTCTTCCGTCTGTCCACCATTCTTTCTATATCGTTTTCGTTTTGTCCTTCCATCTGTCAATCATCCACTTTCGTGGAGCCCTGCCAATATCATTATACCTATACTGGTTATGGACATCTAGGGTGAGACATTATATCGACTTATTACATGGTAACCGGACAAAACGCCTTCTCCTTCTCTTATGATACCCATAAATGTTAATGGTTGACACCGTTTGCTGACTATAAGTTGCTGGTCCCATAGGGCTTATACCACAAGGGTGTCAGCATCGTTCAATAATGCAATTGTTTACTGGGCCCCATCCTATAAAACTTTCGATCAAAATCAGTGTCGAATAAAACTTGTGATCGATTTTAACTTGCAATAAATCGCAAATATCCGTCATTATGATCAAACTAATATTGCGATCAATCTGTATGAATTGCATCATAACACTGACACGAAAAGTATGCCTAACTTTGGTATCTTCATATGATTAAAAATCTTATCACCCAGTGACCTTGATGCTACTTTCATCATAAAGAGTCATTATCTCGATCATATACCTTATTCATAAGTTTGATGTCAAGAATGATTGATGAATTTCATATCCCATGGCAACCTAAACTTTGCGGCTGATTTTTTTTTTCTTGCGACTGAATCGATCGCAACATTTGACAGATTTTGCGATCAATTCAGTCCGAAAAGTTGCGTTTGATTATATCCATCGTAACTTGTCTGTAAGATGGATTTGACATCAATCGCAGAGATTGATTGGGGATTAATGATGGATCCGAATCAATCGCCATTAACTCTTTCTATTAAGACGGGCCCAGGGCTTCTTCCAACCCACCACAGTGGTACCATCATTATTTGTTTGGATTTTCATACTCCTCATCCAAAAGTCTTTTATCAATGGCATGGGGTGCAGATTATGACGTTTCCACTATAAATGGAGATGATGATAATGCTGGCCTTTCTGCAATGGCTGACCTGTGGTGGCTAAAAAAATGAGCACGTGTTTCAATATGTCACCCCATCGCTCACAGTTGGAGTGGAGATGGGCGTAACTATTTTGCTCCAGGGAGAACAACGTTATCAGTGGGGTCGTTGATCGTCATGATGATTGTATTCCTGGATTCTTAGCGTTACTTGATAGCATATACATGTTGTATCATTTTTATGTCTATAGTTATTACAAAGTCTCGGAAAAGAAAACTTTGCACATCACGTTCATGACTTTTCTTTAATAAGCGCGATTCATCCCCAAGGTTAGACTCTATAAGCAACACATTGCAGGATAATTAAGCTTTCCCATCGCAACTAGTTTACTTCTTTCCTGATGCTTATTAGCGACGAATAAAGAAGGAAACACACTTGTTCATGTTGACAAAAGGAACTTCCGGATCGCTAAAACAGGTCAGGGTAAGGTTCCACCGTGAGAAACAGGTCTCAGGATAGTCAATGATGGTCACTGACAAGTGGTAAAGTCATGATGGAATGTGTTTGGGATATTGATCTGAGTGCAAGTGACCTTAAGTGATGTGGTCCTTGTCCCCTTCAGGCTTTTTCCGTATCAGCTGATACTATTTCGTAGTCTCATAGACATTTTGGCCCATTATTGTGAAGTGATAATAGAATCATGTGCTGATGTATGCTACGAAATAATCATGTAGGCCCTACCTATTGTTTTATGCAGTGGTAAAATTGATACAAGTCAGGTGTTTTGAGTTAAAGAGCTGCGTGTGATTTAGCCGTACCCCAACTCCTTGGTGGCCACAAGCCAACCATGGTACATGTTGATGACGATGTTTAAGCTTACAGATTTGGTTTTCACCGAATAGACGCGTATGTACTATCCGATGCCATTAAAACAAACAAACAAACAAATCTGATTTTTAGTAATTTGGAGAATATTATTTGATATTTTAGCAACGAAAATTCGAGGCGATGTGTAGTCCACTTTGTTATCTTGATTCAGGTACAAAAATTGACAATTGGCAATGATGGGATAATACCTTGTAATGTTCGAATGGCCCTATCAACTACCGGGTATGCATGGTGGAGCAGTGCTAACGATAAACAGGACGCTACCCTGATGGGTGAATGAGACCATAAATTGGCTACAGTTCGTTACTCCGAAGGTTCTTTAATCCGAAAATAAAATAAAGTTCTTTATTCCAAAGGTTCGCTATTCCGGAAGGTTTTCATCCGAAAATGAAATAAGGATCGATATTCCTATGCTTCATTAGTACGAATGTCCGTTATTTCGAAGGTTCGTTGATCCGAAAAAAAGTTCGTTATTCCAAAGGTTTTTTAATCTGAAACCAAATAAGGTTCATTTTAAGTTATTCCGATGGTTCATTAACACATCTTCTTTTCATTTCTGGATATTCAAACCTTCGAAATCAGAAACCTTAATTCACTTTCGGATTAACGAACATTCGAAATAGGGAATCTCCGGATTAACGAACCTTTAGAATAACGAACCTTGTTTCATTTCGGACCAATGAACCTACGAGAACAAAATGTTTGGATTGACAAATCATAGTTTCGGATTAACGAAAAACTATAGGCATAGGTATGTTTTTCGGGGGGGGGGGGGAACCGAGCCTTAATACTTCATTTTCGGATGAACGAACAACCCTTATCTCATTTTCTGATTAACGAACCTTCGGGATAATGAACATCACACCCATAAATGTTTTATCTCTGCGCCTATGGTTTTATTTTTGGTTCCTCATTATTATTCTTTATTACAAAGACGAACCAAATGTCTAGTCTGTAGAGTGCAGCAAATGAGCGTGATCTGTCGCGCATGTTATATTTAGATTGATTACTGTTTGTTCACGAATGTTTCATGTATAAATTTTGCGTGACGTTTGCTCTGTTCCTTACATCGTATAACTAAAGACTCCTTGACCTGTGCATAACCTTTTCGCGAGATAAAAATTACCATAAATCAGAGAAGCATTGCAGCTATATGGCGACCCAAGTTCAAGTGTAGGCCAGGGATCCCCTTTTCTTTCAAAACTTATGTCTGCGTGGTGGATAAAGCCCAGTAAAGGGGTATCGATTTGTTCTTTTAGAAGTTGCAAAAAAAAAAACTCCCCGTCTCGAGTCGTAAGTATTGCGCCAATAATAGCACCCAGTCGACTTCGGATCGAGTTGCAATGACGGGGTGAAATTAGAATTCTTTCGCGACAACAGGAAGCGACTCAGAAATGTGAGATCTTAGCGCTTCTGAAGTATATCATCATAAATGCTTATTCACGCAAAACAGTTACATTTTCTTTTTAAACAACATGGGAAAACAAACCGAGGACTGTTAATCTTTTTTTAAAGACGATGTAAATATCGTCACCAGGTCACAATTACATGGTTGACTCTGTCGTTTAATATCAACTCCGCTTAAAATAAGATGTCGGAGGCGTTGAGAAGGCTGGAAATACTTGAGAAAATATTTGTGTCTCGAAAATACGGTGAAGGACACCTAAGATTGGAGAGCTATTAACTCATCACCACCAATTTGATTTAAAAGGGAACTCAGCTCCATATTCAAGATGCGATGAATAAAGTTGCAGCTCAATGTAAAAGACATGGTCTGTCAATCACAAGGTCAGTGGTTCGAATCCCTGCATGGCTGTAGCGGTAGTGCCCTATTAATTATAGACAATGAACTTTATTCTCATCGCATAGAGTCGTTTGGAAAGAACTTTAAGCCGTCGGTGGTTGTGGTTGTTTGCTTTATAACAAACATTCATCATACTTCCTTAGCGATAATGCAATAAAACAAAATCAATTCAATTCAAAAACAATTTACAAAAATTGAAAGTAAAAGTTAACTGCAAAGGTTAAAAGTGCAAGCTTTCCTTAAGTTTAAATGTGCCAAAATGACACCAACTGCGTAAACACATACAAACAGAATGGAATGACTGTTATCAAACACGGAATTAAGTTATGCCACTTTCATTTTCACATGTTTCACGAATTAGAGTACTACAGGAAAGACTTACAAGGTCGTGACGTCATCACATCTAATTTGCACAGTGTGTGAATATGACTGTTTTTCAATACTATTCTGTGTGAACATGTGAACCTGAATTTCAATAACTTTGTTTGTGATCTCTTTGGGGGTGCACATTGTATGGGACGGTCTTCTCTCGCACCACTTAAACAATCTAAAAGTATGAAGATACTTCAGTGTCGCCAGTCCATGATCTCCCGTAAACCGGCCGTCTTAAGCATTGATCCGCGGCATTATAGGGCTACAACACCCGGCGGAACGGCTATCGTATTCGTGTAGCATTATACGTGTAGAAAGTGAGTGGGTCGGGCAATGTAGGGTGGGGTTATTAATTGCGGGTAACAGATTTCTCTCAATTAAGCTCCCGTCGCTTTCACGACTTTGTCTGCTGCTTCTTTGGAAACCGTATTGAATCATGTATCATCTTCTGTTTGTTTATTTGTTGCATTTTTTTTTTAATTGGTGACTCCGGAAGCCATCAGAGCACGGGGCACTACAGAAACTGATTTTCAATGGGTAATGTGCCCGAGTCTGCACCATCATACTTCCTGCAATCTCAAGTTCCGCCTTACTCTGTCATTTCTGTTGTATGTATTTATATCTTTTTATATTTTATATGTATTTATTTCTGCACGGAAAGTTGCTTTATCCATCCCGTCTCGAACATTGTTGAAAGAAAAAAAAACAACAACACACATTCTTATTCACTTTCCAAAACAGCATGGACCCTTACACGTTAAAGAACTGCGTGGTTACTTTTAATTCATCTATAGCAGCCCCTCACCAAAATACATCGAATTACTTTTCAGAATAAAACAGATGACTTGATTTAAGGGGGAGAATAATCCCCCCGTTGCCTCTAGAAATACTTACTTTTATTGTAAGGGTTGAAATGTTGGAGCAAATTTTTACATTGGAAAGAGAGAAATATTGTTTTTCTCTCGCTCTTCCATCGCAAAATCTTAAAGGTTGACGCAAGAAAGCAGTAAAAATTATCAATTGAATATTCACAAATTTTGGATATCTAGACAAATGACGTAATATGATAGGTTGATGCAACTTTTTTTGTTTTCTAACCTTCGTGTTACGTCATAAGGGTCATTTCCTTGCGCTCGAACTCGAATTGGAAGCGACTCGATATACCCTCACGTAGAAAAGTTCTGCGCGAGTATCGCTCAGCTCTTTAACAGTCACTAAGAACCAGCATCACTTCTACGTAAGACTGGTCATCATTTCGTCATTGGCCCAGATAACCGCCAGGCAGGTCGAGCGCCACACTGGAATGTCTATCGTGTCTCTTCCGTCTCGCGCACTCTACTAACAAGATGCCAATAAACATGGAATACGAAATGTGATTGAACACAAGATGTATGCACACATTAATGGATACATCAGCAGCTATACACTCACTCCCCTTCTCTATCTTCATCTCTTGCTCACTTTATACACCTTCTTCTTTCTTTGACTGCATTCTCTCATGGCGCAGTTTCGATCCACTTTCTCCCCCGCGAGATTTCTTGCGGGAAGATCCGTTAATTGTCTACATCCCACTATCATTAGTCACCTGGTGGAGTCGAGAGGAGAAAGGATTCCAGTCACGTGTAGAGAATGCGTGTGTCCTTTGCTTTGCGGCTCGGTGACTCGCATATGGGGCGGCGGGGTGGTTCGGGAGGGCACAGGGCCGGGAAATGGGTTGCCGGTTCACGCTCCTTTTTCCCCTTTTATTAACTTGTCGTTATGTTCATAGCCTCACCACAGTGCAGGATTTTTGTCCTCTCTCCCTATGTCTGTCTGTCTGTCTGTCTGTCTGTCTGTCTGTCTGTCTGTCTGTCTGTCTGTCTCCCTCCCTCTCTCTATATATATACATGTATTATATATATATATATAGTGAAAACTTAGAGCAAAGAAAATGGGTTTTCATCGGAAAACCCATTTTCTTTGCTCAAAGTTTTCACTATTTATTATTTGTTTCTGGTCAGTTTTTCCTTTCTTTGTTTCAATGCAATGTATATATATAAATATATATAATCAAACATATATGATATGTTTGTTTCTATAATTAATACATTTTCAAACAACGCTCCCCATGGTTTCACAATTATGCATGTAACAGCATTATGCATTCATATTCTTTATAGTATAGGTCTGATAGTTTTTGCTGCTGAAAAAGTGCTGCTGTAAAAAGCTATCCCATCCACTGGTAGCACTATACTTGGGGTATTTGGATATTTTGGGAAAATAAGTTCATGCTGTAGCTGTTGCTATGGAGGGCAAATGGAGAGTGGGGTGGGGCTGATACCCACTGTCAGTGAACAACACAGACCATTCACATCAACTCTAGTGTCACACAAGATATTAGCAGAAATGAAACTTTTGCCAACTTCATAAGAGCAACCTCTGCTTCATATAAAAGAGGACAGTTTGCCTATCAAATGACATGGGAGTATAGGCAATGATCATTTTCAACCTTCTTCCCCATCCCCTTTTTTTTTTGGGGGGGGGGGGTTTCATATGATGCCTTCCACAAATCCTTATTTTTCATTTTCCCTATGCACACATCACTTTCAATAAATAGTATGCAAAGACTTGAAATGTTTCCAGTGTAAGACCTTTAGAATTTATTAGAAAAGTACATAATGTAATACTGTACACACAGAGGAGAGAATGGCACATCCCAGCAAGATATTGGGTGAGAACATATATTCAAATCCTACCATACTTCCCACTCAAAGTGAACTGTTTGTAAAAGAAACAGAAAAACAAAATATCAACACAACTGAAACACTATTGCTACCACTCTTGCTGCTAAACTAAAATTCAACCTACAGGCTAGCAATTGAAACGAAAATATCACATTGGAATGAGAACCTCACGAATCCCTTTTCAATTCCACGATATAACCGAAAATGGGTAAAAGAAAATGACGTTGATGAAAGTTCAGACAGTACGTTGACTCCTGTGACATTTCACCTTTGACCCTCTGCTGGCCAGTCCAAATTTTGATGTGATTTTTTTTTCTGTACACATTGTGTGGTTCAAATCCATACACTACCCTCAGAGCTGTACAAGGATACCAGATATAACGATAGTGCATCCTGCACTCTTTTCCATTTGATAATACTGATCTTTGACCTTTTGAACCAATGTTCCTCATTTTGTCAAACCTTTCAAAAATACTATTTTGAGGCATAACCTTCTTCATGAGATTTTTCTGTTGCTGTTTCTCAGAAAGTGCACTTTCATTAGAGTCATCTTTAAATGAAGGGAAGACATATTAAGTCTTACACAATGTTGGCAAAAAAAAAAAAAGGTTGTCTGAGCAAACCAGTGCCTTTTGGTTTCCAGTTGAACTCTGAAGGGTCCCAAAGCCCATGTTTCACAACAAGGGCTCATATATCTGTACTTCTTTTTTTCAAACCACTGGTGCTGGTATTTCTTGGCCCCTTTTTTAGGTAAGACCCTGTTTAGTGTTTGAGTAGCAAACACTAAACTTTCCTGTAAAAAAAAAAAAAGTATTTACATAATCAAAATCTCAATGACATGATCATACATTTCAATAACTGTACAACATATCAACAAACATGTGCCTCTTTACTTTACTGAACTGTCATTCTGACATTAGGCCACTCATGACCGACCCTGCACATTCCGAAAAAAAAGAATACAACTATACACACTTAACCCTAACCAGGCCGGGCTTTTTTGGGTGTTCTGTGGCCGGGGAGGGGTTGATTCAACCCCCCCCGAGATCTCGGCCATCGATCGCGCAATCGCCATGAAATTTGGCACGTGCATTGCCTGTGGCGTATTCTACCACGCTATACAAAAAGAAATGGAAATTTTCGTCATAATAATTAATTATGCTAATATATGCATGAAATCATACATTTTCCTCTAAATCAGAAGTTAAAGCTCCTAGAATTTTCATTTTTGGTGAAAACATTCTTTGTAGCATTCCTAACAATGTACTTGAAAAAAAAATTGGTATCATAATAAATTTCTTATGTATTTTATTGTTTTATGAATTTCTTATGTATTTCATTGTTTTTTCGACCTTTTCTTTTATCATTTTTTTTCCGCAAAATTTATGACAGAACCTATTTCGAGCATAATTATGCTACAATTAATTAGTTTCAGCCTATAAAAGTGAAAATAATCATATCTTTATGAATAAGAAGAGAAAACTCCATTTGCATAGACTTTATACACGAAATCACGTTTTCAAGCCATTTTTGGCCTGACAGGCATGTATAAAACGTCATGCAGCGTCGTAATGGTATGCGCGATTTTCGTGAAAATGGTGTCAAAAGATGCGCAAGACTTGAAAGTAAAAAGTCAGCGAACGGCGCGGTCA
The DNA here is from genome assembly GCF_964275005.1 of Diadema setosum. Lineage (NCBI taxonomy): Eukaryota > Metazoa > Echinodermata > Echinoidea > Diadematoida > Diadematidae > Diadema > Diadema setosum. The sequence continues at coordinate 7,193,434 of NC_092705.1, read as the reverse complement.
AAAAATTTCGCGCGGCGGAGTAGTCGCGAAAAATGTCGAGGGGGGGGTTGATTCAACCCCCCCCCGGCCTTTTTAGGGTTAAACAGATATCTCTTCACACACAAGCACTGATGACACACAAACATTTTAGCATTTATGTACAGGTGACCAATACTGCAAAGTGGAAATTTTTATGGTGTTGAAATTTTCGCGTATTTCGCGTGACCACAAACTAGCATGAAAATAAAAGCACACAAATATTTTTGCTTGCTATAACAACTTTGTATTGTGTTGATTCCACGGAATTAAAAACGCGCAAAACTCATCTTACTCAGCTGAGCACGAAAAATTACTCGCACGAAAATATCCACTTTAACAGTGATTGGATTTCCACACAAAAAGCTTGTTACACACTTCATACATGTGCCTCCTGTACATTAATATGAACACAAATAGTCGGAAGACATAACCAATTCTCCACACTCATATTTAAATGGATGCAGAAAACCAGCATTGTTTCATTCTTTCTTTCGTTTCTAGCCTTTACCACTATTGGATATCATCATGAAAAGCTTGTTCGACTTCACACGTGTGCCTCCAGTACAAATAAGAACGCAAATAGTCAGAAGACATAACCAATGCTCCAAATTCATATTTAAACGGTGCAGAAAGCAAACATTGTTTCAATCTTTTTCTTTGTTTGCTCTCTTCTAACAATTCGTCAAAAGCAAACAGACATACAAGATTAGCCAATGATATAAGATGGAAACATCATGCACAATAGAATAAGACATTGACTGATACAATTTTTACAGGGCATTTAGAGCACTCCAGGTCCCCATTTCATAAAAGATGTTAGGATGGCAACTCTTGCCAGAACGGCAACTTCTAAAAGCAACAGCCAATCAGGAAGCTGGATTCTTGTCGTTGTCATGACAATTGACATTCCAGCAAGAGTTGCTTCCATATCAACTTTTTTCTGAAACGGGACCCAGGAGTTCTCCTGAGCCCCTCTGAACTCTGTATGAACAGACGGTCGGGCCCTGGAGCACTCTAAAGTTATGCCTCTCTCTCGAGGGTAGGCTCAGGAGCATGGCTCCTGAAGTGCTCTAAACTATTATATAAACAGTCACCAATGTTAAGAGTGCTCTGGAAGTGGAATGCAGTGTGCACTGTGCATACAGTTTGTATGCCAGGAGTTCCGGCACACTCACACGGTCACCATGCCCTTCTCAGCCACTTTACGTGTGGTCTCAGCAAGCCATGATTCTCTGTATGAACAGACACAGAGGGGCATGAAAGTTAAAGTGCTTCAGGAGCGCCCCTGGACCCAACTTTGTGAACAAATGGGGTATCAATAGAACAAGGAAACATAGGATTCAGCCTGGAGCTTGCAGCCACTTAAAACTCTTGAGACATTGCCCACATGAGATGGATGAGTCGGTCAAAAATCATACACAAGACCTTTAGCACAACAGCTTTAACCCATTGAGGAAGAGCTGATTAGCTACAACTATAATTTCCCATAGACACCTGTCTGAGCATACTCCGGACTAGTCTCCAATGGGTTAATCTGAGTCCAGGAGTCTCTGTAGAGATGGGTGGGTAATTGCCATGGAGAGGATTAACTCTACAATCGCCAACAATTAGGGTACATATTTTTTTCATCAGCCACTGGCTATCAGCCGCAAATGAGGTGTGGACTTTGGGACAAGCTGAGCTCAGGGGAGAGGCCAGTCACCTCTGGAGTTTGCCCTGAACACTGATGAAAAGAACCACAACTCCAGGTTAATGTCGATTTAAACATGCCATACCGTCACACTCTGAGTGCGCATCCCCACTGTCGAGAAAATAAATATATTTACAACAGATATCTCGACCTCATGATCAATGTCGCGCCCTGTGGCAAGCATGATTCATATCTGATCACAATTGTGCCGTTGGGGCAAATTGCTTCACACAATGGCATCCATGAAAAGCAAACATATAAAATGAACAAAGGTTGAACTTCAATACAGTAGCTCATAAAATATGATTTTACATGTAAGAAGACTTTTAAAATTGAGTATTGTCTCATCAAGCATCTTCTGGGGTCTCTCTTGGTATTCTTGTTTTCCTTTCAACCTCCTAGCCAATCATCTCAACACTGAGTCTTTTGAAAAATGCTGATATTCAATTATTTGCCATGCAAGACCAAGGCTGATTTCACTCACACTGACAAATTATTTAGATTAGCAGTTGTATTTAGGTACAGAAGCTCTTTGATAGCATCAACCTTTCATAAGTCAACTTGTAAGGAATAATGTGATGTTTACCGGTAATCTAATTGCGATATGATGCCCACTCCCTCTTTAACATTGTTTGAAAGACATGTTGGTCCGTACCATGTTTCAAGCATGAGGTATTCTAAAATAGCTCTCAGCAACACATACCCTTCTTACCACAGATGTTGATACGTAGTTGCTAAAAGTTTTCTTTCCTTCTACAAGTCACTCACTCATACTTTGCATTAAAAAAGTGTTCGCATCATCACTGTTGAGGAATACAATTAGATCCATACCAGACATCTGGATGTATGTAACCGCGTGTTCCACACAATGGTAACACAATCCATGTGTAGCAGTACACAGAACCTGCCACCACGCGGAGTTCTACAGCGAGATCTTCTTGTAGCGCCGCACAAATGTGTCGACGTCAAACTTGCGCTTACAGCCGTTGTAGTTCATGTAGCGAATCTTGCCGAATACGGGACGCTCCTTCCAGCCCTGATCGTGGATGCCACAGATGGACCACATGCACCCTACAAGAAAGAAGAAACATCACAGAAATGGAGATCAAAGTGGAGCTGAAAGATACAAAAGATCAATTACTTAATCATGAATTAATATTAATCAATACAGAAAAATGGTAAAAGAGCAACCAGTGTGGTTTGTACTGAGAGTACAGTGACTATATACCATAATCATGTTCATCATTCTCTCATATTTCATACCTCCTGAACTATGATAACTATCATCATAGTAAACGTCAATCTACTTCACTATCAACATCTTAGAGAGAAAATTGTCTGGCCTATGAAAGTTACTGAAGAATGCAAGGGTTAAATATGAAACTGAAAAAAGAAACTGTTCGCGAATAGATACACGCACCTTTGTGCAAATCTACGCAACATAATAAGAGAGGACTGACTGACCTACGTAGCCGTTGGGGTCCCGTCCGTCCAGGGAGTATCTGTCGTTGAGGTAGATGGCGATGTCCAGGGCTTCCTCTGGGGATGACGTCCACTCCAGGATCTTCTTGGCCCAGTACATCCGCAAGAAGCCGTGCATCTTGCCTTCCGTTACCATCTGGACCTGCAGAAGGAAGGGACAGGTATTGGTAAACTGAAACGACAGAGCTTCACTACAATTACAAATGTGACTTTCAAATTGATGAAAATCTTTCATCCAGTTTTTTTCTGTTTTTTGCTTTGTTTTTGTTTTGTTTTTGTTTTTTTGTCGTGGCTACTACTCGAACACTGATCAAGTCTGTGCTTATTTCAGTCAATGCAGGGCAATTTGTCAAATCAGTATCAACAAACTATGACTTTACAGTGAAATGCAGCATTTCTTTGAATATTTGCAATAACTGATATTCATGAAATCAATGATTCGCAAAACAAAATATCACCTCCCACATCACAAATGCGCTGCCTATCATCTCCAAGGGTGGAAATTGAGAGAACTCATTTCACATTTGGTCAGAGTGGTTCTCGATGTTGTAATATTTCATTGCCTATCTGTATATACACACACTCTCATTGACCTTGTATGAAACATCACTACAACATGCTCATAACAGCATGAATGAGTGGACAGGTCTTCACAGGTCTTAAATGAATAAATGAACAAATGAACAAATGAATAGATAGATAGATAGATAGATAGATAGATATAATAGGATACAATTGTGTAGATATATAAATTATAGATGAATAAATGAATAAATCATATAAACAAAGAAATAAATGAATCAATAAATAGTCTATGCAGTGTCTCATCCAGCAGGTGAAAACTCAGCTGATACTGAAACAATATCATGAGGAGAGTAGAATGCTGGAAAAGAAGGGGGAAAAGGGTACCCCGCGAAGTTGCCATGGCAACGGATGCAAAGCTGATGATGAAATGAATGTTTAAACTAAGCGCAAGGTGAAGAGGAAATAACATCTTTGTGCCAGGGACCTCAGGACACCTTGGAGGGGGATTGAACTATGTATCGTGTGGAAGAATACAGCACCGCCATCAGCAAATATTGGTATAAACATATCAATCCGTCAATCACATTCTGCTGATGGGCGTAGAGAGATGGCCACCACAACATAACTTGATGGGGGAAATTAAAAATGGGTATGTTGTAGTTTGGGATGTGACAGTCTCGATTGGTTTGCATTGCTAAAAGAATCTCCTGTTGCAGAAACTAATACATTGAGGAGCACAAAATCAAAGCATGTCTTATGTTTTAAAACCTAAGGGTAATGTGTATCAAGTACCATGGGGGTAATGTCAATTTAAGGACAAGTCCACCTTTATATACATGTGGATAGAGTGAATGCAGCAATATTTGTAGAACACATAAGTGAAAGTTTGGGGAAAATCAGACAATCCGTTCAAAAGTTATGAATTTTTAAAGCTTCTTCACAGTCATTGCTGGATGAGAAGACTACTAGAGTGTATGATGTCACATGCATACAATGTTATAAGGAAAATATAAAGAGAATTTCACAAAATGTTACTTTTTGAAAAAAAGTGCACATTTCCTCCACTCGTCACTGACGCATGTCAAGGATAATATTATTCCCCTTGCATTCTGAAAGAAAGAAGTGAAGTGTTCTTTTATTATTTGAGAAAAGTGAAAATATCTTGAATTTTCCTTTTACTTTCCTTATATAGTTGTACTCATGTGACACCACAAGCTGTAGTAGTCTTCTCATCCAGCAGTGACTAAGCAGAATCTTCAAAAATTCATAACTTTTACACAGATTGTCCAATTTTTCTCAAACTCTTGCTGATGTGTTCAATTAATATTGCTGCATTCACTCAATCCACATGTCTATGAAGGTGAACTTGTCCTTTAAGTACAACTATGAAGAGAGTTTCAAAATCACTAAAAAACTGCCAAATGGACCTCTACATGCTGCCTTCAGGATCTGGCCCACGTGAAGTCCTTCGGCATAGCCGGCCGGCCGGCAAATTTCAGAAAGGAGGAAAGGAAAGGGCGAGGGATGGGCAGGGGGTAAGGGGTGGGGGAAGAGAGGGAGAGGGAGAGGGAGAGGGGGATTTGATAAAAATCACACTGCCAACTTTTGTCACATTTCCAAGCCAGTATGACGATGACTCCATGCTCCTCTGTCTCTGAGTCATAGACCGGAGAGATCTCTAAACTTGGAAAGGGTCTCTGCCGTGGCCGGGACCCGCTCTTTCCTTCCTCCGCCCGTTCCCCGCAAGAGAATATTTCGGGGGCTAGGTCTCCCGAGGGAGAGGAGTGGAATAGAACGGAACACCGGGTTTCTCCGATGTGGCTGGCGCAGCCAGAAAATGATGAGGCTGAAACATGAAACTCCCAGGCCAGTGGGAAAAAGGGGCTTGACAAATCCAATTTTCACGCACATGACTTTCCATATTTGGTTCCTCGGTTCAGTTTCTGCTTGCTCTGAAGTATTAAAGTGATTCAATAATTTGCAATCTTCTTCTGCCGGGTTTCACGTGAAGTGATCATGGTTCATGAGTGATCCAAAAACTGAACAAAATTCAGCCAAGAGATGTCACTGTATTTTTGTCATACTTCCTATACAGGCAACATGAAACAAGTGCTAAATTACTTTTGGTGGTGCTAGGCTCAATACTCAATTAGAGAATCATAAAAAAAAAAAAAAAAAAAAAAATCAATAGATTGCAGCACCCAAAATTGGCTCAGTTAAAAGTAGAAGCATCACTGTATGACACCATGATATATTGAATTATCTAATATCTACTAATTCGCTGTAAATGATTAGTGGGGCTTTTTTTTTTCCAAAACCAAAGATATTTTTAGATGGTAATTACTATCAAAAGCACTGTGGCTTTATCTTCATTGTTCTCCATGTTTCATGAAACTAGATCATCACCCCATTCAGTATACAGTTATTTCATGGCATTTAGGCTAAACCAACATCAGCGGCTTGTACCATTAACATGAGCAATCTGTTTGGCTGTCTCTGCTACACACTTTCATCAACAGATGGCGCTCTCTCAATTCCAGAAGCCTTAAACCATAAAATTTAACGATGTCACCAAATTGCTCCAAATGGATAGTGAAGTTATATGTGCCTGTAAAAAAACACCCTTCACTGGGTTAGGTAGTTCAGTGACATTCAAAGAATCATAAATCTGTCATAATTGATTGCTTTCACTCGTAGCTTAACCGCTTTTTATCTGCACCAAACTGTTTATAGCATTTCATAGTACTCGTCCTAATACTGAAATAAACATTCTTTCATTCACTTTCACACATGGTGTGCAGCATCCTGTTTAAAGCATAAATACAGCTCGATGGTTGAGCTTGTTCACTAATTATCAGAACATAAACATTTGCCAGTCACGTGGGATAGACATAAATCTTTTGATACTGACAATGTTTGTTTGTTTTTTCTGAATTCCATATGAATTCCAGATGGAATATTTGGAGATTTATGCTCTGAAATGGTATTTATCCACTGGAGACTGTACACCTGGGGCCCGTTTCATAAAACTTGTTATCAGTGACAAGTTGTCATAGTTGTTACAAGCCACAGAAATCCTTGCATCTGATTGGCTAAGAGCAAACTTGTCACAGAAATGTGGCAGTTGTCACTGATAACAAGTTTTATGAAACGGGACCCTGATGTCCACCAACAGCATCCATGCAAAAGCATATAAGTAGCTACAGGACCAAATTGGGCATACAATTGTCACAGAAGACATGAGGGCAGATTGAAGTTGTTCTCTTGAAATGTATAAAGCATTTAGTAAAGCAGTCAGTTATTTGTAGAGCCTACATTCAATTTCTTGTTCATCTGCTGCATAAGACGAAGCCTCTTTTGTAGAAATTTAATACATTTTATATGATCTTGAGTTAAAAAAAAATATACATGATTCATTCACATTCAATTCTATATAGAACTTTTCATTAACTATCTTTTTATGATGTAAATGAATACCCTACATGGGAAAAAATATATAAAATTATGAAGTGGATGGATTGTTCTGATAGGTAGAGGGCATAATTTCATTATGCTCATGATTTTGGAGGCAAGCAAGAGTTGTTTTTTAAGGTCATTTAAGGGGACTCAACATATTGGTTCCTTGTTGCTTTCATAGAATGGCTGTATTCACTCACACAGAGTACACACTAACGCTTTCTCCTGAACATTTGTTACAAAGCTTCTTTTTACTCTGTGCAATACATGTTAATACCAGTGCCAATTTTAGCTCCAGGTGATTACGGTTGCGCCTCACAATCACACGCACACACACACACAAAAATATTGACATGAAACTAATACAAAGAATGATCGCAAAAATCGGACGAGTGAAGCAGAATCTCTCGACTTCCTCGCATGAGCCGTGACAAAATGACTAACGTCACCCTTCACGGGGCAGACAGGAAACTTTTCGGCAGACTGGGCTGTGATTAATGGAGAGAGGAGCAGACAATTAGCACGGCATCGCCCTGACTCAACGATAACCTCGTCCCAGGTCTTACAGAGTTCACGCCGCTTCCTGTTGACCCGCGTCAAGTTCGTTAGCGCCCGACGCTGGCTGCCAGCGAGGAAGTGCCCCCTTATGCACGCTGCGGTACTCACTGCAGCCTGCACGCTGGCACAACTTGGCCGGCATCTGACATTCGCACCAGGACAACCTTCATTCAACAAGATCACGCCACCTTTCCCTCACAGCAGATATACAAATATACCACGTTTGCTGATTTCTTCTTTCGTTACATTCATAATCTTGGAAAAAACATGTCGGAGGTAAATCCACCACCCCCAGCTTAGAAATATACTTCACTGTCGGTGAACCTGCTTTTATTTTGTTTGATTAGGTCACAATACTCGCGCTAAGAGGACTGCTAGTAAACTCTATGTCGTGCCCATTTCAAATCAGTTTGTGTAGCTTAGACGTGGCAAAGGCAGATTCAGCCTTTGTCACTACAAGACAAACTTGACGAAGCAGAAAATGGATGTATTCCCGGGCAGATGTAGAAGGGAACGCATGCTGCTTTGACAGGAAAAAAAAAAATCTACTACACACTTCATACCACCACGAAAGTCAATCAAAACCTACATCGATGATGTCACAGAATGTTCAAAGAAAGTTTGGTGGCAAATTTTCAAACAGTAGTATCAATGACAGTTTTCCATGCAAGCAAGCTTGTCAAATGAACAAACATCAATACCGGCATAACTTCATTTCAACTGTGTCATTCTGATAGGAAGTGACAAATCTGTTGCTTGAAGGAATTGAAGAATGCCTCAATGCCTTCAACAAACCAAGGAAAACCACTCATATTTCTCTTCCCCCTGTAGATCAAATCTAGAGTGAAGTATGACATAAATATGACACATTTCATTGTGTGACACACATCGCACTCTAACACAAACACACAAACAAGCTGGATAAAAATTCTATGTCCCAGTAAAATTCTGTGCTGACAGAATTTTAGTGACAAAAATAAAGCCACAAAAGGTCACCTGACTTAATTTTAAAGGACAAGCTCATCTTAACATATGTGTAGATTGCGTGAATGCAGCAATATCAGCAGAACACGTCAGTGAAAGTTTGAGGAAAATCAACAATCCATTAAACAGTTATGAATTTTTAAAGTTTCATTGCTGCCATTGCTGGACGAAAGAAATGAAATATATGAAGAAAATATGAAGAAAATTCAACACATTTTCATTTTTCTTACATAATAAAAGAGCACTTGACTTGCCTCTATCAGAAGGCAGGGGAATAATATTACCCCTATCATACATTAGTTGAGGGAATATGTACTTGAAAAAAAAAATGAAATTTTGTGGAATCCTCTTTATGTTTTCCTTATATTGTTCTATGCATGTGACATCACAAACTTTAGTAGTCTTCTCATACAGCGGTGACTGGGCAGAAACTTTACATAAGTCATAAGTCATAACTTCAAAAACAAAGTGGTCCTAATAAAAGGTGAGTCTAACCTTTTATTAGGACCACTTTGTTTGACTTTGTTTTCTGACATCTCAGCCATTGCAAAACCTATTTTCATCAAATAAACTTTAAATTCCTCCTTAGAATGGTATGCTCTTTAAAATTTCATCGATGTGGTTTCTAAATTACCTCGCCAAAAATGAAAACCTGAATCCCCACCGCAACCTAAACTAATACCATCCCTTTAAAGGTAGGGAATCCCATTTGCATGCCTTAAATGAAGAGTTGTATAAATACAGTGGTATGTTGAAGAGAGTATCATTTTAGAAACTCCCATAAAGTATTGAAAGTGGAAGGTAACATTTAGTACATTTTTATTGACCGTTAGATTTTGAATTGAATTTTTTTCGGGGCTCACCGTAAATTCCAGTACATTACTAGGCTACCTTTGCAGACCCATGCACTGCATGTGTGTCCATCATGTATATTTTGTGAAGAAAGTTCATCAAAACTTACAAACATTTCTATATACATTCTTGTCACACACGCTATATGTTATTACATCAGCTCTTATACTTTTAGATTTGTGTTTATAGATAAAAAATACAGAAGACTGCAACAAACACGCTTAAGTGTGGCGGACACACAGAACTACTGAGTAGTTGAGTTTTGTGCATTATTCAAATTGTAGATAACTGTTGACTTCCAAATTTCTCAGCAGTGGCCTAAACAAGTCCCCTGAGGTTCATATTTAATGTTTTGCTGCATTTTGGGAGGTCTGTAAAAGGTATCCCCTACCTTTAGTGAGTGTCAAAGAGAGATAGAAGAGAGTAAGTGTGACAGGGTGAGAGAGAGAATAAAAAAAAAAGATGATGATGAGCCTAGCCATTTTTCCTACCCCTGATCCTTGGTATCACTTTACAACTTCATACTTTTGACTGTCGGCGAGAAAACAGAGGCAGCTTCTATCTGACTGCTCTCTGAGAGGTCTTAATAGTCCAGGCATCTGGGTAAGGAACCCAGGAAGTTGCTTGACAGCCGACAGACAAACAGACAGACACACACACACACGTATATGATACAAATAGCAAGTCATTTCTTGATTAAGCTCGATTGTTCTGCAAACACAAACATCCCCATGGTTGGCACATTACAGATACACTGTGGTCTTTAATAAGGCATTTGCCAATTTCCTTCCCATTGAGGCAAAAGAAACCAAAAAAAAATGTGATAACTTTCTTTTTTCCTTCGCCAAATGAGATGCTCTTCCTGTTTAGTTCTGTTTCTGGCATGTTGGTTATTTCAGGAGACCTAAACATAGTTGAGCTTGCTTGTCATTTTCAGCATACACTGAATCTGGAATGGGATGACATATTCATCAAAAATGTCAATTCTCAAACTTTAACAGACAAGTTGATGACAATGCTATGAGTTAAATCTAATCATAATGAGGTGAAAATTTTACAGGCAAATCTCAGTTCTCATATGCCTGCAGAAACTGTTGATCAGAGCCATATTGTATATATATGCATAAGAAATGTGTGAAATAACGCTCTGTTAACACGATTTCCATTTCGTAACAACGAAAATGCAAAAATGAAACCCAAACTAAACCCTTGAGTCAAGGAGTATTACTGTGGAAGTGGAGGGTTTAGTTTGGGTCTCATTTGTGCACAGCACACAGGAAAGATTGAAGTGTTCTTCAAAGCAGACACAAATGTCACAAATTACTGTCATGTCCCAAACCACCACCACCAACACACACACACACACACACAATATATATATATATATATATATATATATATATTTTTTTTTTTTTTTTTTTGGGGGGGGGGAGGGGTCTTGTTTATTCTTGGCTCAATGCAAGTATTAGCATTTGCTTTCATATCTGAGCTGCATGACACATTTTTACTCAGCACACAGAGTAGATTGAAAACACAGATTACGACGTTCAGCCAATACATGTCAGAAGTGTGCCGTGTTCGCAAAAAATTAAATGTGGCAGGCACGATCAGAGATATAACTAACAGCACAAGAAGCTGAGCAAGTTATTGCAAGCTACAATACATCTACATTAAAAAAGCGTAAGGCAGGGAGCTGACATCTAGAACACAAAAGCCTATGGCAGGGTTGGCCTCCCTTCTTGGCAATGGATTTACAGTGTGAAAAGTTCAAGAGGATTTAGAACCACCAAGGCAATATGGCACAAACTGAATGAGTTGCTGCCGCATCAAAGGGTGGGGATGTGATGGGCACAAAACCTCAGAGCTGGATGCATAGGGGGGCCGTAACTACCCCCCTCGCCTCACCCCTTTCCCCCTTTTTCCCACTTTATTATCGAGAGAAGCCCAGATATAGGGTCTAGCAACTGTTGCCAGACAACTGTCTTTCAATCATAATCCAGTCTACAAATCAGCGCGTAAGGCACAGTACTTTTCAAAGCCCCACGTGACTGGAGAAGATTGTGGCTTGACACATGATGAAAGGGGATGAGTAGTCAAGATGAAGGAGGGGGGGGGGAGGGGGAGGGGGAGGGGGGAGGGGGAGGGGGAGGGGAAAGGGGGATGTGGTTGCCGGGGGTGGGGCTCTTGATCAAAAGACCCCCCTCCTGATCAATGCGCCAAGGGATCATCTACAAAGTTCAAATGATGTAAACGCATAGGAAATGAGAGCGGAATGTTTGAACATCTCATCTGATCACAGTTGTGATGAGTTGCATATGAAAACCTCAACACAATGACACAAATTTTCCACAAATTAATTGATTTAACTCATTGCGTCCCAGCATGTAAAGCCACCTGTCTGCCACATTACTCTGAAATCACAACACAAGAGCACTTCTCAAGCTATTCTGTTTTTTTTAACCATGTAACTCTTGAAAAAAAGTGTGTAGGCTAAAACTGCAGTAAAGCAAAATTGTGTTTAAAAATTGCGCGCTTCTGTGATGTAAATTCTGTGACAGAGCAGTGGCCATGACACTTTCAACGTGCTGTGGTATATTACAATTCATCAGTCAGTTTGGTGGTGTGCCCCATTGTGCATTTTGAGCAAAATTTGCGAAGTTAGAACCAATCAATCACCCTAATCAGGGAAGCTGGCATGGCACACATTTCAGGAGTTAAATGTATTGCAACAACATATCATAGTAAATAGGTTAAGTATTCTTATGTAAACATATCATGGTAAATAGGTAGAGTATTCTTACGTAAAATGTATTGCTGTATATTTCCTCGTTAAGCATTCTGACCATGTACAAGAATATACAGAAATATCACATGGACAGATCATGCAAAATACTAAATGTAACGAAAAGTCACAATTCCTTCCTATCAATCTTCATCATGTTCTCGCCCAAAGATGCACATTGATTCCACACATGTCTTGGAGTTGAATGAATTGCCAACCATTTGCAAAGAAAAATGTTTACACTAATTTTCAGGAGAGTTCAATGTAATATCTTGCAGCCAAAGGTTTCTGCATTCACAATAGGAGAGCCGAGACCGAGTGTGAAGAAGAAAAAAATATGGATGTTTTTGATAAGAAGAGGTCAGTCTCAAAGGGCAATTTCAGAGGTCATCCTTCAACGCTGCAGATTTTCACACTGTCCTTTACTACACATCACTGCACAAACAGAGCTTATTGATGTCAAACTTTTGTTGAGGGGGGAAAAAAAAGTCTTTACAGGGGTGCTTAGCAATAGAGCTACGGACTCAGCTTACATCTTCACAGACTGACAACCACAATTCGGCACAGGAAATTCTTCAAATGTCTGACTCCGTCGTGCCGGGGGCTCTAGGAAACAAAGGGGAACGAGAGCTGAAGAGCCAACCACTTGGACTTGCCGACGAAAAACAGGAACTGGCAAATTATCGTCGATTTTCATGTCACTTTGGGGTACCTGAATAAACATATTAATGCTCCCCAACGCGGCAGCGAGGAACTTTACAGAGGGAAGTGGTTCAAGCTGTTTGACGGTCAGCGGTAGCTCTCAGATTTAATGCAGATACTAATGACGGTTGGACTTATCAAGATAAAACAAGGCACTTTGGCAAACAATCCACAGCCACCAAAATGAATGATGTGAAACTTTTCAACGACACACAAGCTGTAGTAAAGGATCTACACAGCTCAGTAAAGGAGGACTGGCATCAAAATGAACTTAAGAGATTAGTTCTAAATTGATACAACTTCCCTGGGGTGCCCTTTAAGCATATGCCATTAACTAAATTGTAACCCTAATTGATAACTTTTACAAGTGAAGGTAGCTTACATGTACAGATGACAGCACATACAATTTCCCTGTACCATGTGACAGAATAAAAAAAGTATGATTTAAAGGCCACTAGTCAAATGTTGTGTGTAAGCAACTGGTATAATGAGCAGCGTTTTTATCTTTGCAAATTTCATGAGTCAACTGTAATGAACTGTGAATTCAATAATTCACAATTACATTGCCCCCAAATGTAGTTATGCACTGTGTGTCTTCAAGATGGGAAATCACAGCATTTTCTTCTGAATTTCTTTCTTCATTTCACATTTTGTCACTGTGGTTGCTGATTGCAAATTCAACCTCTCTCAAAAGAGTTTTACAAAAAGCACATGGCATATACAGTACATCAACAATGTGTGCTGTTTGAGTTGAGATGCACACCGTAGTGTTAAGTGTACTTATTTTCATCACTCTTTTTAATAATCATGATTAACCTTATTACAATTCTGATCATCATTACTCTAATTAAGGTGTGATGATTATTATCATCATCATTCTACTATCATTATCCTTATCATAATCATTATCATCACTCATATCTGTATCATTACAATCATTCTATTAAAGTACAGAAATGAGGCTCTGAATGAAATCTAAATATATATGGACCACTAATTAACCCTAAAAAGGCCGGGGGGGGGGGTTGAATCAACCCCCCCCTCGACATTTTTCACCACTACTCCGCCGCGCGAAATTTTTTGACCGCGCCGTTCGCTGACTTTTTACTTTCAAGTCTCGCACATCTTTTGACACCATTTTCGCGAAAATCGTGCATACCATTACGACGCTGCATAACGTTTTATACATGCCTGTCAGACCGAAAATGGCTCAAAAACGTGATTTTGTGTATAAAGTCTATGCAAATGGAGTTTTCTCTTCTTATTCATAAAGATATGATTATTTTCACTTTTATAGGCTGAAACTATTTAATTTTAGCATAATTATGCTTGATATAGGTTCTGTCATAAATTTTGCGAAAAAAAAATGATAAAACAAAAGGTCGAAAAAACAATGAAATACATAAGAAATTCATAAAACAATAAAATACATAAGAAATTGATTTTGATACCAAATTTTTTTTTCATGTACATTGTTAGGAATGCTACAAAGAATTTTTTCATCAAAAATTAGGATTCTAGGAGCTTTAATTTCTGATTTAGAGCAAAATGTATGATTTTATGCATATATTAGCATAATTAATCATTATGACGAAAATTTCCATTTCTTTTTGTATAGCTTGGTAGATTACGGCACAGGTAATGCACGTGCCAAATTTCATGGCGATTGCACGATCGACAGCCGAGATCTCAGGGGGGGGTTGAATCAACCCCTCCCCGGCCACAGAACACCCAAAAAAGCCCGGCCTGGTTAGGGTTAAAGATACACATCAGTGGGTGCCTCAATGCCAAATGCAAAAACAAACAACAACAACAGAGTGACTTCATACATTTTGCTCAGAAGAATGGTGGTTTTTTTTTTTTTTAAGGGATAGAAAGAAAAGATGAAAGTCCACTCATCAACGTTCATAATGACAATGAAAAATGCTTCCTGGTACCAAAGGAAACTGAACTAATAACATTGCAGAAGTGAAAGAATAAACTTTCAACATCTTATCTACGACACTTTCCAAAATTGCAAAGTCAAGTAAGATCCTTTACTGGCAAGGAAAATAAAAGAATGCAATGCTTATATTTCAAACCGTACAGAACAAAAAGACACCATACATGTATTTACATTGTACATTTTCAAACAATAATTAAGCTGCCTTCATTCAAATGACTTTCCTTTGAGTCTCACAGCCATATCTTTTTTTCCTTTAGACCATATCATGTATTCACAATTTAAAAACATCTCAACTAGATGAAGTTAACATGAATTGGACGAAAACGGAGTTTCCACGGTTCAGTCTTAGCATGCATTTTACAAGATGATCCCTAAATGTCCCCTCACCAACCCGTACTTGCGAGTCACTGCTCCAACACTCACCCCTGCACACTAATTTTAGTCTCTTCAGAACCACTGACCCCTCCCCCAACCCCACCCCACCCCCACCCCTTCTTACAATTTGTCAAACATTCATTAACACTTTATGTAATTACCGTTATTAGTCTGTCCTCCTAATTAGTAGGTGCTACATCACTCTTGCGCCACCTCTCTAGTGCCCCATTCTACATCTATCTTTACAAGAATTACATGGTAAATGACCTGATACGACAACACATCCATGACCTTGAATCCTGCCTTGACATTGCATAAGTATGTCTTCACAAACTTGTAGAAAGGCCTGCACATCTGCTCACAAGTGGTAACCCCTCCCACCCCACTCCATTACCCCCTCCGTATCCCATCCCCCTCCACTGCCCCCCCCCCCCCCCACACTCACACACACTCCTACAGCCGTGACATGTGACCACCCTCCGGGGTTCCGGAACGTCCTGATTGGCTAGAAGCTGGCGCAGCAAGTGGAATTATGGGATAGTCGTGGTCATGTGCAGCTGGCTAGCAAGACGGCGTGGGCTGACCACGTGCCGATGGTAATTGCCGGGTCCCTGGGTTTCCCATCGTTTGTTCACGGGGGCATGCAACTTTGACTCGGCGTGAAGCGGCAGTTCTCGGGGAAGTCGAGTGGAAACCTCGATTCCTGTGCATGACTTGTGCACGCACAACCTCTTCATAGAACCCTGTGTGTGTGAGCAACTAGCCCATGCTTTCCCATGTGTCTTCTGTCGGGTTTTACGATATACAGTACAACATGTATGTATGCTATCACATGTCAAAAATATACATGCTTTCACCGAAACCTCTAAACGAGTGATTTCTAGTTGAAATGACACTATTTGCCAATTGTTGGCAAAACAAAAATCCAGCAAATGAACATGAATCTCACTGCACTTTCATGCAAAAGTGCTTTGATATCATTGCTACAAAATGGTTACTTATATAAACTTTTCCTCGTAATAGCACTTCACCATCATAAGAAAATCAATTTTCTGCTTACAACCATCAAAGTTAGGAGAATGTTACACTGGAAAAAAAAAATAATAATTTTTCCAGGACAAAGGGCCATCATGTGCTTGCTTTCTTCATTTTTTTTCATTTTTTTTATTCCCCTACAGGTTAAATGTTAGGGCTTCTACCAAGCTATCACACTATATGCACATCTACATCATTGTAGGTACACAAATACCAATGCAAGGGACTACTGTCGTGCGAACACACACACACACAAACATACACACACACAAATGATACATGTAAATGATACATGCTCACTGTACAACTCACAATATCGGTTCAACTCTAGTGAGGTGCTGTAGAACATGGACACTCGACTGCGGGTCCAGGAAGTTGTGGGTTCAAATCTTGATCGAGTCCATCACTTCACTCGTATCAGTGAGAATACTACCACATATTACCCACAAAGCAAGAAGTATGACATGGCAGAGTATGCTTTGTACGTGCTGCACACATCAGTATTTAAAACAATGCCTGGTTTCTATTGACTGGAATCGTAAATCTGTTTTGTGAAGTAACACCTATGTGGTCATGCCATATTGAAAACTAAATAAGCTTTGAATTACTGTAAACATCAATATTTTCGGACAATTAATTTTTTCGTGCTGAGCGGCTCAAAAACATATCCACTGGTTTTTACATTTGTGTTGCATGATTGTCAACCTATTCAAAATGTGAGAACATCGGGAAGATATTTTCATGGGGTTTTAGAATTCGCGCTAGTCAAAAGTAGCGTGAAATGCGCGAAAATTAATGCACTACGAAAATTTGTGCATGTACAGTAAGCAGAATGTGAAGTTTCCCTCCAAATAACTTCTTTCTCCAAATAAACCATAGACTTACAGATGCCCCCTTCACTCTCTGTCCCCCATCCAAAATCCCCCATTACATCATTACTATCAACACACGTCTTCTGTGTTGCTATAGTAACCAAGAGCTTGCCATTATTGCAATGTCTCTCTGAAGAGGAGGGTACCCCAGTCCCTGAGGCTTCAAAATCCTCACACATGCTGATCCTGATGAACAAACTGCCATCGACTCACTGAAGATTTCTTGGGGGGGTTCCAGTCTGCTTCATAATTACATGTACCTATCTCGCTCTGTCTCTACTTCTTTCACACCCCCTTTTCATCACCATTCCCCCTAAACCTTCCCTTTAAAGTGTTCCCCCAACATTTCCTTCCAACTCTGCCCCAAACCTGTCCCATACCCATTTCCCTGCCTCTCGCTAAACCCCTCTACCTTTCACCTATCCTTTCCCCTCACCCTTCCCCCATTTCACTTCTCACCCCTTGTCCCATTCTTTCCCTGATCTTTCTCTAACCCTATCTCACTGTTTCAAACTTCTTTCTCACCTCTTCCCCATTCTTTTTCCATCCCTTAACCCTAATCCTCCCCCTCATCCCTATTCACATTATTTCCCCTACCCCTTCACCTATGAACTCCCTCATCCCTTGTTGCTCTTTTCCAAAACCTCACACCTTCCCTTATTCTTCCCCTTCCCTCAATTACCTCAATCTGTAGCCATCCAACTCTTAGTCTTCTCCTTTATCCTTCATCCATCAATTTCCCCATTCCTCATCACTATCTGTCCTTGTTCACTCCCCATTTCTTCCACTTCTCACCCCTTTGCTAAGTCCTTCCATCTTTGTTCCACTTGCCCCCTTCACCCATCAAAAATACTTTTACCTACCACATCTCATCCTTTCTAAAACTCTTCTCCTCAATCCTTCCTACACTCATTTCTTCACCCTTCCACCCTTTTCTATTATAAATCACTCCAACCCTTCATTCCCTTCTCCTTCACTGGGCTGATTCCTAACTCTTCCTCTGTGCTTTTTCTAAATACCCCGCCCCCATTTGTCTCTTTTTCCTTCTGATCTCTTTACATCACCTCCCTTTGATCATTTCCTCATCCTTCTACCTTTTCCCTTTCTCTCTTCTACAATGTATATCTGTTTTATCACCATTCTTAGTCCATCCTCCCACTAACCCTAGATTTCAAACCATTTCATTGCCCTTATTGGCCAACCTTATACTTTACCTTTTCCTCATCTGTATCCTAGAGCTTTCCATCAACCTTTCTCTCACCCTGTCCTCTCATTCTGTCCCTCAGTCTTCACCCCCCCCCCCCAGTCTTCCCTTTGAAGCTCTTCTTGAACTTTTCTGGCATTTTATTCCCATAACTCATACCCCCATCCCCCCTTCCCTTCTAATACTTCGCCCCTCTTTCATGCAATGCACTCTGCATGAACTCTGAAAGACCTTCTCTGTTGAACCTGTCACCAGCTACACAGTTAACTGTAGTTTATCTGATGCAACTCAAGGCTTCACTTTCCTCCTCCACCTCCTCTCGCTGCCAGTGCCACCCCAAGTTTCTCCTGCTGAATTTCCTCCACTACATTACTTTCCTCACAGTCCCTTCTCCTTCTAAGGCTCTCCTTTGTATCATTGTTTTTTTCTTCTGTGTTAGTTCAAAGAACAAGAGCATTTGGCAAACTCTACTATCTCCTCTTCATATCACAATCAAAGAAAGTCTAATGATCTATTTTGTCTGCCTCCAAGTCTTCACTTTGTCTTTAGCTAAGTGTTGGAAATAGTTTTAATAAGTGAACAGAGCATCAAAGACAAATTTTTCTTCCTGCTAAACTTACTGCCCACATTCCACAGAGATTTTTTATCATCGGTCACTCATTGCAAGCAAAGTTTGCTGCTTCTGGCCACCAACCGAAGTGTATCGGATCGCAATCTGATGAATCCGTCCTGGTTGGTTGAATATCAGGTGATTGTCAGACAATGTCACGGGTGATCCTCATCGGATGATCTCGCCTCATCGGATCACCACCAGACATGTCTGACACTGACCTGATAATCGACCAACATGAGTCAGATTCATCAGACATGGATCCGATACACTTCGATGGGTGGCCGCCGGCAATAAACTTGACTACCGACAAGTGACCAATGACAGAAAATCTCTGTGGAATGGGGGCAGTAGAAAAAAAAATTCAATGAAGGTAAGAAATGAAGAGTATGCATTAACTACACTATGATATGATACATGCAACATGAAAGATGAACTCTGCAAGCCAAAAAGTGAGCAAGGGGGTTAGAAGAGAGAAAAATGCCAGAAACGTCAGAGTTATCCCCTATTTGGCCAAAAATGGTGACGTGACTCATGGGTGAGGTCAAATTGAACAATGCAGGCAGCCGTAGACAGATGCACCGGGCTATGAATAGTAACAGGCCGTGCCAAAAATACATGTGTCACGAAGAGCAAGACGTTCCCTGGATTTCTCTTCCTTCTCCTCCCTCTGGTTCTCTTTCTCTCTCTCTCTGCAGAGCACAACCAAAGACACTCTTGCTGGGGTCATCATTACTCGCAGTAGCATGATGTCACTGGCTGTGGCCAGATGCCAACTTTTACTGCAGAGCTGCCCTAAAATAGTTGCACGCCGCTTTAGACGGCAGAATTTAAAAGTCTCTTCAGTTGGATGGAAATTGGACGAAATTGGACGTTGGACGAAATTGATGTACAATTCTCTTTACACAAATCTAGCAGGAGAGGGAGTAGTGATTTTTTTATCACTTTCAGGAGTGCCTGATTTGTTCAAAGAGTGCATCTTGATATAAGGGGATAATAAGCAAAAATTGTCATTTGAAAACCAGAATAGTGTTATTGCCTAATGACAATCCATGTCCAAGGCGATTCAACAGATAGAGTTCATCAAATCAAGAGAGCAGTAGAAGTTACATCAAAATCACATGTAAAACCAGAAAATTATGGAATCTTCTAGAAGTTTAATATGTTTTCACTGTATCAGGGCAATTACCCTCTGAGGGCAATTACTCCCAGGCTAAATACTGGTTAGTGATAAGGTTAGAGTGAAGATTAGGTTTAGGTTAGGTTTAGGGTTAGAGTTTGCGCTAAGGTCAGGGTTAGAGTTTGCGCTAAGGTCAGGTTTATGTTCATGATTTAGGATTAGGGTTAGGGTGAGGGGAAGGGTCTGGGGTAATTGCCCAGGGGGTAGGGGTAATTACCCTAGACCCATTTTCAAAGAACACTGATATTAGTGGCAGTCACATATGAATATCATCAAATGGCTACTAGGGGCCATTTATGGCTAGTTACCTGAGCGGCATTCCATAGATCATCATGAGTCTTGGCCCTCTCCAGCTTTTCCCTCGAGTAGACGTACTCCCGCTTGTCACCGGCGTGATCCTTCAAGGTCTTCTTGGCCCAGTCATTTGTGCCTTTGGTGAATTTATGCAAACACGGAATAAGGCAAAAACAGTTGTATTCATGATGTCAATGATATGCTCTCATGATGATGATTATAGGGTCTTATTTATCCAGTGTAGTCTCTTGAGTGTTGCCACAAGGCCAACAGATGGCCCTGCCACGTTATTAACACCCCTGCATTGTCAGTTACCCATTCATATGTATCTGGACAAAGAGGGACACTGTGGGCAACATACATGTACCACATCCACAGATGAATGACTGCATTGGCCAGGTCCTGAATCTATGACCTTTGTTCAGAATCAAGCATCTTATTTCAAACACACACTCTCTCTTACTGCTTCCAGCTGGTGTACCCTCATCATTGTGCCTTGAGGAATTGCAGCTTCTTATCAAGGAGAAAATATATTTCTAAGAAAAGTGTCATGATTTTAATGTATACCTTCTTGGCTGACTTTACTTCCTCTTTCGTTTATTGTTGTTGTTTGTGTGCAAGTGTGTGGAAACAGTAATCACAACATTTGTCATCCTTTAAGTCAGCATTCATGACAATGATGAGCAGCATTTCTATAGCACCATTTATCCACTAAAAAAAACCCACACATTTAAAGGTGCCTGGCACCAACAAAATAGCATAAGAATATTTGAGACATCAGCAATTACTATTCATGTTATACCTGACTATTGTTCTCTAATCAGTCTGTGTAATCCTCTGAGCTAGAGAGAACAAAAAAAAAAAAAAATTCCCCTCCTGAGGAATAACCTGAGAACGTGCAGTCCATCATAAAAACTGAGATTTCAATATCACTACCTTTCATCACCGAACCATAAAGCCCTTAATTTGAGGCTCTTGCCTTGTAATTGCCTTCGCCTTCATATTAGCCAGGTGGAAACCAAATAAAACGCATCAAATTCAAATTTGGCTAAGAAACAATCTGGCCTCAATAAAATGAAGAAAACTGTTGGAGGCTGCTACAGAATTGAAGTCAAGAATTACTGGATTTTCTGTTGAATGCAGAATCCCTGAATGACAGGTTCACTACCTTCATTAGTTTAAGATCAACACTAGCGAGATAACGAAAGTGACTGTGATCAAGTGATGTGACACGTATGAAATAAGGGGCCTTTCTCCTAAAGAGTTACGATTGATCTGACGCTTGATTCATTGAACGTAACTCGGTGAATTGAACGTATGAGCAATAATGTTCGTAAGTGTGTTTCATACAGATACTTACAATTGATTTAACACACAGGTTTAATAGCAGATCGAGCATGCAAGTTTTTTTAATCTCATCAATTGCAAGATTGATCTTACAATCAATCTTCACGAAACAGGCCCAAGGTATTTAGAGACCGAAAATTACGATCAGCATATAGCACTGCTGACAACTGATACAGAGGTAATTCTGCTCATCTTTTGTGGCCTCCTAGGGAATATACACATAACAAAACTTCCAAGATTATTTGTTTTGTTGTGGATTGATATAGATTTAGTTTCTTCATTAATTTATGACCGCCAATAATGAAAAAATTGAAGTGACAGCAATCCAGGTCCAAATCATATCTGATGTAATTTCCTTGAGGCTACCCTTCCCATACAGAGAAAGAAGACCTCTGAGCTATAATAATTGCACAAGATATTGGGCATGAAATAGCCAACATGCAGATATTGCATGATGGAAAGAGATATTTGGCAAGGCATTGTGTACTCGATCTCAGATGCGTCCATGAAGAAGAAGTAGTAGCTTCTCCATTATATTTCTGCCAAGGCGGCAAGACCAAATTTGCACTAATATGCAACCATTGAGACTAACAGACAAAATCTACTCTCTTCTACTTGCATTGTAACACACAAATATGATTATATGATAATGTTTCCTGTGATTTGAAGGTCTACTACAGACCTTCTATTGTGCATGACATCGCACTCTTCATGTGACATGGAGTAAACCCCCCTGCGTGCCATGTTTTTCTGAGACGGCAGCACAGGCACACTTTGGGAAAACACTCTGTTTTTTATCTCCTTGTAGCTCTTTATAGATTTTTGTTGCGCTGGACATGTAGCAAGCAAAATGGTAGAAAAAATGCCATACTTTGCAATGATGATGTAAATTCTATGACAAATCTAGGATTATTTTTCTTTCAAGTATCCAGTAGCAACAACATTGTTCAGACACGACATCTGGGCTCAAAACAGCACCATAAACACAGAATTTACCCACAAATTCAACTGGAAATGCCACTTGATATTCCATCACCATAAATGCAAGCTATATGTGACAGAAATGGAATCGCGAGTGAAGCTTTCATTGCACCTCGGCATTTGGGTGGCGATTTATTGATTGGTTTGGGCAGGTTGGTGCGTTTGAGCAAAATGTGCGAACTTGGCACGCCGTCGACTGAGTCGGGCATGCAAACGTAGCACATAAAGAGTTAAGCCATCCATTTGATTAGTCACAAGTAGGTGTAAGGACATGATTGAATACCTTCCACAGAGTCATATTTCTCATTGTAGTAGCAGAAGTTGTCCGAGAGCTCGCGCCTTATGATCGACTCCTCCAGGTAACTTTCGACGGACTCCCTGAATTTCCCTCTGTAGAGCCGCACCAGGAGGGCAGCTCGCTGGCTTGACAACTGGCCTGAAGAGATACAAACATCAAGAAATTAGACACGATGTGGCCAACTATGAATGATGTTGTTTCTTCTTTTTTAAATTCTTTGGATGATGACAGTAAGTTGTGGCAGGTGACATACAGAGTGATCAGTCTAGGGTCTGAAATGCTATCTTGGGACTTATAACTGTCCCAAAACAAAATTTCAAACCCCCAAAAGGTTAGAATGTTCTGCTTAATCCTAACTACACACTGTATTGAGAATATTGACTTCCAAATAGTATCGCAAGTGGTTAAATTTGCGATTGTGGAGTACAGTACTGAATGGAGAAATGTATGCGTGCATGTCACATTCATGTCTTCTTCTTCTTCTGTTCATTCTGCATCCTTCAGTCCTGAAGATTACTGCAGATGACTTTTGTGTGTGTGTGCATAAATTGCAATGGGCATTCCTACGTTGAAGTGCCTGGATGAAGGGTGCGTAGTTTACATGGTGCAAGTAAAAAAACCTATTCCCACACTCTATAGTTTACATCCTCCACTAGGTGGCAACGGAATGCTTCCACCGTGGGGAGAAGTACAGCCTCTTGGGATAGGCTGTTCCATTGCCGAACAGTGCGGGGGAAGAATGACTGCTGATGACGGTTGTTCCGTCCTGGAACGAGGAACTTGGTAGCAGTAGGGGTGGCCTGTGTGTGTCTGTCTTTTGATGGGTTGTATGTAGTGGTGCAGGTTAAAGTCCATAGTGAGTTTCGCATTTTGTACAGCAGAGTCACCCTCATGTCTTCTCTCCTCTGCTGGAGCAATGACCAACCAAGTTGCTGGAGCATTTCAGATACACTTGACGATGTCAAGATCAGAGTCAATATTTTCATTTGTCCTTAAATTCATGAATAGCACCTGACTCATGAAATCCGTGAAGATAAAAACCTAGCAAAATATTTGGCGTTTACAGTAATACATCGTGTGCTATGAGTTCGTCAAAATATTTTGAAAGTAGTGTATGCACTGAAGTTGGCAGCCATTTTCACGGCATCACCAACGAGCCCACAACTGGCTATCTACAAAAACTTCACTGTCTTTGTACCTTGTTGCACTTGTTCATACCCAAATAGCATGCCCTGATTTCATTATCCACTGCATTCTTCATTTGCCATTTGTTAACATGAACTAAGTCTTCCTCCGGAAAAATCTTCAGAAAGGTTTGGCACACTGGACAACATTTCAAATTGGTCCACTTTCACATGGTCATGTTGATCCCATCGCTCACTGGTATTTCACTGGCTCATATGACATATCAAACAAATATTGACCACCGCCAGGGTCATAGGGCAATCCCTTGAATCCAAGTTGATACTAACAGAAATGCTGTGACCTGGGAGGTAGCCTTTAAACAAGGCGACTCGCTCTGCGTGCCCCCGTATAGCGCGTTTACCCCACAAACCTGTTGGCCGGCGAGTGGAGCGAGCCGCCTTTATCCACTCGTTCAGGGATGTGTACTTTTGTCGTTGTTGTTGCTTTATATTCTTTGACAAATTTGCGTACAAATTTGACGCAGAAAATACACACGGCACCAAGGCAAGCCGCGCGCACTTGCTAACAAATTTGTACGCAAATTTGTCAAAGAATATAAATTTGTTAGCAAGCGCGCGCGGCTTGCCTTGGTGCCGTGTGTATTTTCTGCGTACACATCCCTGAACGAGTGGATAAAGGCGGCTCGCTCCACTTGCCGGCCAACAGGTTTGTGGGGTAAACGCGCTATACGGGGGCACGCAGAGCAAGTCGCCTTGTTTAAAGGCTACCTGGGAGGAAGCAGAGGGTCATATAAATCACTTATAAATACTGCTCAACAGTGATTTGCACTATGTCCCAACTGATAGCAGATAATATTTCTTTTCCATAACAGGTGTTCCACATAGAACATTTTAAAAACACATATTCTTGCCGCTTGATTTTCATTGGACAATAAAAGAGCATATTGAATGAGAAGCAGAGGCCAATGCATTAATTCCATATGGGCTAGGGTTGTTAATGGCTGTGCAGTAATTTTGTTGGATGGCAATGAATGGGATACCAGGGAATATTGGTCCTAACAAGTGCAATATTGTGTGGTATTCCATGAATTAAAGCCATCCAATATAAATATCATTATCTATAATCATTACTAGTATCTAGAGAAGGCATTAACTGTAAAAAAAAAATAAAATAAAAAAAAATACTAGACTTTGAAGTTAACTCTGCACTGAAAAAGAAGTGACTCACACTTATTTTGTTGCAAGATATTTGAGATATTTCAATCAACTGCAGTAAAAGCAATTTGTCGCAAGATTTCATTAATTTGAATAAATACACATTACCCGCTACTACAAGGAATAAGAAAAGAACCAGCGTTGGCTGTTGGGCGAAAGCTTGGTATTGTGATCAGGAGATTGTTGGTTTGCATTCAACCAAAGTATTTATGGCCATGGTTCTTATCATAGCCATGACTAATGGCCCAGTCACAATGTTGGCGATCTGTCGGGGATTAGTTTTGGCCGGGGGTCGTCGTAGAAAATAAAGAATCCTTGAACAATCCTAGCAATAATCCTAATAAAAGTGGAGCAGTCACATTGTCTGAGATTTTTTCAAGGATTTTGACCCGGTTTTGTCGAAAAATTGTGGGATTAGCCTCCGATTGCATCGGAGGCGATTGGAGACGATATCTGCAATCGTCTTTTCTTTTAATTTTTCCCCCTGGGTATATGTGGGGGAAAAGGAGGGGCCCTTATATACACGGCGATTTACTACGATTCCACCGTACGAATCGTCGGAGACGATCACAGAAAGCGTACGAATCGTCGCAGGGCACCGGAGACTACTCGCAGACATTGAATCTCAACCTGAATTTCCAATCCCACACAGAATCTTGCGACTAGTCTCAGATTATTCGGAAGACGCCTCCGATTATTCGGAGGGCATCGTAGGTCATCGGATATTGTGTCTGGGATGCCAAAAATGGGTGAAAAATCTTGCGAGCAATCTTGCAATTTTAAGTTCAAAGTTAGGGACCGCGATTGGTGTGGCGATGCCTAAAAAATTTGCGACAAGCCGCAGGGGTCCGGAGAGCGCCTCCGACGGGTGCAAAATCGTGAGATCTGTCTCAAGATTTTGTTAAAATTTCCCGGGTTTTACCCATCGCCGACGCATCGCAACTGATTTGTGACTGGCCCATAACATAATCAATATAATCTGCCCAAAACCACTTTTTCTGTCAGGTTGATGTGCTAGCACGCACCATTTTGAAGGATTACTTGAATAATCATTACACCCTTGCTGTTTATCTCAGTGAATTTAGAAACCAACATGCTGTGTTGGTATGATTGACTTTTTTCTGTTCATGCACAAAGTGAAACACCCAACTGGCTTAGCATTTTCTGACTCCCACCTCTCCCCCAGGCCATGTTTGAGTGCTCAAACGCGAACAAAAGCAAACAAAAGCGAGCTTATCCAATGTGTGCCACACCATACTGTTCAAGCTTTGGAGCATTTGAGTGCTCTTTGGAGAAAGCGTACCTCATGAGTTATTTTTATAGGGGGTCACACATTTTGTAGCATCAGGGTCATTCACCTGGCATACTTGGGTGTCCTGAACACAGGAATGAACTCTTTGCATTATGACATGTGTGTATTATGCACATTCTTCTCATGCCAACTTCTGGTACAGTTACGGTACGTTTTTGGAGCTCAAAGGGAAATGGTCCACTTTTGGCTCCTTAGAGTACGGTACAGTACACTTTAGGAGTGTTTGAGTGCTCCTCTGGAGCGGGTATGTTACGGTACACTTTAGGAGAGTACTCAAATGCACCATTAGATTCCCCCTCCTTACCAAAATGGATCCAAGGAGACAGATTGCTAAGGGAGTCCTTGGTGGGGTCATTCCTGCTGGAGTTGAAGAACCTCAGTCTCTCCTTGCAGAACTTATCCAGCTGCTTCATCCCTTCCTTGGAGCCGGGTGTGGCCCAGCTCACCGGCTTCACCGTCTGGTCCACCTCCAGACTGGAGTAGGCTGCTTCCCAATCTATGGGCTAAAAATGATAACAATTTGGAAGCATTTCTTTTTTTCAATGGTTTGCAGAAATATGTACAATGATTCCTTTGTATCATTTATACACACTCAAACACACATACACATACATACATTTCAGTAAAAAATTCCAGCTCAATCTTCCATGTCCTTACAAGTTGAGTCCACGCTATGACTCTCAAAGCAAGCTCCTTGGGTCATAGCATGGAGTTGAGATCCCCAGGGCAGGGCAATAATATCAATAATGCCCCCAAAAGCAGTCTATACTTGTATACTATCACATCACTCTCTCCCTCTCCCTCTGAATGTCAGTGAAGTCGACAGGACTCGTCAACGTCAGAGAGTTATGAATCTAAATGCTGGGGGGTGCGTTGGTGGCTGCACAGACCTATTCTTGAGTTACAGCATCTGCCACACACATTGCAGTCAGTCATTGCTTGCAGGTGCTGATTACATCACTTCATATACAGCCATCATCAACCAGGGAAAAAAAGGTGATACCATTCAAATGCAGCTACATAAACATGTGTCATGGATACATGTGGTAGGCTACACTGCTCAGAGTTGTTCTTCATCTACCTTCATCTCCATAGACTCTGCTTTACTGACCATAATTACCTAAGTCAAGGGAGGAGGTTAGGTTTTCTTCAGCATTTTGATTGTTGGTTCTTCTCTGTGCAAAATTCTCAAAAAGTCGAGAACAGATTTGGAAGAAACTTACAGGAAAAGTTGAGAATGACACAAGGAACAGATGATTGAATTTTGGTAGTGATCTGGGAATTTCTATGGAATTTGTAAAAGAACTTTCAAGATTTTGGCAGGAAGGCTAAATGTACTTGGGAGTTCAAGATGCATATTTTTTGAGGCTTGCATACATGCATTAAAGTGCGTGCTCTAGTTTCTGCTAGGTCAAGGCACACCGCCCAGCTCGAAGTTGATGATGTAACAAAAGGCTTCTAAATTGGGAAATCAAACAATTTTCAGCATGCATACGTATGGGTGGAAATCACTAATCTCTATGGAAGAACAAGATGAGTGGTGGAAATGAGCTGCTTGGCAGAGGTCTGCACTCTCAGAGTGCTTCTCCAGGTTTTTTTTTTCCTATATTTACATCACTATTGTCCATCTTAAACTGACCTCTGGTTTGGCCTTGGACTTGTGGGGATGGCAGATGACCGGCGGGAACTCGGTGAGGTACGTCTGTAACTGCTTGGTGATCTTGGGTCTGATTGTCCGCGCCCCATACTCAAGTTTGTCAGAGGCCTCCCAGCATGGGACAACGTTGTGAGCATCCACCTACAAAAACATCAAGATGGCAAGGATAAAATTCGATCAGTTTTGCTCAGCAAAACTGGTGACCTTTGTAACCATAGCACAAAATGTATTCAAACACAATTTGATTGAATGAAACAACACGTACTGGACTGTTTCATGGTGTGGAGAATTTTGCAAGTTTAAAAAGTGGAAACTTGTCATTATCTTGCTGTTTTCATTTGATCCACATAAATTTTTACACACTTGTGATGTGTTCAGAGTGAGTACTACTTGAAACATGAGTTATTCACCATTATTAATCAAGAATACAAAACTAACAGAATGCAAAATGTCTGCCATAATAGAATAACACGTGAGTACAAATCCCTTTCCTTAAAAGAAACATTTCAGCTGGTTGAACTTTCAATAATAATAATAACAATATGATTTATATTGCACTAAATCCACACTGTAGAGTGCTTAAAGTGAATACATACTATTATTACCCCGGTCTCTGGATACATTATTTCCAACTAGCAATGACAGAGCTTCACTATTCACTCCCTGGGGAGCATTCCAACCAGTCGCCATTTTACAGCCGCGCACATACTGATCAACCAACATTCTCATCCTACCGGGTACCCATTTATACTCCTGGGTGGACAGCAGCAATGTGGAATAAGTGCCATGCTGAAGGGCAAACATGTCGGGCTTTAGCAATCATTCATGGGGGCAGGTTAGGAAAACTCAATTTTTATTGAGACATACACTTGCACGAGCATGGCATTAAAAAGCAGATAATCTGCTCTTCCACAGTTTGACCTTTACTCAAGAATCATATGTGGCGACATTCTGCCCATTTTGGGAGGCACAGGTCACATGACCATGCGAGAACCAATCACCTGGCAGAATGGCACACTTGATGGAAGCGCTTCGGCCACATCGTCCACCCACTGTCGCGGGATGCGGAGGGGGCTGAAGTCGGTCACCAGACCACCAATCTTGTTGCTCTCCACGAACTTGGGGAGAACGTCCTTGGCGTGACCGGTCAGGAGATGGAAGGAGATGTCCAGAGTGGATAGCTCCTGAGGAAAAAGAATAAAAGACAAAACAAAACCCAATAATGACAACTCACGATCACTGTATCTCATTGTATACAAGTACATATCTACCGCGTATCATACAATACCTAAAAAGAATGTAGCTATCCGATTGGATGATTGCCCATCACGTGACACTCAGTTAAAAGTTCAATCACACGCTGTGGCTGTCAGCCGTGGAATTTTGTTTGAGCAAAAATTGGCAGCACATGGCTGATGTCACCAATTTCCATTGACTCCCGTATTTAAACTCACAATTGACTTGAAGTTTTCGTTCCATAGCATGGCTCTGATGTCACACTAAAGAAACATTTGCTAGCGCACTCAACAATTACAAGCACGCTTACAAGCACATACTTTTGTCACTCATTTTTGTAAATGACTTCATCTTATCGGTTTCGCGCAAGTAAATACACAGTGACTGTGACTGTGCGGCTACTCATTTGTCTTTCACAGAAAATGGTTGCCATTTCTGTGCTAAATTCAAGAATTTGTTTGGACCACATCTGTTGACGTTCGAGGTGTTGTATAAAACAAATAGTGTATGGTCTTTACTCGTGCAATGGAACAAGATTTCCCACTTGGTGAAAGATAAGGTGCACTATTCAACTCAGCTTCGCCTCGTTGAATAGAGCACCTCTATCTTTCAACTCGTGCGAAATCTTTTACCATCGCACTCGTGACCATTTACTATTTGTATACTGTAACAATCTAGTGCATGCGGAGGTTGTCGAACCATCTCAAAGAATGTAACGCACTAAATTAGCCGTGGCATTGAACCAAATGAGGACGCATTGATTACGAAAAGCGAATTTAGTTGGATGCAAGCACTCTTTGATTGTCTTCCCTCCCAACCTCAAGAGTCGGGTGTCCTTACCTGCGAGACCTCCTTGAGTCCCTCCAGGAGAAAGTCGAAGTGTCTGATGGTGGCATCGAGGAACTTTGGCACCAGACAAAAACAGACATGCAGCGGAACCTCTTGCTTCATGGCCAGCCGCTGTGCAAAGAGGAGCGCCCAGTTATCTGTTGAAAAAAAAGAGCCCATAATGACAACAAAATAAAATCACAACTGTTGGTCGATTTGGTGCACTTTCTTATCTTTAAAAGGGACCATCACAAAACTTCAAACAGTGTCACCTTGTGGGAGTGGTACGAAGTACCACTCGAGAATGGAAACTTCTATGAAAATATTAAACAAATTATATCAAATCTGACCACATAAACAGGTTCAAATAAGAGAGTTTTTTTCTTTTTTGTCAACTTAAATTAAATTGACATACATTGTAGGGAGGGACAAATTGAAGAACCAAATACTTTCAATTTTCTTAATTTGAAATAACATTTCAAATTTCAGCCATTTTTGTTAATATCACCTCTTCTCTAATTGTCATTGGAATTTGGATTTGACAGAAGATTCCTAATTTTCTCCATTACTTATTTATCATTTTTTTTTTCCTTCCTAGAGGTTCTATATCTTTGGGGCTACAAAGACATTACAGAGCTCAGTTGATGATTTTTGCAAATCAATTTGTGTTTCTTATTGGGTTAAAATTGTCTTCTGTTCTTATTGTTATATGGAAGAGCACACGCACATGCATGAGAACTTGTCCATTTTTGCAATTTTTACTTTTGTGCCTTGGCAGAGAAAAATGCATGTGTTCACTCATGTGTAAAGTTTCCCTTTTTAATGACCTACCAGGTTGATAGCCAATTGAATTACCTTTAATATGGTATATGAAAACATCAATATTTAGCCAAATATTCTATGAGAAATATGAGCTTGAAAAAGTGTTAACTTTCTTTTTCTGCTGTGTATAATCTATGCAGATGAGAAATGAAATAACTACATTCTGCCCTTCAAATTGCACATACGGTTCAAAGGTCTAGTTTTAAAGTTTTATGTTTTAGCTCTGCTCTTCCTTCAGAATGTGACAATGCTTTCTGCAAATGTGCCAGAAAATGGATATCTTCCTCTTGACGTTGACGCCTGGGGAATCCTGTAACAGCTTTCCTCTAATCACGCAGACTAGTCTTGTCAATATTGAACTTTGACCCCTTGTAAGGCAACATTTTGATTGCATATGATTTTCCCAGTTTCCATCAATAGAAAATTTATCTCTCGCTTATCTTTTGCTCCTGGAGAGAAATCTTTTCCAGCGGCGTGCTCACCTTGCACTCTCTGGTCTCGACTCATCCAGTAGACGATGCCGTGGTTATCATCCGGGACGTTCATCTCCGCCGACAGCACTTTCACCCGCTTCTTGTTGAACTTGAATTCAAGGATGGACCTTGCCGCCGCCTTCCTCAGATTTTCAACTTTGGCCTTGAGGTCCTGAGGCTCTGTACTCCCACTGTCCTTCTTGGCCTATTAGAATAAAGACATAGGAAAAAAATGGGAAGATTTATGTGGAGGTTTCATAGTAGATTATTGTGCACTGGGTTTCCAAAATATGCAGTACAGAAAATCCTGAAAATCCAAAAGCATACCATAAATCTCATTGGTCGAGAGCTGCGTGTTGATTTTTAATGGCCACAGCTAGCGCACTACTGCAAGCATTCATGTACTCAGTACAAGACACCTACTGGCTAGTTCACCACACATCCAGTAAATAATATACAGTGCATGCAGTAATCACTGGATGCATGGTTTGCATCTATGCCAAGCCCAAAGGGAATGCATTGAGTAAATCTGCCATGAAGTTACAAGATTCAAAAGTTGATTTCTTGGAGAAAAAAAAAAAAAAAAAATGTCCCCCATTCTATAAAACAGATGATGCACATGTCTTTTTGTGTGCATGCAATAACTAAAAATATTCTAAACCCACTCAGCTTGGCCTCGTGGGCTGTACAGTCCACAGTTATCTTATGCATACAATTTCAATTGATGCACTCAGACCTGTGCATCATCTGTACAATGTGGCACACAAGGTCCTTTAGTGAAACATCTCCTTGGTCTGCCTATATGTAGGTGTAGCAAGAGGTATCCATTCAGGAATTTGAATGAACACTGAAGTTGAATTGAACATGTGTGCCCTACTAAAAAGAGACCTTTACTTGAAATGTTCTGACAAGGAGTCAACCAAGATCTTGAGAGGCGTGAGTTTGATTCGGCTCCAATCCTGATATCTTCTTGTGAGAGCACTGAGAAATCACATCATAGCACACAATGGTGAAACTTCTTTAAGCTTATATTCTTGAAGTTTAAGTTCCTGAAATTTTGCCAGTGTGACCGCCAATGTCCCAAAAATGTCTTGTGAAACTTCCCAGTGAAACTACAGACATTTCCAGAACTGCAGGCAGGTAAAACTTTGGTCAGTTTGAAAATGCATTTGTAAAGTGACAATATTTTAGTCATGACGAAAAGGGACAAATTAGATGCGACTATTAAGTACAGCATGCTCTGCCATGCCTGATGCACAATAGTCTGCATTACCTAGTGAACAAAGAAAGTGTGACCCCACTTGACCTCTGCTTACTGCACGTGGGTGCATAAGATCACCTCATTCACTTGCATGTAGCATAGAGCAAGTGTATGGACCAGACTGCTAGCAACGAAATGATCACATTTGTATGCAATAGGGAGAATTGCAACTGAAAAGCCCCAGTCACATATATTGTAGACATGCCGGATCACCCGAATCTGATCCAGGGTGATCCTAGGAGAGATCCTTGTTGACGCCTTGAGCATCCTGGGACATCCGGGAGGCCAACACAGCAAGTTTTGGAGGTCAAAAACATCCAGCGCCATCCGGGCACTGAGGTGTTGGCAGAGCAATCCACGATGGTCCATGTGGCCGCCGCGTAGCTGCCTTGTTGATCCATATAAGCGCTGTGTAGATGCCATGTAGATGCCGCGCTATTCCGGCCTTATCTGTGTAGTTGTCATGTTGATACCGTGTGTACACTCACCAACGCTCGTCGACGCTCCATCCAGGACCGAAACTATCTGAAATCATTGTGTAGATCCTTGAGGATCCGTGTTTATATATGTGACTGGGGCTTTAGGTTCACCTCTTCATACAATACCTTTTTGTCTGGAGTCTCCGTTGAGGATCCATCGCCGTGGGGTCTTTTGGCTGCTCCTTCTTCCTTTCCCATGGCTGATGAAAAGCCTGTAAACTGCCACCTACATTAAAAAAAGAAGATCATCAAACAAATATTCCTCACATATGTAGATCAAGAAGCCAATATGTCAGGGCTATGAACATTCACAAATAAAAAATTATGAAGTTCGGAGTGAAAACTACTTTTGATGGCAAAAATCCTATTCTGTTTTTCTAAGAAATAGGGAGACTGCACATTCTAAGCATATTAACAAAATTTCATGAAAACATATTTTGCTAAAATAGTTGAAAAAAAAATCACACATTTCATGCAAAAAACATATACTATATCTTGTAAAAATTAATTTGTTGTACACTGTATAACCATTAACCTTGCAATATTTAATATATTCTGAGCAGGAAATCTACCTGTAGACTTTGGAACTTGGCAAACATTTTGTATCCTACACTACAGATGAAGCAAACAGTCATCGCTGTTCAAGGCATACATATAGCTCAACTGTGACTAAAAGCACAAGTATTATTGCATACAACTAACACAATATTTGCAGTGAGTTTACAGATTCTCAGCACTCTCACACAAAAGCAGTGATGAACTTAAAATGTACAATATTTAACTAATTTTGATGAAATTCACATATACCGTATTGTAAGTCTGTATTTTGTATTCTTAGAAATCATTCATTTCAAAGTATAAAGGTAATTGAAGTAGTATGCCTGTTTTTGCAATGTTTGAAACAAAATATTTTATCATCTGTCTTTTAAAAAGTAGCTGACTTGTTTTTCTTACTTGATGATACAGGAGACAGATCTCAAGAACTTGTTTCTGGTCAAGACTTGCCCTCTGTTACAACTGGCCAGCATTTAGTAGTAATCCATCCACACCTGTTAGGGAGAAGCATTTTACACAAAGATTGTACATTACAGATCAGTACACATGGTTATGCTTTGCCAAATTATATTTGACTCATGAATATTTATAATTAGTGTACATGTATACAAATTTTCATAAATGAATTATATACAAGTGTGGTGCTTCATGTTTTATCAATGAAAAGTGAGAAGAAAATAAACTCAATGCTTAGAAAATGTTGCTGAAAAGAGGCCAAATAGACATTGTAGGATCTACATGTACAAACATTGGCACTTGGTGGCGTTCCTCCAAAAAGATCCCAGGCTGAGTTTAAACTTGAGGTGGTGGCACAGGATGGACTCAGTTAAGGGAAAAGTAATCTTAAACAGCGGTCTTGATTTTGCCTGAATCAGTTTGGTATATAGCCTTTTCACACTTTGAGGAGGGCTATTCTACAGAATGTGTGAACGGTACATCGAGAGTTCACATGATTGGAGCTGCACCAAAGTGCAGCTGCGATCTTGTGAACGCCCAATTATTCAAAATGGCTGTCCATAGTGTCAGTGAAAGACGATGTACCATTCGCACACGCATATAATCTTCATTTTCGGTAAGTTGTAAATTGTGTATATTAATAATATCGATAACATACACATGAAGTTTAATTAATGAAGATTGCCTTCGAGTTTGAGGTTACAAAAATGATGTGAAGTATCAAAACTCAACGTGATCGCCATGATAATGTTTACTTTGTTGTTGTGCACCATCCTGGTACAGCCCTGTCGCGTTTTTACAGCGACTGAGCTGGGTATAGCTAGTTACAACACACCTACAAATTGCCGCAGTTACCAGCGCAGCTAACTATACACAGCCCAGTCGCTGTACATGTACGTCGCATAGCGTAACAGCCAGTAGCGTCTGGTCGGGCTACAGCGCAGCCTGCATGTACAGTTGTAAACAATCTAAAGCGCATTGCCCATTTTTGGACCGCTCGCGCTCATAGTCGTACTATAAGAGCCGACCCCTTGATTTAGCGCAATAAATTTGTTACTATTACAGCAATAAGAAATGCCCAGATGCAGATAAAGTAAACTTTATGTGCATATTCTAGTAAATACAACACAGAAAGATCCGTCTGTCCTCCGGAGTCTATCATATTTTTGACGTAATATCGCTCTCCTCAAGAGACATTGTAGGAGGGGATCCGTGAAGCCAGACGCTGTCTCCGTGGAACATATCCCCAACGACCAGACACAGACCAATCTTACGGTCAAATATTGGCATTCTACTTACCATGACCATGGCATCGATTATCCCACGAGGTGTGACATACACCAAGTCCAAGGGGCGGGACCACACTAATAGATTTTATACACTTCAAACACTCGGCCTTTACCTCTCCTCGGCAAGCCGAAAAAAAAAAAAAAAAAAAAAAAATCAGAGTTGAGTGCTTCTGTACAGCGACAGGGTTAGCTGTCTACGTTAGGCCTAACGTTAGATACAGTGTCAGTAGTTATCTGCAGTTTTAATAATTTCTAAGCGCCGAGTTATGGGGGGGGGGGGGGGGAGTAATACACACAACCTAATCATGCTAATGCCTGAGCTTGTTGTGGATGGAGGGAGGTTTCGATTCACTTTCAGTCACGACTTCTGCAGCAAGCTAAGGCAAAGCCTAACAGTTAGGGAAGACGCGTTTTGGTAAGTAGAGGTCACCGACAACTTTATGCAATTTTAGCAGAATCTCGTCAGGGCCAGGGTCAGCCCTAGTCAGATGGTCTGACTGGAAAATGAAAACCTTATACCTTGAGCGGGTTTCTTGAAGTTCTCGCTGAGGTTTCTCCCTTCTTCCAGGTTCTCTGTAGCTGTCTTGAGGTAAAGTAAACACTCAGTTCCACAGTTTTGTGTATACACATAACAACACGTGCGCACGAAGCGATCAGCACGAGAAGTTGTTGTGTAACGTGCGAACGCCAAACTTACGAAATGTAGTCTCAGTACAAGTAAGCCGTTACTTTGTAATAAAAAATAATTCAACTATTACCCGACTGCCATGACTGAGAAATATTTCTTTTGCCAAAAATTTTATCTTAAAAATAAAATGAAGGATAAAGCCCAGATAAGTGACCCAGCGATTTGACCGCACATCATGTAGATCAATGGCTACTTTTTAATTGTTGCGACAACTTGATCAAAGGCTACATATACGGAATCGGTCACTTTTTTTTTTCAGTGTTCTTTTTATTAATTCCATTTCCTTTGAAAATATAACAGTTTGAAAAAAAAAACACACAAATCATATACATAACATTTGTCATAATTGTTCATGCATGAACGAAACATATTCCATGAAAGCAAGAATAATCATTCAATCAAGTAGGAAATCAAGTAGAAAAAAAAATAGGATGAATTATCCGGTCAATTTCTTTTTAACTAAAAAAAAAAAAAAAGTAGGCTACATGTGCAATTATAGGTATATTAGCCAAGCACTAAAAAGGAAAATAGAAAATTGGATCTCTATTATATTAAAAGAACCGGAACTGGTCACGACCCGGTGGGCAACTTTTTTTATTTTTTTTTATCATTTTTTTTTATTAGGCTGATAAGCGTGATCATTCAATTAGAATAAAGTAGGCCTACAATATGTAATAGGCCTATATTTGTGATTTTTAATCAAAGAAGCCAGAAAACATTTTGATAATTCAGGTTTTCAAGAGTTTTATATGACGAGGAATCCACTTATAACAACAATTAAATTTTCATATTCTCAAAGATGCAATGTCCTAAACTTGCAAATTAGCACAATGAGCTAATTTGCAGATTATCAACGGTCTATTAGCTGCTACACGTATCATGGCGTGGAATAACTGTTTAATATTTTAAAACAAAGAGCTTGTTAGGTTTTGTATTAAATCATAATTGACATACAGTAATCATGTAGAGATGGTACCATATACAGTGTCCATGACGTGGGAAAGTTGTGTAGTAGATGTATTTGTTGGTGTGTGGTTTTGTTTTGTTTGTTTTTTCGTTGTTGAATCGTGTTTTACATGGGTGTTCTATAGTTCTATATCCTGATGCCAAATTCATGTGAGAAGTGTTAGGTGTTCGGTGTTGGTGGATGGATAGATGTGTGCGCATTGATTCTTTTGTTTGTTTTAAAGAAAGAAGAGAGAGAAAAAAAATGGGGTCCTATACAACAAATAATATTTGTTTACAGACTTTTGTTTACAGACTTTCCGCATAAGCCGTAATTGTTGCAATTTCAATACTGCAGATACTGATAATAATACCAGGGCAAAGAAATGATATTATCATGTTGAAATTTCTTCTTTCCCTGTTCAGACCTCTGAAGGTCCTGTTTTCCATTTTTGGTTCTATAGGACTCGTCCTTTGAAAATATTTTGCATAGCATAATCCTGAAAATTTGGAGGTTCTATTTAATCCTGATATTGTTACCTATTTTCAAGGCCTTGGAATTCAAAAAAAAAAAAAGGTTGTAATCCATCAGATAAGAAGGTCATAAAACTCTGTGAATTATATGAAATATGATAACTGCAATAACAACTATACATACTCTACCACTTGTTGACCAGTCAATCTACCATTTTTTATTTTTGTATATTCTATTTTTGTATTTTTTTATATCTATATTTATTTCTTTCATTTTTCGTTTCCAACAGAAACATTCTTTTCATATAGATTTCATCATAATACAAAATAAAGGATAAGTTGACAACAAAATTGTAAGTATACGAAAATGTTGGAAATGGGGAGGAATGTTAAATAGCTGGGCTTGGAGGGTGCACCCCCCCCCCCACACACACACACACGTAATATCTATTATTATTTTATTTTATCTTTATTTTATTTATTTACTTTTTTTTGGGGGGGGGTAACCCATTACTATTATAATTGCAAAAGTTGGAATTCCGCTGTAGTGTAAGTCGTTGTTACCCCCTGAAGACCATATTAAAAGTCTCATGAAATCCAGCGGGGCAAAATAGGAAAATTGCATCATATGCAAATTAGCACTTCATTAGAAAAAAAAAAATCTCGGCTTCCATTAAGTCGATTTGAACAATTTAATGGTCAAATTTACATTTGATAGCTCACTGAACACGATGAATGCCTTTTCAAATTGGTTATGAAAACATCATTTGCATCAAATGCAAATTGGCTGTTACTGTTTTTTTTTTGTAATTAGGAAGTGAAAAATATATGCAAATTTGTCATGGGTGCAAATGACTATACGCGAGAGGTTAAACTACTGCAGGGGTTCGAGATATCATGAGGTCCTATTTTTTATGATGATGGAAATAAATAAATTATGGAATCGAATCGAATCGAAACTATTATGACATCGTTTATCTGAATTATCTGGACGAATCAGATTATCTATGAGAGTCAAATAAAAAAAAAAAGTTATGAAGCCTAGAACAGAAATAAAACAAAATGAAAATGACAATACCATTTCATCTAAATACAAAATCTTATCATTTTGCCTGTTTTGCATGCTTTCTTTTGTCTAAGACTTTAGTCTGTTATAAAGCCGTTTCAGGGAAGACT
This sequence comes from Diadema setosum, assembly GCF_964275005.1. Taxonomy (NCBI): domain Eukaryota; kingdom Metazoa; phylum Echinodermata; class Echinoidea; order Diadematoida; family Diadematidae; genus Diadema; species Diadema setosum. The sequence goes on along the minus strand of NC_092705.1, from coordinate 7,154,233 downwards.
ATGTTCATAATTATGTCTATAGGTAGGACCTATGCAGGTGTTTACCCATCAATTGTGTGACTTCTAATTTATGGATCGAAGGTTGATCAAAGTTGTTGGGTTTTTTTTACTATGCCATTTTTTCTGTTCAGTAATCTTTCTATTTCTATTTTGATGATTTTGTAAGTGCTCTGCGAGCCTCAAGAGATTTAAAGCGTATGAATCAAACGTTCGTTTTATTATATGATTGTATTGTGTTGGCAGAATGATGATGCTGTTTTGAAAGTTAGTACAACTCATATAAATAGAACAGGATGGAAGAGTTGAAGCTTAGATATTCGGCTTCATCACCCCTGAATCAAGTTCAGATCAAATCTCTTTTCTTTTAATTTTCACCATTCATATGTAAATACATACCAATGTCAGTTTTAGGCTGCTATTATGAATATCTCGAAACCCTAAGGGGATGTAATATAGGGTAAAGCTATTTTTTCAGTTGTTCTTCATTCATAAGGATATAGGGCCTATACACAGGGAGTTTCCTGCTATGTCGGAGAACATTTTGGTGGCCATCTTGGATATCCATCCTGATTCAGCACCCCGAAATACAGTAAAAATATTGGTTGCTCATCTTTTATACGAATCATATGAAAATTGGAGTTTTGCGGCCATTTTGGCGGCCATCGTGAATATCTAAATCACCCTCAAGCATGTGAAAATTAAATCATTCAGATTCAGATACACCACCCTCGAATCGAACAGTCTAAGGTAAAACCACTTTAGCGAGAGAGAGAGAGAGAGAGAGAGATGTTTACAATCTTTTCACCATTTACAAGGGAGTTTATTTTATTGGAATTTCAGTTTAGGCAGACATATTTATTAGCAACATTTTTTAGTTTCCCAAACCCGTCAAGGATACAAAAGGTGAATCATCCAGATTCTGATTCAGCACTCCTAAATAGGATTAACCATAATCAGAAAACTTGGCAAAACACTGATGTTGACACTTGCTTGGTTTAATTTCGTACTTTGCTAGTAAGTATACAGATCAAAACTGCTATCTACGCCTATTTTGATAACAAACGGTAATTGGCGTATATTTCACAATGTTCATTCTGGTAAAGCGGAACTGAAATAATGAATTTGAGAACTATGCTTATATCGGGTACTTTGATGCAATTAAGAATGAATTAACTTACACCTTTTAGCAACATAAGATAACTTTCCCATATTATGCAGGTGAGAATCAGATTATCTACATGGAAATGAATGTTATTTTCAGTAGTATTTCCCCGTTCTTCGAAATAAAATATGTATAATTTATGTAGGTAGGTTTCCTGGGCTATCATGTGTTCCTGTACTTATATAGTGGCAGTCCTATACTTCCGCATAATACCATTTCTCAGGTAAAAATTTGGTCATTTTGTAATACGGTGTATATTTTGTTAATGGAATTAATTACACATTTATTTTCCTTCTACGAATCTTTTTTTTTTTTTTGTATATTGATATTTTGTATGTGGTATTGCAGAAGAGAATCTTGATTTTTTGTATGAAATTATGTTGGAAGAAAAACAAACCAAACAAGCAAAGGGGTACAGTTCGTTATTCCGAAGGTTGGAAGAAAGAGGGCGGCTCAGTGGAGCCAGGGTAAAATGGCTAATTTAGACAGGAGAGTCGGTAGGAAAGAATAGGTATTTAGTTAGGGGTAGATAGTTGGGATAGATAGGAGTAACGCAAAAAGGGGGAATTAGTTGGAAAGAAAAGGGACATGACATTGTAATGTAATAAAAAGGGGAAAGATAGTTGGAACCAGTTTAAGCACAGTAGAGGGTGGAGTTACATTAGGGGCAACAAGGAAAGTAAATTTGGAGGGAAAAATCAGTTGGATCTAACATCTGTCAGAGTAGGACATGCTCTTCTAACTCACTGGTGATAGGAGTAGAGAGGTAGCTGATCGGCCTACAACGCAGCGCTACAGTCAGGCAGGAGAGTCATGGCACAGCAGCCCCACGCATTAGGGCAGGGCACGCGCAAGACATGCTGCAGGCACTGACAACAGCTGAAGTCTCCTCCTCACCATTACTTCAGGGTCTGAACACCAAATCAGACGTAAGTAGTTCTGTAGCTGTATTAAGTTTATTTTTGTAATGTTCTGAATTTGTTATTATTGTTATACTTTTTTGTATATAGAGATTTATGTTATGTTCGCTGGTTCACTATAGTATATGGATTAATTATGTTAAGAGTATAGGTTATGCTGTATGTCAGTTTGATTATGTTGTATAAGAGTAAAATAGGATTTTGTGTTAGTTTGGCAGGAAGGCAAGCCAAGTCAGCAGGTGAATGTCATAGGTGGAATGTTTAAATTTACAGCGATATTTGTGGATACAGTGTATTTTTTTAATGGTTTTATCAGGAAAATACAATGCAGGTCCTGTTGTTCATAGTTAAAGTGAATGAAGTTAGAATGATAAGTAGAAGGGAGATAAGGTTGTTGAAAGATTTAAATGTTACAGTTATAATGAGAAATGGATTATGGTAAGAGAATACAGTTTCAGTTGGTTTGTGGTTGTGAGATAGTTTATATGAGATGATCTGTCATGTTTATATGTATGTTAAGTGAGTTATGATTATATACATGGAGATGGGTTATTTCTGTAGAATGTTTATATAGGTTTGTGGTGATGGTGTTATACAGGAGTATTATTGGTTAAGTATAAGGAAGTATTGAACTGTGGTTCATGATTGATAATGTGAATAAATAATGTTATGTGAGGTGGTTATAAATCCCCATAATAGATCGACACCGACGAGCTGGGCTCGACGGCATAGCTAATACGCTCGACGGAATCATCGTTATCTCGACGGAATCATTACTACATCGACGGCATCACCGTCAGGTAACTCGACGGCATCATGATTATTAACGGCATCACCATTACCTCCACGGCATCTCGGTTAGCGTGAGCGCAATTTCCGCTACCCGGACAGAATTCCCGTACCTTGGCAGTCCTCCGGTGCACGCGGTGGCATCTCGGTCGACACGAAGACAATTCCCGCCAGCCGGACGACATCCTCGACATCGCGATTATCTTGACAACGTCTGCATTACCTTACGGACTATTTCACCACCCGCTTCACCCCCATCCCCGTTCACGTGCGCACAGTAAAGTATTGAACCACAGGTTACACCCGGGTTTATAAGATTAGTCTAGGATGTGTTTACATGACTTTAGGATGTGTTTATATGATTCTAGAATTTATTAGTATAATTGGCAGTCCTCCGGTGCACGCGGTGGCATCTCGGTCGACACGACGACAATTCCCGCCAGCCGGACGACATCCTCGACATCGCGATTATCTTGACAACGTCTGCATTACCTTACGGACTATTTCACCACCCGCTTCACCCCCATCCCCGTTCACGTGCGCACAGTAAAGTATTGAACCACAGGTTACACCCGGGTTTATAAGATTAGTCTAGGATGTGTTTACATGACTTTAGGATGTGTTTATATGAGTCTAGAATTTATTAGTATAATTATTTCGTTGATCTGCTGCTGAACGTTATCATCTCATTGGATTGCTCCTGAACGTTTCAATATTTTTTTGTGTGTGTAAATACGAACGAAATTGTACTAGTCTTTTTTTTTTTGGGGGGGGGGAAATATTGTAAATATATTTTTTTTTTGTATTGGATTTTTGTTGGAAAAATAAATAGCATAAAAAGCTGCATTTTTTGTTCAGTAAACTCACGGAGTGTTGAAGCGTATTATTTACAGTGCATCTCATAGCAGAACCAGACTTATCGTCAGTTGTAGATAAATACAGATCTTAGAGCTGACATTCGTTATTGCGAAGGTTCTTTAGTCCGAAGGTTCGTTATTCCGAAGGTTCGTTATTCCGAAGATTCGTTATTCCGAAGGTTCGCTAATCCGAAAATGACACAAAGCTCATTATTGCGAAGGTTCGTTACTGACCCTATTTCATTTCGGATCAACGAACCTTCGGAATAATGAACCCTATTTCATTTTCGGATAATCGAGCCTTCGGAATAGCGAACCCTATTTCATTTTCGGATTAACGAACCTTCGGAATAACGAACCCTATTTCATTTTCGGATAAGCGAGCCTTCGGAATAGCGAACCCTATTTCATTTTCGGATTAACGAATCTTCGGAATAACGAACCTTCGGAATAACGCCCAAATGTTCGGATTAACGAACCCTTTTTCATTTTCGGATTAACAAACCTCTAGGTATAGGGAATTTGTGTGTTTCGGATTAACGAACCTTCGGAATAACGAACCTTCGGAATAACGAACAGCACCCCAATCGAACAAATGTTTGCATTGCAGTTGCTGCGTTGCAAACGTATAGGTTTCAATACTTAGGGGGCGCCCGGTGCGCCAGCCCACCCCCTCCCCTATGTATACCCCCACCCCTCCCTGGATCGGTCACTGATTGGTGAGTGAAACTTTACTTGGACTAGACTATTTTTTTTTCTGTTTTTATTAAACACTGTATAACATTTGGCATGAAACAAAGTACATATCATACCTGTGCAAATATAGTGCTAAACAGAGCATAAATGAACACACAACCAGGATAATATAATACAATACAATACAATACAACACAACACAACACAACACAACGAAAATGTCTCCCTGCCTACCTATGCAGTGGAGTCCCACCATAACAAGAGCCATGGAAATAAATTACGCTCTATAAAGTAATAATTACATGTGTTGAAATCACACAATAACAGGGAAAAGCATTTAGAGTACTTTGAGAAAACGTCGGGTGCCACTTTAAAAGAAAAGAGGAACAAGTACAGATTTGTCCACTAAAATAAGCTCCCCACCAATCTCTCTAACTTAATAACAAGGGCAAATTACCCATCACTCACTCTAAAAACACTAAAACAACTCTGCCTAGGTGGGGCTCCACTGCATATTACCCATGTCTGCATAAAATTAGAATAAGATATCATTCCTTTACTGACTCATCATTGTGGTACGTGTACGAAGGGTGAAAAGGAATCAAACTATGATATAAATGAAAGTGTCCATTTTTTAAAGTGAGAGCCCAATTTACCCCTTTTCTCAGCTATTTTATATTCATTTTTTTGTTTCATTCGAACAAATGATATAAAAGATTGAAAATTTAAACCTACCCGCTGAAACTTGCAGCGAATTATATATTTCATACATATGAACAAAAAAGTAATACCTTTATCGTGACTATTTCCAGTATCAACATCAAATAAGTAATTAAAATCAAGGTATACTGTAGTGACTCTATTGTTAATCATGTTGTCAATACAATCAGAAAGCTTAGTCCAAATCTGAGCAACTACTGTACAATCGCAAAATATATGTTTCAAAGTTTCGGGGAACTTCTTACAAAAATAACACAATGGAGACTCACTTCGACCAATTTTATACAAAAATGAATTGAGGGCTATTGCTTTATGAAATTTTGAAATAAAAGGACCTTAACTTGGTATCTAATGTACAATTAAAATTGTTTTTATGTATTGCAGACCAATCAGTATCATTTCCATCTAAACCAAGACATTCTTCCCACTTATTTTTAACCTTGTTCTGAGACAAATAGTCTGTATTTCGTAATAAGGAATATGCATGTTTAGGGACTTTGGGTTTTCTAACCAACTCAGAAACAATGTTATCAAAAATATTCTCATTGACGTCATGCTCATCTGTAAACCAATCCAAAAACAAACCATTCATCCTATCAAAGGCCTTTTCAAAATCTAATAAAACTATTGAACCGGACTCATCCACAAAATCAGAGTATTCAATAAGGTCAATAATGGTTCGAATATTTGCACTAATATTACGACCACTCAAGAATCCCTGTTGATCTGAATGAATTAGAGAATTAATAACCCTTTTAAAGGCATAATTTACCATTTGCAGATGAAACAAATACCCAGCATTAGTGCTTTAAAATAGTTCTAAAATGTGAGTTAGGGATAGAAACGACCACTGTCAAAATTTGAATCCGTATAATCGATGTTAAGTGTTGTTTAATACACAAAATGTGAACAATAGTTATAATAAAGATGTTTCCAGACTAAACCGAATACAGTTACGGTTTATGAAGAAAAACCCTGATATCTCCTTTTATTTTAGGTTTCATTGCAAATATTTCATATGGTAGGATGTTTTATGATACAGCAGACCTACACATATGCATCAAATGTGATATCTTGAACATTTTTGAAATCACTGCTCCCAAAGGTAAACTGGACCTTTAAGCGTTGACTCATTACCTTAGCAATCAACTTATAATCCACATTCAACAAAGAAATTGGCCTATAACTTTTGATTTCTAGAGGGTCTTTCCCTTCTTTCAACAACAATGTTATTATTCCATTTCTTTGTGTCTGGTTTAATAAACCATTAGTGAAAGAAAAATTGTATGAATCTATCAGCATATCAACAATATCATTAAAAAATGTAACATAAAATTCACTAGGGAGGCCATCCAATCCTGGAGTCTTGTTTGAAGACATTGTCTATAAGGTAGACCACAATTCAGATTTTGTAATTGGGCCATTTAAGATTTCTTTTTGAGTCTCCGACATTGTTGGAACATCTAAACCAGACAGGAATAAAGAAGGAGCTTCAACATCTTCTTGGGAACAATAGAGGAATAAAGGGACTCAAAGTAAATACCAATTTCTTCCAAGATTTTATCTGGGTCACTTAAAATATTTCCCTCACCTGACTTTAATTGGCGAACAATTTTTCTTTCATTATTACGCTTTTCTAAATTACACAAGTATTTAGAGCTCTTTTCACCCGGTTCTGCCCATTTTATACGTGATCTTATAATTAATCCTGCAGTTTCTCTATCCAAAATTTCATTCAATTCATTTTCTAATTTTTCTATCTTATGAAACAACTCCGCAATCATATCAATATTAGTACCACTTGTATCACTTTGTAAATTTCCCATTTCCTGTTTATAATGGGAAATTTGTTGTAACAATTCTTCTTTAATTTTATTTTTCTCTTTCTTTTTTCTACTTGAATATTGAAAAAAAAAAACCTGCGATATAACATTTAAAAGCATCCCAAATTATATTAGGATTTAATTCCTAATTCCTATGGTTTTCTTTATAATCAAAATTTTTTTCTTTGATAAATCTTATAAATTCCATATCCTGATTTAAATAATGACAATTACACTTCCAGTAGCCTTTTCCACGAAGAGGGAAGTTGGAGGTCAAATTCATATAAACTATGGAATGGTCAGAACTAATTCCAGGGTATATTTCAGATTTTTTAATTTGACTAATCAAATCACTCGAAACAAATATGTAGTCAAGCCTGGAAGAGACAATGGGGTTTTGTTGCTGTCTTGTAAAACCTGGAGTACCTTTATGCTCCCGTCTCCACACATCTATCAAATTAAAATCATCAACAAAACAATTAAAAATATCTTTGGCGAGAATATTTTTATGTTGACTACGGGTCCCTTTATAATCCAGTGGGCCAACGGCAATATTTAGATCTCCTGCAAGAATAATACTAGAATTTCCTATTTCGTCCAGTTTATCAAACACTTCCATAAAAAAGACTGGACTATCATCGTTTGGACCATAAATATTAACCAAAATATACTTAAATTCGTTTATTTCCACCTCCAACATAATAAATCTACCATCATCAAGTAAACTACTACAAATCTTCACTTTCAAAGGAGGTTTAAATAAGATTGCAACCCCCCTGCTTCTCGACTGAAAACTACAAAAATTATATAGCTTGGCCACCCCACTGTGTTTTTCAAAAGGACTCATCCCCTCTCAGTGAGTGAGTTTCCTGTAAATAAATTATATCATACTGCTTTTGATTTATAGAAACATAAACACTTTCTTTCTTTTAAAATCATCTGTTAAACCTCGACAATTAAAAGAAATCATATTCATACTCATCATCTATAAATTTCAAATATCAAAGGATTTAACAGTTCAGTATTCCCATAATCAGTAGTTAAAAAAAAAACATGTCATAAAAACAGAAAGAATCTGTAAAATGGGCAAGGGAGACAAGACAAAAAGACGAGGAGACACGCAAAAACAACAAGCAAACAAACATCACACATACACACAACACACAACACAAAGCTATGATGTAACAAATAACATACTGGGGTAACATAGCAACCTGAAGCCTCTGTTACATAAGATAAACATATATGAAAATCCAACAAGTCTAGATAGGGCACCAATGACCTACTAGTCCATCAAGTCAAACAAAGTAAGAAACACTGATCTTCTCTTCAAAAATTAAAAAGCTGGAACAGTACTATACATCTGGTGTAATCCTCTCTCTGACTATACAAGTTATAAGTGGGTGAAAGTGATTCATTTACATGTACATCATTACATGTAATGATGTATACAGCTGTACTTCAAACACTTGGCTTGTAAACCTTCAGTAGGTTGTCTTGGACATATTTGATGGTCGCGGGGTAGACGAAAAATGCTTTCTTTCCTTCTTGCTGTAGCTTCTTTAACTGTGGAAGGAGCGCTCTACGGCGTGCTTGAATGCGCTGGCTGAAGTCCTCCGCTACAAATATCTTTCTCTCCTTGTACTTGAATCCACCCTTGAATGCAGCGATGCAGGCCTTCCTTACTCTGGCTCGATCCTGGAACGATCCAAAGCACACAATATGTATTGGTCGATCCTTTGGGCGCTGGTTGCCATTCTGCTGCATACGGGATGGTGGTGGCCCTGGCGGGATGCGATGAGCTCTCTCGATCTTGGCATCACCAATGGCTTCATCGATGGACGATAGGAGTGATGAGATCAGCTCCCCACAACCTCCTGCAGCATCCGTTTCTTCTCCTTCTGGGAGATTGAAGAACACCAAATTATTCCTTCGCGACCTGTTCTCCAAATCATCGATCTTGTCGAGTGAGTGTGAAAGCTCTTTTTCCAAACTGGTGAATCTCTCCTCACAAGCGTTTTCATGAAAATCAAGGCGACGATGTAGCTCACTGAACCTCTCCTCCTCTCGGCGTTCGTATTGCTGAAACCATAGGGGAGCGGCGGCGGGAGCCCGAGCGTTCAGCGGCAGACATGTTAGTGTTACTGGTATTACGTGCTTTAACCTTCTCAGTCACTGGCGAATTGAAATTCAGACTTTTGGGCTTCTTACCTCCTCCTCCAGGGTATTTGGTGGGCGACAAAAACCTCTTCTCGGCCATGAACACAAACAGTTAGAATAAACTTAACGAGAACGGTCTGGCTGGCCTTAAAACAAAAATTGTTGGGGAAAAAACTAAAGCGAGGCTCGAAAACGTGCTCTTTAGAACGGCGCCACCTTGAATCTCCTCCTTGGACTAGACTATTAGGTGTGCATGGTGTGTGTCGGTCAGACAGTCACCATTATAAGTGCTCAGACCAAGGAGTGTACCTAAGATAATTTCTTTAATCCAGACCTTTTAGGCAGCCCGCGAAGACGTGCAAGCTCCTTGCAGAGACGGAGCCTGCCTGTTTTATATTGCAAATCACTTTAATCAACTTAATCAACGGCACCTTTATTAGTAACTGTTCATCATGCTGGAAGTGTCGCCTCGTGGTACAGCAATCCGCGGTCGTTTCTATTTCATTGTCGCTGTCGCCGTATTTCTCGGGGAAACTGGCCTTCTTCACGTCAGGTATAGTAACTGATTGAGGTTGTTGAGTTCGGAGCAGATTTTGTTCTATTCCAGTGCCCATGTGGAAATAATATTATGTTCATGAATATTGTCTTCTTTTAACCCTTAAAACGTCTTAAACGACACACGAAGTCACCAGTCACATTATGTGTATTTTTCTTGTAAGTGGAAGACTATAAAGTTGAAGTGATCTATCAAAAGGCCCTGTCACACCAGCTATGCGGGCTTATTGCGTATGGGGATTTTTCAGCACGCAGAATAATTTCTGCGGCCGGAAAAGGTTTAGGGCGAGTTTGGCGTGGGTATTACATGATAAACGCGTGATACCTAAATCCTTCTTGCGTGTATTCCGTTGAACTGCATGTTAGGCGCGTGGGTGTCACGTGATAGCTTCGTGATAGCTTCTTTTATGTCAGTTACGGGCGACATACGGGCACTGCGAAGTACCTGCGCCACAACTGCGTGTTATCTGCGTACTAGTCGCCTGCGAGGTGAGTGCTAGTCTGAACAATAGGCTGGTTCGAGTGGATGGGCAAACAATCATTTGTCAACTAGCTTTCAAGAAGTGAAGATGCCCCGTAGACGGAAAGTGCACAAGGGCAGAGAACGTCCAGTGGATGGACAGCCACAAAGCCCGGAAGATTCACAGCAAATGCATCAAATTGCTGCTGAAGTCCATTCGGCGGATGAAGTCCTGTCCGAAAGGGACCAGGTAGTCTTCGACGCCACAGAGGACGGAGGACAAAGAAGAGAATGAGCCCACAAATGGCACGCACTCCCTTCACATAGGCATAGATCAGCGGGCAACTTACCTACTTCAAGTGGGTCAAATGCCTGTGAATTGCGGCGGCTACGGCCCTCCTACGGGTGTTCTGCGTGGAACTCTTCGGGCAATCCTCGCGACTCATCCGGAAATAGTTTTGGTCATGCTCAAAACTTTGCTGCGGGAAAATTGGACTAGCGTGCGCACCTTCGGGCAACTAAGGACGAGATAAGTGCTAGATACTGTCAAGTTCGGACCAACTGCGGAGAGCTCCGGATAGCAAATTTGTTTCCCCGCAAGTCAAGCCGCAAAACTTCCCCAGATACGGTATAACAAGGTCTTGAGCATGCTCAAAACTTGTTCCGGAAGAGTCACGGGAGTTGCCCGTAGAGGTACGCGCAGAACACAAGTAGGAAACCCTTACCGGTAGCACCTCGCAGGCAACTCCAAAGCAGGTACTTCGCAATCTCCGTAAGTCGCTCGTAACAGAAAATGGATCGGTTTCAAAGCTCTCACGCGAGTCACACGGAACGCGCGCAAGTAGAAGCTAAGTAGCACGCGTTTAGTAAGTAAGAAACAAGTGCGAAAATTGCAAACATTCTTGTCCGCCCGCGGAAAATCTTCTACGTGCTTTAAACTACCTCCTCGCCACAAGCCCGCGTAGCTTGCCCGGACAGGTGTGACACCGCCTTTACACGCGTGCTGGTGTGACACGGCCTTATAGATTATGTGCAAAACGTTGTCGTTCTGTAGTGAGTCTCTGCTGTAAAAGAGAATCTCGGTCCGTTTAATTTCAGTTTCAGTAAGTTCTCTTTTTCTCTCTCTCTCTCCACTTGTATAAAAGAAAAAGATGACGATATCATCAAACATATTCACAGGTCACGAAAATATAAACAAGAGTTCTCATTACAAATATATAATCATTTAGGTCTTTTAGGTACCATATATACAGGTGAAGAAGACCGTTGTCATTAAGCAAACAGCTTGACTTGGACAACGGCCTCTAAACATTAAGGCTTGTAACAATTCTAATCTTTTTCTTTTCTTTTCTTTTTTTAACTGAAGGAACAGAACACATACACATAGAATAAATAAACGCAAAACTTTCAAATGATTATTTTAAATGTCATTTGGCCGAAAAGACGGTCAACACAAGGTGGAATAATAAAAAAAAAGACAAAACACGAAGATAAGGGACAAGAATAAGGAGGTACCCGAATAGCAAAAGAAGAGAGAAGAGAATTTACGAGTATAACGATAATAGCTGAACGCAGTCCTCTCTGGAGACATGCATGGGGAATGCGAGAGAGATTGTGGAAAGAGTCCTGAATATCCTGAATATCTCAAACTCCCTCAAAATTGTGAAAATTAAATCATTCAGATGGAGATACACCGTCCTCGTAACAACGCAAAACCATGATATATTCAGGGCTCCACACTAACTTCTATATTTGGTGGCCCAAAGGCAAACATCCGACCTTTTTTTTTAATATATATAGATATATATAGATATATATATTTTATGTGTATATATATATATATATATATATATATATATATATATATATATATTAAGTTCTGCGTCGGTGTATGATAAGTAGATATCAAGAGGAGAAACACCGCAGGAGCAAAAAAGAACAAAAAAAAATGGACTGACGTTTCGGTCAAAGACCTTTATCAAAGTAAGTCTGAAAATTAAAAAAAAAAAAAAAAAGAGATGCAAGAAACTAAGAAGAGGCATAAGTTGCCAAGATACATATAGTAATAACAAAAAGCTAGCTGGATGCATGATGTAAGCGCTAGGGAGTGACGCCACAAAAGAAAAAAAAAATCTTTTCATTTCTTTTGTGCACGCCCGTGCACCCCTGGATCGGCCACTGATTGGTGAGTGAAACTTTATTTGTACTGGACCATTAGGTATGTCAGTCAGTTGGTCACCATTGAATAAAAGTGTTCAGACCTAAGAAAATCTCTTTAGTTCAGACCTTCTAGGCGGCCGGCGAAGACATACCATAGACGTGTTTGACGGAGCCTGCACATTTCATATTACAAGTCGTTTTAATCAACTTTTTAAAGGGCACCTTTATCAATATTGTTCATCATGTTGGAAGTGTCGCCTCGTGGTTCAGGAATCCGTGGTCGTTTTTATTTCATTGTCGCTGTCGCCGTATTTCTAGGGAAAACGGCCGATTTCACGTCAGGTAAAGTCACCATTACTGAATGAGGTTGTTCGGCGCAGATTTTGTCATATATTCCCGTGCACCTTTTCCTGGCTGTTTAGGTGTGTGTGTGTGTGTGTGTGTGTGTGTGTGTGTGTTAATCTTTTGTTAAATTTTTAGTCCAGTCCCAATTTGTTGTCTTGTGCTTTCTTGCAATTGGTATATAAATATGATATTTACTTCTATATCATTCTTTCTTCTTTGTGTTACAATGTTCGTTTGTCTTTTCTTGTTTAGCAGTATACTGACATATCGATCTATGCTGTTTACTACTTAAGTTCTATATAGTTCTACATGGTAGCATAGAATCGAGACGTCAAAATGAAATCAAATGAGCCCAGACAGGGAAAACAGTAATCGCTGTTCATCAAGTCAGGTGGAGCGACTCGTGCAGGGAGGTATACTCTTCCACCTCCCTGCCTCGTCCTTGTCATGAACAAAACATTCCTGAAGTTTCCCGAAGTTCTAATAACTATGCTTTTGATTGTTGTTTTCTCTCTTGCTTTTACAGATTCGACCCTGGGTTTTGTGCGTTCGTTTCATTATTATTGTTACTACACTTTTATTTGCCTAAAAACGTCCTTCGATCTAGATTATATTCCCTGAGCATATGCACAATCATCAATTGTTGGTGGAATTTTTGTGAACGTATACCTAACAACACAATTACGGCTAAGCTAAATTCTTGTGTCTGAGCTAGGCCTTAATCCGTTTCCAAGGTTAATATATCGCTATTTGAATGGAAAACAAGGAAAAGTAGAAATTACGCAGTGCGTAATATATGTCCCTGCCGGAAGTAGCATTTTGTAGCCAAGGTAAAATACAGGTAAAAAATCAAGGTCAAAGGTCAAAGTAGGTCAAAAATCAAGGTCAAAGGTCAAAGAAGTCAAAGGTCAAAATTCTGTGTAGAAGTTTTGAAGCCCTCACCTAGTGCCATCACATAAAACAAACGGAATCGAAATCGGGTTAGAAATGGCGAAGGAGTAGCATTTTGTAGCAAAATGTACAATATAGGTCAAAGGTCAAGGTCAAAGGTCACAACTGAAATTCTGTGTAGAAGTTTCAAAGCTCCCATGTAGTGCTATCATATAAAGCAAACAGAATCAAAATTGGCTCATAAATGACAGAGAAGTAGCAAATTGAACATTTTGATCACACACGGACGCACACACAGACGGACGGACGGACGGACGGACACACGGACACACACACAGACGGAGCCCGTTTCATAGTCCCCTGCTCGAACTGGTTCGGCGGGGACAATTATTTACCGCTATAATGTGAAGGAGATATTTGAAACTGAACATACTACAATGTTTTATCTAAATTCGAGTATACCGTTCTGTTTGTGTGCTTTTGTTTTTTGTTTTGGTTTTTATGCAGTTCAAGTCAATACTGCTTTTATTCTATTCAGAAAAAATACATATTCTGATTGTAAACGCTCTAAGAGATGGTATAGTTGTCCCCGCCGAACGAGTTCGAGCAGGGGACTATGAAACGGGCTCCGTACGTGTGTGTGTCCGTGTGTCCGTCTGTCCGTCTGTCTGTGCGTCCGTGTGTGATCAAAATGTTCAAAATGCTACTCCTTCGCCATTTCTAACCCGATTTTGATTCTGTTTGCTTTATATGATAGCACTACATGGGAGCTTTGAAACTTCTATACAGAATTTCAGTTGTGACCTTTGACCTTGACTTGTACATTTTGCTTCAAAATGCTACTCCTTTGCCATTTCTAACCCGATTTCGATTCCGTTTGCTTTATGTGATGGCACTAGGTGAGGGCTTCAAAACTCCTACACAGAATTTTGACCTTTGACCTTGATTTTTGACCTATATTGTACATTTTGCTACAAAATGCTACTCCTTCGCCATTTCTAACCCGATTTCGATTCCGTTTGCTTTATGTGATGGCACTAGGTGAGGGCTTCAAAACTCCTACACAGAATTTTGACCTTTGACTTCTTTGACCTTTGACCTTGATTTTTGACCTATATTGTACATTGCCTACAAAATGCTACTCCTTCGCCATTTCTAACCCGATTTCGATTCCATTTGCTTTATGTGATGGCACTAGGTGAGGGCTTCAAAACTTCTACATAGAATTTTGACCTTTGACCTTGATCTTATTACCTACATTGTACATTTTGCTACTAAATGCTACTTCCGGAGGGGACATATATTACGCGCCGCGTAATTTCTACTTTTCCTTGTTTTTCTTAAGATGGAGATTTAGATTGAGATTTTTTGTAAGATAATTATTAGAACCCACCTATGAGACATAAAAGAGCATAAGATGCTGAGAGGAATTCAAAGTTTATTTGATGAAAATCTGTTTTGGAATAACTGAGGTGTCAAAAAACAAGGTAAATCAAATTGGTCGTAATTAAAGAGGGGTCCCATCTTTTATTATGAGCTCTTCTTTTTTTTTTCTAGATGTCTCGGCCATTTCAAAACTAAGTTTCATCGGATAAACTCTGAATTCATCTCAGAATTTTATGCTCTTTATATTCCTTAAGAGATTTCTCATTATCTCACAAAAAAAGTTCTAAACCTAAACCCCTATCTCAAAGCAAAACTAATTCATCATTTTTAAAACAATAGAATAAAAAATAAGATTAATTATGATACATAAATTTCGAAAGCTCAGGTAAAACATAATACTCTGGCGTTCTACAAGAGCTGATGATGTATTGCAAACTTCACTCAAAACTATGTGCTCTTGATCATTATTTACAAAGTGTCTAGAGATGTTGAATTTCTCATTTAAAATTGGGTTTCCCAATATGATTCGTTGCATGTGCGACTGTGAGATTAATGAAAGGTATTTTGCATCAGATGATGAAGATGTATAATGCATCAAATCATTTCACATTAAACAACTCCAGTATGAGAAAGATAAATACGTATAAGGATATACACGTATATCTATTTCATTAGTTGGCGCACAGGTCCTTATTTCGGATAGCGGCACCATCTTTATGGCCGCTCTATCGAACACCACCTGCGACGTAACCAACTTGGATTTTCACACCACACCTGTTGGAGGCACAGACATGTACGATCTTCTTGACTACTATGAAACCGAGGAGGATATTTATTTCGCTGTTCGGGGAAACCGAGAGATCCGACGAATAAACCGGAACGGTGCTGACGAAAAACCAATCGTCAACTCAGAACACGGTTAGTTATAACTAAAGACTAGTTCGAACTACAATGTAAGGTCTATACCGTATTAAAAGCTTTGAAGGGGAAATTCTGTCCAAATACAAGTTAGCCTGATAAAAAAACGTTCTTACGAGTTCAACAGTAAAAAAAAAAAATGACTGAAATCGGATGAAAAATAAGGAAGTTATGACATTTTGAAGTTTTGCTAATTTCTGCAAAACAGTTCTTGTACAGTGAATATGAATATGCAAATGAATGAGCTAACCGTGTTATAACCTCACAATTGTGTACAAAAAAAATGATGAAAATTCCGTTTTTCTGACATTGAAGTCTGAAACATGATGCTATCCTAATTAAATAACTTCAGAATAGTGATTATTTAGATATACCAGGGGGTGTTTCATAAAGCTGTTCGTAAAGTTACGAACAACTTACGAGCGACTGGTGATCAGTTCTTGTGCTGAATTATGGAAATTCTTATAAGTGTAGCACATCAGAACTGATCACCAGTCGCTCGTAAGTTGTTCGTAACTTTACGAACAGCTTTATGAAACAGGGCCCAGGATTTGAGCCTCGGGCATAATTGCGTTTGAATAAAAAAAAAACTGGAAATTTCACAATCTTATGTACAAACTATATGGCAAGATGTGAGGGAATGACATGCTCACTTTGCCATTTGCACATTCACATTGACCGTTCAAGAATTGTTTCCTGAAAAATTAAGTGAAACTTCAAAATGTCATAACTTCCTTATTTTTCACCCGATTTCGATCAAAATTTTGCCGTTAAAGGGCTCATATAGTTTTGGTTGAGACCTAACTTCAGGTTTTTGATATTTTGGGAGGAGATAATGAGAAACCTCTTATGAAATATGAAAGAGCATGTAATTCCGAGAGGAATTTAACATGTATTTGATGAAAATTGGTTATGAAATAGTTGAGACACCCAAAACAGAGCAATACTACTAAAATGTGGGACCCACATTTTATTACGATCGCTTTGTTTTACTTTGTTTTTGAATATCTCGGCCATTCCAAAACCGATTTTCATCAAATAAACTTTGAATTCCTCTTAGAATGGCATGCTCTGTATACCATTTCATAAGTGGTTTCTTGGTATCTCGCAAAAAGTTAAAAGCCAAATCCTCAGCTCTATCAATACTGTACTATCCCTTTAAACTCGTAATATTTTACTTTTTCTTATCACACTAACTTAAATTTGGACTGGATTTCCCCTTTAACGGACGTGGGTGTCCGTCGAGTTCTATCATATTTTTTAGTGGAAATCCTCTCCAAGGTCAAGGGCGATTGGGCATATGTGGACTGAAACCAAGCAAACAGTCTAGTGATGTTTTAGTTAATCGCTCAAAAATGTCGTTTATTTTCAGTCATGTTCAGATTTGGCATCAAGTCTGGAAACGGTCATATCAATCCCACTCATGTATTCTAAAAAGAAAAAAAAAGGAAATGGTAAAAAGTAGGTGATGGCTTCAGTGCTATAGAGTCTTCGTGAGTCCGGACGCATAGTAATAAAAGCTCCTATTGAAAATAAGTTCATATAGAAGAACGAAAAAAAAAATGTTTTGCCAAGTGATTGGAATGAATTCTCAACAATTCCTTATAAGTATTTCAATGAATGGCACAATACAAGGTCACTATGTTGTTGACCAGAAATAAGTTTTATACTCAAATCAGTTTTATTTACTCCTGGTGAGAACATTTTAAAACGATGACATAGAATTATGGTTATTCGTAATTCTGCAAGATGTGCATGGTTTTGATCAGTTAGTGTTTTGTGAGAACATGACATGATATCATCAACTTTCTTACTTTTATTGCAGGTTTGATTAAAATTTTCAGTTTTTTAAACTTATTATTAACTATTCACTTTATGAGCTGGCACGAAAAAGGAGTGTGTTTGAGAATGACTTTTTTTACATGGTGAAGTTCTTGAACGTATTACCCAAACATAATAAAGGAAACACAATAGAAGCCTTTTCTCTCAAGCAGGCCGGAAGAAACTGAAAATGTTCAAAGTTTGAGGTCTGGAATTAATGAATATATAGATCCTATATATATAATATTAATCAATTTTGAGTATACGATAATGAACGTTTCAGCCATTTCAAGGTTTCAAAGTTTTTGTTAGATATCGAGAAATCTATTATGAATTGCGAACAGCATATGAAGAGCTTGCTTCCAAAAGGCGCTAAATCCATCATTTTTCAATGGATTTAGCGCCTTTTGGAAGCAAGCTCTTCATATATTCTAAGAGGAATTCAAAGTTTGTTTGGTGGTTAGTTGGTTTGTTTTGTTAGTTTTTTGTTAGTTTTGAAATGGCTGACATATCCATATTACTCCGACCGCTTTATTTGACTTTGTTTATGGATACATCAGTTATTTCAAAATCAATTTTTATTAAGTAAACTTGAATTCCTCTTATATTTGTATGCTCTTTTATATTTCATAAGTGGTTCTAACCATCTCACAAATATTTGAAATCTGAATCTCCAATCTCAACCAAAACTATATCATCCCTTTAACATTGATAACTTTAAGAATGATAACTCTTTAGCTAATGAAGATCTAAAATGTCATACACTTCTTGTCCTAGCTCCAAAGAGGCTACCGTGCTTTACAATTTACTGTTTAAATCACGCAGATATAAAATCTTTCAAGATCGACCGAAAGACTAGAGGACTGTTCTGGATTTCGATGAAAGAAAGCTTGCTGGAGTTCTACACTACCAGTCTGGATGGTCTGACGGACCCTGGAGTGAATTACATCTTTATCCTATTTCGTCGAACTGGAGTCGGAGTCGATTTGGAAATTGATGAAATGAATGGGTAAGCTTTTGTAAGTTTTTTTTTTTTTCAACCCTTTGGGTAACAATGGTTCAAATATGCATACATTTCACACACGGTCATATGGACAGGAAACCAATGTAGAACGCTTAGGGTTAATGTAATATAAAACAGTCATTTTGAACTGCTTATCGCGAAGTCGCCTTTTTACGAGAATGGTTAAAAAAGGATAAGAGCCTTTCATGTGACCACTATTCAGAATGTTTATTGTCTTTGATATTTCACGATACTTCTCTTGCATTACCAGTATTGGAGAATGATAATAATGATAGAGATAAGTACACGTACACGTACGTTATCATACTTTGAGTAGTTAGTTCATTCAACCTGAATACTTAAGACGCGTCCCCAAAATGTGATAGCAGTTATGCATGTAGTACAGGCGTGACTCAAGTCAGAGAGGTGTTGTTACATATATGGGTAGGTCACTGGCATTTTTTTTTTTTACTTCCCACTTACAATTTTACCTTTAAAAATGATCAAAATCAATTCAAGGTTTCCTCAAACATGTTTTGTTCATTTATCCATGTGCTTCCTGCGGTTAAGACTCCAGTGTGTCACTTTGGTATCATACATGTACTTCACTGAAAATTTGTAGCTTCATGACGATTGTGTATTTCTTATTCTATGAATGATCATGTTTACACCTAAAATGGTGGAGATTGAAATTGAAAAACACGATGATCAAATCCACCCCAAAAACAAACAAACAAGTAAACAAACAAACAAATGTTAAAATTCGTTTCCGGCACCTGATTGTTAGCCTAAAAAAATAGTTGACTCGTACGATGATCCCTTATTAATATGAATGTCCATACCATGGAATTAACGTGTTGATATTCTGTTGATTTACTTAAAGGTACCTTTTCTGGACTACAGATTCCCCCCAAACGGCCATACATAGGGCAAATTTTACAGGTGGAGGCGAGCTGGCCATTAATACCTCATGGGCCATTGTTGATACTGCCTTTGATCAAGACTGTAAGTAAACATACCTCATCAAGACAACACTTATCAATAAAATGATACAATTATTTTCTGCTGTCTCTGCCTCTATAGATATCATTCTCGTTATTATTTTCACTATTGTCTTGATCATCATTATTATTTTTTTGTGCATGTTCAGTATTTTGCCCGATTTGTCCTCAGTCTTGATAAATGGAAGGGCCCGAAAGCTCGAGAAGTAAAATCAAATTGTGAGGATTCAAAAGCTACGTCTACCGCCTCTTCCTATACTCTCACCTATATATATATATATATATATATATATATATATATATATATATATATACATGGGGGAGATAAAATTATTTTGTTAATATCATATGCCTGTATGTAATCAAAGATCCTACACTACGTGGTGTATAGGATCTGTGATATAATGTAGTATATAAACTAAGGACAGAGAGAGAAAAGAAATAATGAAAAAAAAAAACGACATTTGGAAATTTTATATTATCCCTATAGTGCCAGTAATGTACTCGTTCTTGTTTCCATGTATAGCTGAAAAGTATGATTCCATGTGTCCTCGTATATGTTTATATTTGTGTGCACGCGTTTTTGTTTGTCTTGTATTTTTTGGTTCGTTTTATCTTTTTTTTTTATAACGCAATAATGTACACCATTTCCATTTTTTGTTTAGCGTCATTTTTGTACTGGATTTCTACGGAAGATGAAATCGGTTACGTGCGAGTCCTTTCGAACAGCTTGGAGTTGCGGGCTCTGGACACTCACCGGTCGACGCCAGTCTTTCCCGTTGGCATAGCAACGTATGGAAACTTTCTGTTCGAAGTTTCCATGTCCACGGGTCATACTGTGACAGTGCGCCATCTCAACGGAACGCAGATCGCAGAGAAGTCCAGCCTTAGCCAGCCTGGGGGCGTCAAGGCCGTGAATTTCTATGCTCTTAGGATTATTCTACCGCGTAAGTATATCATACGCCGCAAACGGCCTTTTGACATAAAAAATTCTTTTAAAAGTCTTTCAGAAGAGGAAGCATAAACCAGATCTCCTTTGCTACCAATTAGTGCGTAACATTACGGTTATCTTTCTTTCTAAGCTATGATATCGATATCAAGAGCTGTAAAAGAGTTTTCGGAAATTACTTAGAATCCTTGACAACATCTTTATAGGGATCGTACAGTCTTGGTTAAGACCTAATTTCAAGTTTCTTTTTTTTTGGGGGGGGGGTGAAATAATGAGAAACCTCTTATGAAATATGAAAGAGCATGTAATTCTATGAGGAATTCAACGTTTATTTGATGAAAATTGGTTTTGAAATGGCTGAGATATCCAAGAAAAGAGCGATTCTAATAAAGTGTGGGACCCACACTTTATTACGATCGCTTTGTTTTACTTTGTTTTTGGATGTTTCAGTCATTACAAACCCGATTTTCATCACATAAACTTTGAATTCCTCTTAAAATGGTATGCTCTGTACTATATTATAAGTGTTTTCTTGGTTTCTCGCAAAAAGTTAAAATCCCAATTCTCATCTCCACCAATACTGTACCATCCCTTTAAAGAAGAATTCCACTCCAGAAGTTGTAATTTCATAACAATTCCACACAGAACAGTGCAAAAATTATCATAATCAGATAAGAAATAAGGAAGTTATCATATTCTGATATTTCACACTTTTTCGGGAAACACTTTTTGACCAGTTGTTATGAATATATAACAAATCAGAAAGTTGACGATGTCATGCCATCACAATTTCTTATTGATTTCATAAACATAATGATAAACATAAACATAAGAGTTTGATATTTCATCTTTATGAATATAGAACCTGAAAAATAAATATAAAATAGATGATATATATTTTGGAATTGAATTACACTTTTACCTGCGTTAGCTAAAAATAAAAATGTTTCCGAGTTTCATGAATAATTTGTTAGATGAAAATTTGTTAGTGCATGACATCAGCGACTCACTTATTTCAATATTCATAAGGACTGGTCAAGAAATGTTTTCCAAAAAGATGTAAAATTTGAAAATGTCAAAAGTGCCTTATTTCTTATCCGATATTTGCAATTTTTACAACGCTCTGCAGGGACTTTTCTCTTTCTTTAAAAGTTTATTCATTTTTGGGGTGGATTTTCTCTTTAATAGGGAGGGGGAAAGTCGATGGTAACTAACAATCCATAATACAAAAAGAGGGAAATTATTGTAACATCTTGGCCACTATTTCAAATATTTGCAATATCATTATTTTAAGATGATGACGACAACTTATTAAGAAAAAAAAACTGTTAGATGACTTCGTTGAAATGTATTCTGTTAACGATGAAACATCCCAGTATTTTGGTACAGTCCCAATCTTTAAACAAAATCCATGTTTTATATCTTTTTCTTTATTTTATCGATTCCCAATGGCATGAGTTAAGCTCATTTATTCTATTCGCCTTCACAATTTGTCTTCCTCGCCCATTCATTTAGTAAATCCAAACCTTTATATTGTTACTGTTCACGTGACAACTCTTTCCTTCGCTTGTGTTTTTCTCTGCTGGGAAAAATAACGTGTTACCTGAAACAGTCAACGAGCCAGTCAGTCCCGCCTGCCGGAAAGCCGAGACTGGTAAGCAACGATCACGAATAATGTCCTTTTGAAATCCGAAGTTCGCGTTTATGTGTTTTGTTGTTTCAGATAAAAAAAAAAATAAGGGAGAGTTGCGATAAACCACAGTCCCCAGAGGCTGTTTTCAAGGTTAATCGAATTGCTTATCGATAACAGTCTCATCCACCTGTATCTCAAGATGCCATATATGAATTATCATTTACTTTTATTAGGCTTATATATACACGTACTTATCAAAGACCTATCTTTTGAGTACTCTTGCTCAAATTTGCATGTGAACATTGTTGATTTTGTCATTATGATTTCATTTATGCAAGTGGAGAAAGAGATGCAATTCAAACTGAACCGAAACTTTAAATTCTGTCTGTAATTGAACTGATGATACGCTAGAGGTTTAGGCAAAAGATTTACTCTATTTTTTTAATCGCACTATATTTTAGACAGTCAAGATCAGATCACCGAGTCTCCAACCTCCAACCTCCTGCTCCTAACGTGCCCACCTTCCCGTACCCTATATGCCCACGGGGATGCTACCGTGGCGCTCGTGTCGTGGAAGCTACCGATGGTGACAGGGGAGAACGTGCCGGAGACGACGACCCTAGAGCGGGTAGGAATCGAAACGGAAAATGTCGGTAACTTCAGCCTCGGAACTTCGATGGTGACTTATCGCGCCCGAGATGATTCAGGCTGGACAGCCGAGTGCAACTTTACGATTAACGTTCTGGCATCTGACGCCGGTAAGAACAGGGAGACAGGTAGACTGATCCGTATATAGGCGATGGATGAATAATGATAATGATGATGATGATGATGATGATGACGATGATGATAATGATGATAATAATGATAATAATAATCATAATCATAATCATAATCATAATATAATAATAATAATAGTAATACTAATAATGATGATAGTAGTAATTATTATCATTATTACTATTATTATTATTATTATTATTATTATTATTATTATTATTACTATCATTATTATTATTATTATTATCATCATTATCATCGTCATCATCATCATCATCACGTTCATGTACATGTACGTGGTCTTCTGTCCAAAGTAGCCTCTACGATGTTGCTACTATTCTACCAGAGGGTCCTGCCAACACAAGCTTTACTGACCTGGCGTTGAAGGTATACCCATTTATGCACTGGGTCGAGAGGGGCGTGGTTGGTGAAAACATCGTGTCGAAAGAACATAGATACTTAACGTGATTCGAACCCGAGACCGTGCTTGAAAGTCGACAGTCTTAAATATCCATTGTGCCACAGCGATCTCAGCTAGTCAAAATCAGATATCATAATCTAGGCCCCGATACCGGCCATTCTAAACACTGCATGTTTCTTGTTTGTAAGCATGTCCTGTTATGATTATCGCATTTTCAGGATGTGAAGAGTTGTATGAGGAATGTGAGATATATATCAAAAGACTGACTGATATTCGTTCACCTTTATGTCGGTAATATAGTACATACACTGTCTTAATAAAAGGTCCCTCCCAACATGCTTAATAATTCATATCCCAGTGCAGTCCATTGTCGAGGTATCAGTGTTATATAAAAAAGAAGTATATCTATGTATGAGGAGAAAAACATGTCATCAAACGAAAATTCTTCACGATCATTAGAATAACAAAGACTTTGGTAAATTATTAAACTATGGTCATGCTTTGTTTGTTCTCTTTTCTCTTTTGTGTCTGATGTCGGTTGTCTCCTCTGGGTTCTGATCTAGTCGACGTATCGAACAGGGGTGTAACTGTGGCACCAGGCGGGGGAATCTCCCACAATACGCCCAAATGCAGCGGTCAATCCGCCATCTCCGGAGGCAGACCAAGCATCATCATCGGTTTGAGCTTCTTCATCATCATCTTCTTCTTTTTTTCTCCGTCAATAAAGATTTTGTGTGATTAAGTTGGAGCAAATCTTCAACCAGAACCTTTCCACTTTATTCACAATGACCAGAAAATTGTGAACCTTTAAAACAAGACTAGGACACGTTTCGAATTGCAACCAGGGGGCATCTAATGAAGTGTTCCGTCAGATCAGATCAGATGCGAGAATTAACATAGCTTATATCAGTTTGTCAGAAAAAAAGATCTGACAAAATACTTCATGAAATGCCCCCCTCCCCCCGAATTTGATTTAGATTTTGACAACAAGACGATGAGCGAAAGGGATCAAAATATCCATGTATGAATACGTTTTATGTCAAAGTTTCGGTATTGAATATTGTTTGGAAATCATTCATCCAACCACCAACAAGTTTGGAACATTTTCTTCTTGGGATGGATAAGGAACATTTGGTTGCTTGTGATTTGGCTCATTCGGTAGCGTGTCTGCTTCCAGATCCAAAGGACCCGGGTTCGATTCCCGAGTCAAAGTGAGCGATGTGTGAAATTATGTGTAATTATTACCGTCCCCTTTATCAGTAAGAGGCAACACACTCTATCCCTCACATAGGACATAAACATGGAGGTGCCGTGTGTGAAAGAGTCTCAACTCATGCACGTTTAAAAGACCTTGTTTCATTCATCCATCGCAAAGAGCAGGGCGAATGACCCGGTGAAGTGGTCCCGCCTATAACATCCAACTGAACCCAAGAGAAGACCAGCTGGTGCAGCTGAATATGAACTATCCAGCTGTCTTCTCAGATGAAAAATTGAAACAAACAAACATACCGAAAAGTAGAAAGGGCTTACTAACTTTATATAGAGGATTAGACGGTGAAAACAACTGAGAACGGAAAATGTAAATCGAAAATTGGAACATAAAGAACCTCCTTAGAACGAACATTATTCTGTTTGGATCATTTTTGTCATTTCCATGAAAACACTTCTTACTATTGCCAACAATAGCTTTTGGGAGAATTAACAAATCCTGAATCTTAAGACCTTTGACATCTGTTTAGTCGATCTCTGGTTTCTCTCAGACAGGCATATCATCATACGACAAATATATATATATATATATATATATATATATATATATATATATATATATATATATATACAATGGTGAAATAAACTTTTAAAGGTGAAATTCAGTGCAGTTAAAAATTAGTCTGAATAAGAGGGGTGAATTTTCTCCGCACAACAATGAAAATTTGATCAGAATCAGATAAAAATATGGAAGTTATGACATTTTATAGTTTCGCTAATTTTTCAGGGAACCGTCTATAATGAATATGCAAATAGTGAAGTGATACCCCATACAAATTGCCATATGGTTTGTACATCAAATCAGGAAATTTCAAATCATCACAGTGCTGATAAGTCTTCATAATCATTTCCTCTTGTATGTCAATCTAACCAGTTCCGTGTATTTTTGCAGCTTTTACTTGAAGTTCATATAGTGCCCCAAGGATGTGGTATTACACCCCAATTATCTTATTGGTTTTCATAATGGTTTTAGGTTAAAACGACTAATAAATGAGATAATGAGATGTACTTGTTCTGCTGCTTTTTTTTTTTATTTATTTGGGTTTACTCCATTGTCTGTAAATATGGTTGTTATGTACTTTTGAGAAATGTATGGTGATCTGATCGTTCACTTATGAATATATAGTATTTTGATGACCACGTAGTTTTGGTGTATGTCATTAACGCTTGATACTTGATTATGCTTTTCGAGTGTGTGTGTGTGTGTGTGTGTGTTTATCTGCGTGTGTGTGTGCGTGTGGTCATGTTTTGATATATTTTAACAAGTATTTGTTTTCAATGGTTAATTTCCTTTATTTTTACGTACTTTAAGTTTTGCATAGATGTATTGTAGTAATGCACCTTGAGTGAGGGGACAGCATTACACAAGTTCATCTTTTGATGAGGAATTTGTATTTTCAAGAGCCTAGAAATAATCCACGTTTCTTCTTGTCTCCTTTTCTGCTTTCTTGTGCTCGCTCACTTTATTTTTGAGTCTACACGTTGGATCAACCTCTCCGAAAGAGGGCGACAAATTTTGACGATAAACAACACACAGTATCATGGATTAGATGTATAAATAACCCGTTATGTGAATGTCGAACTCTGCTGGTAACACTGAATGAGCACCAATCTGTATGGCGTTAAAAACGCGGGTAAGTCATATATTCAAGATTCAATGATGCAACGAGAGTTGATCAGCGTCACTAAAGCGCAAGATTTCATATCGTTGTGTATGAGCCCGCAAGATTTAACGCAATATTGAACAGAAAGATAGGAATAGTATGGCCATAACAGTGTCATATGGTCATAACAGCCCTCCCCCCCCCCCCCCGGGTCAGTCCCTGCATACACATAAAATAAACCAGCGTAAAAGGACAACACAAGGTGGAATACTATAAAAAGAGACCCGCAAAAATTGAGAATAAGGGACAAGAATATGGGGGTACCCAAATATAAAAAGTAGAGAGAAGAGAAACTACGAGTATGACAATAATAATTGAACGCAGTCCTAATTCTATCACGCTGTCTATATCGAGACATGGGGAAGGAGAGATTGTGGAATGAGTCGTCGTAGTGGGCGTGTTTTACTTGGTGTCTAGCTCTTGGGCTGTATGACTCGTGGACCTTTTTTCAGTATCTAGCTCGTGGGACGATCCCGTCTCACCAAGGCGATCAGGCAGGTTTTCGCGAGAACATCTCTTGCCTTGTCCTGCATAAAGAAGGCATCTAGGCAAGATGTGGATATATCAATAAGGACTCTTTGCCCTTCACCTTGTCCTATAAGTAAAACCCTACATAGGCAATTTCGGAGAAGTCGCCTTCGAGCCTTCCTGCTAAGAAATAATGTTTGGGCGTGTTTGAAAGGGTCACGATAACCTTTCTTTTGATGGTAGAAATGTCACATCTTCAACATGTGCAATACTTAGTCCTTGGAGGTTTTATGATTGTTTGCCACAGTTTGACACTGACAGTACGTGTGATGTATACCGGCTGAAAGCTGTTCACCAACGTTTCAGAGATTTTAAAAGGCACCGTAACTGAAGAAGATAAAGCTAATAAATGCATTTTAGATGGCTCATTACCTGTTACCCTTCTCTTATGGGGGAGTTCCCTCCTGCAGTAATATTTATTTATTTATTTATTTATTTTTTGCATTTTCATGTTGTTAATGATGCAGTTTGGTGCATATTTTGGCATGTTTTATCGATTTATCAATTTTATCGACCCTGTTTTAAATAAGGTAGTATTATTTTGACGTAGGATATATTCTAACAATATGCCTGTAAGGATATCATTTAGATAAATTTAAAGTAAACCTATTTATTTTTATTCTCACAAAGAATATCATGAACACTGTCTGTTAAACAATCAAACAGAAAAAGCATGAACACGAGATTCCAGTGGTAGCGATTTTATGTTACAAGAAGGGGGGGGGGGCATGGAAGGCGAAATATTTAAACCTGAAGAAGCCTCGACTATGATTATGGCCGTAAGAACATTTTTTTTTTTTTTTTTTTTTTTGGGGGGGGGGGGGAGAGCGGAGGGGAAAAAAATCAAGTTTGGGTTACCATTATTGATACCAATAGAAAAGCCTATTTTCAGACTTCTGGGCCAAGTTTAATACAGAAAGAAACAGTTTACGAAAAACAGAGAAAAGGAAAAGATTCATGCAAGGACATAACAATAATATGAATGTGAATTTTTAAAGTTTCTGCACAGTAACTGCTGGATAAGAAGACTACTACAGTGTATGATGTCACATGCGTACAATAATGTAAGGAAAATATAAGCAGAATTTCACGTATTTTTACTTTTTGAAAAAAAGGTACACATTTCTTCGACTTGTCACTGATGTATGTTAAGGGTAATATCATTCTTCCTGCCTTCTGAAAGAGGCAAGTCAAGCGTTCTTTTATTATACGAGAAAAGTGAAAATATGTTTAATTTTCTTTGTTTTCTTTACGGTTGAACACATGTGACATCACAAGCTGTAGTAGTCTTCTCATCCAGCAGTGACTGATCAGAAACTTCAAAAATGTATAACTTTTGAACGGGTTGTCCAATTTTCCTCAAACTCTCACTGATGTGTTCTACTAATATTGCTACATTCACTCAATCCACAAGTCTATGAAGGTGGACATGGTGGACTTGTCCTTTAAAGCTGCAGCGCTAAAGTGCAGAACAGGTCATAAGGGTCTATCTGGAATGCGGTCTGCATTCATATTAATAGTTTTTGGTTTTACGGGTATGCATAAAATCGAATAATATCATTGCACTTTCTATTATGTAACAACTTTGTTGCATAATTTCCAAACAGTAGTAACATCTTGGTTGCATAATTTCCAAGTAAGATCAAAAGAAAGAGGGCTTATTTCACTGGAGGAAGCGACCGAAATATGGTTTCCGCTTTCACCAAGATGGCGACGCCATAACTACATCCGAGACGTCTTCAAAATGTCAGAGAAAGCCGCCGCAATCTATCCCCGGCCACCAGCCCCTCTGAAATTCTGACAATTTCTAATCTCTACCTACTCTGTCATGCAGCCATGGTAGACGTCCTTTTAGAAATTTGGATTTGCGCGATGATCCCACTCTCCGATGCATAGGCCTAGTCAGCAGTAAACAAATTAAACCAAAAAATCAGACAAAAATTTGGCCTTATATTAGGCGGCAGGAATGCTGCGTTTATAGCGGTTGGCGAAGAGAGCCGTGTCTTAGTCGTCACACTCCCTTACTCAGTCACCCCGATTATCATTTCAAACGAGTTTAATTAGTGTGAAAATCTTTACCCTAATTCGACGTTACAAACGGTCGACACGGTAAACAACGCGGAGAGCAATAAAGTCCAGAAGGACGGAATGATTTTAAGATTATGGAATGTCAAACATTGTTAAGTCACACAGATATAATTATTTCCATACGTTACTCCCTCTTGATGGTATGCTTTTCTTGTTGTTGTTGCTGTTGTTGTTGTTGCTGCTGCTTCAAATCATTGGAATGGATACGACGCTATAATTATGGCAATGCAAGATAAGTGTACCACCCTGCCTTCTTATCACATTTACTTTGTTTCTTAGAGATCCTCGAAATAGGCCTATACACACGAAATAAAAGCAGAGGCAAAAAAGCCCGTGTAATCAGTAACGCGCGGTCACCATATAGGTCATACGTTTGTAGTGACAAGTAACAGGAGATACGAAAAAAAAAACTTGTTTAGACGTCTGAGCATAGTGGTGAGATGGTGCTGACTTAAACTCACCAAGGTGCCTTGTGTAGGACTAAAGAGGACAACACCTTCTTTAGGACAATTAATAGGCACTTTGGTGCAATGCATGCCGAATAACGAGTCACCTTTTTGCCTTCTTCTTGTGAACAAGACGCCTTTGACAGCATGTTTTTCCTTCTTCTCATTATACGTACAGGCAGGTTTTAGCACCTCCTTCGTTTTCTAGGTCTAAATGAAGCTTCATGCGAGTTTTTCAAAAACTAGCCTTCGCGGATTATGGCGCCCGAAGCAAGGATTCTTGTCGGAATTCAACAAATCGCTTTTCCGCCGTCTTTTTTCAATTCAATTCAATTCAGTCACGTTTATTCATAATACTGCCATGGCAGCCAAATGGCTGAATTGCGGAGTAGTACAACTGTATACACAATGAAATATAAAATGTCATTATTGCATGAAAACAATACATAATGATCATAATTATACACTCGTACATATTATATTCATAGATAAAACTGTGAGGAAATAATAAGTTTACTTCACGCTGTAAGAATACATACTTAAACGGCAACAATCAACATGAATAAGAATATCAATCACTTATTTATCATTGACCATTATCAAAAGTATAAAAATTATTGCATGTCTCATCCTAAACTAAGTGTTTTCCAACAAGTCATCTTTTCGAACTGAACAAGGCGGTTTCTTCTCACGGATGCCTTGCCTACTAATCCTTCACAAGGTACCAATTGAATTGGACAGTATCGTCCCGGACAAAACGTGTGTATAGGCGACATCAGCGTCAATGTGTCTAACGAAGACGCCTCCCACGTGGGCTTGTTTTCAAAAGTTGCCTTCTTACCTTCTGTTTTAGGGCCTAAAACCTGCGAAAATGAGCTGTTTTCTTGACCCTTCCTCCAAACTTGACGGAGGCAGCCTCCGAAAAGTTCTTCATTTTATTCATTGGACTTCGTGAGAATGTTAACCTCTCCTTTCCAGCTACAAAAAAGTCCCGCCCTGACTTTTTTAGCCCCTGTTTGTAGGTTTTATTGCTTTTATTGGTGTTTGATTTGAGGACCGTTCTTGTGATGCCGACTGGAAGCTGTTCAGTATTTGCAAGGATCTAAAATGGCATCCCTGTTTGTTTGACCCGGATTTTCAAGGGCGAAATTCAAGAAGTCTTGCGCCTTCTCGTCTTCCGGTATGGTGACTGGGTGCGGGCTAACAAGTTCTTTCTGCCTTGTTTCAGCTTCTGTGTGTGATTGTATCAGTGCTATCAGTGAGGCTATGAACTAACCGCAAGCTTAAAGGAGACCTCCAGATGATTTTCAGATTTTTACATTTGAACAACTATAAATTAGTTGTTACTGAGTACAGAGTTCCAGAAGTTATCATGATTCGGATAAAGAATAAGAATATTTTCGAAATTTATAGCAAATTGCAATGAACAAAGGTGGTGACATGGCAGCCTCACCATAACAATGCATGGGTTGGGGCTAACTATAACTAACTTATAGTTGTTCAAATGTAAAAGTCTGCAAATCATCCGGAGGTCCCATTTAATGATACCATGATCATTACTCTTATGTTGCAAAAAAAAAATGTAACAGTATGTCACACACACACAAAAAAAAATTGCAATCGGATTTTCGCATTGATAACTTTCAATATGATTAAAGTGCTTGAATGCTATTTCAGGGTCTAAAAGTGTGACATCTTACCTATACTTAGAAGAAAACCTCATTCAATTTGGTTTAGTGGTCACAGAGAAAATGTGGGTCGTTGTAAAGCATGTCATGGGTCTGATTCCTCCAAGTTTAGCACTTGATGCTCTTGGCACTGTATTATGTGTGAACACAATGAACAGAACTTGGAGGGAAGGGAGTCCTGACATACTCTAAATCCTCATTTCTCTTTGACCACTGAAGCAAATCGGATGGGGTTTTTCTCTAAGATGTGGGTAATAAGGTATAGTCTCATACCCTGAAATTGTATATGGATCGATTCACTGTTATTAAAGTTATCGTTGCGGAGGGTCCCGTTGTATTTTTTTTTTTTGGGGGGGGGGGCATACGGTATAGATATGTGCCATACGTTTGATTATGTTTTCTTATGTTTTTCTTAAGATTACTTGGATAGTCCCACAAATACATATATATATATATATATATATATTAATTCATATTAGTAATAGGGGCCTATGCATGACATGCACTGGTTATGGTTAGTTCTAGGAAGATACATTCGAGTGTCTTTTGTTAATCAAGTTAATAAGTAATGTAGCAGTGATTGACATATTATGATGTAAAAGACAGAATCTTGCTTTTAGAAGATTTTTGTACGTGGGCTTATAAAAGTAAATATATAATCGTGTAAGCAAAATATCAGAAAATGTCATTATAAAATATGCGGGACATAATAATTCATGTATTCTTTTTGTCACCAGGGTAATATAGATCAACACAAGTCAACTTGCATTTGCATTGCACGCAATATGTCCATGTTAAGTTTGTATAAGTTAACAGTGTGCTCCGATTTCAGACACGTGCTGGTAACATCGTCGAGCGGGGGAAAAAAAGAGGAAGTCAACCTTTTTTTTTTCATGATTTTTCTCTTACCAAGAGAAGACCAAAAAAAAAAAGACAATGTTTTCATGACTCGCATGTGCAGGAAGGATTCATGTCTCATAGGAGTCTAATTTCACGTCAACACTGTGATGAATATTGCTTTTCCTGCCCTTTCTGTCCTGTATAATGTTTGCCCTGTTTTGAATTTGTACTTTTCATTTTGTGATTAGCAAAATGTGATTCAGAAAGTGTTTGCATCGATTGCATGAGTTGTCCAGAGCATAAAAAGCACTGCTTTTTAGTGGACCCCTCATTTTCTTTTTCCTGAGAGCATGGATGATGGTACAAGTTTGGTTTGAAAATATGTATACACCTTTTCAATGCATTAATTACCTTTGATTTTCATATTACAGTCAACTATTGCAATGTGCTCAAGATCTTTTCAATTTTCTAATGTTATGTTACGTTCTGACGAAGAAAAAAAAAAGAAAATGTATTGACTTGCATTGAATTGATCGTAATAGATGTTTGAGTTCCCCCTCTCCCCTAACTCCTCTCTCTCCCTCCCTTTTTCTTTCCTTCTTTCTTTCTTCCTTTCTTCCTTCTTTCCTTCTTTCCTTCTTTAGGACAAATCCTTACTGATCTTCAAAAGTTTGTTCAAAGATGCTGGCATTTGAACGCGCTGGAAACGTCCTATTCGCTCACGCCGGTTATTGTGCGAAGGTGCAAATTGAGGGACTATGTTGGCAGAGGCATAGCGCATGCTGCCGTCAATTCATTAAAAAGCCAGCGAGGTGAGATGGGGATCCATTTTGGACTTTGTATAGCTTGACGATCACTAGCACGCTTGAAGGAGAGGGAACTCTGTAAGTCATTAGTGGAGTGAATCTGCGAACCACTAATTTTCGTTCCATTCGTTCCCGACAACCAAAGTCGACATTTCTCCATTTTGAGCCGTCAAGGTATTTCGTCCTTATTCTCGACAACCAAGGTATGTCCTTTTTGTTTCTGTGGATGAAGGTGGGGAATTTATTAAGCAGTGAATCTTCTAGCTTAAGAAAGTGTCTATAATCTGTAGTTGTTCGTTTCCCATGAGGACCGAGAAGCGACTTTTGATTCCACCTCAAAAATTCTTTTAGCGTGCATCATTTAGTGTTTGTTTCTAGGTAAGGCAAGTCTCTGACAAGACTTATGGTTGACATTATGGTAATGGTCTCCGACCGTTAATAAAGGTGTGAATGACAGTCGAATAGTAATCGGTGCTACTCGGGAGTTTCAGCATTTATATACCTACTAGTATATAGGTCCATGTTTTTTGCGGTCTTGTGAGTGGCCTATAGTTGCCAAATACAGACTTCATCTGCATCTGGGTGGATGGATTGAGTTAGCAGATCTTTTTAACAGGTATAGGCCTACACTGCTTATTTTGTGGAGCCTTACGCAGCCGGGAAGGGGGGGGGGGGGGGGGGCAGTACCAATGTATTCTTCAAAATGCATTGCTAAACAATCCTATTTGTTTAGCAATGCATTTTGAAGACAGACTTTCATGTCTTCTTTTTTCATCTTCTTCTATTATGGTGTATGTATTTTCAGTCTTTCCGCTTTGATGTAAAACGCATTGAGCATTTAATCAGAGTGGAGAATGGCACTATAGAAATTGTATGTATGTATTATTATTTAACTGTAAAGTAGATAGTCAAATAGACTACACGTTTTCAAAAATTACTTTAAAGGCATAATTTACCATTTGCAGATGGAACAAAAACCTACCATTATTGCTTCAAAATAGTTCTAAAATGTGAGTTAGGGATAGAAACAACCCCTGTAAAAATTTGAACCAGTATAATCGATGTTAAGTATTGTTAAATATTCAAAATATGAACGATAGTTATAATAAAAATGTTTTCAGACTAAACCGTCTACAGTTACGATTTTAAGGGGAAAATAGTGATATCTCTTTATATTTTAGGCTTTATTGCAAAAATTTTATATGGTATGATGTTTTCTGATACAACTGACCTACACATATGCATCAAGAATGATATCTTGAACATTAAATATTTTTAAAATCACTGCTCCCAAAGGTAAACAGTACCTTTAAACAAATGCTTTGTCAAAGAAATGTGAAATTACGAATATATGGCGATATGGGGGGGGGGCATTGGACTTACCTTTGCGTCCTAGAAAAAGTCATAATTCGTGCGCAACTTCTACTGTTTAATTTTCATGATAAGCTTATCAAACGTCCAATGCTTATTTGCGTCTGGAGCATCAGGTCAACTATTTTATATCAATTCTGAATCATGCTAGCAACAGTTATGAAGCCTTGCGATTTGAAACAGCGATGAACAAAGTTCATAATCTGAATTACGAATTATGGTTTGAAATCTTTATTTCTGTAAGCTACTGATCATGAGCCTCTACTTTGTGAAGAGATATTAGATAAGTAGGCCCTAAAGTACTTATGGAAAGGATACTTGAATTGCTATGATCACACTCGAGTCACGTAATCCGGGGCGTATTGGGACACATGAAATTCTGCGAAGCTCGTTTGCAGACAGTAACGCATCAGCCCTCCAGCTAAAGCACGAACGTAAACAGGTACCTGTATAATGTAGCTATGTTATCGGGCATTAAAAACATGATCAAGCATGGAGATACTACTCAAATAGCTGGTTGAGAGCGTACACGAGATCAGGCATTATTTCGCCAAACACTTATGGTGCCTATGGCTGTCAGTAGTCGATTAAGTATGAATAATGACCGGTCATTAGCACTTTCAAGCCATGATGACCGGGCAAGATTAGGACCTACATCGTTTTATTTACCCGTGATAATGGGAATTTATTAAGCGACAAGAACATACTTCATCATTTCATAAAGCAAATATGATCATTTTGTTCGGGCGTTATAATTACCAAAATTCTATATTAAGGCCTCCCTTCGAAACAGTCAAAACACCGTCGGGGGTTACACTGTTCCAAAGATACCTTATTGTGTATTCAGCAATTATTATTCTTACTACGGGGGAATCCCGGGACAAAGTGAACCAAAAAAAGCCCAAAAATTCCCAGCTGAAACAGGAATACAAAGCAGAGTAAACCAAAACACTTGGTTTGTAGTTTTACCTTAGGACTATTTCCACTAACAAATGACGGTAGAATTTTTCCCAAGTGACCAATTTTATCAAATGATATGAACTTCAAAAAAGATGCGAAATTCTATTTTGCCCTGTGTTTTAGGGGCAAAGTGAAATCCTTATCCTATAGAAGTTGTCTTCAATGTGAAAAACCATATACCTCCTGCTAAATTCCTATGACCTTGTACATTCCTACATAGTCTGGAATGTTTTGTTTCCTATAAAGGCATACAATTTCAAAATTATAAAGAAGCAAGGCCTTCATGATTCTTTTAACGTGTTGTGCTTTCAACGTATTCTGAAACCATATCATTTATCGATATGACGTAATGTAGTAACAACAGTTACTGATGATGCACTAACTGGTTTCCAAGTGTGTACCGCATTACATATTGATAATGATGTGGTGGATGGTGAAAAACTGTCCGGAAATTTGAATGCACTAATAGTAAACTGTGTGGAATATTGTCCTAATTTCACATTTTAGAGCTCATTCTTCACAGTAGATGCAAATTATTAGTTAGTGTGTTGAGAATACTCTTCATTCTTTAACAGTGCGATTCAATCTGCTGTCAGTATACGTTACCGAAATCTTAACGGATAACGTAATTAGAATAGTTATACCGACAGTCCGAAACCGAACCTACAGACTTGGCCGCCATCTCATGCGTAAATACTACGTGCAAACTGGGCTCCATCTAAAATATATACACATACAACAAAAAACAACAACAAAAGTACTCCCTCCTTAATCAAAGTAACTTAAAGGGGTGGTATAGTATTGGGTGAGGTGAGAATTCAGCTTTCAACCTTTTGCGAGATGTACTTTGAAACCACTTTATCTTTATGAAATGTTAAAGAGCATGCAACTCTAAGAGGAATTCAAAGTTGATTTGGTGAAAAACGGTTTTGAAATAACTGATATATCCAAAATCAAAGTAAAATTAAGTAATCTTAATAAAAGGTGGGTCTAAACCTTTAAGGATCGCTTTGCTTTGGATATCTCGCTCATTTCAAAACCATTTTTCTTCAAATAAACTTTAGATTCCTTTTAGACTCTTAGATTTATAATTATGCTCTTTCATATTTCATAAGAAGTTTCTCATTACCTCAAAAAGTCATCGTCAAAAAATGTCGGAAACCTGAAGCCCCATAACTTTAACTTTCTAACCAAAAAGATTCGAAGTGAACTGATTTGGCAGGGCTGTTTCTATACACCTATTGATTAACTTGTGTGTGAAAATAGCGATCTGTTGAATCATTTTACATGAATTATAGCACACGTGAAAAGACAAAATGGTCACTTTTCGAAAGTCACAAAGCAGGAAAGTATTTTGGAGGTCTCTGAGAGAATTCTGATGCTGGTGAATATTTGAGTGTTAAAGTTATTTAGATATCATTCAGTATCTGACCTCTTTATGTCATAACATTAACAATTTATTATTTCTTACTCCATCTTATAAAGTGTGCTTACTCAACCACGACACAACGACTCGATTCCTCTAAATGTTTGTTTACACAGCATGTGCTGTTCCATGTTAGCAACAATATCTGATGTTAATTCTTTCGATAAAGTGATGCAGTTAAAGGAGGGTTAAAACTGGGCATAGTCGGTTTCCCTTAAAATTGTGCTCGTCCATCCGTAGAAATAGAAAGAAAAGTGTCAGAATTGGTATAAAGGGGTCAAACGATATCTATGATAAAAACTAATAACACCAGAAATAGTATGTTTCCCAGACCCCCTAATAAAAATGACTCTTGTGACTTTATTTATCTGTATAGCCATCAAAACGTTTACGCAAGGGTATGTTCTACTCGGATATAAATCACAAACGCAAAATCGCCATATAGCAATTGAAACCATGCAACTCACGACGAAAATAGATTAGTTAAGAAACTGATAAGATATCAAGAGCCTTCCTTTTATAATTTGGTAGATTACATATTGGTTAAAAAATATATTTAAATGTATATCTTTAGGCTGATTTACCACACTTGATCGCAATGACTTTCTTGACGGATCGTCCATAATCTTTGGTCGATAGAGACAAAAGTGCTCATAAAAGGGAAATTCAAAACTGAATTTTCGTTATTTTTTTTCAACACGATCAGTGGAAATTTGTATGGTTGATGACATCATCAGCTCACTCATTTGCATATTATCTACATCAATTATTGTTCGAGAACCTTTTTTTTGGGAGGGGGGGGCAACAAATTAGCAAATCTTAGAAATGTCATACCTTCCTTACTTTTAAACTTATATCAGTCAAATTTTCTCTATTTTGCTTGTAAGATGTGATTCGTTCTTATTCAGATTCACTTTTACCAGTCGAGACTTACCCTATTACAAAACCCACACATGAATCTCTCTTGAATGTTAACAACACCGCGAATGTGTCGGGAACACTCCCTTTATCTTCAAACAAACAAACAAACTAACTAACTGACTAACTAACTAACTAACTACCTAACTAACTAACTAACTAACTAACTAACAAACAAACAAACAAACAATCAAGGAGAAACAAAACATTTCAGTCGCGCTCCCGCAAGAACTGCGCGTTCTTGCCTTCAGCAATTACTAGTACATTATGTAGTTGTTATTTTGTCAACATACTACACAAGGAATACATGCATCCGTTTGTAGCAAGTGTTGTATTACGACTGCCCATGCTGGCAGCCAAAAAGCGTACGTGCCACGAGGCAGCTCGACTTACATGAAGTTTATAAATACATGTACAACCTAATACATTCAAGGTTTTGGACATGCGTTTAGGCATAAACAGGCCAATCTTATTGCATAACCAGTTTTTCCATGTAAAACAACGACGACAACAACAACAACAGCAACAACAAACCAACAAACAACGCCAATTTGACTACACGGATACACCAAACTACCAGTCAGAGCATGGCGCTTTATGGTCAGAGCGTCTCGTGTCTGACACCCGTTTGCAATGACCTAATCCTATCTCGTTTTGAATGCTGGTACCAGTCTGTTAGCGGCGACTGAAAAACGTTTAGAAAAAAAAAGGCGGGTCACTGACACTCACATACTTGTGACTGCGTTGTGGTTGTTGTTGTTATATTTCATAGTCCATTATTGGGAAAGTAACGTTGAGGAATGCAAAGTACCCTCGTTAAGTCATACTCATTACGAATGCCATTCTGGTCACACCAAGTATAATCAACTTGGTAAAACTGCAGAAAAACCAGTGAAGACGTCAAAATGAAACTGCGTCCCATTTTATGACATATATCGACTGTCAATCATTTTTTGGTCGATATAGCATCAATTCATTTAAGAAGTTATTTGACGATCCATCTTCAACTGTCATCAATTGTTATAGCATTGTTTATGGGCACGCCTCGCAACACTGTAGTCTTGCAGGTAATTCATTGGCGACTTTTATTTGCTTGCAGGACAGTAGCTGCTATGGCGGGGCGAACGATGAGGGCGGTTGTCATCGAGGAGCTAGGAAGCGCTCAGACGATGAAGGTCAACCCGTCTGCTCAAGTTCCGCTTCCAGGAGCCAACCAGGTACGACAGTTTCCATCGGCAAACTCCCCATTATGTAAAGCCAGTAATATTTCGTATAACCCTTTCAGAAACACAGACCTTTCGTTGAACCATAAGACTAGTCAGCAGGGCAGGCGGAGCGTTTTCAAAAGTGGGGGGGGGGGGGGAGGGACCCACTTCCGGGTTTCAAAAAAAAAAGTCTTCAGCGGAAAAACAACCTTACCGCGCTCACACTTCAAAATTTTATTCAAAATATATTTCTATTTAGTGCCACTTTCGTACTTCCGGGTTGACAAAAGTGTGTGTGTGGGGGGGGGGGGGGGGGAGCAAAGTGATGACACCTTATGTATTCCTTTGTATGGTGAACAAAAAGTGGGGGGAGAGGGGCAGCCCCCACGGCCCCCAGTTCCGCCGGCCATGCGCAGGGCCGGCAAAATTTCGCTCCCAGGAGCTAACCAGGTACGTCAGTCACGATCGGCAATCTCCCTATAATGCCAGTAATAAACATTTAACTCTTTCACAAACACAGATCTCCTGTAGAGAGTGTGCAGATTTCGTGTGTGTATGGGGGAGGGGGTGGTGGGTAAAGAAGAAAAAAACACGTCTAACAGCTAATGAAAACTGTGTTTTACATCACTTTCTAAGGTGTCTTTTTTCATGAAGAAGGGTTACGATACTGTGTCGAAAGTCGTCAAAGAAATAGGAACATCCGAATCGGTTGAGGGAATGTAAGAGGATGTCCCTACCACCCCCTTCCCCCCCCCCCCCCCATCCCCACCGCTTTATGGTTGGGACTTTGGTGTCTCAAAATCTTATTTTTGTGCACGTTTAGATTGATATGCAGGTAATTTAACAATAATAATAGTGTCCATATCATATACAAACATGGTATTCAACAACAATAAACAAACATGTAAGATATATCTTTATTTGATCAAATCAGATATAACAGTTTGTGATTGATGAACAATATTTAACGTGATAGTTTGGCAATACAATTCAATACAATACCAGCACAATATCTGGTTTTAAAAGAAGAAGAAAAAGAAAAAGAGGGGAAGGAGGGAGGAGGAGGAGGAGGAGGAGAAGAAGAAGAAGAAGAAGAAGAAGAAGAAGAAGAAGAAGAAGAAGAAGAAGAAGAACAAGAAGTTGTATTGTTAGAACGAGTCAGGGTCAACTGCGCGATAGCGGCGTAGACACCGAATCCATCGTACCGGCGTGGGGTATAGCGTTGTTTCATATTACATACAGTTCGGATGTCGCCACTCTATAAGGCTGCGGCGTATTTAATGTTAACAATATTGTACATTTAACATGGAAATATAATGCACTCACTGTTACATTACACATGTATACAAATATTTGCTTAAACTTCCGTGTGTACGTGATATAGGTGACGGGAATTTGAAGGGAAGGGGACATCCTCTAACCTTCACAAACGCAAACTCACACCAGGGAGGTTCTTTCTTCCACCTCCCTGCTCACACACACGCACACACACACATTTTATCGATAAGAACAAACGGAGCGAGCAAGCTCTAAAATTTGCACAAAAATAATATTTTAATGGTGGATGTCTACTTTCGCCATTTGGCAATTTGAAGGGAAGGGGACATCCTCTAACCTTCACAAACGCAAACTCACACACACGCACACACACACACGCACACACACACATAAACACACACACATTCACTCACACGCTACACACAAACATTCACTCACACGCTACACACAAACACACACACGCACATGCACACATAAACACACACACACTCACACACACGCTCACACACACACACACACACGCACACGTTACGTTAAGCCACTTACGTCTTAATGATGACATTCGAAATGCCATTTTTACATGTGAGCTATTTTAAACGAAATCAAACTTGTCTCCGCGTTTATTTTCTTTAATTGAAGAGTTATGTAGGGGGAACAAAGTTTTGACAAAATATTAAACTATTCCTGTAGATTTTTTATGATGTCATTGTTCTTATTTTTCGTTATCAAATCGGAACGATCCCCCCCCCCCCCCAATAAAAAAAAAAAAAAAGGTGCTGATCAAAATGAAAGCCGTAGGAATAAACGAGCTGGACCTTCGGATACGGGCGACGGGATGGCGCTGGTACACGCCGCCGTTTACGCTCGGCATCGACGGAGCTGGGGTGATCGACTCGGTGGGAGAAGGCGTCACAAGTTTAGCGGTATGTTGTCATACGTTATTATAATCATTATCATCATGATCATCATCTGATTTCTCCTTTCTCATTCACCCGGTGATCTGAAAAGATTTGTTTGTTTTTTTAATTATGATTTATTGTCCAATGCGGAAATTCAGTTTTCACATGGTTTGACAATACAGAGAGAATACAGTGTCAATGATATCATAGACATTGCCTTGTATGATATAGCACTTGATAATCCCGGCGGGAGTTATATATTCCCGAAGCGCGCAACACTGGGGAAAATATTGTCTCGAAGGGCGAATATAACACCCAAGGGACCGTAAACTTGGTTACTAAGTATATTATTATGTGGTATATATGGGTACACATCATTTCAGTCTATATAGTTATAGCTCCATCGGCAGCCATTCAAGTTCTGGAGATAAATTTATACCTGACGTCACGTCGCTGCTCGCAATATAACGATTTCGACTTGCATTAGTCACGTGGTTGCATTATTACCAGTCATCGACCATAGATCTTTGTGCAGGTCAATCTATGAGACTTGTAAGAGAAACGGTATTATCACCTCATGTGGTTTGCATTTTGAGAATGTGACTTATATCGCAGCTTGATGGTAAAAAGTGAAACTGTTATTTCATGTCCGACAATAGCGACGATGAATACAATTATTCCATTTCTAATTCAATTCAAATCAGTTCAATTCAATAGTTTATTTATCCCCCCCCCCAAAAAAATGATACAAAGCAATACATGTGTCACTTCGACTTCCATATTCTTATTGTTCGTACTGTTTGATTTATACTTTTGCATACTCTATACTCAATTCTCAAAGGCATCTTGAACACGGAGAGGTATTTCATTCTGCTAAACGATCATAAAGTCATACCAGCCCAGAAAAAATTGAATTGAATTGAAAAAAAAGGAAAAAATCGGGGTTATCCCACTAGACCGACATCCACGAGTCATACATCCCACGAGTTCGACATTGAAAACAGGTCCATAAGTCATACAGCTCAAGAGTCATACAGCCCATGAGTTCGACACTTGTCTAGGTAAAAACAGCCCACGAGTTCGACAGATACAACACGGCGCTTAATGTGTCGGTCTCGTATGGGCTGTATAACTCATGAGCTGTATCGTGGGGTGTATGACTCGTGCATGTCGGTCTCGTGACGTGCACCCCCTTGTTGGTAGACAATGCTTGAAAGCTGCATGCAGACACTACTCGTATAAGCCGAAGCTATTACACGCAATGTTGTGATGATCATTCAAAATGAGGATATAAAATAATCCATAATGATGTTTATCAAATTCACATGATCATACAGGGATGCACGAGACTTACTGGTAATCATTATAAAAGCGTGTATCATATTACTACCTGTTATTCTATAATCTGTAATGATTTTGTGGGTCGGGGGCGTTCTCTCTCTGTGGGTTTTATGTGGTTAATCCCCGTTATTCAATTTTGTAATGTATTTTGTTTTTGTAGTATTTCGACTGTTTCATGTGATCGTAAAGCAGCATGTTTCATCGTCTTCTTTTTGTTGGGACCTGCCCTGACAAGACCCCTGGCGTTGGAACAATTCATATAATGATTTGTGACATATTACCGAAATTTTTTTTATACATTGTATTGAACACGGAATGCAGAAATAAACTGGACTAAACTGATGTGGTTGACTGATCTCAACCACATCCATCATAGCACGTAGTACATGAAACAAACGAGTTTATGACGTCATTGCCTCACGTTTTTCCCTAATCAGTGGCAGATCCAGAGGGGCGC
The DNA here is from genome assembly GCF_964275005.1 of Diadema setosum. Classification (NCBI taxonomy): domain Eukaryota; kingdom Metazoa; phylum Echinodermata; class Echinoidea; order Diadematoida; family Diadematidae; genus Diadema; species Diadema setosum. The sequence continues at coordinate 7,111,599 of NC_092705.1, read as the reverse complement.
ACCGGGCTTGCGCCTCTCTTTATGCTTTTTTTTTGTCAAAACAAAAGAAATAAAAAGAAAATGATGTTAGGATGGCAACTCTTGGCGGAATGACAACTTCCAATAGCAACAGCCAATCAGGGGGCTGAATTCTTGTCGTTACTATGACAATTGTCATTCCAGCATGAGTTTCTGTCATATCCACTTTTTATGAAATGGGGCCCCGGACCCGCGCCCTGCTATTCGATACTCAAGTGTTTCAGTTCATATTCATTGCAATGATAGCGAGAAAAGTAGAACCTGTGACCTTGACGATGTCCTATATAATCTGTATGAAGATAACTTTTGTGGGGAAGGGTTCTGTATTATAGTAGTTGTTAGGCGATCGGAAAAAAACCAAGCTGTTTATGATACTCACGGAGACAAACCAATAGGAGATTCGTGAGGCGTCGAAATCGTCACTTCATGTGAGAACATATGAAGTTCTGTGATTCGTTATTATGTACGAACCAGCGAAAGATCACTTGTGACGTCCATAACGACGTCACCTCATTATGGTGATGAACATGAATAGATGACCCGATTTTAAAAGAATTAAAGAGTTCAATACATGTAACTTTTTTTCTGTCTACAATCTTTTTTTTTAAATTCTTATTATTTTGTTGTTGCTGAGAAAAGGTTTACTACCCCTTTTGATTGACTCTTTTGTTTTAATTAAAGTGAATATTGAATGTGGAATTCAATTTGCCTCTGACAATATTGCATATACACAGCCGGGCGACAGGGTGTACGTCTTTCAGCCAATCACAGGCACGTACGCCGAATATTGTCTAGCAGATGAGAGCCGAGTCTTCAAACTACACGACAAGCTAACCTTTGAGGAGGGAGCTGTTATGCCAAATCCCTACATGTGCGGTATCAGGGCTCTTACGAGGTAAAGAATTCTATCTTTTAGTTCAATATTTACCGATAGACCAGTTCGTAATTCCACTTTGCGCATGAGCAGAAAAAGGTCATTTTGTACCAACAAGCATTTTGGTTTGCAAATTCACTGAGATACGCATCTGTGATTCCATGATTATTCCTGTGATCCTTACCTAAATGGTGCTTACCAGCACATCCACCTGACAGCAAGAATGGTATTTCGCAATATAAAAGGTAATAGGCTGTTATTGCATTCAATACAAAAAAAAAAATGAAATGGATGCCTGCTAAATTGTCAACGGATGAGGTATTCTGATCACCTGATCTAAACGCAAGTTCATTCTTTGTTTGAACATGAATTCCATAAATTGTTATGTCGGGCACGCTTATGCATTATGCCGCTTTGAAAACGAGTGAAGTGCCTAACCAGCCGAGAAAAAAGAAAGGTCATTTGTACCAATGTGTACATGAGTTAATAACAAACTGGCTTATAAAGTAGGGCCTATACGAGTAACCACACTTTTGTGGCTTAACTCTACATCTTTTTAGCAGGATTTTCACTATATTGTTCAGGTTACATATTAAGATGGAGTAAAAATGAAAACTCAATTCTTTTAACCTTATACGAGCACTTCTTTGCTCTAATTAGTTTGTTCCTGTTTCAGAATTAGTGAAAGTCTCTCAGTTGCTGAATGCCTAATGGATTCTCAAATGGATACGATCCTGTTTCTAAAATGAGCTATACTTTTTGTTTTGGAAAATGGGAGTGGTTGCAGTGACAAGCAGTACTTCATAGGAGAGATATCAAGTCCTTTCTCACTTCGTTTCAGTAGTCCTCGTGTCCGACTATATTATTTCCTAATAATAGCCATGCCTACCTGTATAATTTCATTGGGTGCGTTATCTGTAAACAGTATATCACAACCAATTGTCATGTGACATTAATTCTATATTTTCCCTTTGCACTTGGAACTAGTAGTATTCTAATAGTTCAACTCATTACATGCGCATGGTATAGCAACAATCACTTTTATTTTGGAAGACGTGGTAAAAATGCTAAACACCATGAACTATTAGGGTCACACAGCACTGTAGTATAGACGCATGAAAATGGCAAGGACGAAATAGAGTTTTAGGTTTCATGATTTTGCTGCAGATATTATCCTCACGGTCTTGGTACTGGTATTATAAATTGGCAACCCTGAATTTTGCTGGTCTCCTCAGAGAAAGATTCGATTGAACCAATTAGTATTCTTTACATCTAAACAAATCATGAAAAAAAATAGTCTAATGTGATACATGAGACAGAATAATAACTTTAATCTCTTTATATAAGAATATGTTGCCAATGTGAAGGTCACTTTACCGGATTTGCACCGTAATCTTTGCGAGGAAAGTGAGAAGAACACGAAAGGCGGAAGAGAGATTATTTACATCAGCACAAATATCATTGACAAACGATATTAAATCTAGTGGCTCGTAAACTTGGCAAATACCAGTAGATCGACGAAACACATACCCATTTATGCGGTATTGATAGCAGTATTAAAAGTTATCACGTTATTGGATATACGTCGGGCTTTTGTATGTTTTTGTTTTTATCCTTTCTCTAAAAATTTACCATGTGCTTCGTTTACAGAGCCAACTTCAAAAAGGGAGAAACCGTTCTCGTCCAAGGCGCCAGTGGCGGGGTAAGTGTCTTTATTTTTTGTTAGTCTTTGCGTTGAACCTAGCGTGAAAAATAACTTGTGAAAAGCATGCACCTAACACCACAAGCGGCATCCAGGCTTGTACAGAATAAAGACACTCGGGGACGCATTATCATTGGTGCGTTTTTGCCTTTTGGCCTACTTTCATTATTTTGATCAGATTTGGGGGGGGGGGTGGGGGCGCTGTGGCATAGTGGATAAGACTCCCGACTCCCGATCGGAGGACCCGAGTTCGATTCCCGCCCAGTGCGCACGTCCTTGGACAAGATGTTTTTACCCACTATGTCCCTCTCCACCCAGGTGTATAAATGGGTACCTGGCAACGCTAGGGTAATGATAATGGCAGGGCCTCTGGTAGAGCAGTGGCAACACTGAAGAGGCTACCCTGGATAAATAAGACCATATCATTATTATTATTATCATCATCAGATTTGATTCGATTCGATTCGACTTTGCTTCCTCCGAACACTGTGATGTGCACACTAAAATGTTATGATATAAGAGAGCAACGTATTAAAGAAGCAATGACAGATATTGAAAGAAAGAGGTTATCGATACAGAAAGGAGAAGATGTGTTAGATTTGCGACAGACAGATATCGGCTGACCCTGCTTCGAATACAATTCCACATGCAGTTCATGTTCAAGTTGGCTTTAATCTCTTTCATTCTTAAATTCTTTGAAGGATAAGTCCACCTTCATATACATGCGGATTGAGTGAATGTAACAATATTAGTAGAACACATCCATGAAACTTTGAGGAAAATCCGACAATCCGTTCAAAAGTTACGAATTTTTACAGTATCTGCACAATCACTGCTGGATGAGAAGACAGTGCATGATGTCACATGGGTAGACCGATATAAGGAAAAAAAAATCACAAAACTTTACTTTTTGATTAAAGTGCGCATTTCTTCGACTTGTTACTGACGTATGTTAGGGGTAAGATTATTCCTATTTCCTTCTGAGAGAGAGTAATCGAGTGTTCTTTTGTCATGCGAGAAAAGTGAAAATATGTTGAATTTTCTTTGTACTTTCTTTATATCGTTGTACACAATACATCACAAGCTCTGGTAGTCTGCTCATCCAGCCGTGACTGAGCAGAAACTTCAACAATTCCTAACTTTTGAACGGATTGTCTGATTTTCCTCAAACTCTCACTGATTTGTTCTATTAAACTAAATTTGCTGCATTCACTCAACCCACATGTATATATATGAACAAGGTGAACTTGTCCTTTAATTCTTTAATTGATTCACTGTGATACATGAGCTTCAATATCTGATAAGAGGAAGACTAAATTGTTGAAATTCACCACGATGCTTCGCTTAGGGCCAGATGGTAAGGCGACTTACGATAACTCTTGTTTGCGGTGCCACGCTGTCCCGAAATTAACACAAGGTGGCGATCCGAGTATCAAGTTTTGAAGCATAAGAATGGTATATAGTTTTGGTTGAGATGGGGTTTCAGGTTTCCAACTTTTTTTTGTGTGATAATGAGAAAGTTCTTATGTAATATGAAAGAACATACAATTCTTTGAAAAAGGAGATCAAAGCTTTTTTGATGAAAATAGTTTTGAAATGACTGAGATATCCTGAAACAAAAGAGGTCCTAGTAAAAGATGGGACTCACCATTTATCAGGACCACTTTGTTTTGCTTGTTTTTCGATATCTCAGCCATTTTAAATACCGATTTTCATCAAATGAACTTTGAATTCCTTTCTAGAAGTGTATGCTCTTTAATATTTTGTGAGTGGTTCCTAATTAATCTCGCAAAAGGTGTAAACCTGAACCCCCATCTCAACCGAAACTATACTATCCCTTTAATTGCCCGTGAATCCCCATGTCAACCCAAACTATACCATCCCTTTAAAGGTCCAGTTTACCTTTGGGAGCAGTGATTTCAAAAATGTTCAAGATATCACATTTGATGCATATGTGTAGGTCTGTTGTATCACAAAACATCCTACCATATAAAATTTTTGCAATAAAGCCTAGAATATGAGGAGATATCTGCATTTTTCTCAATAAACCATAATTGTATACGGTTTAGTCTGGAAGCATTCTTATTATAACTATTGTTCACATTTTGTGTATTTAACAGTACTTAACATCGATTATATGGATTAAAATTTTTACAGTGGTTGTTTCTATCCCTAACTCACATTTTAGAACTATTTTTAAAGCACTAGTGTTGGGTTTTTGTTTCATCTGCAAATGGTAAATTATGCCTTTAAATTGGCCCGGACATGTTCAGCTGATGGTTAAAAGCCAATCAACAGCCAAAGCAGGTACGATGCATACCTACACAATGTCACACGATGGCACCCGAACCACACACGAAGGATACATGAATATGTGAATGCTTATATTTAAAAGAAGATAAACTTGAAGGAGAACGATGCCAACACGAAGATTTTGTCAAGGCTCAGGAAGCTCCTGCTGGAGCCTGAGTAACTCACCCGTCGCGGCGGTCGTACCATGATGGCTTAAAGGGAATGCGGCTAGTAACTGATCAGTGGAAATCAGTGGGAATGCTGGGGGATGATTGTTCCAATTCTTGTGGGATTCATTTAAGAGTACATTATATATCTGTTGTTGTGTGAAAATTATTTACTTCAGAATGGTCTCATATTCAAGTATTGTTCAGTTTAATGTTTCCTGGTTAGAATGCCTGTACAGTGACGGGGCGATTAAACTGCACATTACTTGAATATGAGACCATTCTGAAGCAAATAATTTTCACACAATAATAGATATATAATGTACTCTTAAATGAATCCAACAAGAATTGGAACAATCATCCCCAGCATTCCCACTGATCAGTTACTATAGCCATCCCCTTTAAGATGCCGCCTCCAATGTTTATACGATCGGAGCCAGATTTCAATATTTCCTTTTTATACGTTGTGTCCATCTTTGCTCAATTTCGGGACGGTATGACGCCTGCGTTTAGCGAGAAGGCTGGAGTCCGGCAAATACGCCAAGATAAATATGTAAAAAACCTTCTTCATCATGACAGAAATAGTTTATGGCTTCTTATTTTGACAAAGACGCCTTGCCGTGTTTCAACAGGTAGCAATATCCGTATTACTAGTTCCTTTCACTGACATTGTCTTCTAATAAAAGGCTGCTCTCCCTTTTCCTCCCTCCCTCATCACCCCTCCCCCCCCCCCCCCTCCCCAACTCATTAATATTTACTGCCCCTTTACAGTTCGGCTTGGCCGCTGTGCAGCTGGCCCGCGGTCTCGGCGCGTCGAAGGTAGTCGGGTCCGCTGGCAGCGAGAAAGGACGGAAGCTCGTGAAGGAGATGGGCGCCGATGTCGTGCTTGATTACAAAAGTCTTACCTTCAAACAGCAACTCCGGGTAAAGAGTTTCATTAATTCAAAAGTCTGCGACATTTTAACACTAACTTGGTGCAGGTGACAATTCACCTCGCGTTCCAGGTTGACTTGGAAGCATAAAGCGGCTGTGCAGAAAAGTCGCAAACTCCATCGTATCGGATTTAGACACTACAAAAACTTAGAAAATCACAGAATAAAGATTTTCAGTTTTCCTCAAAAGCATTGATAGGACTATTTGTTATTATCACCAGTACAAGTTAGACCAGATGATGACGTCACTACGGCCCCGCAAATCTCCCTTGCATACGGATCTTCACCTAATGTCTTTTTGACATGAATTTATATGATATATGTATATATAAAAGAAAATAATCTTCAGATTAACCTCTTTCACACTGAAAAAAAAAATAATAGCATTTTACACAGTTGGAATTTGGTTAAAGTTGTTTGTACTGTATCTAAAACATTTTCCTGCTCTGTCTGCATGACTGCATGTCTGTCTGTCTGCCTGTCTCTATATCATTCTCTCTTCTCCAGGACACGTTTGGACCTAAGGGTGTGGACGTCATCATCGAGACGAACGTTGACGTGAATTTCGAGCTGGACATGGAGCTGGCGGCTAGGATGGGCCGTATCGTGGTACGTGTGGATGTACACTCTAAAAACATCCGGGTCAGTCTGACCCGGAAGAAGGCCTGTTGGGGCCACACTCCGTTCCGGGTCAGAAATGACAAGGAATGGGGTCAGATATGATCCCATTAAAGGTAGGGAATCCTATTTGCATGCCTTAAATGAAGAGTTGTATAAATACGGTGGTATGTTGAAGAGAGTATCATTTTAGAAACTCCCATAAAGTATTGAAAGTGGAAGGTAACATTTAGTACATTTTTATTGACCGTTAGATTTTGAATTGAATTTTTTCGGGGCTCACCGTAAATTCCAGTACATTATTAGGCTACCTTTGCAGACCCATGCACCGCATGTGTGTCCATCATGTATATTTTGTGAAGAAAGTTCATCAAAACTTACAAACATTTCTATATACATTCTTGCCACACACTCTATATGCTATTACATCAGCTCTTATACTTTTAGATTTGTGTATATAGATAAAAAATACAGAAGACTGCAATAAAAAGGCTTAAGTGTGGCTGACACACAGAACTACTGAATAGGTGAGTTTTGTGCATTATTCAAATTGTAGATAACTGTTGACTTCCAAATTTCTCAGCAGTGGCCTAAACAAGTCCCCTGAGGTTCATATTTAATGTTTTGCTGCATTTTGGGAGGTCTTTAAAAGGTATCCCCTACCTTTAAGAGTCATGAATTTGGTCAGGGTGATCCCATTCCGGGTCTGCATGACCAAATTACAAGTCATTTTTGACCTGGAACGGAGTGTGACCCCAACGGACCCTTTTCCGGGTCAGTTCTGACCCGGATGTTTTTAGAGTGTAAGTTCTCAAAACTCTTCCGGTGGATTGGAGATATCTATTAGCGATCATTTACATTGTGTGTCAATATAACTTCTACTGACAAAATGTCATTGTTTATTCACTTTTATTGTAGTGCGGGTTCATACGCCAGACTTGTGTACTTATGCAATATAATACCTTTGGCGAAAGTTTCCCCTGATTGAACTACTGTAGTAGTCTGCAAACGAAACCAAACATTTTATCTTTTCTTTTGCGACTTAATCTGTTCTTAGTATTGTTGTCTTTGCCCTTTCATGGCAATATCAGCGGGTCGGGTTACCATAAAATATTTAATTCCAAAGGTCAAAAAATATTTTTGTATACAATCAGTGGAATTTAAATAGAAGGGCCTACAAGACTTAACTTTATGTCTTACGATGAATGACTATGTGACATGTGTGGAAATATATCTTTCTTTTTGTAACAGAGACTGAAGTATATATTTCCCAAACGTATAAGTAGGGTTCATCTTGCCCAATAACTATCTTTTTTTATGCTTTTCTTCTCTGAGTGCAGGTTCTGGGAAAACGCGGGCAGACTCTATGCACGCCGCAGAATTTGGTGTACAAGGAGACAACTGTGATGGGGTGCGCTCTTTTCTTCTGCGATGCGGTAAGTTTCTTTTCTTATCGACAACGGGGGCTGCGGACACCCCCCCCCCCCCCCCTCCCCATCTTTTTTTTTTTTTTTTTTTTTTTTTTTTTTTTTTTTACACAAAACAACGTTAGAAATGCCAACAACAAAAGTGATGGTAATGATTATTTTCACGCAGGCCTATATCTGTACGCTATGATAGGTTGATACTGCGAGGAGATATCACTGCAAATGCGATTGTAAGCTATATTACTGTATTGATGTACACAGTGAAACCACAAAATCCTGCGACTTTTTTTTTCGTTTTTTTTTTCGTTCAATTCCAATTAGATATTAACTGCTCTGTATCCGTCTTAGATATTTCGTATAATAATGATAATAATGATAACAATAATAATAAGAAGTTTTTTCTATTTCAGACTTGAGAAGAATTTCACAAAACAAAGATAACATAGAATATACCCATGTAAATTACAAATATGAATTAAGACATTAAAACCTAACAAAATAATCTCACATACACATACCATCTCAAAGTCGCTGATGCATCTGACATGATCATACGAATAAATTCAAATCTAATAAACACAATATGCTATTTTATACCAATGAGTTTTGAGTCAATATGAATAAGGAGGTATTCATATTTCCCTTACAAAATGTTTCCGAGTGTATTAAAATTGTCTTCTTTTTTAACTACTAGGCCTATACTCAGGCTAACTAGAAGCCCCTTTCCACCCCCCCCCCCCCCGACTGCCAATGTCTTAGTTATCGTTTAATAGCTTTTGATTATATCAAATGGTCTACAGTAATACTGTTCGGTGATTGATATATAGTCGCGTGACTAGTGCAGCAAGGATCAGAATTGTTATATTGTCTGTTGTGACGTCACGTCAGGTCATATAATTCCAAAATTTACCGGCTGCCGACAGGACCAGAATGAAATGATGAATATCTATGTAAAATCATGAATTATAGTACGTGCTAGTGCCTCTTCATGTAATATAACGCTTGCCAGCGGAAAGACATTTTTTTTTTTCCAGATGCCATTGAATTATTATCTCTTGGGGAAAATATAACTTCCGTGGGGATGCCAATTACTAGTAATCTACATCTCTTAAAAGGCAATATCTGTATAATATTGCCGGGTATAGTGAATTGAATTACTTTATGCCTTTTTATTTCATATCTTGCGTTTTGTGCTAACAACGACGTGCATTGCGTGACAGGAGCCAAACTGCACACTTTGTTTACGTGTTATATGATAGCATCCATTTTCAATGGTATACCATCGAATTTTATGATGGCATCCCCAAGTATGGATACATTATAAGGGTGAGCTATTACGAACAAGTCGAAGTTTATGATTGCCATAGGTGCCTATACCAAGAAATAGAACCTGACATCCGGGGGAGAAGGTACTGAACATGTGACCACTGTTATCACTCTCGTGCACACGTCGACCCAGAGGGGAATTTTTCAAGTGAAGGAAACAGTACAGGACTAATACAAACGTACCGTATGCCCCCCCCCCCCTCCAAAAAATAAAAAAATAAAAAAAAATACTCCGGGACCCTCCGCAATGATAACTTTAAAAATAGTGAATCAATCCAGATACAATTTCAGGGTATGAAACTATAACTTATTACCCACGTCTCTTACAGAAAACCCCATCCGATTTGCTTCAGTGGTCAAAGAGAAATGAGCATTTTTGTAGAGCATGTCAGGAATCCCTTCCCTCCAAGTTCTGTGCAGTTCCAAGAGCATCCAAGTGCTAAACTTGGAAGAATCAGACTCATGACATGCTTTACAAAGATCCACATTTCTCTGTGACCGCTTAACCAAACTGAATGGGGTTTTCTGCAAAATAGAGCTAAGATGTTATATTTAAGACCCTGAAGTAGCATTATAGACGGTTTAATCATATTGGGTGTTATCAATGCAAAAATCCGATTGTATTTTTTTTTTTTTGGACATACTGTATGATCATAGCCCTTGTACATAATTATCTAAACTGGTCAAACCTTGCGATCTACATTTACATTACAAAGAAACTCAAATCTCTCAAATCTTCTCTAAATCCTACACTTTGCTATACGCACTCAAAGCGACAAAATAAGAGACTTATAAAACGTTTCACAGAACTTTTCAGTTGTGAAATTTTCACGAAAATGGGACACCTGTAGCAACCGCAAAATGCAACTTCTGAACTTAATGATGTTGTCAGCTTGCTTCTTCGTTGATCTGTATACAAATTTTCACTACATTTTCCCCTTTCATTTTGATTTTAAGTCAAGACGAATAAGATGGCTCCTGAATCCGTCTTGTTCACACCTTAGCATAGCGAGAACTGTGAAGAAACGATATTGGACACCTATATAACACCTCCTTTTCGAGTTTGCTTACATTGTTGGGACCATTATGGCAATGCAAATGTGTACTGCATAAATTTGGTGAAAACATGCATGCACGTGAAACGTTGAAATCCCATAAACTGTCTAATTTAATTCTGGTTTTGATGAAAGATCGAAAAAAAAATGATTTTACCCTATCAACAGCCAATGCTTGATTATCGGGTGGAATTGCATTCGAACTTTAGACGTTTGTTTTTACCATCATTAGTATTACTATCATTCTTAGGGAGCTTTAGATTTTGACGCGCGGACGTTCAGATGAAACAAACAAACAAACAAACAAACAAACAAAAAAAAAAAAAAAAAAACATTTTCTGAGCATGCGCAGAAGCGCCCGTCAAGTCGATCTATTTTTTAGCTTGCGTCACCTGAGTTTTTCACTACGCGTACTGGGCTGTTTTTACGTCCGCACAGTTTGCAACGTAGAGAACTACTTCATGCACCGATCATACGGGCCGCCATTTTATTTTTATACGTTGCGTCCCAGCGTAATCTAAAGCTACTTTTCAACGCGACGCAGGGGAGAGGAGAACGTCCAGCGCACTCGTCGTCTCAAACGTCCGCGCGTCAAAATCTAAAGCTCCTTATTATTGTTATTATTATTATTATTATTATTATTATTATTATTATTATTATTATTATTATTATTATTATTATTATTATCATCATTATCATTATTATTATTATCACTATTATCATTATCATCATCATTATTGTCCCGCAGGAGACAAGGAAACGCATGAATGAAATCATCTACCGTGGTGTCGACGAAGGATGGCTGAAGCCATACGTCGGGACAAAATTTAAGCTGGAGGAGGTAAGCGAGAGTCATCTGCACGTGGAGAACCGCAAAGGCGCCAGCGGCAAGATCATCCTTCTAGTAGAATAATGACGCGGGGCACTTTCCGACTCCCCTGAACTATTTGTCATAACCAAAATGAAAACAACATCAACAGCAGCAGCAGCAACAACAACAACGACAAAATACCACCAGTTCCGAAAGAGAGATAGAAACAAAGTCAAGAGTGCATATGGGCTAGTACCAGACTTTACACTTGGTAATAGGAGGCGACGCTTCTATTGTGAAGATGATGGAGGCAACTCTTCGTGAATGTTCGTAATGCATGCAAACATTAAGTTTGGGATGTCTAACATTCCTCCATAGGCCTTGCTCGGCGCCGCTCTCTTTTTTTTTTCGAGGCGAAATACGAGGAGGCCAAGAAAAAGTTTCACATTGCACTTCATTATGAAATACAACTTGTATACGAGTGAAGAAACTCGGGATCTGGTTTACATTAATCGGAGTTTATGAAATATTGTTTCATCATGCCGGTGTGATCTTGTGTACGACAAACCCTGGTGAATTTCATCAGCCGTTGGCTACATGCAGGATCTTGTACGCTTGCAGATGCAATCACTTAAAGAAATCGCTCCTGCATAAACCACAGAGGTTCAATAAAGGGGACCTCCGGATGATTTTCAGCCTTTTCATTTGAACAACTATAAATTAGTTATACTGAGTACAGAGTGTCAGAATTTGTAGTGATTGGGATAAGGAATAAGGATGTTTTCAAAATTTATAACAAATTACAATGAACAAGGATGATGACGTGGCAGCCTCACCATAAGAATACATGGGTTGGGCCTCAAAGAAGCATAACAAAAGCAGAAGGCATGCACAGATTCTACACAGGTGGACTTGTTAAGCAAGCGGTATTGTAATGGAATTTAACACTGCTACATTTCTGACGTATTAATTTGAGCCTTCTGACATTGTTCAGTGTAATTTGTTCAATGTTTGTCAGAGTATTGGTTTCACAGCTCAAGGACCAAATTAAATTCTAAAAATCTATACGTGGAGCTATCGAATTATGTACTACATGATGTGAAATTATGAAAATCGTCTGGAATGTCCCTTTCAGAGATGGAGTCACAACAGTTATAATTCCTCTTTGATCCCAGGTTTGATGCCGCCACTAAAAAGTTTTTGAAGTATGCACCAAACTGGATCTGCCTCATATAGATAAGAAGACAACTGATTCATGTCTCATTGCATAATGACCAGCCACTCTCTAAGGAATATGTCTTTTTCATTCGCTGTGTGATTACTTTTCTCATCCCTACTTTTAAAAGACGCATGTATTATAATTAGGGAGGGGGCCATCTCCCTGATATGATGTATAAGATACATACATGTAATGGTACATACACGGGAATATGTGAATTAGATTGAACTAATCTGACATATCAATCTGTAAAGAACTAGACGATTAAGCCATATCAGTTTTATTTATTGGAATTAATCGGTACAGTTTCAAACACTTTCAAAACATACAGCTCTGACTGACACATTTGCGTGTATTTTTTTTTTTTTTTTTTTTTTTTTTGGGACGGGATTGTTATATCGTCGCTGGGGCGATAAGACCTCGTATCTACAAAATGTCAAATGTTCAGGAGAGCCAAAAAACATGGCGGCCAAAGCACTGTGGCGAATGGGATAGCCCGGCTTTCCTTTGACATGCCGTGGTGGCTTCATTTTTGGAGTAAGACAGTTGGGATTTGGACAGGACATCACTTAACCCATTATTTGACCATTAATCCAAAAAACTCATTTTCACCAAAATTGCAGATATAAGGCCTTATCACCCCAGCGACGATATGTTTTATCATTACGCAAAATTTCATTTAATTTACTAAATTAACGAGCAAAATGTACCAGATGTTATGGTGGAGTTCAAAATGAATCTTCAGATTGTAATCTTCAGATTGCTAAGAAAGACGGAGTCATCAAACCCCGACCTTCAGACAGAATGGTACCTGTGGAATTATTTTGTGCATCCCTGGAAAAATGTTCTGCTTGAATGAGTGTAGCCAGTAAATTGGAACTCAATTCAATTCAATTCAATTCAATTCAATTCAATTCAATTCAATTCATTTATTTCATTCTCATTTCTTTTCCAGCAATACATAACTCCAGCTTTTGCACCTCCTTGAATTAAATAAATCACCACTTCATTTTTGTTCGATTCATTTCCTGTAAAGTTATATTTATTATGCTACAAAAATTAACGAAAAGCCAATTATAGCAAACACATAATATACTTGTTCATGTACACGCATATGTACAAGTAGCCTACATACTATTACTGTGATTATCATAATTAATTTCATTATTAGATATGTACATAATACCTCAATAAGACAATACATGTAATAGATAAATAGGCCTTTTTATAGTAATAACCGATGTATATTACATTAATTAACACCGTATACGGTGTGACGTTAATGTATTCCATGGGATATATATCGCGTTTTTAAATGTTACGCGTATATCTTTTCGAATCTGTAAATACACACATACGAGTATATCTTCACAGAGATGGATAAATAAACGGATAAATCGAACAGCTGAATTTGCCTGTGTCTTTGCAGGGTACTGTACAGAGGGGGAAATATATGTGTCGGAGAAACTGTGATACAGCGTGATGGACACATTAAAAAAATATCTAACTTTTGCTGACTGAGCACTATGAAATTCAGAGGGCTGAAGAAACGTACACAAAAGTTATGCGAATTACCTAACCACCAAGATAACTTTGCACAAAATAATGTCACCCTGCCAGTAAACCAGTCCCAAAACGGTTTATTTTCACACTTGTGTTTGTGTGTGTGTGTGTGTGTGTGTGAGTGTGTGTGAGTGTGGGGGGGGGGTGGTGTAGGATTGGTGAATCTGGTCACTGTGCTTTAACCGTTTAAATTCTTGACCTAGGATGCAATGCAAATAATGCATGTTGACTTATTTTCCTGTATGTAAATACGAGACATGTTTTAGAATATATCTAATACACATGACCATGTACTATTTTTTTCTTCAGATTACTTGGATGCCCCCCCCCCCCCACAAAAAAAACTCAAAGAAAAAATTCTTCGAAACCAAGATTCTGCTAGTGACATCATCTGTCAATCATTGCTAAAGCAGAATGATTGAAACGATGGTGTTTGGTTGAGCTGGGGTATTCAGATTTTAACATTTCTGTGAGATGATTAGAAACCACAGTGACTTATGAAATATCAAAGACAATACAATTCTAAGAGGAATTAAAAGTTTGTTTGATGAATACCGGTTTTGAAATGGCTGAGATATCAAAAAACAAAATAAAACAAAGTGGTCCTAATGAAAGGTGGGTCCCACCTTTTATCAGGACCTCTTTGTTTTGGGATATCTCAGTCATTTCAAACTCGATTTTCATCAAGTAAACTTCAGTTCCTATCAGAATTGTATGCTCTTTAATATCTCATAGGAGGTTTCTCATTATCTCACACAAAAAAAGTTGGAATCCTGAAACCCCATCTCAATAAAAAACTATACTATCCCTTTAACAAAAGGCATTGAAATAGAACTTCCCCTAAAACGAGCGTAACTTGAATGTTTCCCACGGAAATGTCTTTGTTAATCATAAAATCATTCATAATATTCATTACATGGAGACATGCAAATTGCGGCAAATGGGAAGAGGCAGGCCGTACCTCGTAACATCGGGGCACGGAAGCGCATGTGCAAAGGACAATGAAGTTGCGTACAGTTTTGCAGACAAGGGCGGTGAGTTAGCTCAGTCGATATAGCGCGTCTGCCTCCACGATCCAAAGGGCCTCGATTCGATTCCCGGGTCCCACTGGGCAATGGTGTGTGTAATTATACCGTCCCCTCTAGTAAGAGACATAACACTCTGTCCCTCGGATAGGACATAAAAGTAAAAATGGAGTTCCCCTGTGTGATAGAGTCACAACTCATGCACGTAAAAGATCCCGCTTCATTTATTCATCGCAAAGAGCAGGGTTTGAAGTGATCCCGCCTGGTGAAGTGGTCCCGCCTTTCATCCAACTGGACCCCGTATAGAAGAAATTAATAAACCAGCTATTGCAGCTGATTATGGGCTATCCAGCCATCTTCTCAGATGGAAATTGGACAAGCAAGAAAGCAAGCAAGCAACATACAAGCTCTAGCTAGCTTGTGATGGGCTTTGGATGGTAGTTTATTGTGCAATACACAGTATCAGTGTATATTGCCGCAACGTAAATTCAAGTTATTAAAAGGCACGCACTGAGTTTAAAGTAGCCTAAATGATTGTTATACTTGACAATACCTCTACAATACCAGAGAGGTGATCACCTCTGACAATACATAGACAATGAATGACTGTAGTTATCTGGAGCCCACCAGGGTGTAAAAATGCTAATTCAAGGCGCATATCTGTAAGCCCCTTGAATAAATCTCTACTGATCATGGACTACAGCCCTCCTCCATATCATTTCAAACCCTTTGGATTAACCATTCGGTCTGTAGGTCCTCCATATGTCGGCCTACATTTGACTCCTGTAAGTATTTTGATAAAAGTCATGTATATCAGTTTGCCTTTACAGAGACAGACATTTTTTTAGTCCATGGGCCAAGACCCGAAAAATGGGTTATTGGTACCACCTGAGGTGGCAAAACCTTTTTGGTGTCATTTTGTTTGTCGGACATAGATATGCTCATCAAGCTATGATGGCATTTCCAAATGAGTAGCTTAGTCATAATAAATGAATTTTTAACCAATTTGGTCTCGTTTTTATATCCCTATACATATACTTCTGAATCGAAACTAACCGCTATACAAAGAAGAGCACTGTCTTCTGTATGTCCACAAGTGTTCTGTTGTAAACGCGGTGCGCGTAGTCTTTATTCAAGGCAGCGAAGGGAATATCCAAAGGGTTATGATGTCCACAGCTGTCCACGCGGTGCGCTTAGTCTTTATCTAGAACAATGTACCGTTATCATATCTAAAGTTCCTAATAAAAGGGATTATCTATACTGTTTTTATACTACCCTCTCAACAAATACATAAGTTTTAAACAAAAATCACTCTGTTCATTTACAATATTAGTTATTATAATGTATTGTAGTGTACCAGTACATTGTTTTTGCATTATCTTTCATTGTTGGATGGAAATAAAGCGACATTGGCGTGGTATTATCGTTTTCACCGTAGCGTTTTCACCGGAAAATGATAAATACAGTTGAACCTCTCTTATCCGGCCTCCCTTTATCCGGATCTCTCTATTATACGGACGCAATCTCGCCGTGATTTTTTTTTTTAATAATTACGGGAGGAAAGGAAATTCCCAACTCCTTGACAACTCCTACCCAAACATACATGAATTACATATTACTTCCAACATGATTAACATACATTACATCAAATTTCCTTCCAAATTGCTTACCTCCAGACATTTCAACATCCCCAAACATCTCCAAATGTAACAATGAAAAGGTTGCAGTATACACATTACTACATGTGGTACTACAATGGGCTACATCAGTACATGATTGTGTATGTATATGTACATGTATAAAGCATTGAGTCTCCCGTATCCGGCCAAATCCCTTATCCGGATGAGCCCCGGTCCCGACTTGTCCGGATACGATAGGTTAAACTGTAATGGAAAAATACGGTAAAATTCACGAGGAATTGCTTTGTTGTTGTTGTTGTTGTTTTTTAGATAAAGGGATATACACTGAATGATAAGCTTTGGATATTCCCTTCGCCGTCTTGAATAAAGACTAAGCGCTGTGGACATCATAACAAGAAGTGGCATCCAGATGCAAACGTAAAATCAATATACTAAAGAGTTTAACTCATGTGAATTGGATTAGAGGCTCCAATGATTTACTGTCTGTATATAGAGCAATAATTTCTTCTTTGATAGATTACGCCTGTGAAGCATATGATTCAGCTTCATCGTATGTAAAAAACATTCTCAATTCAGTACAATACCAAGCTCTCAAAATCTGTCTAGGAGCCAGTATAGGCACCTCTCTGACAACCCTGCAAGTAGAATCAGGTGAATTACCACTAGATCTGCGTAGGCAGATGTTGACTGCTCAATTCCGTAGGCACATTGATACTGTTCCAAACCATCCCTTAATACAGGATATCAAAATGTGCTGGCAATTTGATTTTTACGAAAGTGAAAATCCCCACAACCCTTTCGGTGAAAGAATCCTGAAAAGTGAAGACATATTATTTTCCCAATGTATGGAAAAAGTACAACCTTTTCATCAACCGTTTTGGCACTGGCAGATGCCAGCAGTGTCCATGGAGTTAAGTTCAGACATGATGTTATCAAAGTGTGATCATGTTATACATCAGCAGCAAATGGCTCTTGAATTGATAAACAGGAAATGGCAACATTATGTTCATGTATTCACCGACGGCTCAAAGTGCCCCAAAACTTGCAAAGTGTCCGCTGCTTTTTATGTTCCTTATTGGAAGTATGCACAAGCAAAACGCATACAAAACTTTACGTCTGTGTACAGAGCTGAACTGATTGCTATTATTATGTCTTTGATCTGGTTAGAACAAGTCTCGAATTTGTATGCTGGAGTGGTTATTTTTTGTGATTCATTAAGTGTTTTACAGGCTATAAATTCAAATAAGCCGGAGAGTTTTGTAAGTGAAATTATTATAAGATGTACGGAATTGAAATATAAAGGAATAGATATAAATTTTGAATGGATACCCAGCCATTGTGGCATTAATGGAAACGAAGTCGCGGACAAAGAGGCAAAAGCTGCTTTGTGTCGAAATGTTATCGATATTGAAAATGGTTTGAATATGGCAGAATGTAAATATATACTTAGAGAGCACTTTATGGAAAAATGGCAAAAACGATGGGAAAAAGCAGAATCTCCACTGAAGTTGATACAAAAAACAGTTAAGAAAACTTTTCAATGTTCCCTAAGCAACTGGAAGGAACAGTCTATTATGCATAAATTGAGAATGGGAAATATTTCTTTGAATTATGATTTGTTTAGATTGAATATCCATGAAAATGGAATGTGTCCGAACTGTCCAAATATTTTTGAAACAGTCACTCATTTTTTATGTGAATGTCCAAAGTATATAATAGAAAGAAGTATGTTATTAGCAGAAATAGATACCACTGACGTGCGTCATATTTTGCTGTTGGTAGGAATTACTAACTCAAAGCATATGCGTGCTTTTGTTCAGTATGTCCAGAGGACAAAAAGATTTACTCAAACACATAATTTTACTAGATAAGTACTGTACGAGCTGAAATTTTCGCGTACAGATATTTTCGCGAATTGCTACTAGGAGAACATTTTCACGTGTTGTTAATTTCGCGGTTGCGAGGTCTAACTGTGCTTATCTGTTCGCATGTTGTTATTTTCGCGTGTTGTTATTTTCGCGGTTCAAAGGCGATTCGCGAAATTCGCGAAAATAAAACCATCGCGAAAATTTCAGCTCGTACATACTAGTATATGTCTTGACTTAATTTTGCACATTGCACACAGCCCAGATGTTTGCTTTATATCTTAGCGTTGTTTTGTTTTTCTAATTTCATGTACATTTGTGATAAAATTCGCGTTAAATACTCCCGATTAATCACGTGCACCGATCGAGCCCCTCTCGTGTATTGGAGTGGCCTAGGCAGGTGGACAGCCAATCACGGCCCCTCCTTGCCGAGAAGTCTGCTCAAGGTACCGAGCCGGACTGGCCAGAAAATACGATCGTCGATTGGGCAACTCGAACCGAGGCCAGTGAGGGAGATTTATTTGATTTGATATGATATATTAATTTTGATTTATTTGCAATAAAATGAAAATAATATAGGGTAAAATTTGGAAATTTATAGAAATTTTATGAATATAGATTTGGCGTAAATATTCCTCGAGGAATGATAAACGCCAAATAAATTCAAATAACAACAACAACAACAACATAACATTTGGATATTCCCTTCGATGCCTTGAATAAAGACTAAGCGCAGCGCGTTTACAACAGAACACCTGTGAACACATACAGAAGACAGTGCTCTTCTTTGTAAAGCGGTTAGTCTCGATTCAGAAGTATAGGGATATAACAACAAGACCAAATTGGTTAAAAATTAATTTATTATGACTAAGCTACTCATCTGGAAATGTTATCATAGCTTGATAAGCATATCTATGCCCGACAAACAAAATGACACCAAAAAGATTTTGCCACCTCGGCTCAGGTGGTACCAATATCTGGCCTGGCCCATGGACTATTTGAATTGTATTTTGTTTTCGCGTCCTTAGATTATGCTGGTGCCAGTCGTTATCAAACACACTTAAGTGGAAACGCATTTCGAATGGTGCAGGTATGATCATTATGTCGCCATTATTACCAAACGGGCATGCGTTCTTTCGCTCACTCCAGATTAGGGAAAATGCGCAACGTCATATGAATGAACCTCGCAGAGTGCTGAATCAGATAATGGAGTTAGGATGCCGTTTCATCTCTTTCCGTTCTGAATTAGTGGCAGTCATATTTGAACTCTAGTCGAACCGCCTTTAACCCCTTTGTATTCGTGCCAGGGACTTGTATGGGCAGCGTGTACAATGCTATGGGGTTTTATGTGCCAGTCAACACTCGAAGTACATGAAGGGATAAAACGCATTTGAAATAACACGAGGGCGGAGGTGGGCTGGGCTTTTTAATTGAGGTGGGATTCAGGTTTTAATTTTTCATTAATTTGATGATTAGAAACCACTTAGGGCCTGTATGATATACTAAAGAGCAAATAGAAAAAAGAAAGAAGAGGAAATTCATTTGAAGAAAATTGGTTTTGAAATGGCTGATATATTCAAAATCAAAGAGGTCCTAATGAAAGATGGGACAAACCTTTAACTAGGACCACTTTGCTATACTGTTTTTATGGATATCTCAGCTATTTCAAAACAGATTTCCAGCAGACAAACTTTTAATTCCTTTTTACATTGTATGCTCTTTAATATTCATGTAAGTGGTTTCTAATTACCTCCCTTTAAAAACCTGAATTTACATTTCAAACAAAACTACCATCTCTTTAACGGCTCTCGAACTTTTCTCAGACCATAAAACCCGCTACATGCACTAATGCATTATCATTTTCTTTCCTATTTAAATGCGCCTGTAACTCTGCATGTTTGAGATGACTTTCTTAATAGATAACATAAGCAAACAGAATTGTACCAGTTGTTTTTTCTCTCCTGGCACACTAACACTGGTGATGGATTGAGTATACTTCAATTACGCTCCAAATGAAAGTGCTTTAAGGCCAGTGGCGTACCGTGGGTCAAGACATTGGGGGGGGGCACCTCGTGGCAGCAACATCAGAATTGCATAACGTAACAATTAAATGCGAGCGAGCGGAGCGAGCGAGCTTGAAAATTTTGACATTTTACAGTCCCCAAACTGCCGTTTGTAGCTATGTATAATAATATATGTATGTTGTATGTATATATATATATATATATATATATATATACATATATATATTTGCTTTGGAAATTAAGGGGGTTGCACCGGGCGCAACTGCTGGCAGTTGCTGGCAGTAACATCACGAGAATGGCATAACGATTAAATGCGAGCGAGCGAAGCGAGCGAGCTTGAAAATTTTGACATTTTACAGTCCCCAAACTGCCGTTTGTAGCTATATTTTTTCGCTTTGGAAACTCGGGGGGGGGGGGCGCACCGGGTGCAACTGCTGGCAATTACTGGCAGTAATATCAGGAGAATGGCATATAACGGTTAAATGCGAGCGAGCGAAGCGAGCGAGCTTGAAAATTTTGACATTTTATGTTCCCAAAACTGCCGTTTTTAGGTATATTTTTTCGCTTTGGAAATTAAGGGGGGTGCATCGGGTGCAACTGCTCGCAATTACTGACAGCAACATCAGGAGAACTGCATAGCGATTAAATGCGAGCGAGCGAAGCGAGAGAGCTTGAAAATTTTGACATTTTACAGTCCCAAAACTGCCGTTTGTAGCTATATTTTTTCGCCTTGGAAATTAAGGAGAGGGGGTGCACCGGGCGCAACTGCCGGCAATTACTGACAGCAACATCAGGAGAATTGCATAACGATTAAATGGGAGCGAGCGAAGCGAGCGAGCTTGAAAATTTTGACATTTTACAGTCCCAAAACTGCCGTTTGTAGCTATATTTTTTCGCTTTGGAAATTAAGGGGAGGGGGCGCACCGGGCGCAACTGCTGGCAATTACTGACAGCGACATCAGGAGAATTGCATAGCGATTAAGTGCGAGCGAGCGAAGCGAGCGAGCTTGAAAATTTTGACATTTTACAGTCCCAAAACTGCCGTTTTTAGCTATATTTTTTTCGCCTTGGAAATTAAGGAGAGGGCCTGGGCGCACCGGGCACAACTGCTGGCAATTACTGACAGCAACATCAGGAGAATTGCATAACGATTAAATGCGAGCTTGAAAATTTTGACATTTTACAGTCCTAAACTGCCGTTTGTAGCTATATTTTTTTCGCTTTGGAAATTAAGGGGAGGGGGCGCACCGGGCGCAACTGCTGGCAATTACGACAGCAACATCAGGAGAATTGCATAACGATTAAATGCGAGCGAGCGAGCTTGAAATTTTTGACATTTTATAGTCCCCAGACTGCCGTTTGTAGCTATATTTTTTCGCTTTGAAAATCAAGTGGAGGGGACGCACCGGGCGCAACTGCTGGCAATTACTGACAGCAGCATCAGGCGGATTGCATAACGATGAAATACGAGCGAGCGAAGCGAGCGAGCTTGAAAATTTTGACATTTTACAGTCCAAAAACTGTCGTTTGTAGCTACATATATATTTTTTCGCTTTGGAGGGAGGGGGCGCCCGGTGCGCCCCCTGGATCCGCCACTGGTAGTCAAGGGTGTCGGTTTATGTTCATGATTGGGGGAGGTATGACCAGCGAGGGGGCGTCGAAGTGACCAAGCGGGAGAAGGATGTCCAAAATCTGCACTTTATATAGAGCATCCCCTAATTTGTTTGTGTTTGTGAGTGTGTTTCATATAGATGGAAAAGTTAGGAAATAGCCAAGGTCAAGTCTTATTATTGGCAATGCAAGGCATTTTAATATAGACTAGTATGTAAAGCAACACTGCAAAATCAATGATCAAGCTTTGATAGCAAATGTGTACAACCTATCAAACATCACATTGCGCAACATTGCAGCGATCACTCCTTTTGCCATTCCGATGTTCTGAGTACACTGCGCACATCCTGCTTGTATTCAAAATGCCAACCAGGAATCACACTGAATCACAATCTTTTGTCGTCTCCGGGATTTTTGAACAATGTTTCACTATAATACCTCTTTAATTATATGGTTAAAAGAAATCTTAGAAATATATCTTTTTTTCTTGATCATCCTTTCATGTCGATTTCAAAAGCAGTTTACTAACCCTTGAATTACCATTTTGGTAGGTTTTTTTTTTCTTTTTTTTTTCTTTTTTTTTTTTTTACCAGCGGATTGGGGGGGGGGGGCACGTGCCCCCCCCCCCCCCGTAGTTACGCCACTGTGTAAGGCATCGGTTATAAATATATAAGTTTAGTTTTTCGGAGTTGTGTTTCTGGTACCTTTGCACTCCTTGCTTGCACTTTGTGTACAAAATGTATATGAGTGGCCTAGGGTTTTGTGCTAAGAAGCCTGCTAAACATACAATCGTAGCTAGGTTGGCAAGAAAGCAGTTGAACAAGATTGTATTATTTTTTTTTATTGTTTAATTCAAACGAATTTTCTCTTTTTGATGAAGAAAAAAAAACTGCGTGAAAGAAAAGTATTTTGGCATAAAATACTCTAATTTTGAATGCAATGCCCCAAAATTGTAATAACCTGATCAAAGTCAGACACAAAAAGGGAGAAAGTCAATAGAAAGTCACAGTTTTCATGATTTCTCGGCACAGTGATACTGGTAGCATCCACATACCAGTACATTTTTGTGTATGCATAATCAGATGAATGTACCAAATTAAAAAAAAAACCACACACACACACACACACACACACACACACAAACAAAACAAAAATTGTCAGTAATCTAGCAGCCACAACCTCATAAGCCTTACAAGCCATCATTGCTGATTAAAGCATAAGTCAATTGTCGTTTAATGCAGAGGGCACAACATGTTCAGTTTTATTTCATTCAAAAAATTGAAAAATATCTAAGGAAGATATGTGAGAAAGTCAGTGGAACTTGTGAAACCATAAAATCATCGGCTCATCCAATGTCTGATAGTGGCACATATCACTGTATTCTAATTCAGTAACACATGAGGATTTATATTTCCATTATACTCTTGTTTTCAGGTCCACTTTAGTAAAGTGGAACAATTTCTTAATTTGGTTTTATAAAATGAGAAAGCATATCCTAATGAACTGATTGGTCGAGAGTGTACATGTGACCAGGCATTCATTTGGCCAAACATATTGTGGCTATGACCAGTCATATTAAAGCAAAACTAAAATGATTGGTCATTAAGCATGTTCACTTCGCGATGGTGACTGGGCAAGATTTTTTTTTTCATTTTTAGACTTTTTAGACAAAATGGCACTTTTGATGACAAGGACATGATTCTTAATTTTGTAGAAATAATAATACACAATGATTTTATTCAGCATAGTATAATTACCCACGCTAGGTATCTTTGAAACAGTTTAAAATACCCTTGAGTATCGCCTAAGGCATGTTAGACTATTCCAAAGGTACCTTGTGTGGGTAATTCTTACTAATACCCTCAATGATGTATATTACAGTGTAATGGTATATTACTCCTGCCATGAAATATCAATGTGAACACACAGAGAGGCAGTCAATATTAAAGGAAAAGTTCACCTTCATAGACATGTGGATTGCATGAATGCAGCAGTATCAACCCTAAAAAGGCCGGGGGGGGGGGGTTTGAATCAACTCCCCCTCGACATTTTTTGCGACTTTTCCGCCGTGCGAAATTTTTTGACCGCACCGTTCGCTGACTTTTTACTTTCAAGTCTCGCGCATCTTTTGACACCATTTTCACGAAAATTGCGCATACCGTTATGACGCTGCACAACCTTTTATACATGCCTGTCAGACCAAAAATGGCTCAAAAATGTGATTTTGTGTATAAAGTCTATGCAAATGGAGTTTTCGCACCTTATTCATAAAGATATGATTATTTTCACTTTCGTAGGCTGAAATCAATTAATTTTAGCATATTTATGCTTGAAAAAGGTTCTGTCATAAATTTTGCAAAAAAAAAATGATAAAACAAAAGGTTGAAAAACAAACAAATACATAAGAAATTCATAAAACAATAAAATACATACGAAATTAAGTTTGATACCAGATTTTTTTTTCGAGTACATTGTTAGGACTGCTACAGAGAATGTTATCACCAAAAATTAGGATTCTAGGAGCTTTACTTTCTGATATAGAGCAGAATGTGTGATTTTATGCATATACTAGCATAATTAATTAATATAATGAAAATTTCCATTTCTTTTTGTATAATGTGGTAGATTACGCCACAGGTAATGCATGTGCCAATTTTCATGGTGATTGCGCAATGGCATGTGCCAATTTTCATGGTGATTGCGCAATCGACGGCCAAGATCTTAAGGGGGGTTGAATCAACCCCCCCTCGGCCACAGAACACCCCAAAAAGCCCGGTCCGGTTAGGGTTAATAGAATACATCAGCAAGAGTTTGAGAAAAATCGGACAATCCGTTAAAAAGTTATGAATTTTTGAAGTTTCTGCTCAGTCCCTGCTGGATGAGAAGACTACTGCAGCTGGTGATGTCTCATGTGTACGACCATATAAAGAAAATATGAAGAAAATTCAACATATTTCGTCTTTTCTCGCATAAAAAAGAACACTCGACTTGAAGGAAAGGGGGAATAATATTACCCTTAACATACGTCACTGACGAGTCGAGGAAATGTGCACAAAAAGTAAAATTTTGTGAAATTCTCTTTATATTTTCCTTAGCATTGTAGGAATGTGACATCATACACTGTAGTAGTCTTCTCATCAAGCAGTGACTGTGCAGATACTTTAAAAATTCATAACTTTGGAGCGGATTGTCCGATTTCCCTCCAACTTTCACTGATGTGTTCTACTAATATTGCTGCATTCACTCAATCCACATTGATATGAAGGTGGACTTGTCACAAATTCACACCACACAGACAGAAAACAAATACCCTAAAGGACAGTAGTTCAGGCAACATGTTTAGGTTGTGCATATCTTGTGAGACTGGTGTAAGAATGCAGCCGATGGCAAATATTCATTCAGGTCATGCACCTCCTCATTTATTTCAGGTATCGTACACTTAGTGTTACATGCATTTCATGTTATAAATGTATTTGCATTTATTCACCACCCAGAAAGATTCTTGTTAACTGATTGGTTGACTGCTTGTTACATGACATTCAGTAAAGAGTACCACAGCACACTTCTTGCTCAGAAATATGCAAATGATGTAAAGCAGTGCACGATAGGGCACACTGCTGTCACAAACCATGTAATTTACTCCCAACACTCTTCATGTAACTCACAGTGATGCAGTTTGCCATATTTGGGCCATTACCTGGATCATGTCCAACCTCTGAGCAGCATTGCCAGATGGTGAATTAGGTAACCCAAAAGGGAGAAATTTGGTGATTTTTTTAAATTGTTTGGTGACAAAATTTTAGCCTGGTAACCAAATCCAAAATTTGGTGATTTGGGGTAATTTTTTGGTGATTTTGAGACCAATGACTAATAATCACAATAACTGAAAACGAAAATGCATTGTGCCCAAAGTTCTCCCCTTATACCAGGTACAGAAACATAACATGTGCGCCTCTTGTCACTCAACACACACAAACAATCATAGATCCATACACATCGCACACATTTTGCATAAAGTGTGTGTGATTATGGCGCGCAGTAAATTGCACCAGGACTCGCGCAGAGAATTTGATAAAGGTTTCTTGACATTATTTTGTCTTGAAATTGCAGCCTAAACTACGCTTTTCCACATTTGATTTTTTATGATTTTTGGTGATTTTTCACATGCCTTTTGGTGATTTTGCTCTGTTCGTACCTGGCAACGCTGCCTCTGAGGTGTCGGATAAAAGACATTTTGCATGTCCTTAGCCGCATCAAATACTGTATACGCCATATATTTAGCAAGTCTTGGTACTTATCATGAATTGGGACTTCCCGCCAATTTCACGAGTGGTTCAATTCACAATTGTGGAGTACCGGACTGAACGGAGAAATGTATGCATGCACCTCACATTCATGCCGGGATTAGAGTTAATATTTTCGCAAGTTTTTAAATTCACGAACAGCACCTGACTCGCAAAATTCATGAAAATAAAAACCTCGCGAAATAATCTGTATATACGGTAAAGGGCTGCATCTTTCACCTTGTGCAAAATCTCGTAGAGTTCCACTTGAGACCATTTGATCATTTGTGTGATAGCACATTGCTGGCATGCTCGACCACAAGACATGAGCTCACCACCACTGTATACCCGTTTCATGGGTCATTCAAAACCTTCAGTCATAAAGCCAGCTGTAGCGTGCACACGCCATGTGATTAATTGCTTTCGGACAGTCGATGCAGGAGGGTCCTTCAATAAGCATTACGTTGAGTTCGGCTCATTCAATGCAATGCATGAAGTTGATGCGTGACACATCTCGGTAAACACCAAACAGATTATGCTACTGATTTTAGATACATTATCAAGGTGCGAAGAAGTCTTTATCAGGAAGACGTGTCTTATAAAACATATAATGCACATTTTTTTTCCACAGGTGTTTGTCATCAATGTCAGTACAGTGTACTATCCTACCACACGTCATCCTAATGCAATCACTCCTGTACTCTACTTGTCTGCTATTGGCATTCTATTCAATGTCTATGTGGGGGATCACCATGTCATCTTCTCGATGTCTCACATTTCGTCAGTCCAGGATTTCCGATGACTTCGACTCCTCCTTGCATTGGCCTGCTGCATCCTCTGGTACCACTGTGAAGTTTCTCCCTGTGTCTGAGGAGGGAGACCAAATTAAATGATTACATTTTTTTTATGTTGTTGTAGGTTCTCTTTAAATCAAATAAATGTCTCCCCTACCACTCCCTTTTTCACTCTTCTTTATATAACAATGGTGTCTTCACAGACATACCTTTACATGGGAAAGGCATATCAAACAGTCAACCTTGCCTAAGTCAAATCTAGTTGGACTGAAGGAATAGCTTCAACATAGAGATAATTTGACTTATGAGGGATTAAAATTAATAGAATATAAAGACAAGAGGACTTGAAAAGACCTTTGACACTTTTCGACTAATAGGTAAAGGTCGATGTAAACAAGCTTGACTGTAAATGTTTATAAGCATTATCAGCCACTATTGACTCTTACTTTTCTTCTTTCCTTTTAATCAGCCTAAAGTTTGACATGATTCCATGCAGTGAAAGCACAAAAGATTTGGGCAACCCAAAGAAAGTTTGAGAAAAAAGACCCAGATAATCCATTCAATATTTATAATTTCACCAAAAGTTTAAGTTAATGCAATGCACTGCCCTCACTACATGAGCAGTCTCCACAACAATTTGTGATGTCACAAGAGTAGAAGAACAATAAAACAATAATGTCCTGTCTTTAATCATTTTTTTAACCCTCCCAACAACCTCCATCCCAACTTCCAATGAAGTACAACAGTAGCAAAACATCTTCACGGATGTTGGGATAACAGCTCCACTCAAAGTACAACAGACAACCACTATGGGAACCAAACAAAACAAAAAACAAAAATCGACCCAGCATACCCAGTCATTGGGGTAACTTGATGGGAAATAAACTGTAAATCACAGAAAGAGGAATTTTCGTCAACCCCCTTCGCAGATCAACATGCTTACAAAAACGGTTGGCTGAGGTTGCCCCGCACTTTGATCAACCCGGTCATCCCCAGCCTCCCGGGACAGAGGTGGTCCGACGAGAGCCGACGCCGTCAACTTTTCACGGACGACAGGGTTGCTGGTAGCGATCCCATCGCTTTGATGACTCAATCCAAGGACCATCTGTTTAATGACGGCCATTTGCTGTCAAAATAAAGGGAGATGGATGCAACGAAATAGGCAAGCCCATTTGTAACACGATATCAGGGATTGCGGGAATTTTCTCGTAACAAAATCTCGTTAATACGGACACCAATCGGTTGCAACTATTGATACACACCAGCAGGTCTACAGACCAGACAGTTGTGACATATTATAAAAGGTCAACTTGCTGGCATATACTTATGTGGAATACATCTTGTTAGGATATGTTTGTGTTTGTGAGTATTTTGACGAGTAAAAATTCACATGTGCATTTGCTAAATGCCCCACAAATCAAAAAACAGGCTACCAAGGCCATGTCATATCATGTATACTTTGCACATTCTCTGAATAGGGTTTCATAATGCTGTAAACACAGAATAATTCGCAGGGTGGAAATTTTTGTGGATAACAATTTAACGGTTACAGCTCGTTATTCCGAAGGTTCGTCATTCCGAAGGCTCTTTTGTCCGAAGATTTGTTATTCCGAAGGTTCGTTACTCCGAATTTCACTTTTGGATCAACGATATCGGAATAACGAACCTTCGGGATAACGCCACAAATGTTCGGATTAACAAACCCTTTTTCATTTTTGGATTAACGAACCTCTAGGTATAGGGAATTTGCGTGTTTCGGATTAACGAACCTTCGGAATAACAAACCTCTGGAATAGCGAACCTTCGGAATAATGAACAGCACCCCAATTTAACATGCCTAACATTTTTGGAGGTATCGAAATACTATCATATATGTGAAATTATGAAGAAGGGAAGGTCACTGAAATTGGCCAAGCACACAAAATTTACGGCACAAATGTTTCAACTTTTACGATCACTCCAGAAAATAACAATACTGCTCCATTTAAATGAGTGGATTTGAAATTCTTTGGAATCAGCAGCTTGAGCATGCTCTTACTTTGGGCCATTTCATCTCCTACGAATTTACTTGAAAACTGCCAATTTTCACACCCACCTCTCGCTGACTCAGTAATCTTTCCAAGTCTGCGGCCATCTGATTCTTTTCCCTGATCAATCTCTCTCTCTCCTCCTTCAATCTCCTGATGCAGGATATTACATGCCACGAGAGAAAGAAAGAGAAAGAAAAATATGCAGCGAGAGAATGTGTGAAAAAGGAAGCACATCTGTCTGTATCAGGTTTTTGTCCATGACCTTTTGGGGGAGTAAAAATGTACTCCCAGTCCAAGCTGAATTAAATAGATGGAGTCCAATTAAATGGCTATAAAATAGCTAAGGTTTCCTTAAAATCAGACAAAGTAAATAATGAAGCTATACACACACACACACACACACACATGCATACACACACCCATACACACAGAGGAACAAATAAAACAGAAAGATCAACAATCAAAGCACTAAATGTTCCTTGCTCAAAACATGGAATGAGAACAAAAGTACAGCAAAAAAAAAAAAATAACACACACACACACATAAAAACAAAAAACAAAGAGATCAAAACTTAAAGTAGAGAAGAAATTGAGGACATCCCTTAAAGATACTGTTTATCTTTGGGAGCAGTGATTTAAAAATGTTTGAGTTATCACATTTGATGCATATGTGTAGGTCAGTTGTATCACAAAACATCCGGCCGTATCAAAATCTTGCAATAAAACCTAAAATACAAGGAGATATCACTATTTTCTCACTAAACCATAACTGTTGATGGTTTTGTCTAGAAACGATCTCATTATGACTATTATTATTATTTTGTATATTTAACAATACTTAAAGATAATAAAAAGTTTCTGGTACGAAACCATTATTGCATGATTACTAAGAAATGAGAGCACTTTGGGGCGAGTAAGTCTCACAGTGTTAGTTATGTGAAAGGTACTTTAACCTGAAACACAAACTAAGACAAGGAAATTCAGGGAAACTTTTGAGGTATACCAAAACTTTATATTATCTTTAACACTGATTACCTTTTCTACACTAGTTGTTTCTATCGCTAACTCACATTTTAGAACTATTTTGAAGCACTAAAGCTGGGTTTTTGCTTCATCTTCAAATGCTAAAGGACAAGTTCACCTTCAGAGACATGTGGGTTGAGTGAATGCAGCAATATTAGTAGAACACATCAGTGAGAGTTTGAGGAAAATTGGACAATCCGTTCAAAAGTTATGAATTTTTGAAGTTTCTGCTCAGTCACAGCTGGATGAAAAGACTAAGTAAGCTTGTGATGTCACATGAGTACAACGATATAAAGAAAGAATAAAGAAAATTCAACATATTTCCATTTTTCTCGCATAACAAAAGAACACTCGATTTCTCTCTTTCAGAAGGCAGGGGGAATAATATTACTCTTAACATACGTCAGTAGCAAGTCGAAGACATGTGCACTTTATTCAAAAAGTAAAGTTTTGTGAAATTCTCTTTTTATTTTCCTTATATAGTTGTATGCATGTGACATCATACACTGTAGTAGTCTTCTCATCCAGCAGTGACTTCGCACATACTTAAAATATTCATAACTTTTGAACGGATTGTCCGATTTTCCTCAAACTTTCACTGACGTGTTCCACTAATATTGCTGCATTCTCTTAATCCTAATGTATATGAAGGTGGACTTGTCCTTTAAATAATGCCTTTATTATGCAAAAGTATACCTGAGATCTTCAGTAGCTGCTGCTATGTGATCTCGCTGGGAGCTGATCTGCCGGTCTCTCGTCTTGATGCTGTCAATGAGGTAGTTGTACGGCTGCTGGGACTGCTCCAGCAGGTTCGTGGCATTTGACAGCTTCAGAGAAATTGGAGAAAGAGAGCGATCAGAGATAAGATGGAAGAAACATACCTGCATCCAAGTAACACCCATCAAACGAGCAAAGTTCTTTACACAAATTCTGTGGTTTCACATTGTACGAGGCCTAAAAGGGAAACTTTGCACAAAGTCAGGCCACCCTTGAAGAAATTACTTTTCTTTTAACCCTATTCCCACCGGGGGCATTTTGGCCACCCTCCTCAATGTTTCTTGTGAGTATTCCGCAACGCGTGATCCTCTCGCACAACATTTTACAACTTTTTTCTTTCAAGTATCACACAACTTTTGAGACCAAATTTGTCACTCCCAGGCATACCGTTTTGAAGCCACGCCCCTTTGAAAAAAACTTGTCGACCCAAAAATTGCTCAAAAATATGATTTTGTGTACAAATCCAATGTAAATTGTGTTTTTGCAATTAATTCATATAAAAATAAATATTTTTACTTTCAATGGCTGATAATGATTTATTTTAGCCTGATTATGCTTTAAAAAGTTTCTGCGACAAATTTTGACAAAAAACAAAAAGTAAAAAAACAAAGAAATACATAAGAAATTCAATAAACAATAAAATACACAAGAAATAATTATGAAGCCGAAATTTTGCATCAATATTATTGTTGAGGATATTGAAAAGAATATGTTAACCAAAACTTTGAAGTCTTGGAGCTTTATTTTTTTAATTCATAGGCAAAAAATATTTTTGCATAAATTAGCATAAATTAATATAAAATACATAAATTACAATTTGAAAAATCTAACTATACAGTCTTGTAGATTACATTGGCCTCTACTTTAGTGCAAATTTTCGTGAGGATCGCGCGATCCACGACCGAGATCTGAAGGGGGGTTCCCAACTTGAAAGGATGATTCACAGAATTTACCAAAACTTATAAATTCACAACTTTTGAACAGATTGTCCAATTTTCCTCATACTTTCTGCGAGTGTTTCACCAATCTTTCTGCATGGAATTCACATAATACAATGGGGACTCTTTCCTCTTGCAGACCCTAAGGCCCGAATTCACGAAGGTGGTACAAACGAAACCATGGTCTAAACCATGGACAAAAACCATGGAGTGCCGAGTGTCAAACGGAATATTTCGTTATGAAATTATTGGTCATTTCGTCGACAAAATGACTGTTTCGTTCACGAAATTATCATTTCGTGGACGAAATGTTCATTTAGTTACAAAATGTTGTCATTTCTTTACAAAATAATCATTTCATCGACAAAATACTAAATATCTCATGCGACACTTGGCATTCCATGGTTTTTGTCCATGGTTTAAACCATGGTTTCATTTGTACCACCTTCGTGAATTCGGGCCTAAAAGTCTGCAATAAACTTTGCTCTGTAGATTTCCCTCCCCTTACACTGCTACCTCATGGAAAAAGAAACTTCTGACAGTGGATAAAAAATGAAATCACAATGGTTTTTTTATGAATACTAAAGAATTATCAATTGATAAATATCCCACAATGACCTTATTACACTGTCCCAAATTAAGACTGTGAAACATTTGCCTTGGGAACACAAAGTGAAATGTCTACACTTGTCATATGAAACAAAGAAATTTATGCTTCACTAAAAAGCAGTACACAAATGAATAGATTATATTAAATGGGTTAGTCAAGTACCAGTAAGTGATTGGCTAAACACAGTCACGTGATGGAGGTACATTCATTATGTTCGCCCATGGGCGAACATTCGTTTTAATGTTCTCCCATGGGAAAACATTTTCACGTAACAAATGACAGAAGACCTAACAGCTAGCTAGGACCACGCGTGCACAGTGCATTTGGGCCTTGCGCGAGCGAGCGATTGAGTTGTGCTGCTGGTGATGGTGGTGGTTGACGTTGACGTATTTGACGTATTTGATTAACCCATATAATATAACAGATGACGACTTTTGTTGTCGGGAACATGTACCAAACGTTCCATCCTCAGGGTTTGAAATGCTATTTCGGGAGGCTGTAAGTCCCTCGCTTCGTCTCGGGACTTAGAACCTCCCTCAATAGCATTTCAAACCCTTCGGGCGGTATGTTCCCTCCCCCGCCAGTCATCATCTATATAATGTACTACCTATGAATGATATTGACTGTACAATGTTAACTGCTATGCTTCATTTAACACGGTGCTACTTCAGACTTGTGCATTCAAAAAAAGGTGCACACTGCAGTTTGCTAATCTTAAAGGACAAGTTCACCTTCATTAACATAAGGATTGAGAGAATGTAGCAATATTAGTAGAACACGTCATTGAAAGTTTGAGGAAAATCGGACAATCTGTTCAAATGTTATGAATTTTTGAAGTTTTTGTGCAGTCATCGCTGGATGAGAACACTACTGCAGTGTATGATGTCACATGTGTACAACAATATAAGGAAAATATAAAGAGAATTTCACAAAATTTCATCTTTTGAAAAAAGTACACATTCCCTTGACTCGTTACTGACATATGTTATGGGTAATATTCCCATTGCCTTTAGAAAGAGGGAAGTCAAGTGCTCTTTTATTATGTGAAAAAAAGTGAAAACATGTTGAATTTTCTTTACATTTTCTTTATACTGTTGTACTCATATGACATCACGAGCCAGAGTAGTCTCCTCATCCAGCGGTTCCAACACAAAAGTTTTAAAAATTCATAACTTTTGCATCAATTGTCCAATTTTCCTCAAACTTTCATTGATGTGTTCTACTAATATTGCTGCATGCTCTCAATCCTTATGTTAATGAAGGTGGACTTGTCCTTTAAAGTTCCTGCCTAGGAAAGGGAGATGTCTGCACCCTAGTAGCATTTCCAGCACAGTTTGCACTAAGTACTTGGCACTTTATTTCCCTGTCGCTGTATTTGAATATTGCATGAATATGAGTGGTGGCCAAAGGCAGCAGCATGCTCTGGACAAACAGTGATTTGACTAAGACTTTCAGTTATTTTTGTCTGTTGTAAATGTGTTTGTTTGTATGTTTGTTCATTTCAATCTCAGAAGAAGGCTGGATAGCCCATATTCAGCTACGCTAAGCTGGTCTTCCATGGGGTCCAGTTGGATGTGAGGTGGGACCACTTCACTGGCTAATACACGCTACATGCAGGCCAATTGGGGGGGGGGGATGTCCAAGGGTCAATGGTGGGAGGGATCTCCAGACTGAACTTCCAGGGAGTCATGGATTTTGTGATTCTTTTGTAATTTTTTTTTCTCTTTTACCTCTGCCAAGGAGGTTATGTTTTTGGCGGCTTTTGCATGTTTGTTTGTCTGTGTGCAAAATAACTTAGGAAATTGTGAACGAATTTCAATGAAACTTGCAGGAAAAGTTGATAATGGCAAAAGGATCAGATGATTTTATTTTGGTAGTGATCCGGGAATTTTAATGGATTTTTGAGGAATTTTTTTTATTTTTGGCAGGTAGGCTCAATGAACTTTGGCGTTCAAGCTGGAAGTATTTGAGGTTTGCATATATGTGCCTAAACACGTGCTCTGCTTGGGCGAGGCGCCGTGCAACTGGAAGTTGATGATGTAAACAAAAGGCTTCTATATTGGTAAAGTGGGCGATTTTCAGCATGCATGTATGGGTGAAAATGAGCTGCTTGGTGGAGGTCTGCGCTCTCCGAGTGCTTTTCTATTTTTTTTTTCAATAGTTTTGTATCGAGATCCTATCCCCTTAGAGATAAGACCTACCAAGTTTGGTGAATATTCGTCATGAGGCTTTCAAGAAAATGACAATGTAAAAAGTTTATGCACGCCGCATGCCGGACGATGGACGATGAATGATCGCAATAGCTCACTTGAGCCTTTGGCTTCGGTGAGATAAATGAGGAACAGGGGTGGTATTCTGAAATCCTTCCTAGGAAGAAATTTCTTCCTAAGTCAGGATTTTTTCCTAGGTGGTATTCTGAAAATCATGTACTTTGATGCGCGAAATGAGCGTAAGAAAGGGGACATGCCGCGCACACGTGTATTTGACCCTACGTCATAGTAATATGCGATTGTCATTGGTTGGTTCCTTATGATACGGCATTCCGTATTGGCTTAAGAAAGGCTGTGGGCCGGGATAAGGATGGCCCAATTTGCATTAAGAAGTGCCTAGGAAGAAATTTCAGAATACCAATTCTTTCTTTCCTAGGCACTTCCTAAGTTTCTGACTTAGGAAGAAACTTAGGAAGATTTTCAGAATACCACCCCTGGAATGTCACCACGATGTACATGTATGTAGAGGAAGACATAATAATAATAATAATAATAAAGTACATTTATAATGCGCCGTATCTATCATTACTGATACTCTCGGCGCATGAGAACCTGCACAATTCTTCACATGCTGTGTACACATAAACAGTTAAATATTACAACCTTTCATATCATATGGGTATCATATCATATGATAATAATGGGAGTAAAAGTTCAGGAAGTTCAACGTCTGATTAACTTTAACCATAAAGCTAAATACTGCGGGAAGGCAATGCACACAACTTAAGTTCAGTGTACCAGTATGTTTATGTAATAGTGCAACTGCAGTGTACCGTGGTCCTGCTCTGTTATTGGTTTAAAGGACAAGTTCACCTTCATAGACATGTGGGTTGAGTGAATGCAGCAATATTAGTAAAACACATCAGTGAGAGTTTGAGCAAAATCGGACAATCCGTTACAAAGTTATGAATTTTTGAAGTTTCTGCTCACTTCACAGTCACGGCTGGATAAAAAGACTACTATAGCTTGTGATGTCACATGAGTACAACGATATAAAGAAAGAATAAAGAAAAATCAACATATTTCCATTTTTCTCGCATGACAAAAGAACACTCTACTTCTCTCTTTCAGAAGGCAGGGGGAATAATATCACCCCTAACATATGTCAGTAGCAAGTCGAAGAAATGTGCACTTTATTCAAAAAGTTTTGTGAAATTCTCTTTTTATTTTCCTTGTATAGTTGTACGCATGTGCAGCAGTCTCCTCTTCCAGCAGTGACTGCGCAGATACTTAAAATATTCGTAACTTTTGAACAGATTGTCCAATTTTCCTCAAACTTTCACTGATGTGTTCTACTAATGTTGCTGCATTCTCTCAATCCTTATGTATATGAAGGTGGACTTGTCCTTTAAGTAACATTACACTTTCAGGGTTTTACAATGCCATGTCACTTTGTCCATACATTTGTTTGTTTTGTTTTGTTTTTCATATTTTTTTTCTCCAACTAGTAAGGCTACAAACAAGTAAAAATGTACTATCTTCATTCCAGGTCTACATCAGTAAGTTGATATCACTGGCCTTCAGCACACTTTTCTGGTGAACAAAATTAAAGGAAGGGTGCACACACCCATTTTAATTCTTTTCCTTTTATTTCTTTTATTTCAAAAAAATTAAAGGGGGCGTGCGCCTGATTCCCTCTCCCCCCCCCCCCCCCAAGAGATGAAGCAGGATCCCCCAAGTACAGGGGCACTGGGAGTCAGCAGGCCAACTCCACATTTTACCCAACTACATTTCACCTCTCTGCAAAAGGGGACGGGACACAAGCACAAACACACAGATCTGGTTTCAGAAGGACATGCTGACGCATCGACCTGGGGACCTTGCAAGTCTAATTTTATCTTGTAACGTTCGTTGCGAAACTAAATGGGATCCTGCCCGTGCGAGTGCCGTCAATTCGTTTGTGGCGCATTGCAATGGGTGGTTACGCAGATGAGAGCAGCCCTCAGTTATGGATTGGTGATAACACAGCAACGTTTACTGACAATTCACATTTAGCTTCATTGAAAGTGTCTTGATCAATTTTCATGTACATTTTCCTCAGAAAAAAAGAAGAAAAAGAATAGGCAAACAAAACCACATGAAGGGTGAGAGCGACGTGCACCATACATCAATGTA
Organism: Diadema setosum; assembly: GCF_964275005.1. Classification (NCBI taxonomy): domain Eukaryota; kingdom Metazoa; phylum Echinodermata; class Echinoidea; order Diadematoida; family Diadematidae; genus Diadema; species Diadema setosum. The sequence continues at coordinate 7,074,590 of NC_092705.1, read as the reverse complement.
CCTCCTCGCACAGCTGCTGTATTTTTGCTTCTCCCTGCCCGATCTCTTTCTTCAAGCTAGTGTTTTGGCGTTCCAGTTCCAGAACTCTCCTTGCCAAGTGAACACTGTCGACAAGAGAATCAACATCATATGAAGGTGAAAGGTCAAATGTACAAAGGTTAGACTGCAAAGACAAAAAAGATCAAAATGTGGATATACAAATGAAAAACAAACAGGAAACTGATAGTATCTGACATTGAATTCATAAAGAAAGAACTACCATAGGACAGTTTGAAATATCAAAGAATTCAGGGAGCTGCTGTGTTGGCTGTGTGGGTATCATTGCCGGAAGTCAATATTCAAAAGTATGTTGCCATGGTTACTACAGGCTGTCAGTTTCTATTTACAGACTTTGTCCTTTTCTGACCAAAATGACAAGAAGCTGAGGAACAGTCATAGTGTGAAAATCACCAGCAGAATCAGACATTATGACAGCTGAAGCATGCAAGTAGATTATTTGTGAGAAAATAAAATGATGTTAAACTAAAATCATCGACACTACTTCTTTTCACACAGTCAGTATCTCACAGGCAGACTCCTTCCCCCCCCCCCCCCCGAGTCATAATGATTAGGCAAATGGGGACAACATACTGTACGAGCTAAAATTTTCGCGTACAGATATTTTCGCGAATTGCTACTAGGAGAACATTTTCACGTGCGACGGTGTTGTTAATTTTGCGGTTGCGAGGTGTAACTGTGCTTATCTGTTCACACGTTGTTATTTTCGCGGTTCAAAGGCGATTTGCAAAATTCGCAAAAATAAAACCACCGCGAAAATTTCAGCTCGTACAGTAGGTAATTGGGTACAATCAAGGGCTTCTGCTCAACCCCCCCCCCCCAACACACACACATGCACAAATCAATATCATACTGAGGGCCAAGACAGTAAAGGTATATCTTTACCATTAGTTCCGTTCAATGATACTGGGTGTAATTTGATACATTAATAGCAAACATGATGGTAGTTCTACACGCATATCATGTACGTCTGTGTCCAGTACCTGTCGCCACCTCAATAATAATGACCCCATCGCCCTTGTTCTGTGTTATCTTTATGGCCCGTTTCACAGTTAGGCGCCTATTTTGTCAACCTAGGTGTCAAAATTTCAAGTTCTCTTCTAGAGATGGAATGTCATGATTTTTTATTCCTAAGAATGTGAATTTAATGGAAAATGTAATGCCTGAGCTTAATTATTATTGCAATATTTGATGCCATGAATGAATCTATTGGAGATGAAGGTAATTTTGCTGAAAGATAGCACTATAATGTCATCGACAGAGCTGACACACTATGTGTCCAACAGGTAATTTGAAACTGTAACATGATTAAGTGATATTTAAACAAACTCAGTGCCGGATTTTGTGTTCTTATTTGGATTTATTGGAAAATTGCACCACTTTGAAGGAAAAATACAGTGTAAAACGGAATATATGAGTTTGAAAAGTTTCTCTTGTTTTACACTTCCTCATTCAGGATGTGTAATATTTCATGGAGATAATACTTCTGTTGGGGCACATACACACACTTAATACTGACATTGTGAGTGTCCATCTTTTTACATTAAAAATTTTAGCTGGAAGATATGGTGGATGTGACAAAAACAGATGTGAACGGACATTTTACACCTTGACCAATAAACAATGGAAATAAGGCAAATGATTACCCAATGAATAGTCAGCACAAGTCAGTTCACACTAAGAAACAAATTGTGTTTCACAAGAAAGTTTTGTTTCCAGCATAAATGACATCAGTATAGTAGCCAACGTGGTGGATGTGACATGTGAACGGAACACCAATTTCCTTGGTATTCTTTTTTTCTACACACTTTGCATATAACAAATGATTATGCATGCAAAACCACCGAGAATACTATATTCTATAAATACAACTCACTACTGATATGGCCTCATTTGCTGTAAAAGTTATGAATGCCTGAAATTCCATGTGGCGGATGTGACGGATTGGAGATGTGAACAGACATTCTCAATCTTTTCAAATTTATACTTGATAGTAATACAGTTGAACCTCTCGTATCCGGACAAGTCGGGACCGGGGCTCATCCGGATAAGGGATTTGGCCGGATACGGGAGACTCAATGCTTTATACATGTACATATACATACACATGTACTGATGTAGCCCATTGTAGTACCACATGTAGTAATGTGTATACCGCAACCTTTTCATTGTTACACTCAGTAACAGACCCCAAAATAGAAGTTCGTGTTTGCAAGAATGAAATCATTTTTTTTTATAAATTCTTGGGATGATTTACCTAAATAATTATTAAGAAATGTACCAAGTATATGTAATTCATGTGTGTTTGTGTAGGAGTTCTCAAGGAGTTGGGAATCCCCCTTTCCTCCCGTAATTCTTAAAAAAAGATAAAAAAAATCACGGCGAGATTGCGTCCGGATAATAGAGAGATCCGGATAAAGGGAGGCTGGATAATAGAGGTTCAACTGTACATGTAGTTCAAACCATTATTGAAATTTTTATCAGCTCACATACACTGTACGATCAAAGTATAAGGTTTGTTTGTTTGGTTTTTTTTGCTGACAACATGTACACTATGTTCAATGGACTCTGAATGTTTTTCAGAGTAAATTGGATCCAACATGGTAAACGTGATGCTAAAATTTAGAACAGAATTCCAAATTTTCATCTTTATCATCAACTGGTAATTGTCAAGCAGTAGGGCCTACTCTGTTTGCAAGAACCACATAGAACAGTCATATTTTTTAGAACACAAATGAGTACTACACACAAGGGTCCACACATTTTCAAGTTACAATGTATGAATGCCTGAAACTCCTTGTGGATGTGACAAAATTAGATGTGAATAGACATTTTTCACCTTCAGTTGATGTGCAATTGTGGCATCCATATTCATTATTAGCCAATCAAATGATACTATAGTGTTTTTTGATAGAGCAATTAACTATGCATTCAAGTTTTTTTGTTTTTTTTTTTCACAGTAAATGATATCTAATGTGGTGGATGTGACATTTTTGTTGTGATCATAATCCCAAATATGCAAAATCTTACTGTAAGTGTTTTCCCAGAGAATTAAAGGGATCGTATAGTTTTGGTTGAGACCTAATTTCAGGTTTCTAAAAATTTTTGGTGAGATAATGAGAAACCTCTTATGAAATATGAAGTATCATGTAATTTTATGAGGAATTCAACGTTTACTTGATGAAAATTGGTTTTGAAATGGCTGAGATATCCAAAAAAGAGCGATTCTAATAAAGTGTGGGACCCACACTTAATTATGATCGCTTTGTTTTACTTTGTTTTTGGATGTTTCAGTCATTCCAAACCCGATTTTCATCAAATGAACTTTGAATTCCTCTTAAAATGGTATGCTCTGAACTATATCATAAGTGTTTCTTGGTATCTTGCAAAAAGTTAAAAGCCCAATTCTCATCTCCACCAATACTGTACCATCCCTTTAAAAACAAAAGGTAGGCCTACAGGTACTGGAGTCTTAATCTTACTTTAAGGTTATTGTCCCACCTATAGTTTCTGCCTGTGATGAACCTATGTAGAAGTGAAAAATTAGTATGGACCAATCCTATTTATAATCCTATTTAGATAAAATGCAGATTAAAAATTGTATGTGGTCATGGTCCTGTTTTTCATTACATGCATTGGAAATCTATAGTACAGGCAAAAGTTACACTAACACTCCCATACATCACCTACAAGGATTCCCCAAAGAAACTTTGTCATGTCGGGTAAAAATCACATTTCTTATTTGCCTTAGTTTGTGAACATGTGAACTCACATGATAACCTTTCATACTTATTGACAAACTGAAATACAACTGTGTTCTGAAAAAAAGAAACATTTTCTCCTCCTTCATAGTATGCCACCCTTCAACCTCTTCTACGTCATCACCAAGATGAGCCATTCTTTGCTAAAGACTGTTCATTTTTTGTTAATGTTTTTGATAACAAGTCTAATTTCATTTTTTGGCTTTATGACTAGTATTTCATTTTTAGATGAAAAAAGAACAAACAAAACATAGGTATAAGGAATTTGTGCCTTTCGGAATAACAAATCTTTGGAATGGGGTGTTCATCACCTAATTAAACTGCTAGAATGCCCATGATTTTTTATTAGGGCTACTACTACAAACACTGAATAATCAGTGCGTATTGTTCATTGATGAAGGGCAATTTATCACTCAGTTTTAGTTAAAAACAACTTTGACATAAGAATTCATTTATTTGAATACCAGGAATACATGCATATAATACACAATGAATATCCGCTGCTATACAGGATTATGTGTACATAGAAACAGCACTGGCTGTAGGATGGAAGCTTGGCAGTCAAATGGATACAACACCTGTCTGGTAATCAGGAGATTGTTGGTTCAAATCCAGCTTGAGTAATTTGTAAAATGTCTATATTATATGATTTTTTTTTTTAATCATGGCTACTACTCATTTCAAAGAGCCATTTGCAGCTGTGATGAAATGCAAGTCCATGCAAGAATTCCTTTCTTTTAAATGAAGGCAGTGGAAGACGGGGTTGAATTGACGGACCCCTTCTTTTAAATGGACCCACCCCATTATCTTTGTGAATCACCTGCACTGTACCTTCACTGTAAACATCAGTACTGCCCAATTTTCCTGTGAAATAAAGGGAGTTTCTAGCAAAATATAAGAAAAATTGCAGTGTTTACAGTGGCAAACACAAAATGAAGGGTACCATATACAATTTATAGTCTCTATATTACCGTAATATGACTTTTTAAAATGATTTGATAAGTTCTGACTTCTTGCAGTTGTGTTATCAAGCATGAATATGTTAAGTGTTATGTGTGAATTTTCCTCTGTTTCAGCAGGGGGCCCCGGGCATGCAGTATTTCCCAAAAGTTGTTTCCTTCTTGGTCATGTGCGAATACCAATTATTTCTCTCCCTCCCCCCCCCCCCCAAAAAAAAAGGCACTTGACTAAATCATCACTTCTTTTACCAAAATTTCTTTTAATCATGCAAACACAGATCTGATTGTTTCATTACAAACTGATAGTATGGACCTTGAACACAAAATTAATCTGATCTCCAATAAGGGTTATATGCCACAGCGGTCCAGTTTGCCCATGCACCTGCATTTGTTTAATACCTGACCCCCCCCCCCCCCCAAAAAAAAAAAAAAATAAATAAAAAAAAAATAAAAAAATAAAAAAATAAAAAATAAAAAATAAAAAAATGAACCTACCCCCCCCCCCAAAAAAAAAAAAAAAAAAAAAAGCAGCATTTTTCAGGAAAAGTAAGGAATTCTGAAGAAAGTTACTAGGGGCCTCTTTTGCTTCAACCAGACCCTATCCTGTGTTACTACAGAAAAATCTTGAGACATACTTGTATACAACTGTACTTATTGCAGAGATGGGATTAGCCAAGTTAGGAGATCAGTTTTAACCCACTTTTCCTTACCTGTTGCTATTTAGGATTAGAACCAGTAATAACTGTCGGGCAGAAGCTATGGACTGAGCCTGTCTAGTCAATATAGTAAATTAGGAGATAGTTGGCTGGAATCTAACCCAAGTTGAATGCCCATGATTATTGTCATGGCTACTACTTGTAAAACACTGCATAACCAGTGTTTGTAATATGTTGGAGGCTAATTGTTCGATCAGTTGCAGTAAAATAAGTTACAAACCATTTTTTTTTTCACCACTCATTCTTAGTTAACCATTCCAATGGTTGCGGATCATTTCACACTGTTCAAGTCTTGTTGCAGGGTAGAGCATTAGGGAACTAATGCTGAAAACTGCTTCGCATTTGGGAGATAGACTCTGTGTCCGTTCACACCAAAAAATGTCACATCCACCATATATTTAATCATTATCAAACATATTAAATACATGGTACAGGAAAGGTTTAATCACTGTAATTAAATAACATTCATATTCTTTTGCCTGTATTAGATGAATCATCTGGAAAATTGATTAAAATATGTAGAACTTCAGCTTTCACAGGTACAGTGACAAGATCATGCTACATTCTCACTGTGAATAAGTATTTCAATGTAAAATTAAGGTGAATATAATGTAACAGTGGGTGTCTGATATCTAGATATCTTGGTAATGACATATTTCACAAAATCTAAACATATTTTGTTCCAAAAAAATAAGTTGTCCCAAGATTTTACCTAATACTCATTGAAATGTCTGTTCACATCTAAAAATGTCACATCCACCAGGGCATTTCAAGCATTTTCAAAGTTTTTCAAATTTTTAGTTTCATAGTAATGTCAATATCAATGGCATTTGTAAGCTTAGTACAGAGTCTAACATGTCTGAAGATTCGCAGTCAATCAGGTCAGTATTTACTGAGATTTACACCAAAATGTGTTTCTGACAAGAAAGGCTGGTGGATGTGACATGTGTGAACGGACACCATGTTATGTGGCATAAAGAAAGAATTTGAATTTCAAATGCTGAATTGTTTTGGAGGGATAGGCACCCAACTGTGTATTATTGATTTATGCAAAAAAATTAGAAATAAGCTAAACCATTAAAGAATTATAGCTATATAAAATTTTGGTGGATGTGACATAAATGTGAACAGACATCTAATTTTTGTTTTCATATTACTGTCATTTCATCAAATGGAACTGAAGCACAAACAAACTTTCTACAGTTACTCATACAAAGCTATACTTCACTCTTACATTATTTTCCTGAGACTTGCCTTTGTTTTTTTACTTACACAACCCATACAAGCAGATGCTTAAATGTGAACGGACAATGTCACATCCACCAAGAGAATTTTGGGGTGGAAAAAAAAAAAAGAAACAAAAAGGAGTTGAAACTTTTTGACTCTGATATGATTCATTATGGCCACTCATTCACCACAAATAAATGTGTTCAGTTACATTGTAACTCAAAGCCAGATATGTTATAGAATGGCAAAGTTTGCAAAAAAGGGATGTTTGCCAGGTTGACACCCAGCAGGTAAGATTTGGGCACATCTTGCCTTACAGTGCACAAATGCTTTGGAGTTGCACTTTCGTTATGCTATGGGAGGTCAATCGGGTCAGTATTTACTGACCTGATTGACAACGTTTGTTGTCGTTTGACGCATAGCAAAATGTTTTGCTATGCATCTAACATATGCATAGCAAAACACTTCATGAATCTGCTCTTATTCTGTGTAGTAGACTGAAAACTGAAAAAAATGAAAAGTGGCGCCTAACCATGAAACCGGCCCTATCGACAACGAGATGTTTATTTCCCCCCAGATATCTCCTAATAAAAGTCAATGGCCATGCCATGGATCTTGACATCTGATCTGCTAACAGAAATAAACACATTTGTGACAGTGACAATTTAAAAAAAAAAAAAAAAAGATTGTTATGTCCACAGCACAATTTTTACATGTTCTTTTTTGTTTTTGTTTTTGTCTGCATTACTTATTTCCTCTGTAAGTGGAATGTGGCAAGGACAACAATGTGTAGATCAGTGATGTACCACATTCACAAATACAACAATGTACCACTCTGCCCCTTGTACAATCAGAGTACAATTTCCCTCCTTTTTCAAATAGACTTTCATTAATAAAGGACAATAAACAGAAAAAACTGGACATAACATGAGACAAGAGACCCGGGGATCATGCGCTCACCTGAGTATCGCAATTTCACCTTCCATGCATTCTTGCACACTCTTACCTGAGAACATTGGAAAATTTGTAGGTCTGCATAATATATGGATCCCCTCCCCCCCCCCCCCCCAACTCCAGGGTGGGGGGGGGGGGGGGGGCAGGCAGCCCTGGTAAAGTCATCAATGTACAAACTCATGGTATTAACTTTGCTTTATCATTTCTGGTTCTAGAGTAGAAGATTTTAAATATTTCTTAATGTGGGGGGGGGGGGGGTGGGTCCCCTAGGGGCCCCCAAGAGGGACATGGTGTCCATTTGAAGGAATTGAGATTCTATCCCCCTAGGGATGCTACATTGTACCTGCTAAGTTTGGTCAAAATTCATCATGAGGTTTTCAAGAAGAAGATGAACATGTACTACTCAGGCCCCATTACAACTGTAGGACTTCTCCCCATCCCCTCTCCAGGGTCCCAAGGGGGGGGTTGGGGGGCACCCTGATTCCGCCAATCCCATGAACAAACTTGAAACTACAGTCATCAATGTACTAACTCATAGTATTATCTAAGCCCTATCACTTCTGGTTCTAGATAGGATTTTTAAAGATTCCTTAATCTAAGGGGGTTTGAGCCCCCCTGGGGGCCCCCAGGTGGGCCATGGTGCCCATTTGAACAAATTGAGATCCTATCCCCCAAGGGATGCTACCTACTAAGTTTGGTGAAAATCAGACATGGGGATCTCAAAGTGAAGATGAAAATGTACAATTTAGGCTCCATTAGGACCCCTCCCCACCCCTCTCCCCTGGGTCCCAAGGGGGGGGGGGGCACCTCTGATTCCCTCATGAACAAACTTGAAACTACAGTCATCAATGTACTAACTCATAGTATTAATTAAGCCCTATCACTTGTGGTTCTAGAGAAGAAGATTTTTAAAGATTCCTTAATTTTAGGGTGTTTGGGCCCCCCTGGGGGCCCCCAGGTGGGCCATGGTACCCATTTGAAAAAAATTGAAATCCTATCCCCCTAGGGATGCTACCTGCCAAGTTTGGTGAAAATCGGTCATGGGGTTCTCAAGAAGAAGATGAAAATGTAAAAAGTTTACACACGACAAACGACGCACGCCGGATGCCAGACGAAGAGTGATCGCAATAGCTCACTTGAGCCTTCGGCTCAGGTGAGCTAAAAATTATTGGATTGGACAGTCATGCGTTGTTACGACACTGCAATATTGGAAGTAATCTCGAGGCAAATGAGATTTACTGATGCCATCACTTCACGAGTTTTTTGACCATCACACAAACTAAAATCTCCTCTCAGTTTAGATGAAATAAAAGTAAAATCTTGTCTCCATTGCATTGATTCTTTAGACAACTTAAAGGGAAGGTAAACCCAAAAAGCAATGTGGATTGAGTGAAAGCAGCAACATTAGTAGAACACATCAGTGAAAGTTTGAGGAATATCGGACAATCGATGCAAAAGTTATGAATTTTTAAAATTTTGGTGTTGAAACCGCTGGATGAGGAGACTACTAGAGGATATGACGTATGAGTGGACAACAATACAAGGAAAATATAAAGGAAATTCAACAAAAATTCAATTTTCTAGAATTATGAAAGAGCAATGGACCAACCTCTTTCAGAAAGCAGGGGGAATAATTGCTACCCCTAACATATGTCAATATCAAGTTGATGGAATTTGTAATTTTCATGAAAAATCGATTTTTGTAGAATTTTCTTTATATTTTCTTGGTATTGTTGTCCACTCATACGTCATAACCTCTAGTAGTCTCCTCGTCCAGCGGTTCCAACACCAAAACTTTAAAAATTCATAACTTTTGCATCGATTGTCCGATTTTCTTCAAACTTTCACTGATGTGTTCTACTAATGTTGCTGCTTTCACTCAATCCACATTGCTCTTGGGGTTTATCTTCCCTTTAATACCGATGACTTTACAGCAGACAGCTTTATTTCCTGAACCATATCCCCAAAGTATGATTTGTATTGTGTTGTATATTTATAAACAAACCCTGGAGAAATCGTGGAAGTGATAATAAAAACCCCCTATTCTTATTTGCGTTTGTGGATGCAGCCAATACCACTGCTACATGCTTTAAAAATATTGCTGTAACCCTTTTCTGTGTCTGACTTTGATGAATGTTTCATTATTCTGTTATTCAGCTTCAATACGAGGTCCAATTTCCTTTTCTCACTGCAGGTTTTCACAACCATGCCATGTATACTTATATATTTTATATACAGTTGAACCTCTCGTATCCGGACAAGTCGGGACCAGGGCTCATCCGGATAAGGGATTTGGCCGGATACGGGAGACTCAATGCTTTATACATGTACATATACATACACATGTACTGATGTAGCCCATTGTAGTACAACATGTAGTAATGTGTATACTGCAACCTTTTCATTGTTACACTCAGTAAGAGACCCCAAAATAGAGGTTCGTGTTTGCAAGAATGAAATCATTTTCTTTTATAAATTCTTGGAATGATTTACCTAAATAATTATTAAGAAATGTATCAAGTAGATCTTGAAAATAAACCGTACTCGGCAAAGTCGACTGTAGGTCGCCACTGTTAGATTGAGTTGGGAATCCTCCTTTCCTCCCGTAATCATTAAAAAGAATCACGGCGAGATTGCGTCCGTATAATAGAGAGATCCGGATAAAGGGAGGCCGGATAAGAGAGGTTCAACTGTACTTATAAACTTATATACTTTATATTACTTATATACTTATACTTATGATATATATATATATATATATATATATATATATATATATATATATATATATATATATATATATATATATATATATATATATATATATATATATATATATATATATATATATACATATATATATACATATATATATATATACATGTATATATATACATATATATATATATATATATATATATATATATGTTCATACTTCTAGTATACTGTACACAACAGACAAATTCTTCCAGTATACTGGCTATTGGTTTCACTGGGATTGTGCCCTGCTTCATTAAAAAAAACAACAACAAATGTTAAATACAAGAGACCCGGGGGTCACACGCTCACCAGAGTATCGCAAGTTCACCTTCCATGCATTCTTGCAGACTCTCACCTGAAAACATTGGAAACTTGGGGCGGGGGATGTAACTTTGAGAGCTGGGGGCATGGTGTCCATTTGCATATTCCATCACACTGGTAAAAATACCTGCCAAGTACACTGTACTTTATAGAATGTTGGACTATCATACCTGCCAACATTTCAAGATGAAATATCTTACTTGTGGATTGCAAAAATCTTATTTTATATGCAAACTGAAGTTAAAAATCTCACTTTCAGTCAAATGTTCAGAAAATACACATGGAAGGTATATCTAAATATTCTTTTAAAATCTTATTTCTCTGACAGAAAATCTTATTTTGCTATTTTTAATGTAAAAAATCTTACTGAATCTGATAAAATCTTATTAGTTGGCAAGTATGGACTATGCAGTTTGGAAAAAAAAAGACTTAGAGCTCTATCACTTCTGATTCTAGAGAAGAATATTATTGAATATTCCTTAATTTAGGAGGTTTGGGCCCCCTGGGTCCCCCTGGGTCCCCCTGGGTTCCCCAAGGAAAGATCCTATACCCCTATGAATGCCAGTTGTCAAGTTTGGTAAAAATTCATTGTCTTTTTCAGCAAGGAAATGAAAATGCTGGGGGGGGGGGGGAATTGCTCCCCTTCCCTCCCCCCTAGTGGCCCCCAAGGGGAGCATGGTGCCCTGTTGAATAAATTCAGATCTTAACCCCTGGCATGCTACCTGCCAAGTTTGGTGAATATTCATCAAGGGGTTTTCAAGAAGAATATGAACATGTACAATTTAAGTCCCCATTTGGACTCATCCTACCCCACTCCCCTGGGTCCCAAGAGAGGGGGGGGGGCACCCCTGATTCTGCCATGAACAAACTTGAAACAACAGTCATCAATATACTGACTCATTGTATTAACTTAGATCAATCACTTCTGGTTCTAAAAGAAAATCTTTAAAGATTCCTTACTGGGGGTGGGTTGGGCCCCCCTTGGCCCCCCCCCCCCCCCCCTCCCCCCGCCCAGGTGGGGCGCCATAAAAACTTATTACATGTCTTGTTTACCTTTGGGAGCAGTGATTTAAAAATTTTTCAAGATATCATATTTGATGCATATGTGTAGGTCTGTTGCATCACAAAACACCCTACCATATAAAATTTTTGCAATAAAGCCTAAAATATATGGAGATATCAGTATATTTCTCATTAAATCATAACTGTAGATGGTTTAGTCTGGAAACATTTTTATTATAACCATTATTCATACTTTGTGTATCTAACAATACTTCACATCGATTATACAGATTCAAATTTTTACAGTGGTTATTTCTAGATCCCTAACTCACATTTTAGAACTATTTTAAAGCACTAATGCTGGGTTTTTGTTTCTTCTGCAAATGGTAAATTATGCCTTTAACATCGGGCTCTAAAAGTTCGTTGACCCCTGCCTGTGACTTTTGACCTTGTGGTGACCAACCACTCCCCAAGGGGCATCTACCATCCAAGTTTGGTCACAAACGGACCTATGGATCAAAAGTTATGACCCATAATAGAAACGCGCCATAAAAACTTAACATTGGGCTCTAAAAGTTTGTTGACCCATGCTTGTGACCATTGACCTTGTGGTGACCAACCACTCCCCAAGGGACATCTACCATCCAAGTTTGGTCACAAATGGAGTTATGGATCAAATGTTATGACCCATAATAGAAACACACCATAAAAACTTAACATTGTGCCCTAAAGTTCATTGACCCCTGCCTGTGAGCTTTGACCTTGAGGTGACCTTCATATATGGTAAAATGTGAAACTTTGTATGACCCCTCTTCCCTCGAAGTTTGATTGCAATTGAAGCCCAGAGTAAAGAGTTATTGAAGTTTTTGTAGCGTCAAGGACAGACGGACGGACAGACGCCGCAGGCGATCCCTTTGTCTCCCCTCACCTCCGGTGGGCTCGACAAAAATGGAGCACAGATTTGGATGAAACTTGCAGGAAAGGTTGAGAATGACACGAGGAACAGATGATTAAATTTTGGTAGTGATACAGAAATTTTAATGGATTTTACGAAGGATTTGACTTTCGATATTTTGGCAGGTAGGGTCAATGAAGTTGGGAGTTCAAGCTGCACATTTTTGAGGTTTTCATAAGTGCTCTAGTTTCTGCTAGGGCGAGGCGCGCCACATAGCTGAGGGTTTATGATGTAACAAAGGCTTCTATATTGGGAAATCGGGCGATTTTTCAGCATGCATATCGTCGGTGGGGCGACAAGACCTCGTATCTACAAAATGTCAAATGTTCAGGAGAGCCAAAAAACATGGCGGCCAAAGCACTGTAACGAATGGGACAGCACTTCCTTTGACGTGCCATGGTGGCTTCATTTTTTGAACAATAGTTATAATAACAATGCTTGCAGACTAAACCGTCTACAGTTACGGTTTATTGAGAAAAATACTGATATATCCTTATATTTTAGGATTTATTGCAAAAATTTTATATCTTAGGATGTTTTGTGATACTACAGATGTACATATATGCATCAAAGGTGATATCTTGAAAAATTCTTAAATCACTGTTCCCAAAGGTAAACTGAACCTTTAAACGTATTATCTGGATTTTTGCATTTCACCTGTTCTGCGCACGAAAAACTGCAAATTTTTGCCTACAAATAATCTTCAGTAGTGAAGGGCACCACCAGAGAAGAAGATGTTATAAGGGAGAAAAAGCAGAGTACTACACGTTTTGTTACACACCTGTGCTGAAGTCGTCTCTTGGCCGTAGATGGGACATTAGCACCATAGCCATAGGAGAACAGGACCTTCTTCGCCTCCTCAGCATCATCATCTTTGGTAAGATATGACATAACTTACTTCAGTTCATGGTTGAGCAGAAAGTTTTTTTTTTTCTTTGATTTCAAATGACGTCATTTATTTGGCATTTTTCAAAGCATGAGACAATATATGAATAGATTAATCAATCAGACTCACATAAAAAATAAACCAAAACAAAACAAAACATTTCCATGCTATTCACAAAAAAAAACTAGAAATGTCGCTACGGCGACTGGTGTATGCCTCCGCCATAATACATGGTTCTCCTAATAGGTCTATAGTACAATGTCTTGACAATGTGTGATGACAGTTTCACACAATTGGCAAAATATTAAAATGACAGGTTTGCCACAAATGTGCTGAATGTTCACTTTCCTAGAACTAGGTTCAATTGGATGAATGATTAAAACGTCAGAGTGCAGGTATTTGGGGGAACTGATGATTTTCACTTGACTTTTGACCCTTTTACAAGTTTATGCATTGAGTAATTTTCAAGGTATTGAGAAAAAGTATAATTTCAGTATCAAATGGTAAAATAGTATTATCGAAACCTGGCCTTTGACCTTTGACCCCACAGTTCCAAAGAGAATCACTGTTAGGTAGAACATATGCATAAATATGTAAGTTTCATGACAATACCTTGAGTTATTTTTGAGATATGGAGGAAAAAGTGCAATTTAGCACTTTCACTTGACCTTTGACCTTTTGGCAAGAAACTTCCCACAGAATATATATTGGGTTATACATGCATACATGAAGTTTAAAAAAAAATCCTTCAGGCATTGCATAAATATAAGGAAAGTAGTTATATTTTGAGGAGTTGACCTTGACCTTTGACCCCTGAAATTTGACCCATGACCCCCAACTTCCCTAGATAATCACTGCCCATCGGTACAAGCATATTTACTAAGTTCCATGAAGATACCTTGAACCATTTGCGAGATATGGAGAAAAACATGAAATTTCAAATTTTTTTTTCACAAAATAACCTGTGACCTTTGACCTTTGACCCTGTGACCCTAAAATCCACACAAAGTATCATCCCCCAAGGATATACCCTCATACCAAGTTTGATGCAAAACCACCACGCGGTTCTTGAGATATCGACAAAAACAAAACGGGACGGACGGATGTACGGACGGACGGACGACCCGAAAACATAATGCCTCCGGCCACTTCGTTGGCGGAGGCATAAAAACTATCAACAGGAACGTAATCCCATTGATGCATAATGGGCTAACAAAGAGGCTGTCTCTAACAATAAGCATATTGTGTGAGGTGTACCCAACCTAGAGAATAAACAAAAAAGTGTAAGTATAGTATACAAAGCATAAAGTTGGTGATTGTGCACGTGCTCTACAGACTGAACTACTGCCAATTAATGTGTTGGCTCAGTAAGTACAGCGGCTGCCTCACAATCGGGAGGTCGTGGGTTCGAACCCCGGCCGCGTCATACCAAAAGACGTTAAAAGATGGGAGTTGCTGCTACCTTGTTTGCCGTTCAACAGTTGAAAAGGTTAGAGCAACGTCGATCTGGCGCTGCTCAAAAAAGAATTTCCATTTTCGGACAATAAAATTTGGAGTTTGGAGTTTGGAGTTAATAATTCCTCAAATTCAAACAATTCTCATCAAAAATTCATGTTGCATTTACCTCTCTTGACACTCGTTTTAAACCTACAGCATAGACTTGCTAAAATTGCTTGTCCACACACAAAAAAACAACCAGTGGCCTCCTAGTCACATTCTATTGTCTCTATGGAGGAGTGAAACATTTATAATGAACGGATTGACACTTCCCCGACAGCTTACATTCAGCCGCCTGCATGACGACATCGTCGAGTTCTTTCTCCAGACGCTCGTAGGTGTCGAGCTTCGTCCTCAGCTCCGACACCTGTGCCTCGAGCTCGGCCGCCCGTCTCTCAGAGGTCGACTGGAGGGCGTAGTACTCCTTGGTGACCACCTGGAAGAAGAAAGAAAAAGAGAAATGTTCTCACAAAAAGTCAGATCATTGTGGAAAAGGATTGTGATGCATGCACCACCAGAGTTGGTGTGTACACACATTATCCTTATAGTGAGGGTGTATGTGTTTGTGCCTGTCTGGCGACATTGTGTACCGACAATGTCAGAAAGGATATTTTTACGCATTTGATTGACAAATCAGCCCATGATTTCTTTTATCATGGGTTCTACTGAAACACTGATCAACTCAGTGCTTATTTACATTGATGCACAACAATTTGTCAATCAGTTGCATAAAAACCTCTCGAGGGAAGAATTTCATGAATTTGAATAATTGCGCAGTACCCGCTGCATGCTTTAAGGATTACTTTGTAGAACCAACACTTGCTGTCGGGCGGGATCTCAGTGGTCTAGTGGAGATGACGCCAGTCCGGAGATCAGGAGGTCGTAGGTTTGAAACCTGCTCAAGTATGAATGCCCATGATTTCTGTTATCATGGCTACTACTAAAACACCGATCAACTCAGTGCTTATTTACGTCAATGTAGGGCAATTTGTCAATCAGCTGCATAAAAACCTCTCGACGGAAGAATTTCATGAATTTGAATAGGATATATTTAATTTGCTGCAAAAACGAATGGCTCTGTACATTTCATTTCTGAATTTGATCATAAATTAACTTTTTTCGTTGGCTGTGTGCTTTTGAAAATCTGCTTGATTTTGCACTGCTTAATATCTTTTTTTGGTAACGAAACGATATTGAGTGACTGTGCATTTCTACAGCCAAAACGACAAGTGTGTACTGATATTATCATCCGGCTCAAGGAATTCAGAAAAAACAAAAACTCTGTGATGACCAAAGCCAATGTGCACACACAAGATACCATGAGAAGGGAAAAAGAGCCATCTTGTGGATTGGGCTTCCAACTCAGACGGAGACCAGGGCATTCCAACCGCCGAAAAAATCTCTCGGACAATTACCTCAATTTTCTTTTGCAGCTTGTTGCTGTCCACCTGCGCCTGCTTCAAAGTCTGCAGCGTTTCCTCCTGGATCATGCCCGCCCTTTCGGCCTCGAAGCTCTTCAGCCGCACCTCGCCGCTCAACTCCGTCACTCTGGCATCTGAGGAGGCCTGCAGCTCTCGATATCTGCGATATTGTGAGAAAAAAAAATCCACAAATTTAAACGACAACTTTACACAATGAGTTCATGGATTTGGGTCATACATACATGTATGGTATTGTCAAACAAATATACAAAAGTAACATGAGTTAATCATACATTAATACAGGTTATACTTATGGGGTAATTATCAAATTGGAGATGACAAATTAAGAACCTCATAAATAACCTTCTCCTAAATGTTGTGTTATTGTCACACATAATTTTTGACAAGAAGCACAAACTATAAGGGACTGTACAGTACTGGTTGAGGTGGGGATTCATGTTTTGAACATTCCTAAGTGAGATAATGAAAAGCCTCTTGTGAAATATGAAAGAGCATGTAATTTTAAGGATTCAACGTTTATTTGATGAAAATTGGTTTTCAAATGGCTGAGATATCCAAAAAAGTGCTAATAATAAAAGGCGACATGCCACAACTTTATTAGGATCTCTTTGTTTCACCTTGTTTTTGGATAACTCAGCCTTTTCAAAACCGATTTCCATCGAATAAACATTTGATACCCCTTAGAACTGCATGCTCTTTGACATCTCATAGAGTGGTTTCTGAATATCTCGCAAAACATGAAAAGCTAAATCCTCACCTCGACCAGAACTGTACACACCCTTTAACATATCTTTGAGATATGCATGGTAAAAGAAAAAATATTATATATTCTCATAGCAAAACTGATACTGTAATGAAAGCATTACTTGTGTAGACCGACAATTATGGTAGAGACAAGCCAGGATACAAAAGGATGTGTGATGACCTGCATGGGTTAACAGGCTCACTTCACACCATACAAGGGTCTGGGCAGATGTGAGCTAACCATCGCAGGGCTTCGTTCAGATCTGGCAAGTGGATGGGGAAGGCGGCTGCCAGACGCAGGTGATCTGTGTTTTGCATTTCATGCCCAGTGTCTTCACAATCCATACACAAAAGCTACACAAGTGAGTATCAAATTATTCCCAACAGAATTAGAATGTCATGGAGTACTGATGCGCAGTGAAAACAATGAAGTGTAGCTAATAATATGGCAATGAATATCTGTTTGCTGTTTGTTTGTTTGTTTGTTTGTTTGTTTGTGTGTTTTTGTTTTTGTTTGTTTGTTTTTGACCATTTGTTGCCACCCTCCTCTTTGTATCTTACTGCATCTGGCACACTACCCAATAATGTATTTTACCAAGACACCTGCAGAACCAAATGGTATGAGGTTGATACCACAGTATGTTAACCTTTCAATTAATACAGTAACATATATCCTGTTCACTGAGGCTAATATACATCTAATGTAATTAGTATGCAGAAGATCACATAGTACAACCTATATTTGCGGACCTTCCATCATGTATTAGATATACAAAAAAGAAAAGCTAAATAACAAAACAATACAGAGTATAGAGGGAAAGGTGTTACTCACTTGGTAAAGAGTTCCTCATACTTGGATTTTACTTCTTTTTCTGAGGCCAGGACTCTCTCCTTCTCTAGGAGTGCATTGTCTCGGGATTCCCGCAAACTCCTGTGAAAGGGAAAAATGAATAGATTGGAGGAAAGAAGGAAAGACATGAATACTTGCCATGGAAGAGAAACTAGAAATCTTTGTAAGATTAAGATTACTTCCAAATAACATTACAAGGCTCCCTTTGTTCCCAGTGGCATCTGCACTGTTTCATTCATATGCCCATTTCTCATTGGGAGATATAGCGACACTAAAAACTTGTCACTGTTTGACTTTTCCATTGACACTGCAACAAAGGATCACCAAGTCTTGGCAGTGAAGAAATGACATGCTGTCACCATAGTGGGCAAAAGTGAGTGGCTAAACAATCTTCTACAACCAACTATGACTGTGATTTGGACAATATTCTGGTGGGCTTGCTGCACACTTTTTCTGCGATGAGTTTTCACAATTCCAGAACATGAGAGAAAATTTACAGTGAATTTAGAATAAACACACACACATGTATGCAATTTTTCTGGCGATATATATATATAGTCTGGTGAACACTTTGGGTAAAATATTTGGACCGTTTTCTATCAAAACAGAATGAAAATGTTCCACATGTCAGGAATTATGGGAGGAGGGGGTAAATGATAAATTTGCCTCCCCCCCCCCATTTTTTTTTTTTTTTTTTGGGGGGGGGGCAATTGTACTCTCCCTGTTTTTATTTTTATTTTCTTGATATCACTGTCCTTACAGGGTTCATACTCTCTCTCATGAATTGAATTCCATGACTTTCCATGACGTTTTAGCCAGAATTCCATGACCTTTCCATGACTTTTATACAATTTTTTTTTTTACTTATTAGACTGAAAATTTGATCTCAAATCAAAGCAAAGCAAAGGGGGTACCTACACATCTCACACAAACAACAGACAAACTTAAACTTTTATAATTTTTGCAATTCCATGACTTTCCATGACTTTCTGATGAAAATATCAGTTTTTCATGACTTTCAAGGCCTGGAAAAAGACTTAGCCAAATTCCATGACTTTCCAGGTTTGCCATGACCCGTATAAACCCTGCCTTAATAACGACAAAGTGCAGTAGTCTTCTTATCAAGCAATGATGGCACGAAAACTTTAAGAATTTGTAACTTTTGAATACATTGTCTTGTTTTCCTCAAACTTTCAGTGATGTGTTCTACTAATATTGCTGCTTTTACTCAACTTATATCAGGGCTCAGGAATTCTTCAATAGATTAATAATGTGCTCACCTGTTCTCCCTCTCAAATGTGTCCCTCATAGTGCTCTTGAGCTTGTCAATCTCCGCCTCCGTTCTCAGGCGAATCGACTCCAGCTCGTCACGCAGCTTGTTCTCGTACTCTGACTTGTAGCGATCCCTAGACAAGAAAATGCACCGGTAGGTGAGTTCCCCATTCTATCAGAGAATGTATGTGGTGTCCAAAAGACTACCCAGCAGTCACGCCCTTAATCCACCTTGCCTTTCTACTCTGCCTTGAAATCATCACTTAAGCAAGACAAACGTTCTTTTTTTCAATCATATATGTGACCCTGCATCACAAAACGAACACAAAGTCGCCACACATGAAATTTTAGTTAAGAGTATATTTTGAAAGAGCAGACTTTAAGATTTAAAATGATACATAACTCAAATCAAATGGAATCTCTAAACCTATTCAAATATTGGAAAGAAAGCACACACTCAGGAAAAGTGTGAACTGAGAAAAGAGGCTCTGAAGTACAGTGTCTATTCAAGCGCTAAATGTTTACCAAGCCGTGCTGGCTGTGTGATGAATGGGACAAAAAACAGGATGTAAACCACCAGAGTAACAACAATGAAGGGATTATCAGATTAAACTGAAATTTACAATGTCTCATCAACACATTCTGCCCATAATCAATGCCAACTTCCAGAGCAGTAGCATCATCCTTTCAAAAGTTATTAGCGTTGAAAATGAAGAGTGTGTACAAGGTTTTTAAGAAATGGTAAGGGGACTCTAAGAAACACCTAATCACACTTTTCTACCAAAAAACTGTTTGAGATAAACCGCTAAAAAACACACTTTCCTGCTCGTTTTATGATCCCAAATTTTAGCATAATGCAGAAGAAGACTTGCTCTTTCAGAAAATATGAAAAAGTCAAGATCGGCTAGGTTGACCCATTTGACCTATTTTCAGTCTTCAAACAAAATCAATGTGTGCGACTTTTTGTTCGTTTTGTGATGCACGGTCACATATTATATGGCATTTAAAATACCCAGTTAGCAGTCAACTCCCCATGTACTGTAAAAGTGGATATTTTCGCGCGACTAATTTTTCGCGCTTGGCTGGGTAAGAAGAGTTTCACTTGTTTTTAATTCCGCGGAATCAAGACATCACGCACAGGAACATATGGCAACCAAAAATATTTGTGTGCTTTTATTTTCGCGCTAGTTTCTGGTTGCGCGAAATGCGCGAAAATTTCAACACCGTGAAAATTTCCACTTTTACAGTAATTTGTCTCCATACTCTGACTAACAGAACATGAAAATGGACAGGAGAGTCTCCATTCTATTGAGGTATCTAAGCATCAGACCAGAGAATGCATTGGTGAAAGAACAGTCTTTCTCAACATATCATTGCACAAAGGAAACATCCTCAAAGATCAAGAGCAAAACCACAAATGGATGTTAATGACTCTGTGAAAATTAGAGAATGAAAGTGATTATGAAAGATGATATCAACACAATTTTTTTAAAATTATGATGTGAGAAAATAATCTTAAAAACATTCCTCTAGGCCCCTAATAAAACTAATGTGATGTAGCCATTAGAGGAATGGCAATATAATCTCAGAACTGCACAACATTCGTAATATGGGAGCACCAAGTGGCAGTGGATATTAGACCCCAGGATGCAATCATAAAATCTTGAGTATCACGCTAGATAGTTTGTGGCTCAGTCATTAACAGTCAAGTAGTCTCTGTTGCATAGGAGCCAATTTCAATCATATCTTAGCTAACTTCTAGACACAATTTTTTTTTTAATACTTGTCCCAGTTTTGGCAGCGCTGTTGCCTGTTTTTGGTATAGGAGTGTTGTTATCAGAAATCCAAAGCTCCTTGAAAATAACCTTATAATCTTTGAGTGCATTTCGCGCGATTACTCTGCAACACGCAATGCTCTCGCCGCGATGCTCTATGACTTTTTTCTTTCGAGTTTCCCGCACATTTTGACACCAAATTTGTGATGCCCGGGGGTACGGTTCTGAAGTTACATAACTTTTTGTACATGCACGTGAGGCCGAAAATGGCTCAAAAATGTGATTTTGTGTACAAAGTCAATGCAAAATGAGTTTTTTAATTTGTTCTAGGAGTATCATGCTTCAAAAAGTGTCTGCCACAAATTTTGTTCAAAAAACAACAAAAACAAAAAGGGTCGAAAAAATAAAGAAATACATAAGAAATTCATAAAACAATAAAATAAATAAGAAATTAATTTTGATACTGAATTTTTTTCAAGTACATTTGCTAAGAATGCCACAAAGAATAATTTGACCAAAAATGAGCACTTTTGGAGCTTTATTTACTGATTTAGATCAAAGAGTCTGATTTCTTGCATAAATTAGCATAATTAATCAAAATAAAATAAAAGAAGACTATTTTGTAAAATTTAAATATACGATCTTGTAGATTACATCGCACACTACCATTGTGCAAATTTCCGCGGCGATCGCGCGATCCACGGCCGAGATCTTAAGGGGGGGCCCTTTAGCCCCCCCCCCCCCCCAGTCTTTCGAGCTACCAAAATAGCCCAGTCTTTTTAGGGTTAAAGAAGTGTCTGAAACATTCATAGACAGCATCTTCTTCTTTCCGAGTCAATTCTTAAAAGCTACAAATCAAAGCTATTACTCAAAGCTCTGCCATTGGCAGAAAAATAGAATTAACCAGAATATGGACACTAACCTCGACTCGATGTACTTCTCGTAGAGGTCCTCCCGAGACTTCTTGGCCCTGTCCACACTGGCCAGAGCTTCAGCGAGGCGCTCTTCGGCGTGGGCTAGCTTGTTTGCCGTATCCCCGTGCTGCTTGGAGAGGTATCCCTTGTCTTGCTGGAGCAGTAGAAGTTCTTGCTTTCTGTCACCGAGCTACGAGGACGCAATGGCGAGGAGCAATTATAGAGGACCCATTTTTTTCTTACCACATTTCTATAATGCAAAATGAAATTATCTAAGGTAGCATTTAAATATTATCTGAATGACTAAAATCCACGTCATGTTAAACTAAATATCTGTGATTGAGACGACAGTGGAAAATAAAGACAGGGACCCAAGGACTTATTTTACACTTTGTTCTCGTCTGAGCTAATGTCTGCCTACTTTACTTACCCAGCTTATCATAACTTTGAGGACAACTACATTTCACAAAATCATTAATGGTCCTTGCACTTCGCACAATGAAGAACAGATTGATGAATACAGTGCATTCCTGTTATAACAAAACACAGTCATAACGAAATTCCAGATACAACAAAGTTAATTCAGGGCTAAAAATTATCATTTAGATATCTCTATACACTGTATATATCTTATATACAGGGGGAGGGCGCCTGTACTAGATTCACAGAACCTTTCGGTAGAAAGGTAACTGCCCCTTTTTGCTCCCACAAGCATGGAAAAGCACAAAACAGGCACCTTTGGATTTACGTGACCACCAGATGATCTTACCTCCTTGGCGAGAGCATCCCTCTCCTCAGCCACAGCCTTATACGTTACATTCAGGTAGGTGTGCTGTGTGCGGGCATCATCAAGTTCACGCTCTAAGGTGTCTCTCTCACTGTTACGGCCATGGCAATCACACAGATAGAACGAGGGGAAAAATTTGCAAAAACATTAGATAATCAGACTTCTTAAAGGACATGTTCACCTTCATACATGTGGATTTAGTGAATGCAGCAATATTAGTAGAACAGATCATTGAAAATTTGAGGAAACTCAGACAATGTGTTCAAAAGTTATAAATTTATGAAGTTTCAGTGCTGCCATTGCTGGATGAGAAACCTAGCAGTACTGCAGTTTGTGATGTCACATGTATAGAATGATATGAAAAAGAAAAAAAAATTCACTTTTCAGAGAGCATAAAAGAGCACTTGAAGTGACTCTTTTAAAAGGCAGGGGGAATAATGTCAACCTTACCATATGTCAGTATCAAGTAAAAGGAATGTGTGCTTTTCAAAAATAAACAATTTTGTGGAATTCTCCTCATGTTTTCTTCATATCGTTCTACGCCTGTTACTTCACAAACTGTTCCTACTGTCTCCTCATCCACTTAGTGGAGTGGAGGAGAATGGGTGTACATTGTATACATACCTCTACAAAAATCTGGATTGAATGACTGTTTTTGATTAACATAACATTTTGCCATGTGGATAACAGTCCAGCAATAGCACGCTCTCTGTATGTTCAATAAGTCAGTATCTGTCTCAAAGATGAAGAGACAGACTCAAACGAGAAATGAGAGGAAGGACTCTGAAGCCAAAGATCCCTCCTCAAAGAGGGAGCCTGAGGTACGGAGCTAGGATCTACATGAACCGGGAGCAGACCGGCGAGCCTCCTTCGGGATTTCTCCCCTTACTCCAGCTGGTCGACCAACTGAGGACATTTTCAACTAGAAATGTCGCTACAGCGACTGGTTATACCCCCGCCAAACAACATTTCATAAGCTTTGGTCAAAAAACTGAGGAAGTAGTTAAATCCGCAAGATCTTTCCTTGATCTTCTGTCATTAATATGCCGTTACCATGGCCACGTACTTTCAGGTACTGTCGAAAAATGCGTCTTGCACATCTACAACCAAAGGCACACATCTGTACCAAGTTTCATGGAAATTGGGCAAAAACTGAGGAAGTAGTTTGCAACACAAAATTTTCCATCATTTTAACTCATAATATGTGAGCTGTTACCATGGCAACATACTTTTTGTCACTGTCAAGAAATGTGTCATGCTGACCTATATCCTAAGACAAACATTCAATATGAATTCCATGAGAATTGGAAGAACACTGATGAAGCAGTTTTGCCATGAAGCATTTTGCCCTATATTTTACCAATAACATGCCGTTACCATCGCAACGCACTTTTTGCCACTGCGGAAATATGTGTCTCGCACATTAACATGTTCAGATGAACATCTGTACCTAATTTCATAAAAATTGATCAAAAACTGTGGGAGGAGTTCGCGACACAAGATTTGTACCCATTTTTGCCCATAATATGCCGTTACCATGGCAACATACTTTTGGGTACTGTCAAAAAATACGTCTTGCACATCTACAACCCAAGGCACACATCTGTGCCAAGTTTTATGGGAATCGGTTGAAAACTGAGGAAGTAGTTCGCGACGCAAGATTTGCAACGGACCGACCGCCCGACCGACCGCCCGACCGACCACCCGACCGACCGCCCGACCGACCGACCGCCCGACCGACCGCCCGACCGACCGCCCGACCGACCGACCGCCCGACCGACCGCCCGACCGCCCGACCGTCCGCTGATTCCTATATACCCCCTTCAAACTTCGTTTGGCGGGGGTATAATGACCCGCATCTCTTCAATAGCATCTGCACACATGTGAACAAAGCGATCAATGAGGAGACTCATTCCAGACTCATTCAAGCTATTGTCGATGGTGTGAAAGTGTAGGTGGCTCAACGAGTTTACGAGGCCATTCAGCTGGACATTCATGAGCACAAGGAGAAAATTGCAATGCTCAAATCGTCTGAACAAGATCTCTCACTGCAGCTGAAAGAAATGCATCGTCTGTGTAAGGACCGTGAGCAAGAAATGGAATAGACTAGATGTTTATTATGAATGGTATACCAATACAACAAGTGGATGGTGTTAAATACCTTGATTTCATTGTTGATAACAAACTGAAATGGGATATTCATATTGAAAATTTATGCAAAAAAGCTGGGAAATTAGTAAAGTATCTCGGCAGACTTTGACATTTTATCAATGAATCTAATCTGCAGTTGATTTTTCAGTCCATTACCCTGCCACTTTTTGATTATGCTGATATCATATTTAAGTCATAAAAAATACATCAGACAATTGCAAATTCTTTAAATCGCGCTGGGTGGCTCATCATGAAACAAATCCTTACAAAACATGTGTCTAACTTACATAACAAATTCATTCTATTTTAAATTGGTCTTCCCTTGAGTCTAGACTTAGGAAGCATTTGAACATGTTTGTATTTAAATCAACTCGTAATATTATGTTATCCTCATCCATGAGTGATATGTTCAAGCTTCAGCTTAAGACGACGGTCTCCTGTATTTTGTTTGTATTAATTTGATTGAATAATCAATGATTTTCCAATTGTTTTTGTATGATTATATAACTCATCTATACAATATTCTATTATTGGTACATTATATGTGACCCTGCACCTCAAAACAAACAAAAAGTCGCCAGACATGAATTTTTAGTTAAGACCATATTCTGAAAGAGCAGACTCTAAGCTTTAAAATGATGTATAACTCAAATCAAATGGACTCTCCTAACCTATCTAAATATTGGAAAGAATGCACAAACTCAGGAAAAGTGTGAACTGAGAAAAGAGTCTCTGAAGTACAGTGTCTATTCAAGCGCTTAATCTTTACCAAACCGTGCTGGCTTTGCGATGAATGGGGAAAAAAAAAGGAAGTAAACCACCAGAGTAACAACAATGAAGGGATTATCAGATTAAACTGAAATTAAGCATGCCTCAGTAACACATTCTGTCCATAATTAATGCCAACTTTCGAAGCAGTAGCACTATCCTTTCAAAAGTTATTAGAGTTGAAAGTGAAGAGTGTGGACAAGGTTTTTCAGAAATGAAAAAGGGATTCTAAAGACACATCTAATCACACTATTCTACCAAAAATGTTCGAGATAAACTGCTAAAAAAACACACTTTCCTGCCCGTTTTATGATACCAAATTTTAGCATAGTGTAACAGAATACTCGCTCTTTCAGAAAATATGAAAAAGTCAAGTTCGGCTAGGTTGACCCATTTCACTTATTTTCAGTCCTCTCGCGAAATCAGTGTGTGCGACTTTATGTTCGTTTTGAGGTGCACGGTCACATATTTGATTATATTTATATTCATTTTGTGTTGGATATGATATGATTAGTATAGAAAATTGTTTGTTACGTTGTATAAATACTTTGTGAAAAATGATTTGATTTGATTTCTGCATTTTGCCTTCCTGTTACTCATATTCTCGCAGGTAACATTGTTCTCCCCAAGCCTTGTACTGATTATTGCAAAAGAACAGCACATTATAGGGATTGAATCCCTCCCGTGGAGAAGAAAGAGATACGGAAAGAGATACTCTGGCTATTTAACTTGTAAATGGATTGTCTGATATTTCTAAACCTTTCACTGATGTGTTTTATTAATATTGCTGCATTCAGTCAATCCACAGTATATGAAGGTGACAGAGAATTGAAGCAAACATGCTTTTACTCATAATGCATTATGACATTTCACATTACCTACGAAGTCAAAACTGAACTCCGGCTATTTCAAGGTACTTTCTAGTATCTGTCAATTATACTATAAATGGGTATCAATTACAGTAAAATCATCTCTTTTGTTTTAGCTTGATAGTATTATGGTACTCCTTCATCACATAGAAAGCTTGCGAATTGTGTATTGCTCAATATCCAAGCATTTCTTATTCATTTTAGTATTCACATATTTGAAAGGCCTTTGTCATGGAGAGGGAATAGAAATATACAAATCTTTTGGCCAATTTCATGCCAATTTTTTTTCTTTATGGAAGATTTTGATGACAGGGCTCTGAGTTCATCCTCCTGCAATCACCCTCTCATTGGTTCAAATATGTGGATAACACCTGGGTCAAAATAAAGACTTTGGAACTAGATGCTTCCTTTGAAGATATCAACAATGATGACCCTTGTATCAAGTTCACGGTTTGAGAAAGTGAAGGATAATCAACTGGCATTCCTAAATTTTTAAACGTCCTTTCCTCCTTTGTCTACAGGAAAGCCACCCATGCAGACCAATACCTCCTGTTTGATTCCCACCATCCCCTCATACACAAACTGGGAGAGGTAAGGACATTGTTTCACACGGCTTCATAACATTCTGTCTTCTGGAAAAACAAAGGAGTTCAAGGAACATTTTAAACATCTTTGGAAGCACTTTGCGTATGTGTCTACCATGAAAGGAGAACCCCACCCTTAATAAGAATGGGGAAGTGCAACACCTCCTCTCTCGGGTGTACAGCTCTGTAAATCTAGAAAATTCTTTGAAGAGTGACTCCCAACAGTAACATAGACAATGTATCTGCGCCGATCCGCAATGACATTTTCCCGCCACAAAATCAGATGAGTTGACAAAGCGTCCAGAATCAGACAAGAAACCATTCTCAGAATTAAACAGTCCATCCAAATGCTGTGATTTGATTCTTGTTTCTTCATTCAATAACATTTGTTAATGTGTAATTAAAAGCAGTAGAGGGAGGTGAATGTGTGTTTTTGTTGTTGTTTTTTTTTTCCCTAGCACACCTGGGTATGTCTTACATGAATGCTCCAAAAGAAAGTGTATAGAGGCATTCAGGTCTGTAAAACAAATGCAGGTGCTCCATCAGGAAATGCAAAAGACAATGGCATACATCTTCTTTTTTTCATTCTTTCTCTTTCAATTCAATTAAATTTATGCACCGGAAGTATTCAGAGTTAACATGATAGGAAAAAATCCAAATATTAAAAAGAAAAAAAATAATAAAATAACTACTTACTTCTTGACTCTGTCATAGTTTTCTCTCCTGTAATCATCTTGGTTTTGCACAGACTTCAAATTGGCAACTTCAAGGGTCAACCGCTGGCAGTCTACTTCAAGATCCCTCTTTAACTTCTGTTCCTTCTCGAATGCCTAGATGAAAATGAAATGAGATGCATAATTTAATTCTTCCACTGTGAGCATGTCCATGGGTGACATAACTATTGCCTTATCTTCATACAATAAGCAGACGGTGCTATTCTAGAAAATATCAGCATCTTCTGTTTTTCAAGGGCACAATCCCAATTAGAGCTGAAGGGGATTTTGTGCTCAATTCTGATTATTACACCTACATCAGATGTAGCATACTTAGAACAGCTTGTACAAAGAAAGTTCACTAAATATGTGTGTGTGTGTGTGTGTGTGTGTGTGTGTGTGTGTGTTTGTATGTGTGTTTCTCCTTACATCATTATTTTAAGAGCTGGGACAAACAGACAACAGTAAACAAGAAATATACTGCATCCGGCTTTTTAAGGGAAGGAGGCATACCAGTAATAAATCAAATACAGCATTCAAATTGTAATCTCACACTTCAAATTTAAGTTGACGGTGATATCATCAATTCTCCCACAATGGTTTCTGCACAAAAATAAATTGCAAATCCTATTTTTGGTTACATATGTGACCGTACATCACAAAACGAACAAAAAGTCGCACCCATTGATTTTACGTGAGGACTCAAAAAGGTCAAATGGGTCAACAGAGTCAATCTTGAGTTTTTCATATTTTCTGAAAGAGCTATCCTTCTTCTACACTATTCTTTAGTTTGGGATCATAACATGAATGGGAAAGTGTGTTTTCAGCAGATTTTCTACAACCCTTTTTTGAGGGAGAGTAGAATGATCAGGTATGTCTTAGAGGCCCCTTTTCACTTCTTAAAATCCTTTGCACTCTCTTTACTTTCAAGTGTAATAACTTGTGAAATGATAAAGCTACTGCTTTGAACATTGGCATTAATCATGAACATAATGTGTTGATAGAACATACTCAATTTAATCTGATAATCTCTTCATTGTTATTGCTCCGGAGATTCACATCCTGTGTTTTGTCCCTTTCACCGCACAGCTAGCACGGCTTGGTAGGGATTAAGCGCTTGAATAGACCCTGTACTTCAGAGCCTCTCTACTCAGTTCCCACTTTTCTAGGAGTGTGTGCTTTCTTTCCAGTATTTAGATAGGTTAGGGGAGTCATTTTAATTGAGTTATACATCATTCTAAAGCTTACAGTCTGCTCTTTTAGAATCTGTCCCTGACTAAAAATCCATTTCTGGCGACTTTTTGTTGGTTTTGTGGTGCAGGGTTACATATGTAGTAGCCATATTCCTTTCAATCCTTTGAAACAAACAAACAAACAAAATCACTATCAAAGCTCCTTGAAAAAAAAAAAATATTGCATTTCTTTTTTTTTGTGTGTGTTATGCCTCATTTTGATGAAACCTCAATCTTCACATTTGGTTGTTTTCTTTACGGTAATCAGTTACAATTTGTGTGTTCTATTTGCAACCCTGAAAATTAGATTCCTTTTGTAAGCTGGTATATTGTAGGAGTATGTAATTTGGATCTTTCCTCAGAAGAATAAAACTGGCAACTTCTTGAAAAATACTATAGATTTTCAGTGAGTTTATCAGGACCAAAAACAAATTCCAACAGTTATTCTCGGTACAAACAGGGATCTTATTCTCGAGTGACATGGGATTAGTTTTCCATTTCCTCTTGAAAAACCAAAATAAGTTTTACAGTAAGATTTTATAAATTCTGTTGGGAGACATTATTCTTCAACCATACAAAATTTCATAACGTTTGCAAAAGGGATATAAGACCTTTAAACCAACCTCAACATGATGCTGACTTACATCTTTAAAGCAGGGCTGCACACTAACCCATTTTTTCTACTGGTCCGACCTGTCTGTTGGACCAGTAGGTACCCACTTTTTCAATTTTTCACTGGTCCATCCCTGAAAAAGTTACTGGTCCGACAGTGATTTTTACTGGTCAGGGACCATCGGACCAGTGCCAGTGTGAAAATAGTGCCGGTGTGACAGACGTACTCCTAGTACCATAGACCTAACACCAGGATGTTATAGCATACCTCCAAGAGCCTAGCCTGCTCTTCTTTGGTCCTCCTCAGGTCCAGTTCCAGGGTCTCCTTGAATCCATCCAGGTCCAGGAGTTTCAACTCTAGGGGGCGCTTCTCCTCATAGAATTTCACCTTTATAAAAACAAGCACAGAGTGAACGACAAGATTCTTGTCATTTTTTATTGTTTAAAAAACATACAGAAATTTATGCAATGAACTTACAAAAAAAAAAAATGAAAGCACCCTTTTTGAAATATGTGTGGCGCTCCGACAAAATGAGTCATAAGTCGCACGGGGAGTTTTCCCGTAATGAGCCGAAAATGAAGGGGAAGCACTGCTCGGGTCGAAATTTTTTTATGACGGATTTTGATTCCTTGATGTTTTATCTATTTGTAGAGAAAATTTCAGCGTGTAAAAATGAGTTCAAGTGTCCCAAATCACAGTTTTTCTGAGACAATTTTTTTCGGTTACATTTTTTTCGAACACTCGCCTTTGCGTTGCGTTTCGCACCTATTGTTCTTGCCCGATCGAGACTCCGCCTCCGTTGCTATGGCGTATGCTAATGAAGCATTGCTCTTGACCCCATTGAAGACAAAACAAAGCATTGTGCGCGCGGCGGCGTCGGCGGCCAAGCGGCGAGGGCTTTAGCATTACGCAATAATAGTGAGCTGACCAAGGCTGTCGATTGTGTGACCAGCGAGTTGCGTTTGATACATGCACCACATTTCATGAAGTGGTGATAAATGTGACGTACGAATGGCGCTAAAAAATTAATTCTAACGAACGATCACGCAAAATTTATGATACTTTATCAATTAGCTAATGATCACATATCGAACTTGAAACCTCTCTATGCCTGTGTGTACTTTTACAACGGTTATTGGCCTCATTAATGAATTCATTCAAATAATTATAACTTTCGTTCCCTGGTATGTGACTTGCTGTTTAAAGTTCATCTTTGGAGATATATTAGGGCATAAGTTGTCAATTATTCTCGTTTTTATAAAATCGACAATTCGTGTGATAATTAGCCGAATGTATGTAATGCGTAATATTATTTCCCTGGTTAATAAAACTTACTGCCCTATTTTCTTATGATGGTTTGGGCCGCGACAACATGAAGAGAAATCGGAAGACAAACATTATTCATGCCCAAATAGCTTGTGTTCCCTTTGGAGGATATTATGACTCTTGTCATCTGTGTATTTTTGTAGAAGTAGGACCTATTTGAGAAAGTGACAGGAAGCTGTGTCGCTACTCAAAAGTGTGCTTCTTCATTTTTTTTTTTAATCAGAATGTTTGTAATGATAGCTGTTTGTCGTGTACTGCGTGTAGCTGACATGTGAGAGGTCAAGTCTACAAAGAATTTGGCTAACAGCTTTGCGAAGTAGCAGCGCTAATTGCCTATTGAATTGTGTATTCGGAGGAATTCCGAATGAAAGAACTGTTCACGTTCACGCCTTGTATCCTAGTAAACCCCGCATCAACGAAGATTTGAACAATGAAAGGTAAACTTCCTGCTATCAAGGGGTGGATAATCACGCAACTAGTACTCTTTCTTCGCCATTGATAGCAGAATCAGTGACGTAATGGAGCAACAGTGGTGGAGGATCGGCATTATGTCTGCTACTTTGTAAAAGAATTTTTCAGTCCCCTTTTGTGTTCAGAACCACAGTCAGGGACGCTAACTTACTTTATCTCCTACAAGCTATCGTTACTATCTTAAAACGTGAATTTTATGAAAGGTTAAAAGTGATCGCGGAATCTGTTCTTCTGCGTGACACCAGGCTTTTATATTAGCATACCAAGCTTAAATCGTTTACCTGTATAGAAAGGAATAATAGAATACACACTTATCGCAATCATCTGGATTTGAGAGTGATACACTCTACTTTTTTTCTTCATCTTTCCCCCGACAAAGACCATGGTAATTCAAAACGAACAAACAAACAAACAAACAAACAAACAAACAAACAAGCAGTTGCATTATATCAGAACGTACAAAATTTTTGTGTTTCATATATGTATAGGTCATCTCTTGATGTAAAGTAGGCATTTGTTGTCGTTTTATAGCGTTTCTAACAAATGCCTTTAGCGAAAACCCAACACAACTTTTATCAAGGAGGAAAGGGAACTTAACTTTAAATATAACATAGTTTGCAGAAATCAGACATGTAAATAAGGCAATACATCCGCATGGCCGATTGTAATCTCTTACTTTGACTATTAAACATGATCGCCTACATTTGCGCGCTTTTTCTAATTTCTTGAACTTTGCCTCATTCTCTCTTTCTCTTTTTTTTTTTAACAATTGCTCGCAACATTTAAAGATCGTAACACAGTCTGCTATCCCACAATATAATGTTCCATTTGATTCGTCACTTATTGTTGGTCGGGTGACGCCAAATGTTGGAAACTCGAGCAATGATACATGGCATTTTGTTTGTTGGTTTTCGTCTCATCGCTCAAAAGAATTTTGACTACAATTTCAGAGGTATCATCTACAAGACTTAACTGATGGTTTACAGAAGTGATCATCAGTTCAGTAAGGATTAGTCAACAAGTCATGAATTCACTTTACCCATCATGTCTAATCGAACTACGACATTGTTGGGTTAACCGCGCCTTTTTATTCTCATAGTTCAAACTAATTCTTGACATAATCAAAACAAATAATTCTTTATAATCTCTCAAAATACTCAAAAGATGGCCTAAGTCAAAACTTTCTACTAAGATTGCATACGGCAGTCTTTACTGGCTTAAACAAGTTTTCTAGAGCTATCACTTCCCCCTATGACGATGACTTCGATTGCGTTTTGAACTTGTACCGAACTACTTTCAAAACAGCTATTACCTTTATAGTTTGATTAATGAACCAGTCTTTTGAATTCATAACCAACATTCGTGATCGTAACCATACAGTAACATAATACTGTCAATAAAATTTGGAAAATGTAAATGCTATAATAATAGCGCGAAATAAATGAGTAACGATTATCTTCGTACATTCTAATTCCTATAAGTGATGTCGCTACGAAAATGACACATGGTTTGACTACTGCTTCAAGCAAATAAAAGTAAAAAGGAATGGGATATACTTTTAATGATAGTATCACGCCGTACAAGGCATTCCACTGTATTTGGTAACGTTTGGTTACGTTTCTGTATGCGCGCTTTACGTACGGAAAATAAAAGGCAGATTGATGCTTTTAACATGGAACACACAACGCGTTCAAAATGTTTTTTGAAATACTTTGCGAGTCCTTTATAAAGTTATAAGGGTTATTACATTATCAAGCAAAAATCAAAGTATTTAGGGATTCGGATTTGCGCAGAAGACTAACAATGCTATATATGGCGATCGTTCGCAACAGAGACAATCCGCTTCAATAGATATACAATGTAATTCTGTTTTCATAAATTGAAAGAAAAACGAAAAGAAGTCAACTTTTCAACTTCATTTAGCTTTCTCAACAACTGAACTTGATTCGATCTGCCATGCATGATATCGCTGTGTGTTCTATTAATTCTATTAAATTATTCAATTGGCGTGCTTGTTTTTTATGCAGAATATTACAGGTAAGTATAATTCATTGAAGTTCATAATGTTTGTACATACGGCGTGTTCGTTGTTTTGTATTTTCATTTCTATAATATATCACGTGTCCATTATCTGATTCTGACCACGAAAATATGGCGACTGTTTAAATGCGGAGTATGTACTGGAAAACTAATGTCTCCTGCCAGTATAGACAAACTAATTTCTAGGCTATCCCCCGCTTGAAATGGAAATGAAATAAAAAAAAAAAAAAAGAAAAAAAAAAACGAAGTTCGACTTTCAGCTGCAGATTTCAACCGTTTTGTATAGTGCCTGACATGTAATGGACACATTCTTTAGCACATAATCATTCACACAACTTTCGGGAATAAACGTATGCCTTAATGATTGTATCTCATGGAAGAAAACTCGTCTCCTTGCCTGAATTTTAGCTTCTTCCTTTTCAAGCTTGCGGGAAAGAAATAGCTGAACATCAATCGCAATCATAAAGAGAGGCACATCCTTAAGAATAAGCACAGGAGTACTGACACACACTACGAAATAAAAACGGGCCTTTTCTCGCTATTGACAACGCATGACATTAAAATGTTTTTTTTTTTTTTTTTTTTTTTTGGGGGGGGGGGGTTAATACAATTTATTATTCTGAAGGTTCGTTAATCACACAATGAATTATGGTTCGCTATTAGCTTAGGTTCTTTAACAAGAAAATTAAATGCGGTTCCTTTTCCGGTGGTTCCTTTACCCGAAAGTAATTAAGCAATCATTTATTTTGATAAGGTTTGTAATACAAAACGAAGTGAGGAAGGCCTAAGTATTAATTCCGAATATTTGTCAGTATAATTATCTATATAGCTCAACTTCTCAAATGCAGAAAGATTGTAACTGTAAATGTGGTGTTAAAAAAAACACATTAAGATTAAGGTACAAGTTAATGGTTCTTTATATGCTATGGTATTACAAAAGTGACTGAGCATAAGAAGTATTATGATACGAAACCCAACGTGAAGCTGTCAAGCCTACATCAACCTTTGCTTCTGATACACATAGTATGTGCAGCATTGGCAAGCGTGATAAGCGATAATTACTGTGCACGCAACGCCTATAAAGGAAATGTGCCTAATATGACGGGAATTCAGAATGTTACGGCTGTATACAGCTGCAGAAGAACGCGCGCGAAAGCAGTCTTTGATGCTCTGCAACATTACGACCATGTGCGTAATTTGAGGGGTTTTAGTACACGCAAAGAACACGATCTCAAAAGACGACTATCGTTAATTAACTTCATTGACTTTCTCTACCGATGCTGTCTTTTGAACCCCCGCCTACAATGGGTTCTCAGGTTCTATTTAGGTATTGGCACTTGCTAAACGCATCCTCTTTAGTTTCCATTGACAACAACATGGGAGGAGAATGGAAGCGATCAACGCCCTCGCTGAAGGACGCTTCTCGTAATACGCATTGCGTGCCTTTTTTCTTTCTACTGTTTCCTATTGTTTGTGAGTTAAAAAACTTGCGGCAAACTACACTGCAGCCGACACACAACGCGTACCGACTCATTCATGCGGCGGCAGCGGCACGGACACAAACGCACCGAAGTTTACATTCGGGCTGCCGTATTGGTCAGAATCGTTAATGATAGACCTGTCCTGCGATTGGTTAATTATCTTACACACCCAAGCTATCGCCTTATACGGTAGTGCGTGCGATGGAGCGTAAACGCCGTCGCTAAGCAGGACTGTTGTATTGTTTCGTCCCGTGAAAGAAACAGGTTGTGAGCTTGAACATAGCCTGAACTTTGAGAGCGATTTTCTCCGTTATTTAGAAAATGGACTGACATCATAAGCGTAGTTAATATTCGTTTTTATGATCTATAGGGATATCGAAATAAGTTGTATTACATATCAGTGTAAAGCTTAGAGTCTGTAGAATTCACATATAGGCATAACTACGATTTCATTTTTTGCGACTTTTGACTCATTCCGACGGAGCGCATCACATATAAGACAAAGAGTCAGTTAATGAATTCTAACAAAGCAAGATTATATGAAATTAAAGCGAAAGTGGCATCAAATGTCTCTCGAATGATTAAAAGTCGTCCTGAATCACAGTTAAAATATTGAAATGTCTTGTGTCTTTTATTTCTGTTAAGCAGTTTTGGTCCCTTGGGCATTGTTTCTGATTCAAGTAGAGTTAATGAAAAAAAAAATGTGAAGGACAAAGACACAAAATTTGATATCATGAAATTGGTCTGGTGCTGCCATGTCAGACACTTCATGAAGAAACTTTGTAAGCTTTCTGGGTTGCCATGGTAACCCTTCATGATGGGGGTAGAGTATGACAGGGGATGACATTTGTGACCCGCTCCAACAAAAGGATCCGAAAGTCGGGGGAGGATAATTTTCTGAAAATGACATGACATTACTTCCTTACTCTTCCACTTTAATTTCTATAACACAACTCATAAAAGTACTCGGTTGCAGAGATATCGATGATTTTATTAGCGCATGTCGAGTGGTTTAGGATATCAGCGTTTCAAGAAAACCGCCCTGGTTGCCAGCAGGGACAGCCTGGTGGTAGTGTCGCTGCCTGGAACGCAGTAGATGACAGGTTCGAGTCCCACTGGTTCCTTTTTTCCGACATGTTTGTTAATTTACAGATCAGCAGTTGCGATCTCAACAAATTTAATTTGTAGAGGGAGACAAATTGAAGAAACTCACACCTGGTTTTATATTATCTCACAAAAAGTTAAAATCTGAATCCCCCATCTCAACCAAAACTATACCATCCCTTTAAGCCAGCTTTGAAAAAAGCTGTCTGTCCTTTGACAGGTAAGAAAGCTATCAAGAGATGTGGACAATCTGGGCTAAGAATCTTACAGCAATGATATCCCGGAGAGTTAGCTCCTCCTCCTTCAGACCCTTCAGAGCGGAGTACTGCTCCTCGGAGAGCTCCAGGTCGTGCAGGACCCTCCTGGCATCCCTGACCTTCCGCTGGAGCTCAGCGTTGGTGGCCTCCAGCCGGTGCTGCTTCTCCCCGATGGCCTCCAGGTCACTCTGGAGTTTCTGCTGCCTGTGCTTGGCCTCCTCCTTGTGCAGATTCAGCTGCGCCTCAAGTTTTGCCTGCGTTCGCATCAACCAACCAAGACAAGCTCAAGGCAAAGTATGAGTAATCCAGAGACAATAAACATCCATAGATAGCACAAGTATTTTGCCACTTGGCCAAGTAAAATATCTTGAGAGTCCATAGAAATACCACAATTGATTAAATGAATATAATTATCTGAAATTTACTCTTAATACCACTGGAACTGCACTGAAACTTGCCAGTGACAACAATCAAGCACAGCAGTAAATAAGTGCAGATTTGCACATCACCAAATGGATTTAGACCTGCTATATGCCATTATTTATCAGCAGACCTAAATTTATAAATATTTATGTAGTAGTGTTTACAAACAAGTATAAAATTGAGTGCACACACAAACTCAAACTTAAAGTACAACATCAATTTCACGCCTTCATTGCTCGGTGGTTTCATCTTATCAAATATTATTATTAGATAATAAGGCGTGTTAAAAAGAGGAATGTTAGAGTCTACCTTCTAAGACTAAGTAGTAAGTGCATATCTTTTGAACGATTCGCCACTATAATATTGCAGCTGATTGACAAATTGCCCTACACTGATGAAATAAGCACTGAATTGATCAGTGTAATAGTAGCAATGATAAAAAATCATGGGTGTACGTACTCAAGCAGGATTCAAAGTTCGAACCTATGACCTCCTGATCTCCAGACGGGTGTCAAACACTGATCAATTCAGTGCTTTTAAATTTACATCAATGTAGGGCATGGCAATTTCTCAATCAGCTGCAATAAAAACACCTCAACATAAGAATTTCATGAACTGGATTCTCCACTGCACTAGTTAGTTGTAATATCAGACTTTGAAGTCTCCGTGCTATTCTAGACATTCCATCTGATTCCATATTAACACCTGCAACATGCAGTAACGCCAACGGTTTACAGCCATTACAAGAACCGAGTGTTCAATCATAAAAACAAGACAGAAGTTTCTAACGTTGGTTAATAACAAACCTGTAATATTTGCTTCGTGTGAGATGCCTCTGCTAACCGTTCCTCCAGCTCCTCAATCCTAGTAAGACTTTCTGCTTTCAGATTGTCAATGATCAAAGTCTTTTGAGACAGTTCAATTTTCACCAGCTGCAGATCATGCAGAAGCTGCTTTCGTTCGATGAGCTGCCGGGTGATCTTGCCGGACAGGCCCCGCTGATCTTCAGCGGTCGAGCGCCGCGGTTTGGTACGCTGCTGACGCCCCTTACCAACACGATCTTCGGTTTCATCCGACAGGGACAAATCCGTCGCTAGTGAAGTGCTTATCTCCCATGTCAAGTCAGTATCCAACTCACTTACTAAGCTTGAAATATCCCTTTGAGACATACTGCAAGTGTTCTGTTTACCGTCCAGAATGATCAAAAGCTTCTATGCATGATAAAAAGGGGGCAATTCACCGTTTTTACGACTACAAAAACTGTCCGATCTGTGCTATATTAGAGTCCACTGCACTGGCACTGCACTGCAGCTGCATAGCTGCACCTGTAGCTGTGTAGAATTTCAACTGTAACTGAGCTGTCACGTCAGTCGGGGCCCGGTTGTGTAACAGTGATCCATCGGTTTCAAAGTACTTCAAAATACCAAAGAAAATAATGTGGAGCTGTCACCTACCAAGTCGTACAATTTTACTCCTAAATGTATGCTTGTTGCAGGTCGATTTCGCGTGTGGATGGCTTCAAAACATTCCTTGTTTGATTCCACCGCCGGTTCCGGTTTACACATCCATCACTGATGCCTCAATTAACGTTGGGGGCAGCAAACACATGTAGCATGCGTGCGGCGCGGTATGATGGTGGGGTACGATGTGCAGTGTTTTAATAAGAGATTATACCACCCTATCAAAATCTTTGATTTCATTATCATAATAAATCCGTCGATATTCAAGAGGTTCAAAACAGCTGTCAGTTTTCAATGGATGCACAAAGGAATTATTCCACAGGTGCTCTTGTGCCTTTGGTTTCGATGTTTGAAACCGCCATCTTTCTGGCCAATCTTAAGATTCATTTTGAAATATATTATGGGATTCCCCCAATGGTAAAAGTAAACATAAAACCAGTCAATTCCGTCAAGAAATATATAGGCGCCTAAAATTTAGAGATGTATAAAGCAGAGCTGTATACATGTGTATTGTGAAAATGTTTGAAACTGTGGACCCTCATGAAAAGCCGATTTTATCACAGATAAAACCACTCAGTTCCAACTGACAAATAGAACTGGCGATTATGGTTTGGCATAGGCCTATAATCTCCGAGTGTATACAGATTGATATGTCAGCTATAAGTGTCCTGGCATGTCCAGTCGAGTAATTTTTATATTTATTTCACTACAATTTTTGAGAATTTTCTATTCGTGTATCCCCATGTCTATAATACCATTAAATCGCTCATTTTTGTTTTTATTTTTTTATAAGTAGGGATGGCGAGAAACATAATGACAATCCTAAAAATAATACATCTTCCTCAGGAAAGTGGCTCGTCATATGCCATGAGACATGGATCAATATAGTTTTCGTGTCTGTTTGATGAGGTAGATCCAGTTTGACGCGAAATACTTTAGATATTTAAAATGTAGCATTGAACACGGATTCAAAGGGAACAAGACAGTTGGGACTCAATCTCGTGAACCTTCTTGGTTTTATCAACTCCCAGCGGCCCCCATACTGCAATATAATCATAGCTAGCTTCTATAAACATTGAAGAAGAGGCGACTAAAGTGGATCTTGTATGAGATAAGAGAATTATGACGAGTTCTGAATTGCATGCCGACTCCGCCTGGTGTGTGAGACCATTTGGAAAGCATGTGAGGTTATTGTTCAATCCGTTTTTAATCAAAGTGATATCAAAATCAAAATTCATTTCTGATAATCAGCAGAAGTAAAACCCGACAAAACTTATACAGGGGAAAGGCAAAATTAGTTTGGGGTTGTTTGCTGCTGTGGGGTTTTCCCCTTCCTTTCAGAAAATTCCCAAAAGTTTGATTTTCGTATCATACAGCGGGCCTTGTGCATCTCTCATTGACGTATCATGAGCGATTTCAAGCAAGAAGGGTATATACATACCATTGGAATTTACGAACTCATTTTGTCCATTCCGATTTTCGATGGCCGAGGTCCATATGCGTTTTACTTTCACACTGATGAAGACTTATGATGGGTTCATCCGAAAGAAATTGTCTCATACTCTCTTAATTTCTAGGACTTAAATTTTAAATCTTTCTTACGACTTAAAATATTTTAAGTCTTTAAGACTTATTTTAGGTGGCTTCGATTAAAAGTTGAGTGTCGAAGCTGTTCGCAATCTAAATCTAACAAGGACTTAAACTTTCAGCCAATCAGATGACTTGTAAATGACGTCATGCGCTATCTTGAACCGCCTAAAACCGGAATTGGCGCTGGCCGTCACTTTGCTTCATGCGATGCTAGCGATAGCGTAGTCATACACACACATATTGTACATTCAGTGCA
Organism: Diadema setosum; assembly: GCF_964275005.1. Classification (NCBI taxonomy): domain Eukaryota; kingdom Metazoa; phylum Echinodermata; class Echinoidea; order Diadematoida; family Diadematidae; genus Diadema; species Diadema setosum. Next base: position 7,034,373 of record NC_092705.1, on the reverse strand, counting down.
CAGTCGACGTCTACTATACCACCATCGACCATTTGCAAACAAACGCTATTGACTCGAACAGTTGAGTTGGTCTTGAAGGCAGAAGTCATGCAGGCCGGAGTTTTTTGAGGGCATGATCTGACGGAAGCTTGACCAAGTTGCTTAAAGGTGAGCATATTACTGTATGAATGCTTAAGAATGTGTTTGATAACTCTGGGACTCAGTAACCAAAGATAAAAGATGTTAAGATGTGCACTAACCGCCCTACATTTTTGGCGAGTTTGAGCCTTGCCGCTGTATACAGCGCTGTCCATCCCTTTGAAAGCGCCAGTGCTAACGTTAGCTGTTCATGGCTAATGTGTCTATCCAAACATTGTAGCAAGTTACATGTAGGCTAACGTTATACGCGTTTACTAGTATTGTGGGGGCTCTATCTCGGTGAAACTGCAAGTACAAGTGTAACAGGGACTCTTATAAAGCGCCCATTCTACCTATAGACCTAAATGATTTACGATGTTAGTGTCTTGACTGAAAGGTAAAGCTATGGGCATAACGACAGGCTACTGTAGCGTAGGCCTAGCTCAACTGTCGTCTAACACTGACTGAGTAACAGTAACAAGTTAGTGTCAGTTCACCCCTTCCTACACTCTTGTAAGGTTTAATTTATCAATTTCTACGTAGAAAGGCACAGTTCTAGGCCTTATCATGCCCTATGCTGTGATAAAATGTAACGTTAGGGCATATGCTGTTAGATGGGTTTTATTTTTAATGTTGTGTTTATAGGCCACCAATAGTACGTAGACCCTAAGGGCACTAATAAAATAGAACTGCGACCAGCCCAAACACGAAGCCCCCTGAGGCTATGTGATGAGCGCCCCAGGGTTTAGGGCGCCAATGTTGCAATGCCAGTGCAGTGGCGTCAAGCTCTGAACTGTAAAAACTTCTATCGCATGGGCCATATTGGCTGACATCACCAATTTCCATTGACTCCCATATTAAAATAGGGGGTCTACAATTAATAAACAGTTTCTGTTCCAATGCATGACTAGGTCTACTGAGTCTGATGTCACAATAAACAATTACCTTTGGCGTGTGCACTCAACACTCTTACTATCAAGCGTGCATCATGTCACTCATTTTACTGGAATAATCAACTTCAATGCTACTTGCACTCGGCTGCGTACATGTGATTGTGCTACTGATTTGCATTCCATGAAAATACTTCTACTATTATTACTACTACCACTCAGTAGTAGGCCTGGACACCTAGGCCTTATGGTTGCCATTTCTGCACTGAATTCAAGACTCTTTCTTGAACTTATAACTAGTACGTCTCTTAGTGTTATTGTTGAAGGCGTTGTATGAAACAAATAATGTATGGGATTAACTCGTGCAATGGAACAAGATTTCGCACCTGGATAAAGATATTCTACTCCAGTCTTTCTCTTTGTAGCATAATGTGGTGATCTGTGTTTGAGTAGAAGGATCTAGACTTAAAAATTCTACAGATCTACACTTCTGGCCGAGATACTGTATGCTTTAAGCATCACATACACCAGTGAGAGAATGTAGTGAAGTTTTACAATATATGAGGCCTTTTTTTGTATTTTTTACTTTTGATATTTTTTAAGATAAAGGGAATGCAAATTACCTGTTATTTGTATAATTTGTACTCCAAGAAGTACTCTGTCAGGACTATCCCTTCTTGGTGTTTAGATATGCAAGACATCCCTGGTATTTCTAAAAATTGATTTTAACGATAACATCTGAAACAAAAATCAGAGATATCGGTCTCATTTTTTCCTCCAGCATGAAATACAACCCTCGAGACCAATAAGAAATAATTAATTACATAAAAATCTAAAAATGTGGCTATGGCGACCGTTTATACCCCCGAAGCATATTTGTTTTCTTCCTTTTTTTTTGTCAAGCGTTTCTGTTTTTCATTTTCCACTTCCTTATCACTGATATTCCACAGTTTTTGTGTTTATTTTCAGATCAATGCGGACTTTGCCCAGTTATACCGAGAAAAGTGCAGGAGATGGTGAACAGATGGGGGCCATTTTACGTCAATAGAATCTTGCACTTGCCAAGCGAAACTACCCTTAGTTGCAAGACATCGTAAGAAGATGTGAAGACATGGATGGAGACAGTAAGTCCTTCCGCCAATCCTCATAGATCTTGTGGCATTGATTATAATTACTGGAACAATTTCTGTCCAAAGTGTAAGAGTAAAACTTACTCATTTGTTTATGCTTCATTGCTATTACACCTTTCAGGAAAGTGAATGTGTACGAGTTTGCTCTTCATAGACTGATATTGATAATAAGTCGAAAACTGAATGTTAGGGATTGTCAGAGCTTATACAATACGTCATATCTAATATGTTAAAGAGAATGTGTGAAATACTTAAAGTTGAAAAAAAATATTTTGTATTGTGTTCCATTCTATAGGAATTTTGTGGAATGTCACTACTTGCAGCGATGCTTCACAGACCCAACATCCCCATGTACAAGAAAGGGAGAGGACCTCTCATGCTCCCGAGGGATGCCCAGCAGTACCTGGTGCAGAATGACTATGTGCCTGTAAGTACAGTATATGCTTAATGTTTATAGACTTGAAATCAGTTTATGATCAAATCATTGAGCTTCCAATTTTGAGAATTATCAATATGCATGTTTCATTGGGCTTTTAAGTACCAGCTCATGTTTAGAGAAGAATATTTTAGCTTCGTATCTTACAAAGCAAGACTCGTGTAGAATCTGCAAGTACTCAGTAACAGGTGGAATTTAAAAATCTGAATTTCTCATGCTGTCGTGAGAAATGCAAAGTTTTCTTCTCTGATATATCAGTGTTTTTGAAGCGATTCTTCTCAAACAAACTTTAGAACATTCAGCAATGAGTATTGTGTAGGGGTATCTACCGTGTTTTGACAGTTTTCTTTTAAATTCATTAAATTACGGATTAGAAATGCATGCTGACTTCTATTGATTTGTAATAATATGTATATCAAATATCTTATGAGTCTGGAACATGTAAATATCAAGTAGGCCACACCCGATGATGGCAAAAAGTAATCTGATTTCTGGGAATTTTTTTCAAGGCTTTGAGGTTTACCAGATGAGACAAAATGTTTTAAAATAATATGTTCTGAAATATATCAGAAATATTTACTTGTACATCACAAACTAACAGTTATGTGATGAATATTGTATTTAAGATCAATATGTAAAATTATATTTTAATATTTTTTCCCTCCAGAGTGCCCTCTCACTGAGAAATTAACTTCCCTCTATGTAATGCAAAGTTTATTTGATAATAATTGTAGTCTTTGTCATTTGCTCAAACGATTCAAGTGAAATTTAGTTCGAAATATCAGTAGTGCTATACATGTTCAATCTCTTTTCAGGTAGGAACCAATGTTCATGGCATTGCTGATGCAGAGACTCCAACCCCAGCCCCAAGCATCTTCTGATCTGGAGATTCTCCCACCTGAAAGCCCTAGCAAACGGGAAACGCCAAGTTGATCCGCGCGAAACGTATACATCACGAGCGAGAAGCGCGAAGTTCAGTGATGCTAAAGATGCCACCTTCAGCCAGCCCTGCTTAGTCAGATAAGGGAGTGACTAGACGTACATCCAGTATTTTCTCATCCTGGACGAGACCATACTAAGTCCAGGCTGGAGATGACCAGAAGCAAGAATTTGACAGACTCTTTAAAGCCCACTGTGTCTTCATCGTCAAATATGCTTGGGTGCTTGAAGCATTCTTTGATTTTGTGGCGGCATATTCATGTACTACTACAATCCCAAGTGAGGGCTTCGTTCTGGGCATTAGCCACGAACTTCAAGAATACGTCAGTGTATGATGCTAGTAAGATTTTCCGACATTGTGCCACAAACTCATGCACACAAGAAGCATATCTGACTTGCCCTGATGTGCAGCAAAGTTTTCTTAATTTTCGGTGAATTCTTAAATCAAAGAAACACAGGTAAAATGCTGCAATATTTCCTTTGAAGATACTATCATGCATAATGTTTGACTCATGGATATTGAGTTATGTTATGTGTGCCTCACTTTTCCATTTATATTGAGCTACAAATCCATGCACACAAGAAGCATATCTGTCATGCCCTGGTTGTAGTAAAGTTTCCTTGTAATTTTTTTTTTTTTTGTGTGTGCATTTTTAAATGAAAATAACACAATAAGGAAAGTTCATGCCGCAATGTTACCTTTAGAGGTACTATCATGTATGTGTGTGCCTCACTTTTGCATTTGCATTGCTACGTGAACATTTAAACAATATTTCAAGTTTTTATACACGTCCAGTTTCAATTTATTTATTGTTCATCTTTGGCTTGTTTTCTGTATATTATGTCTGGTTGATGATGAAAAAAAAAGTAATGCCAGATCCGCATTGATTTAAATTGAAAGAAGAAAGTTTTAAGTTCCCCTGAACACTTTTGTAATTATTCAAAGATTACCTAATTTTCATCACTCCCACAGTGTTGTTGAGCCATTGTCCATCACATTTATTGAGCGCTGATTTGTTGCTATTTTCATTATGACGTTGTGGCTAAACACTTTAATATGAAACTCTCTATTTATAAAGAAATAAACTTTGGTTTTCCAGCCAAAGTATGTGCTTGAACCCACGAGGAAGGATAGATTCAGCGCAGGTGGGCACCTTAAACAAATTTAGAGCATTTGACTTGAAATTTGGCACACATGACCACTATGGTATATATGGAAACAATGTGGTGAGCAATGCTTTGCCATGGTAACAGCTTTTTTTAAACCAAAAAAACATACAAAAATATTGTGGATTCAGCTCACTTCCTTTAGTCTTCGAGCATTTAGCTAGAAATTTGGCACAACAGACCACTGTGGTATGTAGATGTGTAAACGTATTCTTTCGTAAGTGTCGATCAATGTGTTGCCATGGTAACGGCATATTTTGAATGAAAATCATACAAAAATATTGTGGATTCAGTTAACTCCCTCACTCTTTGAGTAATTGGCTTGACATTTGGCACATGCAACAACTTTAGCATATAGATGTGCAAACTTAATCTTTCATCAATGGTGAACAATGCGTTGCCATAGTAACAGCATCTTTTCACTAAAATGCATACAAAGATATTGTGGATTCATGTAACAACCTCAGTCTTTGAGCATTTAGCTTGAAATTTGGCACACCTGACCACTATGGTACGTAGATGTGCAAACTTAACCTTTTGTCATTGTTGATCATTGTGTTGCCATGGTAACAACATAGTTTGAATGAAAATCGTACAAAAATATTTTGGATTCAGGTAACTCCCTCAGTCTTTGAGCATTTGGCTTGAAATTTGGCACATGCAACCATTGTAGTTCAGAAATATGCAAACTTCATATTTCATCATTGTTAAACAATGTGTTGCCATAGTAACGGTGCATTTTCAATGAAAATCATACAAACATCAGAGCATTTTGGCTTCAAATTTGGCACATGTTACCTCTGCATTACCTAGATGTGCAAAAAATCTTTTGTCAGTGTGGAAAATGTGTTGCCATGGTAACAGTATATTTTGCATGAAAATGATACAGTAATGTGAATTCAACTAAACCCCTCACCCTTTTAGCATTTAGCTTGAAATTTGGCACATATGACGGCTATGATATAGGGCCTTTAGTTGTGCAAACTTCATTTTTTTTCTTAATGTCCAACATTGTGTTGCCATGGTTACACAATTTTTAGTAAAATTAAAAACCATAGAAATCGTCAGTTTATTTATCTTGCTCACTCAGTTTTTGAGCACTTGATTTGAGAGGTGGAACAGTGCATTGCCATGGTAATTTTTTTCTTTATTAAAAAGTAAGAAAAAATAATCCTGGTTGAGCTAATTCCCTCAGTTGTGGGTGGGGTATATTAATCACAATGAGTGATAATTCTAGTTAAAAATTCAGATTGCATCACTTCAACATAGTGCTTTGTTACGAGATATGACATCAAAGTAATTAAGAAACTAGTGGTCCATCTCACTTGAACAGTCTCTTGAGATGGTTCCCTGTCATCAGTTGAGATGGATTCTTAAATATCAATAGATTAAGCAGGAATTTGTATATTCTTTTGTCAAACATTTTGTCTACCAAAATGCAGTATGGAAATGTACTTATGTAAATCCATTTCAGACAATCGATATTCAAGGAATTTTAGAAGTAAGTTTAGAATGTTAATTGTTATTTGAGCTTCTTAATGTTTTAAGGTGAATTTACTTCAGAGTTTACATAGATCTTGCTCCCTTTTGTTGTATGTAATACAGTTTGGATTCAATTGTAAATTTTCTCTACGGAATAGTGGAAAAATTAGGAAAGTCTGGTAAGAAATAAGGAAATGTAACACGTTTTCAGAAAACATGAATATGCAAATACATGCAGGTGAAAAGTGTAAAAATATTTTGAAGGAATGACATCATCAATTCCCTCATTTGGACGTTCATAAAGACTGGACAAGATCTGTTTTCTGGAAATGTGTGAAATTGAAAAGAGGCATATCTTCCTTATTTCGTAGCTGATTTTCATAGTCTTTACACCATTCTGTGTAGGGAAATTTCTTCTCTTGATTACACTAATTTTGGCCTTTACTTCCCTCTTGATTAAATTTATACTATGCATCATTCCAAAAAATCAAATAATTCTTTAAATTGCATGCATGGGACGTACAAATCGTGTAAATCTAAACGTCAACTTAATGGAGGCTGTATTGTTTATTACACAGCATCATTTCTAAAATTTAAGTTATTAGAATTCATTATGATATAATCTTATATTTGTTCATAGTTTCCATCTTACAACTTAACGATGCTCACCAGGGAAAGAAATACATAAAATGAAAGTGAATCGAGTCGTATGGAGTCATCTTGCAAGATTTAAAAAAAAAACGTGAAAAAAGTAATCTATTTGGCAATGAAGGTTCCAGTCGTCTAGTAACTTGTTTACAGAACACAGTGAAAAAAGCATCAGTAACATGAATGTGAAGATGTGACCATCTGAGACTATTGCAAAATATGCTCTGTTTTCATCATGTCGTATTTCATTTTTTCTGGAGCCTACATGTGTATGACAATCATCTCTATATTTTGTAACTTATCGATGTTTGTGAAAAATGCATCAGTTTGATTTTGTTAAAATAAATAGACCTTTACATGTGAAGAAAGTGCATCAACTGGCTGTCATTTTCAGTAGTCTGATTTTAAATCCATGATGGATTTATTTGAAATAAATCCAAGGAAGGTTTAAAATAAGTCTTTTGTTGTTTAAATCCAAGCTGGATTTATTCTAAAAACAAGTCTAAGAAAGATTTAAATGTAATCTAATAAGACTTAAAAAATAAATCCTATAGACTTGAAATTTAAGTCGAACATAGACTTAAATTTTTAAATCCTAGCTAAGACTTACTTTTAAGTCCTAAGGTTCTGTCCGTATCTACAGTCCGCTAGGACTTAAAGAAATAAATCCTTAGGACTTAAAAATAAATCCTAGAAATTAAGAGAGTAGGGAGGACTAAAATATAAGATATGATTCATATAGGCATAGAATTCTTGAGCGAAGGTCCCAGAGTAAAGACGTATAATTTGGATTTAATTCCGCTCACGATGGCAATCAGGGATTATACATAATGAGGTGACCAAAAGACTTCATTGTTCCTGGCAATAGTACCTATTGAACACTAGCGTCTTAGGCAGAATTTACTATTGGATCGAACCATACTTTATACGAGACAATAAACGAGTTTGATTATTATTTTCCATCTCGTGCACGTATATTCGAGAAACATTTCATCTGATTTCTATCGATCTTGATAGGCATTGTTTACACAGCAGAGATGGATATCAAAATAATTTGGTGATATTTTTGCAAATCCTTGAACGTGTGAATTTATTATAGATTATGATAACGGCGCCATTAAACAGTGAGATAATGACCTATACTGCATTGTGTATAGCTTAATGATATGTGAACAAAACACTATGTCATCGGTCGCCACATTATAAGAGTCTAATGCCTTTGGCTGTTATGTCAAACCTGATTCTTGTATTCCTGTCATTTCATAACATCATAAAAGAAAACTTAAACAACAAAGGCAATTTACTCTGAGAACAGTTTGCAGATCAACGCAATGGCATAATACACGTTCAAAATGCTCTGACTTCATCTATTACGGAAACATAATATTATTCACAGAGACCCGGTATGATTTTAGAATAATCAGGCACAATATTATACTGTCCGTGATTTACAAAGATATGAAATAGACAGTGGTTATTTATTCAATAGGCATCAATACTATTCTTAAATCTTTTGTCTTTGGAAATAAGTTCCAGACGTTTAGTTCCCAGACTTTGAGCAAATCGTATATAATACATTTTCATCAGGACTACGCGTGTATGTAAATGTCTGACTCAGTGTGGGAACAATATAAACCCTATTACGTAACACATGATGCTCCATCGCAATAATGTTACTTCAATATTGGGGGATACAAGCAAGAGAGGGGTATTCCCCTCGGACATGAGGGAGCTTTGCATTTCAGAACTGAAATTCACCATTCTTGTGCCTTTGCACTTTTCAGTGGATTAGGAATATTTGGAAATTTTAAAACTGAAAATGTATAGTATAATGACAGATTATATACACAGTGAAAAGTCAATGTTGCCCTGCATTCGTGCGTCTTCACTGCGAACTATAGTCTATAACTATCAGCGGCATTGACAAAATACACTCACAGCATGCTGCAGTGGTGACAAAAATACACATAGTATCGCGATTCTGGTCGTGTATTTTCCTCACACTAGGATAACGAGAAACTTGATTAGCAAACACGAGAAAACAATAAACAAACAAAATTACAGGTAATTCTTTAGTTCTCATTTATTGATCAATAAGGTTTATTTAAAAAATCCAATATCCTAGTCTCATAATACAGAAAAGGGTTTTGGAATAATCGGGGAGGGGGGGGGGGGCGGTATAGACCCCGCTATACGGCCGTGATGACAGGAGAAAAAAAAAAAGGATGCAAATGAAGTGCAGTTGAGACTGAGAGGTATAAGACAAAGTGGCGCACTTATCTTCAGAGCCTTGCAATTAGGCAAAATACAACCAGATCAGCAACATGAACTTCCTTCGAGCAGCGGAAGTTTTCCAGATTGGATAGCCATGACGGCCGGGAGCCAATGACTGAGACAGTCATGATATGCTGTAAAATGATTACCAGGTACCCATCTTTATTTGTTTATCTATACGTTTGATCATTGATTTGTTTTATTGTTTTGGTCAAGACAGACGTCGAGGGATATGTACACACCTAGCTACATTCCCTCATGCATTTATATCATTATAACAGTCAAGTCTGACAATTGTAATTTTACCACTGATCGAATGATCTATATTAATACTTGTGTCCCTACACAGTATTATCAGTACAGGATATGACTGCAGACTTTTTTTCTATAGGACTAATGTCTCATATTTGAAAGTAATGAGCCCCCAAAACATATTTAACCAGAAACAAAACAAAACAAATGAAAACAAAACAAAGCAAACTCAAGACAAACAAACAAAAATATCAATAAACATGAAAACAATGTTGTTTTTCTGTGCCCTCGATTAGGAGCTTGTGATAGTCCGTGTATAAGAGAAGTAATCAAAGAAAGAGCGGAAAAGACAACGTCCTTTTATAGATTCAGAAACTCGGACATGTCGAATGTTCTTATTTATAACGTATACTTCGATACGCAGATCGGGTCACCAAAATATATTTAATTTCATAAAAAGCAGAGGCCTGACATATAATATCTCGTATACTGTGATGCCCCGGGCCACTGGGCCACTGGGCCACCACTGATGTCGAAATCATAATCATTGACTTGATTACTGAAGCTCCTATAATACTGACTTAAAGCAAGACCTTAATGTGAATGCTTCGTATTTTAACACTAAAAACCTTTGAAGAATGAAATGAAAATCAACAAGTAGACTTTATGAATTGAGTGAAATCTTGACGAAACAGTGAAAGTTTCATTAAGCAGCTACAAGCTAAGCTAGATGAGGTGTATACTGTGATGAAGTCTAATGGCCCGACAATTCTCCTCAGTTTCTTACACAGAAAATGTTCACTTTGTATACATTTTCTTTATTCTTCCAGATGAATTAAAGACAAACGAAATCATATCCAACCCCATTTTGTTAGACATCGACCTTTTTTTAACATCACGTTATTGGCTTTATACCTTCTCTCCCTCTCTCTCTCTCTATCTCTGTCTTCTTCTTTTTTTCTGCATATAACAGCGATGAAATTTGTATTATCATGTTTTTGGGGATGCACGCTCACAAGCATTGCTTCTTCAGTATTCTTTCCCATTTTCCAGCATTTATACACTTAAAATGTTTTGCAAACTTGCATAATACGTTTACTGTGCATTGTATTATGTTGATGTACTTATTTTTTCTGTAAAAATTCACATTTGTGTTTCTGTTAGATATGGAAAAATAAACGAATGAAGAAATGAATGAATAGACACTCTTTGCTCGACAATATTGTATCCGATAGCTCGGTAACAATGTCGTTAGTAGAAATGAATAATTTCGTAACTACCAAGTATTAAACAATCAAAGCGTTGTTTGCCAAGGACATTATCTGCTTTTCAGAGTTGCAGATTTATTCTAGTATAAATGTACGAACCGTTGCTGGTTTTGAAAGACATATTAATATTCAGAATTCTGTAACTTTCTCTTTTTTTTTTGGGGGGGGGGGCAGGGAGAGATGGGGTATCCGATCTTGATCTTTATCTTCCTGCTTGGCTGAACACGTCTTATCAGAGTTAACTTGACCGTGGAGTGAGTTTTCCCTTGAAACAAACATAAGAAAAACAGAATTGGAAGCTTGGTTGAACTTATCAGAACCATTAATATCTTGTTTCTTAATTTATATTCTTTTCTTTCTCTGCTTATCAGTGCCTTTATACAGGTAGAAAGAGACTCTAGTTTCGTGTTTTCCTTATATTGTCAATACTTCCAACAAAGGAAAGAATTTCGACACATCAGTCAAGGCTCTTAATCAACTCTTTCAGAAAAAAAAAACAACAACAAACAAACACAAAACAAAAACCAACGTTCCGAAACTCTGGGCATGCATGGGCATAACAACAATTTTTTTTTTAAATTAAATAATTTATGGAAGAAGTGCTAATATAAACTTAAAAGTAGAATTGCTTCTCTAGGACTATCATTGACGCTGATGTATAGGCATTTTATGTAGTTCTTCTGGATACTGTGTTCTTGTTGTGTCACTTTGCAACTACTGTTACAGTACGAGCCAGACACTGAGAGGTTCAACTCTTCCCGGAATTGTAGACTACGCACATTCATTTCCGCTAGGGGTTCAACAAACTTTTCGAACTTTCCCTTTCAATACCGTCTTGAAACAACGCCGCCGGTTGACTTGGCATTTCCACTCACATTTCCCCGGGTGCTATGGTGATATTTTGTGAAGAAATACAATAATAGTGCTGTATAATATTTTCCCTATCTAAACAACGACATGAAAAGACACATTTTGATAAACAACACGTGAAAAATGGAGAGAAAAAAATAAAGGTCATACAGTACTCGTACCCATGAGTGAAATCATGCATATTCATCTATTGTGGCGTAGTACGGAGTACGCCCTCTTGTTTATGACGCGATGAGGTGATTCTCTCGCACGATCACAAGATGACTACGAACATGCATGCCAACTGCCGCACCGCATCCCATACCACATGTGATCGCGTGGCCTTTATGCGTATTGTCAATACCACACACATTTTCAACAGCAGGCATGCAAAGCGTAGTAATCTAAAAGCATACGCAGATAGCAACGCGACGATCTACGACGGGGTACGGTGCGGGAACGGTGAAACGAAAATAGGATCTGCTGAACAACGAGCAGTGGTCAAACGAGTCATCAACTTGAGATGATCCATTTACTCATGTTAACTCATTTGTGAGGGACGTCTGTTGGGCAACTGCTACAAGTAATCTCCAACCAAACAACCGGGCGGTGCAAGAAATTCGAGCAAGACTGAATAGAAGGCAGAGACACATTTCTGTACCGGTACATAACTATTCATTTTCACTTATCATTGCTTTTCACCTTTTCTACTCGGAACGGACGAGATCCAAATCGTATCTCACCTTTTTCTAACAGTTTCTAATTTAATTTTCCCATTTTCAGTAAGTACTGTGGTTAATTCGTAAATAATATGCGGCTTAACGTAAATCTCACTGTTATAACACCTTGGTCCTTTAGATAATGGCTGTTTAGTGTTTGATGGATACAATACCGTGGACGTGGTGGTAGGCCTGCTGGTGAATCAGTGTGCGTGCGGATGCGGGGCTTCACCTACGACATCGTCATGGTTGCAATGCAATGTGGCCCCAATGCAATAAATATGCAGCTGGTGACCAACATCGGGCATGTGTGTGTTGGAGGATGCTGAATTGGATACTACACTAGAATCTAGTAGTGGTAGATCTAACGACCACGTTAGACCAAGGAGGTTGAGGAGATGGAGTAACAACAGAGTTATTCCCTTTCTATGTTCGAAGCCGCCGCTCAAAAATATTTGAAGCATGTGCCAAACAGGATCTGTCGCGCCGATACGAAGACAATTGACTCGCTTCTCGTCGCATAATCACCAGCCACTTTCAAAGGAAGATATGTCTTTGTCAATGTGATGGTAATTACTTTCCGCTATCCCTTCTTGTAAAAGGTAGGTAGTACAGACACGAGGATGCGCGAACAGAAATTGAGGAAAAAATGCTGAAATGAAGATGAAAATTACTCCACTGGGCATATGCGGGCTCTAATCTGATATAGGGCCTAGAGTAAAATATTCCGTTTGCGGCAGTTTAAGCATTGTTAAGGGTTTTTCCAACTTGTAAACAAATCAGGCAAATTATTTTCAACCATTTCATATATCATAGACAAGATTATTCATTAACGCAATTGTTTTCATGAAAGAAATTTACCACTGACCAACGCAGTTTTCATGATTTACGAGGGCAAAACCCGGCACAATTTTCGCCGATAAGGGCGATATGCGACGTAGTATTTCTGCTTGCGGCACGATGTACAATCCCTATGCAATACACGCGTGCTCCACGATCTTTAGCTGAACGCCTTTACATGTCTCGCGAACATTGCGTAAGCGCCAATTCCCATTGCGAAAGCACGTGAAAATAGCGTGCGCACTTGCATTGGCCGCAAACAAGATCGCAATTCTGGCGGTGTTGTTGATGTCTTTCTCGTGTTTTTCTTATTTTTTTCGATGGTAACATCCACTTTCCGAAAAAAATGGCGGCCCACATCGGCTCGGGAAAATTCTATTTTACGTGAGGATATGTTTTCAAAATCCATGAACATCGAGAAAATGACAAAAAATCCAGTTTCTTGGACCATTGTTTCTTAACTGTTATGTTAAGAAGTACCGAAAATTTCATTTTGGATGCGATATGTTGTCATTTAGGTGAGAAAATTTCACTTTCATCAGAGATCGTGCCCATTTTATCGGTTGGTTTTTGTTGATTGCTAGTGTGCATGTAACAGTGCAATGCTGTGATTAGCTGTATATTACCGTGTATGTTGTACCTGCCGCGAACGGCTGCACGGCCGCTTACTGACGCAGTTACCTTATCTATCAATAAAGAATTATACTTGAAGATTATTACATATTTGGGCAAATTAAGTCGAAAAGTTATAAAACCAGCTTTCTAGGATGGTACAGTTTTAAACATTTTTACATAATACAGCTCTGATTTACACTTTTGTGCAATTTTCTGAACGAAATTGACTTTTGTTTTACATGCTTTACTATTAAGTGAAATTTCATTTCATTTAATAAATGAATAAGCAAAATATGGCCAACATTATGATAACGTTCAAAATAAATCTTCAGATTGCTCAGCAAGACGGCGGCTTGGAACATCAATCTTCAAAGGCACAAGTGCACCTGTGGAATTCTTTTGTACGTCGATAGAAATCTGACAACACTGTTTGAATAATTACAGCCAGTTGGAACTCCATGTATAAAACCTCCTTGGTTAGACTTCTTAAGTATCATAATCTAACACTTTAACAGGGTAAGAAACTAGTCTAGATGGCCAAATCGTGATATCGGTCCCCTCTCGTTCTGCGTGTGCGTCCCCACTATATGTGCAAAGTCTATGGAGGTTGAAAGAATTCAGAAGTCCCAGGGGCAGGCTATGAATGATGAAATGAATGGCAGTGAATGGAGCTCTGGAGTGGGGACCTATTTCGCGATAATGCCGTCTAGATCTGTATCTGGCAGTGCAGCATGCGGTGCAGTGTGGAGTGAAGGAACCCAAGTACCCACCACTTTTTTTTTGTTCCCACCGACCATCTTTCTGATGTCAAAAACTCAAATGAGATCACCTGAACTTGGCTTGTGTTGTGTAGAGTTAGCCCGTGGTCGCCGTAATTCATTGCCCATTTTTATCAGAACACAGCTACAAAACTTTTGAAAATTTCTGCTTTCCAACACAAAAGCACGGAGCAAAATATCAATTTCTATTCAGTAATTGCAAATCCTGACCATTGCTGCACAATTCAAAATAGACTGTCTTCCCGCTTTGGGGTTGAGTGATGATAGATGATGCAAGGTTATGCGCATGCTAGACAGAAAGATCTGTCTGTCCGTGTCCGGCCGTGATCCGGAGGAGTCTTTTATTTTTTTGACATTCTCGCTCTCCTCCGTAGACAGACGGAAGGTTATCCCATACCTCGCTGTATTGAAGCTCTTAACCACTGTCTCTATGGAGAATTGAGTGAGGTACCTCACCCTTCTCAATTGCGTCTGATTCACAGCCCTCGATCGGCAAATTTAAATTTGTATAGCAAAATCAACATTCCAAGAATGTACTGTATTGAACTCACCAGATTAATGAGTTATCCAACATTTTGGTAGAATTTTCGTGAAAAAAGTCACAACTCCCAGCCCGTCGTTACGATCGTAACAGATCTTCAACGTATGAATCACATGCAAGGTACATGTTTTAAATAGTGACTAACAGCTAGCGAACGGCAGTGTTGCGATATGGATACAAATTTCGGCAATCTAACCTAGTTTATTGACTGTGAGTATTTCAATTGTACAATGTGAGAAAGTTACCGCAGAGCATCAATACGGGAGCCAGTAGGATAGCCTTCGGTCTGTATGGGAGGGGATTCCATAGAAGCCAGACGCAGTCTCTGCGGAACATATTCCTGACGACCAGATACAGACCGATCTTTCGGCCAATGGGCATGCATGACTGAAAGTGCTCCAGAACTGTGCAGCGATCGCTTCTGCGAGTTCACGTGCCTCTGATTAGTAGATCAATGTCACATGCTGCTTGGTGCCTTGAGTGTACCGCAGCACAGCTAATAACAGCCTGGTCTTTTGAAATACAGTGATAACCTTCTGGGTCATTTCAGCCTTTACTTAGGCCAGGGTTATTCATTGGAAGAAAATTACCTACAGTGCGCAGACAACGCAATAAATCTTCATTTTCGGCAGGTTGTATATATTGTGTTATAAGTCAATGTCAATATTGCCAATCTGAATGATCACAATTAGTTAGGACACATACATGTAGGTCTGAGGTACAAAAACATAATTTCATTTAAGGTAAAACAGTTCTTGTAGTCCTGCAGAACTGTCAAATTTTGCTAAAAAAATATACACGTATGCCTAAGAAATGTGTGGAATAACGCTGTAACAAGAAGATATTTGTTGGGTGACGACGAAAATGGGTAATTTTAACCAAAAAGTTTCGCCAGAGTCGCAATGTCAGCATTTACCCAATCAGAGTCTGGTTAACTTGGACTCGGGGACATCTCGGCTTCACTTTGACGGCGGGGCTGAGTTGTCCTGAAGAATTGTACAGTTGTGCTATGGGAGCGCTTCGCGTTCTGGCAGTTCACAGTTAGGGACTGAGTTGATATAACATGTGCATCAAAGAGGTTCTAGAATAGAACCTCTTTGGCGTGCATACAAAATGAATGTGCGCTTTAAATGTATAAAATATGGCAATCATGAACTGCGGCAAATTGTCTGAAATAGGACTGAGTTGTCCTGAGTCCGAGTTAGCCTGGATCCTCCATAGAATACAAGTCAGTATACCGACTTATCATTTTATATTTTAATCTTCATTTTAATTTTTACGTTGCACTTATGGCACATACGTAGGCCTACTAACTAAGCGGCCCGAACCAAAGATCCTGGAGTACGTGTAGGATCTTTGCCCGAACTAGAAGTTGCTTACAGGATTGAGAGCATGTATAGCAGCATGCGACACGCTTGTAACAACTGATTGAGTGCGTATTGCTTGTGTTAGACATTTTAATGTCGGTGACTGAGCAGTTATGCTTTCTCTGTATTGTCCCATAGGGTAACACGCCGTGCTGTTATGACTTTCCGTTGCATCACTTTTTGCGCGGCTGTGCGTGGTAGTAAGAAGATCACGAGCGCACAAGTGACTCATTTCAGCGCTTCTGATTGGCTACATTCTTGAACCCATTTGGTAATTTATGACAATGGCACAGGTGCAGGATGCACCTACTCCAACCAGCACCTGAAGTTAACGCAGTTAGGCCTGAGTGATTGTTATCACTGGGAAAGAAGCATATGCTGAATATAGAACAATTTGTTAAAGCAAATTTTAAAAAAAGAAAAGCTTTTATCATAGGACATGTGAAAAAGTACATTTTGCGACCGGACACTAAAGGAACTTCAAGTGAAAGTCATAGACACTGAGGATTTCAAAATCGTGAATTGGAAATACTCCCTCATAACCCTAATAACAATAATCCCTAATAAAAAACACAAACCGAAAAGCCTTCTCTGGGTAGGTTTCCATGGTAACCTAGCCGTGTTCATGAGCGACCCAACTCAACACAAAGTGCAGAAAATAAAATTGACAAAGAGCATAGCCAACTTTGTTTTGTAGCAAAATAGTATTGCTGTTGGATTTTGACATGTGCAGTTATTCCAAATGTGCTGTATTGACAATTCCGATGTGTTGAGCATGGATTTGTGGTGGATAACATTGATCATGCTACTTTTCAGATGCAGAATTTGCAATTGAGTTACAGAATTAAATACTAACTGTAAAACCAGAAAAATTGCGTGCATTTTAATTTCATTAATTTTGTGAGAGCCAAGATTCGCGGAATTAATGTGCATGAGAAAGTTCTTGTCTGCACTACATCATGTATGCATTGAATGCCAGTGGCAGTTCACAAAAATTTTATGCCTCGAAAAAGGCTGTTAACTCCACTTTGTGAAAATTTCATACCGCCGGCCAACATTTCTCTGTACAGTACCATATCAAGCAAGGACAGAGTCATACTGGAAATAATAAGATTTCTTGTCACCGAGAGTAATGTTGGTTTCATTTTTTAGGCAACAGTGTGTTAAGAAGACAGGATTTCGATCCCTGCATTGTGTTAAGCGCATGGTGTCATTCTGCCTGGACTGTTGCTATATTGCATGGCAACTGAGATTCATGCATATTAAGTTGTAGGTGTTCAGTGTTTTGTGAAAGTGGTGATCACGTAATGGTCTGTGTCAGCAGGACAGTAGGTACTGTATGATAGCACACTTCTCCTGAATACATCAAGCACTATTGTGTACCTGTATGTATGAATGATTGTGTGATCAGAATTCTATGAATTTTGCAAGCGGAATAGACCTTATGCATTGACGTCATCACTCGCTTGACAACCTCTCGCGACGCCATCTTAGAGGGCAAGCGAAGTCCTTGACATCGCAGAGGCGTGCAGCTAGTTATGTGCTTTTCCTATGCGCGCTAGCGGCGATCGCCTCACTCGCCGCCAGTCCCCAGGCTAGTGGCAGGTTTTTTTTTTTACCATCAAACAAGTTTGACATGACATGACACATTATGCAGCAATATT
The DNA here is from genome assembly GCF_964275005.1 of Diadema setosum. Classification (NCBI taxonomy): domain Eukaryota; kingdom Metazoa; phylum Echinodermata; class Echinoidea; order Diadematoida; family Diadematidae; genus Diadema; species Diadema setosum. The sequence goes on along the minus strand of NC_092705.1, from coordinate 7,016,396 downwards.
TGGGTAATTTTCTCACATTGTGCAATCGAAATACTCACAGTAACTAGAGAATTCCTAGGTTATATCGCAGAAATTTGTATCCATAGCGCAACATCGCCGTTCGCTGAATGTATGTCGCCATTTTGAATTTCATTAGCCAATCACATGCGAGGTACGTGTTTTAGTAAAAAACACATAGAAATCTACCTCGCATGTGATTGGCTAACGGATTCGTAGGTTGATGAGCTGTTACGACCGCTGGTAGTTGCATCTTTTTTCATGAAAATTGTGCCAAAATGTTGGATATATCATTAACCTGGTGAGTGCAATGCATACCTCAAATGTCGATTTTGCTATACAAGCTTGAATTTCCCGATCTAGGGCAGTAGATTACATGCAATAGAAATGACAGTAAAAGAAACACCGATGTTGTGTGTAAATGCCCATTGCCTCGCTTGTAAAAGCACGCTCGAGCAACGCATCGCTTGCCCTCTAAGGGAGGGCGCCCTTCAGTTGGTAAGACCGTGTGACGTCATATGCATAAGGTCTATTAGATTTTGGCATTGCTATTGCCATCATAATTCTTAGTGCTAAAGCAGCATACTACTTGTAAATAAGATGTTTGCTCTTCAGATAAATGTAGTTTTCCATGCAGGAGAAGTGGTATGCATTTCATGTGAGTGTGCATGTACAATGTAGTACAGTATTCATCGCATAATCGGGACAGGTTGGGAGTAGCAAACACGGCCCCTTCTAAAGCGGGGTGCCCGATTTTGCGATCATTCTCGCAATGATGTACTGTAGAGAAATCGCAACCGGGTTCTTCTGTCAACTCTCTAAGTAGGAATTGCAAGCGAGCACATGGCTTTGCTTACATGTATGTAGGGGAGAAGAATGTTCGCGAAAGCATGTGTTTCACAATGGCATGGATGCTTATACACGGCGCTTTCGTGGCTATGCATGTACGTGTACTGGATGGACGGCGGTTTCAACACACCAGTCCGAAGCTTGCTTTGTAAGTTCAATGTAAACGACAACTGATAGGGAATCTTTGAAATATTGTTGTGGTATTTTGGTAGATTTTTTGTGTAAAATATCAGCAAAATCAAAGATCGCTTGAAGAAAAATTGTCCCGTTTATCGGAGGTCCCCGCCCGATTAGCCAGTGAAAATAACATGCATTGGAAATGTTTCTGGGAAGCGTATGTCATTTAAGCGAGGTTCCCGATTATCAGATGCCCGATTATGCGATGAATACTGTACCGTGTTCATGAGGGAAGGGGTGTGGTTTCTGCCAAGAATTTAATGTCATTGATGTTATGGGGAAAGGGGGGGGGGGATGGGGAAATCATGGGGGGGTATTAAGCTACAGTTTTACTGTACATGTATGAAGGCATAGTGAACCTGCTCTTGGAAGAGGTACATTATTACAAATGTATGTGCTAAAGCCCAGTGTCTCAGTCTCTTTAAGATTCCTGTTGAGTGTCTATTACTTTCTGGCCAATATCCAACACATTCCACTTCATGCTTCATAGCGTAGTATACACGTAGATCATTCAGCCTCTTATACCTGTCAAAATTGATCATTCCAATTACCAATTGATGTGCAGAATGTACTTTTCTACTGCTTAGATACATGTAATGAAGTTGCTTCCGTTTGTTTCACCTTGTGAGAGGTCATTGTCTTGTTATGTAGATTGACTAACCATGAATCCTTTTTGGTGATTTGCTTTCTGGTGACCTCTCAACCAATGTCTACAATATCATGGGAGCATTTGAGATTAAATTTCTCTTGAAAGACACACAAAAAAAGGTGGCTTTATGAAGAAGTGTATGCACATAATGTATAGGAGGCTCTTTACTGTAGACATACAGTTCAGCCTCGATTATCCGGCCTCCTTTTATCCAGAAATCTCTATTATCCGGACGCGTTCATGCAGTGAAGGACTTTTTTTCCTTCCAAAAATCGAGAAAAAACAGTGACTTTCATGGATCTATTTCACTAAGTTCATAAGATGTGCATGATAGGTTTCTCAATATCTAATGAGGTAAAACATCTATGATTTTCACATAAAGATATACTTTATGTTTGTGAAGAAGGGACTACAATTTTGCGCAGGCTAGCATAGATTATACCACCGTTGCGGGGTACGCTACCTGCCTAGCTGCCATTGCACTGGGACGGCAGCTTGGACAGCAGCCATATACATTAACATTGCGTCTGCCATATCCGGCCAATTCGCTTATCCGGATGAGCGCCGGTCCCGACATGGCCGGATAATCGAGGTTGAACTGTACAATGTACACGTAACACACTCTACATTGTAAAAGATCATGCCAGAACTGTCTGTAGGTAGAGAAGAGTAACAACTTTTTCTGGTTCCTCAAGGATTTTTCCTGTAATATTTATATTTTCAGAAATAAAATTGCCTAGAATACACACAGACATATTGTAGTAATGCCTTGGATGATGTACAAAACTCTTCTTTTGTGAAGTGTCAACATGAGAGGTTTGGGTTTATGACCTTTTTTCCTACGTGCAAAAAAGCATGTTTTCCCTCCGCTACTGGGATTACCTTGAATCCAAATACACATGGTTTGTTTGGTTTTCAATGTCACATTGTGAACTTTCCCATTGATCACTTGCTGCAGGTTTCCAAGTAAACACATGAACAGAATATCAGCATATGACTCTCATGATTTCTTCACCAGTGCTTGCAAGTGTGTAGATACCCCCCATGCATGCAGTAAGAAAAGCACACCTTGTCAGAGAATGTGCAGAGACTCCAACTCTCCCGTTTTCGACGGGAGATCTCCCGCTGAAAACCCATTTTTGCAAAATCTCCCGTTCTCCCGTTTGAGATTTAATTTCTCCCGCCCTGGCTCTTTGTCTCCCGTTGGAAGGGATTTCTTACTTATTTCTATCGTATGTTGAAAAAATAAGCCTTAGATAGCACAAGAGAGCATCTCGAACCCTAGGAACTTCGCGCTTCGCACACATCAAGTTGGAGTCTCCCGTTTGCTAGGGGTTTCCGGCGGGAGAATCTCCAGATCAGAAGGTGCTTTGGGTTGGAGTCTCTGAATGTGTATGCTCGTTGGTAGCACTGGCACATGATCGCTATGATCGCTATGGTCCAAGGTACAACGGTACAAGTGCTAACTGGCGAAAATGGATTTTTCAGTTTGCATAGGGACCATGCAGACTGAGGAAGAAGTGCTGCGCTTTCTGTACATCGTGCTTGCACATGCAGCCCACAATGTAGGCAAATTCATCTTCAGAGAGTCTCTGTGACGTTTCCATCTAGGCCATTGTCTGTGACAGTACCCCCAAAGGTACAGTGTACATACACTATTGCTAGGGGTGATACTACTACACCCACTAAGTCTCATTGTCTGGCCCTGTGCTCTTGTACTGGACCTCATACTTGACATTGCGACCTGTCCAGATTTGCGCAAACTCAAGGATGTGCATATTTGTTTTGACTGATCATTTCTTGCTTGCTGTGTACTATTCAAATTTATGAAGGACTAGTCGGGGAGCACCAGCACTTACCCACCCCATCCCCTTCTTTGTTTTCTGGCATATTTTTTTTCCCCCCTGCCAAACTGGATTCCCATTGTTTGCTGATGCAGTGTGATGCTTGTATCACCGTCAAAGTCAAACAAAGGTCAGATATATACTCACGACACCACACAAGGCCTGCAGAGCCTCGTCTGGAGGTGACTCTCATATGACTGTCCAAATTCAGATGGGTATACCCACCCTGTGCCCTTGTGCCTCGCAGGGATAAGGGGCTCTGACTCATGAATGATGCTCAATGACAGTTTGAAACCACACTGGATGTCATAGGAAACTTGCGTCCTTCCTGCCTTATGGGGGGTGGAGGGGGTTGTAAGAGAAATCATACAAATCAATATTCAACAGCTTGAATATACATGTAGGTACAATGTACGTGTAGGTCAGAAGTCAAGTTTTTCAAGAACAGAGTTTTGGTGGTGTTTTCAGGATAATTTATTTTTTTTTTTGGGGGGGGGGAGGGTGTATAGAGTGCAGTCATCTTCTCAAAAAACTGAAGTTTCTACCAATTGGCATTGGCTATTGTGTCAGTGAAATGAATATCGTTGTTTAAATGTGGACTCGAGGAGAAGGTTATACTGTAGGTTACTAGTTAAGTGCATGTGAGTATCTCACTTCCCGTTTGTTACAAATTCCCAAAGTTGAGCAGAGTAAATGGGTGTTCCCATGACACAGGACAATGAATGGAAAAATGAAATATTGTATGTCAAAATACAAATACATTACAGAGAGCTAATAGTTGGTTACAAAGTTGTCCAACTGGATATAACAAGTTATTTGGCTTTGTGTGAAGAGTTCTTTTTTTTTCCAAAAAAGAAGTTAACATTAACAGTTGCATGCCCTTTTTTGGTGCCATTCTCTCTCCTGGCGGATTGCCAATGAAGGGTATTAAGTCGGAATTCCACTTCAAATTGAGCATAACATATGATTATCGTCACTGAGTGCTCTTTCATTGTTGAGTACTGCCACAATTGTGCTGGCCCTTATTCCAGATCAACCACCCAAACTTTAATATCATGCAATTTGTATTGTGAGCTCAAGAATTTACCACAGAATTATGTAGGAAGAAGAGTTACGAGCAGCCGTAAATGGAGTTTACTGTCATTGCATGCTGGCTAGATAAGAAATTGAAAGGACCACAAAAGTACTTTAATATGGAAGTGAGTGTGTGGGTGAAACTACCATCATTTCAACACACCTCTGAATGTGACTTTCAGTTCGGCAATTTATTATTTGTGTGTACTGTCGTGGCATGTCTTTGTACTGTACCTTCACGCACAAGTGTCCTAGAAAATACAAATGTAGGTCTGATCAGGGACCTTGGCTATGTTTTGGAGAATGTAGACCACACAAACAATCTGGTAATCGTGGCTTGGTATGGTTTGATTTTAATTCAAACACGAAAACCTCGGGTCACTGACAGCAGATATGACTGCATTGTGGCATCAGAGGTCTCTGCACTGTTGCCAGACAGACAGACAGACAGATGCACACACACACACACACACACACACACTCACACAAACACCCTCAAAAACACAATAGTTACTTTCAGAAGGTGATCCTCAACTTCGAACATTTTAAAGCTAAATTCGAGGATAACCTCTATGGGGTGCCAAGTGTCGCATGGTCTATTTCATTACAAAATCAGGCTTTCCATTTTGTCAAACAAAATGACTAATTTCATAACGAAATCAACAGTGCAACAATTGGCACCCCATAGAGCTCATTCTCGAGGTTAAGGACTACTGTCTGAACATAACTTATTATACAATTAATTAAAACATCCAATTGCATCTTCTACTAATACAAGCACACATTGATCCTTCCCTGGTGATGAGCTGCCTCAAGGAAACTAAATGCTTGTACCTCTTTTTATTTACTCCTCGTACTTCCAGATGTATTCCTGATGTTTGCCTTTATTCTTTGTGTATACCCAGTATTCTACCTTTAAAGACCTGGTAGCGTGAGGATGCCATGGAGTGGGAGGGTTGGTCCAGCTTGGATATATTTGAGAATCCCTGAAAGGAATTTTTTATAGCTTTATCACTGATTTCTGTGTAAGTGCACACACAGCTATAAAATCTTGATTTGAGTCAATCGTTCAAGTTGAGTGTACGCTTTGATACACACATTCGCTAAGTGGTGCTATTTGTGGTTTTTTAATGTACCTCGGTAAGCAGCGAATAAGTTGGGCGACCCATGAATCTCTATGCTATTGGGTCTCCAGGACAAAACCTAGCTGCCACCCCTTTAAAAGTCATATAATTGTATGCTGTGGCCCCTACTTCCTGTCCACAGTATCTAACCGTTATCTGAAGAGTTATTTTAAAAAATACACAAGAAAGTCGGTTTCCTTCACTGTATTCCTACGAAAGAGGGTTTCCCTAAATAGTCGCACATTCCTAGTATGAGCATTGCGCCCTTGATTCTTCTTAGGTGCTTCAGAATCCTGCAAACAGTTGGTGTGATGTGTGTACAGTGAGTCACTTGGGATGGGATTTTCTTCCCATCCTATGTGGGTCTGATAATGCTGTCTTGCACAAGGCTGTTCCCACATCAGCAGCCCTATTCGCATTGATGCCCCACACTCATGCACAGCACTGCAGCTTTTGCTCTGTATGGTGGCCCTGAAGTACGCTCGACGACAGGTCATGTGCGCTGTGAATTTTGCGACCAGGTCATGAAATTCGTGATTTGGGACGCCAAGTTCGTGACCCGGGACGCAAATTTTGTGACCCGGGAAACAAACTTGGCAACCAGGGACATGAACTTGGCGACCGGGGACACGAATTTGGCGACTTTGGGTCACGAAGTTTGCAACTTTGGGTCGTGAAAATCGCGAACTTCCTAAAGTCGCGAAGTTTACGACCACAGGACGTGAATTTTGCGTCCCCGGTCGCCAAGTTCATGTCCCAGGTCATGAAATTCGCCTCCCGAGTCACAAACTTGGCGTCCCACATCGCAAATTTCGCGACCTGGTTGCAAAATTCACGGCGCACATGACCTGTTGTCGAGCGTACTTCAGGGCCACCATAGCTCTGTGACTGTCAAGAATGTGAGAGGGGAGAACGAGCAGCTTCTGTATACCATATGCCATGTATTTAACTTTTTTCTTAATTTTCGTGAGTCAGATGCTCTTTGTGAATTATAGCATAATAATATTAACTCTGATCCAGACATGAATGTGGAGTGTGGGTATGCACATTTCTCTGTTCACTACTGTACCCAAGTCACAAATTCAACCACTCGCCAAATTGTCAGTAAGTCCCGATTTGCAATTCAGTGTCATTTTGTCAGCTGGAGATTTTGCATTTATGTATGTATGGCACCCAGTCATGCATTTACCGGTACATGTATGTCGTCCAAGAGAAACTAAATTTAGAAAATGGGAGCATACATTGTACATTACAAATACCAAGGCATGGATGGAGTGGGTGTGTACATACACTTAACCATGTGAGTGATCAGTACCATTCTACCAACTGACTCTTCGTGCTGTGTTTGAAAGATTTTATGCTTTCTGTGCATCCTGTGCTAATTGGCGACCTAAGATATCAAAACAATAAGTGTTTCACTTGACTTGCTTCAGCGTTGTCTGCAGGGAGCAGCGAGTGTGTCCAGTTTGTACAAGTGTATGTTTATGAAAGCTTTGAACATCAATATGCACATTGTTTACGTGGCCTTCTGAACTGTACACACTTTATCGAAATACCTTTGTTCTTCTATGACCCCAACAACTTTTCGAATTGATTACATTCTTTAAAGGAGTTCATGCTTGACGAGTCCTTTGAAATGTTACAGTTCCAGCTGCACTATTCATTGTTGGCTCCTTTATGGTTTTCCACACAATTACAATCCAGGTAGACGTATGCCTTCCTGGACATGCTAATTAGTGGTACAATTTTGAGCTCTCCATCACCGTTATTTATTCAGGCAGCGGGGAAAGTAGGCTGGTGCCATTTCAAATGTAGACAATGATTGTGTGCAAGTTGCAAATACAGCATTGTTTAGCAGGCATTGTTAACGCAGTTGTTCATCATGTGCCGGTACAACCAATAGGGGGTGGGGGGATGTAAGGGATTAAATTGACCAGTTGGGTCAGATGCGCATAGCTGGTAGGTCGTACAGCTGTACATAGCACAAGGTGACTTTCAAGTTTATCTTTACTACAGCTCTCTCCCAATGGGGGACAGATTTAGGAGACCAAATGAAACAGGATATGACTGAGGTGTGGGGAAGTTTCTTGCGAAAAAACTCCGGAACCACTATGACAGAGGTGATGATAGGAAGGGGGGGGGGGGGGATTGAATGATTTAGCAAAATATTCCCATTTCCATTGAGAAGTGTCCCAACATTAGCAGATTGATTTGGCAGTCTGTGAAGTGCAGCTACAACTTGCAACTGTGATATGTCAACAATAACCTGGCCTGTGAGCTGCACATTTGGAGTTAGCCCAAATGGTGAAGGAATGAAGTCCTGTGACAAAAGCAAAGATTTCTCTGTGACAAACATTCTCAAGGTAAATAGTCACAGCAAACTTCTTGCTAAGGTAGAAAAATATCACACCCTAGTGTGGTTTTTCTGCCATGTTTTAGGTGGTTTGTTGCAGTGTTGTTGGGCAACTTTAACGTACAGCTGTAAATGTCACTTTTTTAAAGATATTTTGATGCTGCAAATTTTAACTAAGAGTGCCTATGGCCCTAATGCCCACGAACTTTGCAGTGCCACTTTACATCAAACTCTGACTATGGTATTTATAGTACCATAAAGCACCTGTCTAGATGCAGCACTCCGCTAATGTTCCCATGAGGTCTTTGAGGTGTAACATGTACTGATTTTAACCCAGTGGGATTGCCCAAGGAGGTATGAGAGAGCATACCTCCTTGGATTGCCACATTTGCGCTTCCAGTCCCATTCTGTTCAAAGAACGTATATGCCTATTGAATGCTAAACTGCACTCAGGTATGAAAGATTAGATTATATTTGACAGGTTTGATGTCGAATTGATAGATTGCAACTAATGGCTATGTCAGCGAGGAAGGCATGTACATACCGTTATACCACATTTCTTTACAGATTTAATTTGTGTGAATTTGCAAAAGGTGAATTTTCGAAGATCTACTGGTTTGCGCTCTTCAAGCTGCAGTACATTGTCTGATGAATAATATGCACATTTACTGTGAAGACCTGTCCGCTATGAACAGGGAAATTTAAACACCAATATGTGTTGCTTGAAGGTTTGCGGTAACACCATGTGTATGTAGTCCTCATCTGGATCGTTGCTTGGCAGAAGAAGAGCCTAGAAAGAGGAGAATTGAGGAGGGAAGCGACATACAACGTGTATATGGGTTTACACTAGGTTTTACTGGTGCTGCCTTCATTGATCCATATTGTACAGAGTCAAGCAGCACTCTGTACAGATCAACGGAATGTGGCTGTTACTCAATGGGTTTTATTCAAACTTGGTATTGATGGAAGTGAATGGTAATACAAAATTAATATAGTTTGGTGATTCTGCCACCTGTGTTTATTCAAACTTCTTCCATTTGATGGGAGTGCACTTTCCCTTGATTTAAAAGCTAGAGTCTTTTGTTTATATACAATGTATTTTTTACAAGTCTTTAAAAAGATTATACACTCTTGTGCTTACTTTGATAACCAAATGTGTGCACTGCTCCCTACATTTGTAATTTATCACTTAGTAATCATATAACATTGAGGGCAAGGAGGAATTCTGTTTGTGTGTGTATGCGGTTATCTGGTCAAAACAGTCTGGATGAAATCAAATATTTTGATGCCAAAAATTTGAAACAGTCGATTGGTTTCTTCATAACATGAATGCTTTGCCTTCAAAGATGTAGACTACAATGCATCAGATAGGAAACATTCTTTCGATATCTTGTTGAGTGTAGGATTCTGTGTAAACAAAACACTGTGTCTTCAAAAGCTAAGCAAACATTTGCTCTAAGATACAGCTCTGTAGCAAGAGAAGTACAAGGGAAGAACTGTAGATGAAGAAACACTCAAGTGTAAAGAAATTTTGAAAGATGTGCCAGTTCTTTCAAGAAATCTATCAACAATGTTACTGTACATGTACTACCAACTGTTTCCAAACAGGACTTTTCTTATTACATGCAGGAAAACTTTAATTCTGGTACCATCAGTTAGTCACAAATTTTCATTGTTTTTAAGCATTTAGCGGTGATTTTCCAGCAGCAATTCTTCTTTTGATAGATTGCTATTTGTGAATTCAGTATCTGAGGCTGGTAGCATAGGACCATGTGGCTCAGATTTTTTTTTTTTTTTTTAACTTGACACATTGTTGAACGGTGCTTCTAATAATCAACATTTCCTCCGTGGAACAGGCTTGTTTCCTTCTGCTGAGATCATCATTCTTGCCCAATAGGATCACCCTGGCATTCGGCTAGATGATTACGTTGTACTGTACATGCATGTCAACCACCTCTGGTAGACCACAATAATCAATACTATTGACCTGTTATACAGTGTACCAATAATTGCCAGTGGTAATGACAGAATTCCAGGGTGTGAGTCTCTTGGTGAAGTGAAGTGAAAATGATGATTGACGAATGGTTTTCTTTACCCTCTATACTTCTGTGATCATATCAATACAATGGCTTTGTTCATGGTTACCATCCACTTTTTAATATGGTGAATGCTTTCTGCTTTCCTTTTCTTGGCACAGGTAACCTCACTACGGTACAAGTTGTCAAATTGTCTGCTGTTGAGACTCCAAGAAACAAAAAGTTGATCTGCCCGTAGAGAGAGAGAGAGAGACATTTCACACTGCAAAATGGCAGAAAATGGGGAAAGCGAGCCGTTCCACGTCTCGCTCATCATACGTGCAATCCAGGCCATAGCCTGGGTCTACGACATGGCCACGTACATCCCGTGGCAGATCGCCACCTACAGCGCGTGGCAGTATCAGAACCGGCTCAAGGCGCTACCGATAGACGGCGACAGCCGCAAGGCTTGGCGCATCATCGGGTCCAACGGGCTCAAGATCCGGCGGCGCGAGGACTGCACGACCCTAGCGGAGGACTTTGAGAGGAACTGCCAAGAGTACAGTGACCTGGAGGCGATAGGAACGCGTCAGATTCTCTCCGAGGAGGATGAGGTGCAGCCAAATGGCAAAGTCTTCAAAAAGGTACTTGATATTTTATTCTTTTGAGGATATGTAATGGCCCAGCTATCTTTTCAGTTGTGCATCTAAACTTGTTACCTGAAATATGTCAGTAGCAGCATTGAATTACGGTGGTTGTGTGTGCATAAACCCATAAGAGGATTTTCAGGGCCAATATTTGTCATTGATACCAATAGATAATGGTGTCCTTTTTAGATATCTTTAAGCTGTATCGTAATAAGTGGCACATTTTGCCGTTTCCCTGTGTCACATTATTCTCGCATGTTCCTCCCTGGTGTGTGCAGTTGCTTATTGAAAGTTGTGATCTGAGATTCTCAGAATTTGAGTTTCTATCGCTCAAATGCCACCTGCTTTAGTCTTCTTCATCTATATGTGTCTGCAATGTAGTGGCATTGAAATGTCATATTTGTAAGGTTAGAATTGTGGCACTGTGCCATTGCATACTGCATGTCAACTCAGAGGGTTATGGAGCACAAATACCTGCTGGTAACACTTGCCGGGACTAAGTTGTCTCATAGGGTTTGTAGTTTTGTATTATGGATATGACACATGTTTGTAAGAACCAGTTTATGCCAGGTATCATAGAGTAAGGGGTGTTAATTTATCAACACAAATATGAAACAAAAGCATGTCAGACTGTTGAGAGCAAAGTACAGTTTGCAGTGTGCGTGAAGATGACTCAAAGACTTCATTTGGACAAGTTACTATCTTTCTGAGCAGAGTGATTCTCATGTACTTGAAGCCACCAGCGATGTGTATTTCTTATGATGTATACAGTACATGTACATGAGAGCTTATTGTTGCCCCTCCCCCCCCCCCCTTAAAAAAAATAATGTAGACAGTGCCACAAGGTTATGACTATAAACTTCATAGTGGTATGCATCACATACTGTACACACCCCAAGAGACTATGCAGTAGTGGCAGGAGACATGTTTTATCCTCTGTTCATGTTCATTGCTCCCCTATTATTGACGACACACAGACCTGTTTGTGGACAAATGATGCAAGGTTATGTCTGCTACATTTTCGCTTTTGAGCTCTACCCAAGAAATTGTTGCCGATAAAGGATTATCTTTTTTGAAATATATCTTTACATGTATCCAACATAGTCAAGAAGTGTGATGTTTTTGTATATATATATGAGTTTTGTTGCCAAAACAAACAACACCTTTGATCTGTAGGCTTGTAAGTGAAGAGCACTGTACAACTGTGTATTATTTCGAAAGATGGAGGTTGTAAAATCCAATACAATGAGTTTATGACATACTTAACATGATCATTTTTGTGTTGGGGAAGGTTTTATGTGCTTGTGAGTATCAAATTGGTTTCGCATTAGTGAAGGTTTTCTGAGATTGCTGATTATCAGTTGTTATGCTACATGCAAGGTGCACATGAATTGACTTTAATTCAAAATTTTGGATGTACAGTGAAACTGTGTCCCCTTTAGTCTCACTAATTCTGCAGAAGACTCACTGAAAACTACAGTATGCATATCTCGTCATGTCCTGACAAAGGAATATAATACTTCAATGACTTCGGAAAGAGTATTGCATAGATGAAGATGCTTGTAACATACAAATGTTTCCCTGATTGTTCTAGGTGGAACCGTCCTGATATTTGTTGTAATGTGCGTTTCCCATAGACACCTGGGTGAGTGTACTCAAGACTAGTCTTCAAATGGGTTAATGTGGGAAGGGTGGCAGCCCAGTTGGTATCATTTCCTTGTACTACTCACAAGGTACATATGAATTAATATCAATTTTAAATCTGAAATATGTTTTCATTTTTTCTTCCTCCTCCCCTCCCCCTTTCCTGCACCGTCTCTAGTTGATCATGGGGGACTATCAATGGAGAACGTATGCAGAGTTCTTCAGCGACGTGGACAACTTTGGCAAGGGCCTGATGAGCCTCGGTCTCCAGCCCAGACAAAACATTCTCATCTTCGCCGAGACGAGGGCAGAGTTCCAGATAGGTCTACAAGCGTGTTTCAGATACAACTTTCCAGGTGATACATTTGCTCCTCTGCAGTTTTATGTTTGTATTATATTACAAACGGTTAAAATTAAGTGTATTTCGTTCTCCCCCCTTCTCTCTTGCTGATTAACTGAAAGAAGCCATTTGAACTTAGGAGAAAATGGATATCAAAGGAGCTGATGTGCCATGCAAATTTGGTGATGAGCCAAGATCATTTGATAATTCTAGGTGATAATTTAGGTGATAATACCAGCGATTTCATTGAGCTCATGGCAAACTTGATATGTTATCTTGGTATGGAGTGCTCTGTAATCAAGCATGATTCCACACATAAGACTCAAATCTTACCCACCCACTCCATAAAGAGAGACACATATTATTTTGCCTCTAGGCATATCTTCAAATGTGACTTTGTGGATGAGACCAATTGATAAATTGTCAGTTTCTTGTTTTTTCACATTTTTATTTTTGTTAATGCACTTTAATGTAGATGTACATGCCAGTATTGTCAAACGGGGACAATAGAACAATTTGCACCTACCACCCAGCATTTTCCATGCCATCATTTGTGTAACAGACGCCTCTGGAGAAAAACAAAACAGAGCGAAACAGAATCCACATGTTTGAAAGCCAGAAAGTCCCACCGGAGGCATTGATTATCGGTCCTACCCACTTTGATTCCGCAAACCATGAGAATAGATTTCTTGATATCAACACTGCGAGTTGCTTTTCTTATTTTAATGTCTTGTCACTTCGGCGCCTGTCGTACATACGTATCTTCTGCTTTTGTGCTCACACTCTTCATCACTTTTAGAAAAGCTACCATTACTCCTAGACTCAACCAAACAAATGTCCATGGCATCACAACATTCTTACTGTTGTTGCTCTTCCCCTTTTTCGTCTCCTTTTGTTTTGTCATTATTCCTTTGCCTTCCCCCTTTCCTCTTTGTATTTTCCTTTTAGTCATTCCTCTACCCCTTTATTCTTTTTTCACTCATCTTCACTATTTCATCCTCCAACTGGATGTACTTCTTTTTCTTCTTCTTTATCTGCTTCCTCTTCCCTGTATTTCCTTCTCCTCCTCCTCCTCCTCCTCCTTCTCCTTCTCTTCCTCCTCCTCCTCATCCTCTTCATCCTCTTCCTACTCCACTTTCTCCTCCTTCTCCTACTCTTCCTCCTTTACCTCCTCCTCCTCTCACTCCTCCTCCTTCTCCTCCCCTCTTCTTCCTCCTCCTCCTCCTCCTCCTCCTCATCCTCCTCCTCTTCCTCCTCCTCTTCCTCCTCCTCCTCCTCTTCTTCCTCCGCCACCTCCTTCTCCTTCTCCTCCACCTCCTCTTCTTCCTCCTCCACCTCCTTCTCCTTCTCCTCCACCTCCTCTTTCTCCTCTTCCTCTTCCTCCTCCTCCTCCTTATCCTCTTCTTCCTCCTCCTTCTTCTTCCCCTCCTCCTCCTCTTCATCTTCCTCCTCCTTCTTATTCTCCCCCTCCTCCTCCTCCTCCTCCTCCTCTTCCTCCTCCTCTTCCTCCTCCTCCTCCTCTTCTTCCTCCTCCACCTCCTTCTCCTTCTCCTCCACCTCCTCTTCTTCCTCCTCCACCTCCTTCTCCTTCTCCTCCACCTCCTCTTTCTCCTCTTCCTCTTCCTCCTCCTCCTCCTTATCCTCTTCTTCCTCCTCCTTCTTCTTCCCCTCCTCCTCCTCTTCATCTTCCTCCTCCTTCTTATTCTCCCCCTCTTCATCTTCCTTCATCATGGCATTTAATAATGCTTGTGCATATATATCTCTTACTGTACTTTTCTCCGCAGTGGTTACACTCTACGCCACTCTCGGAGAAGCAGCCATTACGTACGGGATCAACCAAACAAATGTCAAATACGTCATCACGACGACATCACTCTTACCAAAGCTGAAGGTAAGGAAGGGCAGACCATTCGACGAAAGATGGGAGGAGTCAAGCTTTCAATCACGTTGAGATTATGACAGATGGCAATCAAAATGCCACTCGTTTCACATTTGTATTTTGTTTCTTATTCTCATATTTTGTGTTTTGTGGACATCTACACCTACTGCTACCACACTTAATTGTCCTTGGGATGAAGGAAGTCTCGGCTTGTTTCATTGTCAATAGCTGGGCCTCTTTGGTTACTGTTAACTCGTTGAGGACGGACTGATTTTGGTACAACATGCATTTCCCATAGACAACTGTCTGAGTATACTCGCTTGAGCAAGTCCACGGGACTGGCTGTAGCGGTTGTGCCTGTAGACAAGGCACTTTACACCACTTTCGATAGTCATTCGGAGGGGACTTAAACCCATAGTAGTCCTGTGGTAGCGTGCTCACAAACATGGAAGTTCTTTCTTGGTGGCTATGTAACATAAACCCACAAGCAGCAACAACTTGTCTTTTACAACATACATGTAGCCCTTTGCATTATAGAGCAATTTGGTTTGGGTTCTGTTTGTTTGTATGTTTGTTTGTTTGTTTTTAATGTTGATGTCAATTTCAGCCATAACAAGGGGGTTTCAGTGTGCCTATGAAATAGTTAATTTATGCACTGACATAGCGATGCACCTGACTGATTTCACAGCCCATTAAATCATCTTTTTTTTTTTTAGGTGATCCGAGTATCCTCTCGGATCACCTTCTGTATCTGTACGGATTCTTTGTTGGGTCTTCTTCTTCTTCTTCTTTCTTTATTTCTGGACAAAATTTGTGTATCGATTAGCTCAGAAAGTGTTCTTCCTATCAATGTCAAAATTATACCATATATGTATCATGTCCCAAAGACGACGGGTCAAATAAAATCATAGTGATCAGTCGACCGTGACGTCACTATGACGTCATTATATGAAAACACATTTTCATTCATATCTCATTAATGGAATGGAGTTTTTCAATGAAATTTACGTCACATATATTTCAAGTTATGCGGATTCTACTCATATTCTCAAAATTCATATTTTCTCTTAAAACGTGCGCGTACGCGCGCGTAGAAATATTTGTATGCTCAAATCGAGCTCAAAATTTTTTTGCACACGTTTCAGACCATTTGGAGCATTTTTTGAAAAATTGAAAAAATTGGACGGACGCGTACGCGCGCGCATATATACGCACGCACAGCTCATATGCAATAGAAATTTCCCGTTTTTTCACACTTATCGGATGCCTGAAATGTCAAGGAATATTTCTACCAAGTTTCAAGTCAATCCGACTCAATATGACGTCATACAGACCCGTCAAAGTTGAAATTCCGCGCGCGCGTCAATGGCGATATACAGTCCAACAATGCCAAAAAACCGCCAATTTCAAATCCGATTTTACTCGTCAGGATGGACGGTGACCCCCCATTTTCTTCAGATATTCTGAAAGCTGATGAGTTGTACATGTCATTTCATGGGTTGACGATGCTGAAAAAATGATTAAAAGATATCAAATTTCTTAATAAAGTAAAAAAAGTAAATTTTCAAAATGACGTCATCAAATTTTAAGTTCATTCGAGCGTATCTCACTAATCCTTTGCCAATTTTCACCTAGATTTCAGTATGTTGTAGCTTATTAAATGCTCTTTCGGTAATATAGTAACAACATTTTGATTGGATGACGGCATCATCTCGTAAAAATGGATTAAAAGTAACATTGTTAAATTTGACCAGTTTACGTGTTATCTCTATGGGAGTGCAGTTTTTCTGGAAATGAAAACTGACATGACTATCTTTATCGAGCACTAGCTCACTTATGCTTCGGTGAATTTCTCCCATATTTTAGTATGTTGTAGCTGAGACTTTGGGCTATCGTAAGTGTGCCCTTCGTTTTTTCATACGGAGTCGGCATCATGCCCAAAAACTTGGTTGAAATTAAAGCTTATCTTCCATGTATTTTCATATTCCTTTCTTTCTGCAACTTTCTTTGCAATAACTCAAGAAAAACAAGCTCTATCAGCCCAATATTTTGCACATGTTTAGTTTATGTCACGTACATTATTTCATAAAATAACAACTACTTGATCGGACACCTTCTTGGGTATGTAAATTAGGGTCAAAGGTCAAAAATGTTTCATCCTGTATCTTGGTGAATACATGTCTTATCTTTCCCATATTTTGCATACGTAAAGAACATGTTACAAGAATCATTTCACAAAATAACCACTTTTTGCTCAGACGCCATCTTGTCTGTGCAAAGTAGGGTCAAAGGTCATATGTACTTCTTTCTTTATCTTCATTATCACGTGTTATCTCTATGGGAGGGAATTTTTCTAGATGTGAAAATTGACATGATTGTCTTTATCGACGACTAACTCAATTACCCTTTGGTGAATTTCTTCCAGATTTTAGTATGTTGTAGCCAATGTAATACTCTTTAAGTTTTGTTCAATCAAAGTTTTAATCGGATGATGTCTTCACCTCGTGAAATTAGATATAATGTAACCTTGTCAAATTTAACCAGTTTACGTGTTATCTCTATGGGAGGGAATTTTTCTGGAAATGAAAATTGACATGACGGTCTTTATCGAACACTAGCTCACTTACTCTTCTGTGAATTTCTCCCAGATTTTAATATGTTGTAGCTCAGACTTTGGGCTATCGTGATTATACCCTCCATTTTTTCATACGACGCCGAGATCACGTCAAGAAACTTGGTTGAAATCAAACTTATCTTCGATGTATTGAGATATTTCTTTCTTTCTACAACTTTCTTTGCAATAACTCAAGAAAAACAGCCCCTATCACGCCCATATTTTGCACATGTTTAGTTCATGTCAGGTACATTATTTCATAAAATAACAACTACTTGATCAGACACCATCTTGGGTATGTAAATTAGGGTCAAAGGTCATAAATGTTTCAACCTGTATCTTGGTGAATACATGTCCTATCTTTCCCATATTTTGCACACGTAAAGACCATGTTACAAGGATCATTTCACAAAATAACCACTTTTTGCTCAGATGCCATCTTGGCTGTGCAAAGTTGGGTCAATGGTCAAATGTACTTCATTCTGTATCTTCGTTATAGTTTATACCAGGGAGGTACCTCCCTGGTTTATACCGAATTTGGTACCAAAGATGGTAGACCTCACTCTCTTTTCTAAATGAGAATCCAAATATCACACGGCCAATGTCTCTAAACACAGATAAAATCTATATGGTCATGCCTATTGCGATCAGGACTCGAATCATTGATTAAAAAAAAAAATCGGATCACCTAATTTGTCAGTCTTGACAAATTCCGAGTCTAGTTTTTATGTTAGAAGCCCCCAGACATGACCAGCATTAGTTACAGTGTTTTTAAAACCAACGTTGTTGGGTGGATGTTATGTCAGTCTATGTTGTTACATCATATAGCCATACGAGTTTAGGACAGGGTCTGTTATCGTTTCTTTATACCATGCCAAACATTATACATCTGCAGTGACCTGCCATCCCCCTCTGGAAATCATGTTTATCCAAACTTTGGCCGTTTGTCAAGCTAATGAAGTATTGTTTTCCTATTCTTACGGAGGTTTCTTTTGTTTTATTAAACAAAAAATATTGATATGATATTGACTGGCCTTGAGGGGGATACGACACTTCTTGCCTGAGTTGAAGACGAGGGCAATACAATTCTAGTGAGGGTGATTAATGTCGTATCCCCAGAAAGTAGACCGTCCATATCATTATTATTACCCATTTCAGGCATCTTGAGCAGTAAAATAAATCATTACAATGTAAACTTTGTACAACTTTCCAATTCACAGCAATGATTTTCCACTCGGCGCCAGGTAGAGCTGTACACCGCATTGTGCGCTACATCCCTATACACAGGCTAGCTCACGGTATGCAGCGCGCATATAACAGCGAACTCATGCTCAGGGATTGTCCTCTATTTTTACGTGTTAACCTGTGGGAATTTGCCCTTTGTCGCGAACTCGGGTATGCGGCGAGCATAGAAACAGCCAGCTCACGCAGTAACAGCAATCGTCCTTCAGTTTTATGTGTTAACCTATGGGAATTTGCCCTTCGTCGCAAAAGCACTCCGCAAGAAACTGTCATCAACAGCAAATTTTCCTGACTGGGAGCTCAAGTGCCCGGATGCTATATTCCCCTCGTTTTTAACACGCAAATCCCATAGGCATTTGCAAAAGAGGGGAATATGAGCAATTTACCCCTCTTCTCCCTGCTGGCGCGCAATCCCGCACATAATAATTAGAGGGGAATACAACTTCGTAAAACCACAGCTCAGATGCCTGATATGGGTAATACGTATGACAGCTCTTCAGGGCTGACAAGTTAATTACATGTATGCCTCAGTGATAAAAGACAAAGTTAAGAAAGCACCGTATGCAAATCAACTTGTTGGTGAGTTAGGAAGTTAGTTAAAGCCTCTAGTGATGAACTGAACTTACAAACCATATGGCAGGATGACAGAAGACACAAGTGGTATTTACTGGGTTTAAGTAGAGGAAAATCAAACATTGATAAGTGGTGGGTCAGATAAGGAAAAAAAGGACAAACGTGAATACTCAAGGAGAAGTAAATAGACTCCGGGAAGTGTCTTTACAGCCCACTGCACTGAAAATAGCCTCATCAAATGCAGTTAACTTGATATGCAATTGATTGTAGCATAATTATGACCACATTTTTCTGCATCATATGTATGGACAAAGTTTGATCCTGCTTCACTTTTAATATACATGTACAGGTATCCTACCCATTGTTTGTGTGATACAATACTATCAAACCAGTTGTAAGATGTTGGCGTTGTGTAAATCTTGCTGAACTGGCTTGAGGCAGTGTGGGAAAAAAATGTCTGTTTACCTACTGGTACTTCAAACATTTGAGCATTGCTAATTTGACGGACTTCGTTCTGTCCAAGTGGAATACTTGGACGCTAGTGATGCCTTAATACCCCATTACCTGTGATTTAGTCCAGCACTTGGCCCCGCCAGAGTAGGGGCTGAAACCAGAGTGAGCCCCATGAGGTACTCACTCTGTGACCACATGCCCTCACTCTGATCACATGACCAGAATGCCAGTGGAAGGTGTCCTTGTTCACGCTGTTTGCGTAAGGTATACATGCAGTGTTTGCAAAGTCAGCCTCTAGGTCCTCTTCAAATCCAGGGCAGTGCAGGCCTGAAAGATATCGTGCGACTATTTATCTCATTGGCGACTTTGACTTGTCCTGTCTGTAACGATAGCGAGCCTTGGAATTCAAGCCTGTATTTGCATTTTGGCCAAACAGGGATGTCAAAAGTGTTTATGCTGAAAGGTAGATACCCCCCCCCCCCCACAAGCCTAGCTCCGTCTCTAAACTACACACATTTTTCATGGAATGCAGTGGGTTTTTTTAGGATCACAGTGTGTTTGAGAAGGGAAATCGTTCGCAGTTCCACATCTTGATACTGATGGCAACTCGATAATAAAGATCTATTAAGTGACCCTGAACCAGTTTTGGAAATAGGTTGATTGCTGTAATTCAAGGTGGTACTCTCAGCAGTCTCTTGATATAAGAGGAAAGTGCTCATTTACAACATCAAACTTTTTCAATTCTCCTTGAACAATTGCCAGTTTAATCTGTAGAACACAAACAACATTGACCATATTAGGATAGTTTGTTTTAAAGGGAATACACAGAACTACAGAATATATGTATTCTTGAGGTATCAAATCATTGTTCTTGAACATCTCCGTGTATACCGTATACCCTTACAGTGCCTTGGATTCAAATTTAAAGGATCTGACAACAAATTTAAGGGTGCCCACAACGATTAATATCTGAGGATTTCGTATGTTTCAAGACTATCTAGGTTAATAATGATTGTTCAGTTTTGTAAAAGTTGTCATTTATCATGTGCTTCATCTCCCCTCTCAATGAAAGTGTACTTGTGCCTGGAGTAACTTCATCTTGTTGGGAGAGATAAGGATGAGACGACTTCAGCTGTCAAGGGGTACATACTCTACACCCCTACTGGCGATTAAATTGGTGCTGAAGGGTAGCCTTGCTTTTGGTAGCCTTGCTTTCAATTCAATTCAATTCAATTCAATTCAATTCAATTCAATTCAATTCAATTCAATTCAATTCAATTCAATTCAATTCAATTCAATTCAATTCAATCCAATTCAATTCAATTCAATTCAGTTCAATTTCATTCCATCCCATTCAATTCAATTCAATTCAGTTTAATTCTTCTTTTGCAGGCTATCCAGAAAGATATTCCATCAGTGAGCCACATTATATGCATGGAGGACCCAACGTCCAAGCTGGACGAGAAGAAGCTTAGCAACGGCATCAAGGTCACCTCATTCCAGTCGGTCATCAACATCGGTGCCTCCACAAAGAGTGAGTTTTTTGTTTTTTCAGTCCATTTACTGGACGCTCCTATATTCTCTTGCTCCTCTTACCCTTGGCAGCTAGCTTTGAATATTTGCCATCATGATCACCAGCAAAATAGTCCATACGCAGCGTTTATATTTCCTCAAATTGTGCGAGTTAACCAATATTCACGAAATCAACGACTCCCAAAAATATTACCTCCTTGAGCACAAATGCATCGTTTATTGTATCTGAGATGGGAAAGCGCTAAGTTTTTCTCTGAGAAGTGATGGTTCTTCTTTCTTTTTGAAAATCACTTATTCAGCCTCTTCTGAAATTGTCTTGCAGGGCTCAATTTACAAAATGTATGGTGTTTATACAATATGTAGAGATGTAAACACTTCATGTATATTAATGCTATCGACATAATTTTCCGCCATGAATTGGCTTACCTCTCTAAGTGCCCAAAATCTCACTGTTACTGTGTGAAACCAGTCTTACTGAGGAATAAATGAACATTGTATTTTTTACTAATCAGTGGATGTTTACTCTCAAATAAAAGAGCAGTGCATGAAATATGGTAAAACTTTAGAGTATTACTTCTCTGATACCTCAATTCAGGAACACAAGTGTAGTCTCAACGACTAATAGTGGTAGAGTAGTCAGTACAAAGATTTTCACAGTACGTTGCACTTGGTATTGGTATGTATGACTTGTGCCATTTGTAGATAACTGTGCTGATCCAGAGATAACTCTGTGTGCTGAGGTCTGTGCTCTTTGTTTTTGGGATTACGCAAGCATCATTCATACTATTTGTTGTTTGATAATGTTGTCTCTTGGCCCTTCAGCAAATGTGACAAGATTTTTTTTTTGATCAGCGGTGATAATTTTCAATGCAAGTTGACTGTTTTAGCTGTGCAGCAGAAATAATTTTGTTGCTACTACTTGTTTGGAGCTGCTGTTGTGCATGTGTTCAGTGGCAGATCCAGGGGGTGCACTGGGTGCGCGCCCCTTTAAATTTTTCTTAAAATAAAAGAAATAAAAATGAAAAAAAAAATGAAAGTAGGTGCATGCGGGAAGTGGCACGACAAGAAACGAAAAAGTGCATGGGAGCCTCTTTTTTTTGGCTTGCTTGTCAGCTGATCAAAATGGTCCCAGAAATATTTTTTGTGCCCCCCCCCCCCCTTTACGGACTTCCTGGATCCGCCCCTTTGTGTGGGGGTAACTTTGGAAAAAAAATACTTGGAGCATTGCGAGTGAAAGTCATCCCATCCCCCATTTCCATTGAAATGTACTTGACAATTTCTGCATGCATTGTGGTTTTTTGTTTCAGATGTGAAACGGTCAGAGCCGAGTGCCAACGATCTTGCCATCATCATGTACACAAGTGGATCTACGGGAAAGCCAAAGGGTGTGATGATTTCACACAAGAATGTTCTGGCCGCAGTTTGTGGTGCAGTCGACCGCATCAACGATGTCGGGTGAGGGTTCCATCCAATTTCCTTCATTGACTCTGAAAGAAATAACTTCACATGCTTGTTTCATACCTTCCCTAGGTGACCAACGCACTTGTCGCCAATACAGATAATTATACCCCCGCCAAACGAAGTTTGAAGGGGGTATATAGGAATCAGCGGACGGTCGGTCGGGCGGTCGGTCCGTTGCAAATCTTGCGTCGCGAACTACTTCCTCAGTTTTCAACCGATTCCCATAAAACTTGGCACAGATGTGTGCCTTGGGTTGTAGATGTGCAAGACGTATTTTTTGACAGTACCCAAAAGTACGTTGCCATGGTAACGGCATATTATGGGCAAAAATGGGTACAAATCTTGCGTCGCGAACTACTTCCTCAGTTTTCAACCGATTCCCATAAAACTTGGCACAGATGTGTGCCTTGGGTTGTAGATGTGCAAGACGTATTTTTTGACAGTACCCAAAAGTACGTTGCCATGGTAACGGCATATTATGGGCAAAAATGGGTACAAATCTTGCGTCGCGAACTACTTCCTCAGTTTTCAACCGATTCCCATAAAACTTGGCACAGATGTGTGCCTTGGGTTGTAGATGTGCAAGACGTATTTTTTGACAGTACCCAAAAGTACATTGCCATGGTAACGGCATATTATGGGCAAAAATGGGTACAAATCTTGCGTCGCGAACTCCTCCCACAGTTTTTGATCAGTTTTTATGAAATTAGGTACAGATGTTCATCTGAATATGTTAATGTGCAAGACACATATTTCCGCAGTGGCAAAAAGTGCGTTGCCATGGTAACGGCATGTTATTGGTAAAATATAGGGCAAAATGCTTCATGGCAAAACTGCTTCATCAGTGTTCTTCTAATTCTTATGGAATTCATATTGAATGTTTGTCTTAGGATATAGGTCAGCATGACACATTTCTTGACAGTGACAAAAAGTATGTTGCCATGGTAACAGCTCACATATTATGAGCCAAAATGATGGAAAATTTTGTGTTGCAAACTACTTCCTCAGTTTTTGCCCAATTTCCATGAAACTTGGTACAGATGTGTGCCTTTGGTTGTAGATGTGCAAGACACATTTTTCGACAGTACCCGAAAGTACATTGCCATGGTAACGGCATATTAATGGCAGAAGATCAAGGAAAGATCTTGCGGATTTAACTACTTCGTCAGTTTTTTGACCAAAGCTTATCAAATGTTGTTTTGACCAAAGCTTATGAAATGTTGTTTGGCGGGGGTATAACCAGTCGCTGTAGCGACATTTCTAGTTGATATTGTATTTCAAGTTCCGAAGCTAATGTCCTCTCTCAGAATAATATTGGAACAAAATTTGAGTATATGTGAACTCCTTTTTGCAGTGTTGATTTTTCCCCATCCTTTGATGATGTTGTCATTCCAGTTGCTTATCTTAGTGTGTATATGAGTGGTAAAAGGTTAGCTGTAAGGTAAGTTAAATCAGGATATCTTTAAGTCATTGTTTCTCCTTAAATTGAATTGTGAATAAAAAGCACAAGCACTTTGATAATCACTTGTAAACTCAACAGGTGTTTTAATATAATCTTAACATAATCTCCTTTTTTTTTTTCCTTTTTTTAAAACTGCTGTCATCATGGGTGATATACAATGTATCTTCTCACAAAAGAGTACAAAGCCTTTTTATTTGAGAAGGGGGGTGCGGTTCATGGATAAAGTCAAGCAGCATCTTCTCATTGTGGCTCCAATCTCGTCTATCAACAGGGTTGGTGAGACGGCGTCAGTGTACCTCCCGCTGGCCCATATCCTAGAGGTGGTGGTAGAGCTGTCCCTGATCACTCTGGGCTGTCGGCTGGGCTACTCCACACCCCAGACCCTGACGGACACCGGCACCAGGCTGAAGAAGGGATGCCCAGGGGACATCCGCATTCTCAAGCCCAACCTAATGGTGTTCGTACCGGTGAGCATTTGATTTTTGATTTTGAACTTCAAAGGTCCTGTTTACCACTGGGATCAGTAATTTTAAAAACATTAGAGATACCATATTTGATGCATATGTGTAGGTCAGTTGTATCACAAAACATCCTACCGTGTAAAAATTTCGTAATAAAACCAAAAAAATAAGGAGATGTCACTATTTTCCCCACTAAACCATAACTAAACCATAACAGCGCAGTTTAGTCTAGAAACATTCTTATCATAACTATTGTTCACATATTGTATATTTAACAATAATTAACATTGACTATACTGATTCAAATTTTTACTTTGGTTGTTTCCATCTTTAACTCACCTTTTAGAACTATTTTGAAGCACTAAAGCTGGGTTTTTGTTTCATCTACAAATGGTAAATAATGCCTTTAATATGAGAGTCTAAGTCTGATATTAACTTTGACATTACATTTGATTTTTATTTTGATTTGTGATTTTGATATTTTGTTGTCTTTAGTGATGAAAATAAGTGTAATTGCCAACAAGCTCATACTGGCAGGTTGCACATAAAGCCATTTCAAACAGTGTTACATGAATGGGAACATTTGATTTTGTGAAAAGAAACTGAAGCAAAACAAAATAAACTAAATGCCTTGCTAGAGAATTCCTGACTGACTTTCACAAAATGTACAACATGCCAAAGTTATAAGGATGGTACTGTATTGGTGGAGATGAGAATTTGGCTTTTAACTTTTTGTGAGATACCAAGAAAACACTTATGAAATTGTACAGAGCATACGGTATTAAGAGGAATTCAACGTTTATTTGATGAAAATCGGGTTTGGAATGACTCAACCATCCAAAAACAAAGTAAAACAAAGCAACCGTAATAAAATGTGGGTCCCACACTTTATTAGAATTGCTCTGTTTTGGATATCTCAGCCATTTCAAAACCAATTTTCATCAAATAAATGTGGAATTCCTCATGGAATTACATGCTCTTTTATATTTCATTAAAAGGTTTCTCATTATCTCACCAAAAAATGTTAGAAACCTGAAATTAGGTCTCAACCAAAACTATACAATCCCTTTAAAATACTGCCCTCTGTATTACAAGCACAATATACTGTGCCACGATGGGAAATTTGCTCAGTTTTTATCTTGAAAAGAGACAATGCTGATTTCTCATTCCATTCCTGTGGCTCTTGGTCACATTTTTACCAAAAGTGGCATTGCCTTACAAGCCCCGATATACAGAATATTATGCTCACTAAGGGAAGGGATATTTATTCTCACTAGCGTTCTACCGCAGGAGGACGCATGGAACGCTCGAGGACGATTTTACGCGTATATAGGCGCATTTGACATGATGTGCGCGCTGGTGATTTTTTTCTGTAATAGAGAAATCGTCCTACCGCGGTAGGACGACTGTCGTCCCTCCGCGTTCTACCGCCGCTGCTTTCAAAGTGAAAATAAGCATGCAACGCGCGCGCGAGCATTTTGGTCACGTCTCATGCTTTGTGCGTGTGTGTAGGAGCCCGGTTTGGTTGTGTTGATCCCAGAACAACAGAAGTGAGAACTCAACGCAACCAACGAGAGCCAGAAGCTAGCTATCGGTGTACTACGATGCGTATGGCGATTTTTACAGCGTAAAGACTAGAATTACACGGCTTGAAATTGTTTATGGCCGTATGGATGCCAGTTTAATCACAAATGAGGTGGAAAAATATCGTCGAGCAACCTTCAAGCTGAGACACTATTCTATCGGAATCACTCAAAAAAATAAAGTGTAGGCCCTAATTTACATCCAAGGATGAAGTGATTATGATTACTAGTAGTACCTGAATCCTGATTTAACGACAGTGAAATGAGCTATACATGACAATTCGCGAGTCTTGTGTTGATATAAATGAACGAAATCACTGAAAAACATATCTACACGTGACTCATAGTATTCTTTGTCAGGCAATTGAATAGAGAGAGTGCAACGTTTGACATGTTAAAATGCCAATGGGAAAAGTGAGCTTCAAATATCGAAGCTCGTAAAAAAAAAAAAAAAAAAAAAAAAACCGACAAAACAAAACACAAGTCACGAAAAAGACATCGTGAAGCTGCATTTTGACAACTGTTGTGATTATTTGCATACGGCATACGTGCCACGGTCACACACTTTGCTTAGACTCGCCTTTAGACGTAAATTTTGGTGGATGAATTTCACTTCTGATGAACAAATGTAATGTCTTTCTAGTAACAAGTTAGTTTGTAGATTTATTTTGTACATTGTTATTAGAGCTTGATCGTCACATTGACATTATTTTACCGACTGTCGGGATACTGTTTTACGGAAATTAGTTCTTTTATTAATCTGGTATATAATGGTACATACACCTACAGAATATTTACCACGCCTCGACGGGCAACTCATTCCGTGTGTAAGGACGCCAAAGGTTGTATTAAACGATGTGCAATTTCGTTCCTGATCTCCCTATCATTACAGGAGTATTGGCTGCTGCTAAAATACCGTTGCAATCCCAAGAAAACCGCTGGATTTTACGTTAAATTGGTTAGGCTTTTAGGGGAGATTGCCTGTACATACCACTTGTCTTTGGAAGATAGGAAAGCAAATTCTTCTCAAATCAGTAGTAACCTGTGATATATTCCCAACAATTCCATTTCAAACAAGCTGTTGCTTTCCCTGCAGGCTATCAACAGCATAAATATGAAGAGAAACGCGTACATTGTTGTACACTAGTTGAATGATTGAGAACAACACTGTAATCAAGTCAGTCTGCAAGAATCTGTGAACAGTCTATTGCAGAAGAAGTCTACTCAGTATGTGTCCAATGCGAGGTGCGCAATGACCACGTGCTGTCATTCAACATGTGCGTGCCTGGGAAGAACGCAACTTTCATGTTCAGCTCCCACGGTGTCATGTAAGATGTTCTTTGAGTGGTGGGAGACCGACGTGCAATCAACACGTTTAATACGACGCGAAATTAAATGTACAGTTGTTGTCTTCTCTATTTTTTTTTTTTTTTTTGAGAAGCATAGCGGTGTTTTAAAACGCACTACTAGTATGTGTTAGGTTGGTTTTCGAGGGGTGGGGGTGGTGGAGGCGGAGGCGTTACGGTAGTACTGAGTACAAGACTTTGGGCAAGGAGATGCTACATCTTTCAGTTTTTTCTCGGGATGCGCAGAATTGCTGTAATTATAATTATGGGATATTACACGATGAAAGTTGAATTAAAACACGCAAGTTAACGTATGCCCACATACACGCACTGACATAAACACAAAAACATGATACAGTTTTGACGAAATGAAATATACTGGCGATCTGTAATTTTCTTAAAATTCAATGATAAAAAAAAAATCCTTCCATCTGCCACGTTTCCCTCTCTTCTACATCACCATTAGGATCAAATTTCAGGATCAAATTTGATCATTTCTTTCACTGTTGTAATTGTCAAATACTAGTACATGTAGGCCTACATGTATTGCTCTTTATGATAAACTAACAACTTGGATGGAATTGCCGAATAACCAACCGTTTGAGTGTTTAACCTTTTTTTATTTTCGGTTAAATTACGAATGCTATAAAGGGTTAGATGTTCATTACCAGCAAAGAATAAGGGGGAAAAAACATTGACGACAGTAAAATAAAAGCGAAGAGCTGATTGTGCGTATGCAGTCTCTTCGGATAGAAGAAACTTGACCCCCCCCCCCCCCCCAAAAAAAAAAAAAAAACACACACACACACACACACACACACACACACACACACTTGTGGGCATTTCCACAAAAACCGTTGCCAGACTCCAGGTGCTAGACGAAAGAATGCGCGCACTTCTGGTAATAAACAGCGTATATTACATAGCCTGGAAATATCGATCGAACGACGATCAGCTTGTATAATTGGCAAATCTAAGCAACACATCATGATTGTGTATAGCCTTTCTTTTGGCCCACACTAGACAACATCGAACAGTCGATTGTATATATTTGAATACCAGTATTTTTAATGCTCACTGAACTATAAAAGGGATTGATTAAACACTCAATCAAAAATGGAATTACAGAAATATTACTAGTATGAAGGGTCTCGTATGCCGAGACAAATTCACTACGAGAATGTTATGCAGCCGCATGCTTATTGAGAGCTACATGTACCCGATTAGACAGCCAAATCATGACAATTTCATGCCCCTCAAAACTGCGTATCCCTATTCAAAGTTCGAAGGAACTTCACCTGTGAAAAAAAAAAAAATATATATATATATATATACTGTAAATTTCCACTAAATTTTACTTAGATATTTTGGCTAGCAACTTTCGTTCAGGGTTTTTCTTTTTTTTTTTCATTCTCATTTTTATTTCTTTGCTCGTAAAAGACTTCTTGATTTCTTCAACTAAGTAATGAGGGGCATTCGATCCATCGAACTTGCAATAACCTCATTGAAACCACGTGTTTCGTACGGGTGCTGTTCGTAAATATTCCGAAGGTTCGTTAATCCGAAACACGCAAATTCCCTATACCTAGAGGCTCGTTAATCCGAAAAATGAAAAAGGGTTCGTTAATCCGAACATTTGTGGCGTTATTCCGAAGGTTCGTTATTTCGAAGATTCGTTTATCCGAAAATGAAATTCGGAACAACGAACCTTCGGAATAACGAATCTTCGGACTAAAGGGCCTTCGGAATAACGAACCTTCGGAATAACGAGCTGTAACCGTTTCGTACTTCCGGCACATCCACGCAAAGCGTGGCGTTTAGCGATCATGCATGTGGCAGACTTTTCAGATTATAGTTAGGGGAAAAGAAACTGGAATAATATACTTCGGAAATGGTGATGTTTAAAGTTAAAGCTTGAAAACAACGCATGTCTATGTTTTATAGTAAACGATAATTAAAAATACCCAACAAAGTTTTGCATTCGCTCTCACAAAAGCTCACAGTTTGAGAAGATCAAAGTATCCCCCTCCCCTGAAAGGCAGTTGGAGTTTCCGCACCCCCCCCCCTTCCGAAGCTTTTGGAGATCAGATATTGCGTCCTTGGTATAACATAAAGCAATCAATGAACGCTGAACATAGGAATCTTCATTCTTAGGGCAAAATACGAATTTTGGAGCTGCTGAGTATGTCTCTACTAATTTCTGCTTACGAGCACATAATTCTGTGAGGAATTCAAAGTTGTATTTGATGAAAATTTGTTTTGAATTACGAACCTTCGGAATAACGAACATCATCCCATTTTGACTGGACGGGACTGGCATTTGTATTTACCATTTGGAATTGCAGATCGGTCTGTAAAGAAAGAGTAAAATATGGCCACCACGTACTAGTATTTTGCGGAATTCTATCCGGACTCTTTGTGGAGTTTTCTGACAGTTCATTATTCCACAGGGAAAGGTTCGATAAAGGGATGGTACAGTTTTGATTGAGATGGGACTAGATTTTTTTTCTTTTAGATGAGACATCTCTAATGGAATATGAGAGAACACATATTCTATGAGGAATTCAAAGTTTATTTATGAAAATTGGTTTTTAAATGGCTGAGATATCAGGGAGGTGGAATAAAGCAGTTCAATAAAAGTTAGACCCACTTTGACGATCGTTTGTTTTACACTGTTTTTATATCAGCCATTTCAAAACAGATTTTCCTCAAATGAATGTTCAATTCCTGTTTTTTCATTTTTTCAAAAAGGTTGTTTGTGAGTATCTTGCTATGAAAAAAATCACCCAATATATTATACCACTCCTTTAATGGAATTAAAATAAACTTATACAGCAGTGAAAAACCTGCGGCGAAGACGGGGGGGGGGGTCATCGTTATAAATGATGATGAGAAGGGGCTGATATGACAAGGGGAACACGCAGCCCATTATTTCAAAGAGGATGATCAGGATCAGCAGGCCCGTAGCGGGGGTAGGGTATCCTGTATATAGGTGAAGTATATAGGGTGCATGCGTTTATATTATACGCCACCCCCCCCCCAAAAAAAAAAAAAAAAAAAATATATATATATATATATATATATAAAATAAATATAAAATAAAAGTCTGAAAGGTCCACTTTTTCAAAAAATACCGTAAGACATATTTATAAGCCTCATCTGTATGCACTACTCCAATGTCCAATGTCTCGTTGGATGACCCCGACACTTGACCACTCGGTACCCCTCACCTTACCTTCGCACACAAGTGTAATAATAATGAAGTAACCTATAAAATACAAGAAGCAGAAATTATTTTTTTTTCTTCATCATCACAGTTTCGTGTGAAGGGAGAGGAAGAGGAAAAAATGTAAATAATAATGATAAAATCAATTCCACATATTCAGATTACGATTATATTCCAGTTCGTCGCTTGGTGTATCGTGTATTCGTGTGTGAATTTACGCCTACCGATTGTAGTTCGTTATTCCGAAGGTCCGTTATTCCGAAGGTTCGTTATTCCGAAGGTTCGATAATCCGAAAAAAGTGATTAGGTTTGTTATTCCGAAGGTTCATTAATCCGAAGATGAAATAAGGTTCGTTAATCAGAAAATGAAACAAAGCTCGTTATCCCGAAGGTTCGCTGCGGACCCAATTTCATTTTCGGATAAACGAACCTTCAGAACAACGAACCCTATTTCATTTTCGGATTAACGAACCTTCGGAATAACGAACCTTCGTAATACCGCCACAAATGTTCGGATTAACGAACCCTTTTTCATATTCGGATTCTCTAGGTATTATAGGGAATTTGTGTGTTTCGGATTAACGAACCTTCGGAAAAACGAACAGCACCCACGCCTACCATGTCTGTCAGCTTTAAACGGGTATGTGTGTGATTCTGTATAGGTGCGTGTTTTCATTTAATTTTCATTCCTTGATATCTCCATTTTTTTAACTGTTTGTAATGGAGTATACGCTGATGAAAACATTATCAAGTCGCGACTCGACCACTCACCTGTCATCTTAACCCATCTCCGCCACACACGTATACTCTCTAAAAAAATCGAGTGAAAATATTCACTCTTAAAGGAGTGAATACAAAAAAGAGTGAATTTAGTGTGAAATTGGAGTGAATTTTGAGTGAAAATGTTCATTTTCACTCATTTTGGAGTGACCTCAGGGATCACTCGAAGATTTTGGAGTGATCCCTGAGGTCACTCTAAAACGAGTGAAAATGAACATTTTCACTCAAAATTCACTCGAAATTCACTCTAAATTCACTCTTTTTTGTATTCACTCCTTTGAGAGTGAATATTTTCACTCGATTTTTTCAGAGAGATTCAAAGAAGCATGCAGAACTGATATTTTTTTCTTTCATCACAATAATGTCAGTAGATATATAATTCATCAATTCCACAAATTGAGATTACGATTGTATTCCAGTTTGTGAATCGTGTGTTCTTGTATTTGTAACATTGTGTTTGCATGCGCCTCGACAGAACACCATTTTTTCAACATATACATAATTATTATGGTTACAATTCGTTATTCCGAAGGTTCTTTAGTCAGAAGATTCGTTGTTCCGAAGATTCGTTATTCCAAAGGTTCGTTCTTCCCAGGGTTCATTAATCAGAAAATGAAATAAGGTTCGTTATTCCGAAGGTTCGTTAATCCGAAAATGAAATAAAAGCTCGTTATTACGAAGGTTCGTTACGGACCCTATTTCACTTTCGGATCAACGGACCTTCGGAATAACGAACCCTATTTCATTTTTGGATTACCGAACCTTCGAAATAACGCCACAATAATGTTCGGATTAACGAACCTTCGGAATAACGAACAGTACCCTTGATATATATATATATATATATATATATGTTCATCTTGGAATTTTCCACGTGTTGGACTTCGAATGTTGTAATTATTAGAAGAAAGAGTCTCAAGTACGCCATGGATCCAACGATTACACAAAAATTTTATTACAAAATTTTCGGTCTGCCTCAGACCTTCGTCAGTGCAAAGACAATGATGGACAATGATAAACATGAATCATAACAACAATGCTATGCGCGTCATGCGCGTAGTGCGTTGCCCTGGAGCTGCGTTGTCAAGGAGAGCGCTGATACCCCCATACGTATCAGCGCTCTCCTTGACAACGCAGCTCCAGGGCAACGCACTACGCGCATGACGCGCATAGCATTGTTGTTATGATTCATGTTTATCATTGTCCATCATTGTCTTTGCACTGACGAAGGTCTGAGGCAGACCGAAAATTTTGTAATAAAATTTTTGTGTAATCGTTGGATCCATGGCGTACTTGAGACTCTTTCTTCTAATAATTATGTATATATATATATATATATATATATATATATATATGTATATATATATATATCATGAACTAACGAACCATCAGAAAATCGAACCTTCATTTCGGATTGCCAAACCTTCGGAGAATTTAATAGGCCATATCATTCATCATATTCGGATTCACGAACCTTTGGAATAAAGCACTTTCAGAGCAACACGCTATAAAACCACTCTTTTTATTCGGGCATTGGGAGAAAGTTCAGAAAAGAATAATCTTTGAGGTATAAGAAATCAGTTTCATTCGTATTCGACACTATCGATGATTTCTAGGCGTGGTGTTCATTTTCCGACAGAAGAAGAAGAAGAAGAAGAAGGAGGAGGTTCGTTATGCCGATGATTCGTTATTGCAAATCCGATACGCGCAGATTCCCACTGCCGACTATAGAAGTTTGTCGATCTGAAAATAATCAACATGGTTCGTTTATCACTGAATTCCGAAGGTTCGTTTCTCTGGAAATGAAATAAGATTCGTTGATCAGAGAATGAATCACGTCGTACGAAACTTTTTCTGATAAACGAACTTGCAGTATACCGAATCAATTTTCGTTATCAAATGAACGAACCTTCGATCCTTTCTTCCTCTCATTTTTTTTTAATATATTTATTTCTTTTTTTATTATCGAACCTTCTGGTTATTAGGGATAATCAAGAAAAGACAAAATCTTTAAGGCAAGATAAGTTAACTACATGGTTCGACATAGTTTACTTTTTATCGAGGAGTATTCATATAGCAGTGAGTGATACCTTACAAGGAGGTATAGAAAACGTGGAGATATAATCGTAACAAATAAGTATATCTTTTGGTTTAGAGTGGTTGATTTCTTTCAGGCACGGTATTCATTATTCCGTTGAAAGGAAATTCTGATGTTTCGTTATTTCGGGTGCATGTACGTCACGATACCGACACCCACGAGTCATATTTACATACAGTCCAGGAGTCATACACCTCACGAGTCATACGTATACAGCCCTGAGTTCGACATAGATGATGTCCACTGGCGGGGGAGGGAAAATACCGAATGTTCCATCCGAAGGGTTTGAAATGCTATTGAGGGAGGTTATAAGTCCCGAGACGAAGTCGAGGAACTTACAGCCTCCCGAAATAGTGTTTCAAACCCTGATGGTGGAAGGTTTGGTACATGTCCCCGACAACAAATTTAAGTCATCATCTGTTAGATTAGGCCTATCCGTTATGGGTTAGTCAAATTATCACACTTTCGTACGCATTACGATTATCGGTCATCTGCTTTAATTTTCACATTGTATACGGAATAGGCAAATTTATCCTATCGATTGCGTGAAAATATGATCGTTCAATCGTTTGGTATCGTTTGTCATTTCTTACGTGAAAATGTTTTCCCATGGGAGAACATTACAAAAATGGCACAGGCTGCCCATGGGCGAACATAACCAATGTGCCTCCATCACGTGACTGTGTTTAGCCAATCAATAACCGGTATGTGTATTTGAATAACCCATTTAACGTAAGCAAAAAAGGCCTACGAGACCGACACATTAAATCCCGTGTTGTATCCATCGAACTCGTGGGCTGTTTTTATTTATGTCGAACTCGTGAGCCGTTTTTACCGAGTGTCGAACTCATGAACTTCATTTGCCTAGCATCGAACTCGTGGGCTCTATGACTCGTGACCTGTATGACTCATGGACCTGTTTTCAGTGTCGAACTCGACGTGGGCTGTATGAGTCGTGGGTGTCGGTCTCGTGATGATCCCGTTATTTCGAATCTGAAACACGCAAAATCTCCAGATGTTTGTTAAAGAAAATGTAAGGGTTCGTTAATACGATTATTCCCAGGGTTTGTAAATCTGAGAAAAAGTTTGTTAATCTTAAAACGAACTCTCATGTATAGGTCTGCGTGGTACGAAACTTAGGGCCTCTTAGTTTCGGGATTGCGGAATCTTCAGAATTACACATTGTGTTTCGCTTTCGAATCAACAAACTTTCAAAATTACTAAACTTTTCTTCTTCTTTTTTCATATTTGGTAAAGCGAACCTTCGGAAAACCGAAACTTTTTTTCTCTCTTTCATTTTTTTTTCTTTATTAAAAAAAACAAAAACAAACAAACTTAAAAAAAAAATCGGATTGTGAACTGTGAGAAACGAACAGTTACTGTTGTTTTTTCCCCGATCAGCGGTGATAATTCAGGCAGGATATAATTTAGTAGAAAAGAAAATAAGGCACACACACACACAAAAAAAGTTATTTGAATCCTGACATCAATTACTGTTTTTTCTTTTTACCGATAAATGAAAGATCATACAGATAAGAAATGAGAGGAAAAAGAAAAAATAGCCTGTGATAACGAATCGTAATGTTTGACATCCTTGGTCTTCGCCCTCGGTCGTCGACTTGCTTTCCTTACCTGTCCATCCCGGGTCCCCCAGGCCCCAGACTGTAAATAACCTCCAGGAATGCACCAGTGCGCGCGGTTTCCTTTGTTGCATGCTCTCTATTCTACCGCCCCACCCTTCCCCAAGTCTGGCACCTTGCCATCGTGGGGTTTTTCATGTTTTCCTTCTTGGTCAAGTTGGTGTTCACAACTTTGTCTACGTGACTGCGTTCTGTTCTGTTTCTCCGAATTCCTCACTGCGTACTCTACAGACACGTGGTGCACAAACAGTTACTGTATGCTGTTTACGATGGAGGGGGGTCACCTATACTCACCTGCAAATAACTATACACAGCCCAGTCGCTGTACATGGTACGTCGCTGTTTTCGCATAGCGTAACAGTGTCTGGTCGGGCTAACCTGCAAACAGCTTTGAATACGGCGAGCAGAAAACGGCAGTTTCCTCTGCTGTGGCTACTTTTACTGCCAAAATATTGGGCTTTGTCACTACGGAATATTATTCACACACAAATTGCAATGGAATATTCAAGTACATTCCAACTCGTACTTCCGATCATAGCGATCTCTCGAGTGTTCGTGTTTCATCGAAAAGTAAGTGTTAGAAAGTTGTTGAAACTGCGTGGCAGCGCTAGACAGTCGTTAGTTTAGGGCTTCCGTATGCTCGATTTTATGGGTTTATTGATATTGGAGCTCAGGGAAAATGTGGGGGGAAAGGATGACTTCAAAATAATTTGCTTGCCCGATTCGGTCAAGCATTTTTTTTTCCTTGTTCCAAAACACTTGCCCAACTTTACTACTAACGTTGTATGAGAAAGTGTGTGATACTAGTACAGAGTGGCAGGACAGTGATAGATTGAAGTTTACTTCACATGTCATGATCGTACTGTACAAACTCAAAGAAAAAAAAAATACTCGCAATTTTCCTGAAAGTGAGATCGAACAAAAAAAATATAAAATTGGATAAAAAATGTCATGATCGTGCTGGAGAGAGCCCAAATAATTTGCTAGATTGTATATTTGTAGACAAATCACACGCAGTTTTGCTGAGCATGATTTCGAAAGAATTTGATAAAACTTTGTCATGATCGTGCTGTGACAGAGCTCGAAGAATTCGTGAAGTGCAAACAAGTCAAACGCAGTTTTGCTGATGTTGAGATCGAAAGAAAGTGTGATGATGTTTATTAATACGATCGTGAGAACTCAAAAATTTAAACGCACCGTTACTAACCCCGCGTGAAACACACGAGCCGCCCAAATATACACTACAACATGATACATGTAACTAGATTTTCCGCGCCAGTGTACGAGTGTATCGTACATGCATCAAACGTTACAAAGGTTGTTCCACAGATCCGATCGACGGGGAAAGGATGTGCGTGCACCACTTCAGTATCTGCCCG
Source organism: Diadema setosum (assembly GCF_964275005.1). Classification (NCBI taxonomy): domain Eukaryota; kingdom Metazoa; phylum Echinodermata; class Echinoidea; order Diadematoida; family Diadematidae; genus Diadema; species Diadema setosum. Next base: position 6,979,953 of record NC_092705.1, on the reverse strand, counting down.
TAGTTGCGTGCACACAAAGAATAAATCATGCCCGTCCTACCGCGGCAGGACGATCGGCGTCCTACCGCGTTCCTCCGCACGATTTTTTTCCCCTGCCGCTGCGCGAGGAAAAAAACGTTCAGCGCGTATTACGCGTTCGGCAAATCGTCCTACCGCAAATTTGCGGGATCCCGCGGTAGAACGCTAGTGAGAATAAATATCCCTTCCCTAACTAAAGTGTATATGGCATACTATATGTGCTGGATATTTTGTGAGGTATTATTTTCGCAAATTTCGCGAGTGAGGAGCAATTCGCGAATTTAGAAGCATGCAAAAATCTGAACTTGCGTCCTGAAATGAATATGATGTGTACACATACATTTCTCCAATCGGTACTGTACTCCGCAGTCGCGAATTTAACCACTTGCAAAATTGTCGAGAAGTCTCGATTTGCAAAAAATTAGACTTGCAAAGTATATGCCGTGTACAGTATGTGGAGGATCAGATGTTTTACTTACAATTGTGTGATTTTGTCACAATATCCGTGTTAAGCAACAGCTATGATATTCCAGTGAAGAAATCCTACTTTTTTTTTTTCTTTCCCTCGCTGCTGTCTTCATGGGCCAGATGGTCCTGGAGAGAATTTACAAGGGAGTGTCGGAGAAAGTGAAGGAGGGCAGTGCCCTCCAGAGGGCGATCTTCAACTTTGCCGTGCAATACAAGAGCAAGCATCTAGAGCGGGGATTCAACACACCCATCCTCAATAGGTGAGACTCTACGGCAGTGCGAAAGCTGCCGGCAAGGGTCGGCATGACTGTGCTCAAACCCAATGGTCTCAGGGACTAGGGCCCCATTTCATAAAGAGTTGATATGATAGCAACTCTTGCTGGAATGGCAATTGTCATAGTAATGACAAGAATCCGGCTTCCTGATTGGCTGTTGCTATTGGAAGTTGCTATTTCAGCAAGAGTTGCCATCCTAACATCTTTTATGAAATGGGGCCCAGATCTGCAGTCTCAAATCTATGATCAAGTGACCACATCAAGAGGTTCATTGCTAGTGCAATCCAGATGCCAGTTTCCAGTGACAATGTTAAGTGCTTGCCTTGATCAAATTTGGCCCACTTAAAGGAGAATGAAACCCACATGTATATGTTAATTTAGTGCATGCAGCAACAATAGTAGAACACATCAGTGAAAGTTTGAGGAAAAACAGACAGTCTATTCAAAAGTTATGAGATCTGTTCAGAAGTTGCCCCTTCATGCATGTTTTGATGATGATTGGATCGAGCCAAAAGTAATTGAAAAACTTGTTGCCTCTGTGTGGGGAACAAATGCTTTTTTGTGTGTAAATGTTCATTTTTATTCCATCTTTTTAGTTATAAGCAATGTGAAAATCTAGAAGGGAATGAAGGTATCGTAATGCTTTTGAAATGATGGGAATGACATTCTGTGTGTGATTAGAGCCAATCTCAGTACAAGTTCTTCTAATTCTAACAATCTGTCACCAACTCATAAACAGGTTAATCTTTTCCAAGCTGACTCGTCAGCTCGGGGGCCACGTGCGCTTCATGATCTGCGGGGGCGCCCCGCTCGCCAGCAACCTGCAACGTTTCATCCAGTCTTGCTTCAACTGCTCACTCATCCAAGGCTACGGCCTCACCGAGACCTGCGGGGTGGCGTGTGTGTCAGAATGTGAGTTATGCCATGCATTCTGCATGTGGTCAATCAATAAGTGTTAGCCAGTGGTATCCACAGTTTTTTTTAGCTTTTAGAGCTTGTGTTTGTAGGTTTTAGGAGTAGCATAGTTTTGGTTGATATGGGGATTCAGGTTGTAACTTTTTATGAAATAATTAGAAACCACTTATATGAAATATTAAAGAGTATAATTTCTATTTGAAATACCAAATTTATTTGAGGAAGATCGCTTTTGAAATGAATGAGATATCAAAAAAAAAAAAAAAAAAAAAAAAAAATAGAACAAAGTGGTTCAAACAAAAGACCGGTCCCACCTTTTATTGAGACCACTTTGTTTTGCTTTCTATTAGAATATCTCAGCCATTTAAAAACCAAATTTCATCAAATAAACTTTTGATTATTCTTAAAATTGTATGCTCTTTAATATTTCAGATAAGTGGTTTCTAATCATCTCACAAAAAGTTAAAACTTGAATCTCCATCTCAACCAAAACTGTACTCTCCCTTTAAAGGCACCTTATGTTTATCCTGGTTGTTGGAACATTTGATATTGAGGTTAATTTAATATTGTTTCTTTATCTATATCAGTCATTTTTACTGTATGTATTACAAGAGAAAGAATTCATGTTGTGATATTGTGACAAGCAAGGCAATATCACCCTCAGCTGTCCCATTAGAGAATCACGCTACTGCTCGCAGAGGGACATATTGTATCGTGCCCTGCAGAAGGGGTTTACAACTTCACACACACACAAAAAAAAAAAAATCACGAAAAATGATGGCTACATCATATCAAAGAGCTAAGTCTGTTCAATTATGTCACAGACCAAAAGTTGATAGTGGGGTTCAAATTCCATGCTAAGGCCATTCTGCCAGGCAGGTGATGATATGTGAAGTAAAAAAACGAAAATACGTAGTTGATGTATTGACTGTTTCACAAAGACCCATTATCCTTAGCTCTCAGCATAGAACTTATATACATTGTCAATTGCTGTATTTCAGTAATCTGTACAATTGTATTTGCTTTTCAAGAACCAAAATCAAGACTTGCGAATTACGTAACATCTTCTTTCATATTGATATTCCAACAGCACAAGATCTGAGAATCGGCCATGTCGGACCGCCCCTGACCACTACCCAGGTCAAGCTAGTAGACTGGCCAGAAGGTGAGACATACAGTAGCAAATGATGTCTGCAGTGAGCCTTGGATGATTTGTGGCGTGGAAATATTCACATTATGTGCAATTGATTGGAGCACACATTAATAAAAGCCCTCAAAAATTCATCTCAGTGTATCATGTATGTTCAGTGTATCCATCCGTATAATGTGTTATTATCAGTAACGATTTGACAGTGTAATTCAAAATAGCAAAATTTCATGTAACTCGCCCGGAGTTGAAAATTTAATCCATCAAAAATTACAGTCCTCAGTTCTAACCTTTGTATTAGTCTTGAATATGCCACACTTTCTCAAAAGTACTAACATAGGTGTTTTGTAAGTACTGGCAGTGTTCACCTCCACATGTTGTTGTTGGGGGGGGGGGGGAAACAAAGGAAATGTGTCCTCCATACCAAGCATTGTAAGTGTACATCTGGCTTCGTGATTACATTCATAGTTGCCTCTTCTTTTTTTTTCTCACATTTCTTGTGAGCAAAAATTAATGTATCAATTTCCATATGAACCAAAATGTCATATTTGTCATTTCGCTCGCGCATTCCCAAGGTGGCTACACCAATCAGGACAAACCCAACCCACGTGGAGAGGTCATTGTTGGGGGCAACAACATCGCCATGGGCTACTTCAAGATGGACGAGCTGACCAAGGAGGCCTTCGTCCAGGAGAACGGCACCCGCTACTTCTGCACTGGGGACATTGGAGAGTTCCTGCCAGACGGCAGCCTGAGAATCATTGGTAGGTCTTGCAACCGATTTACAAATTGCCCTACATCGATGTAAATAAGCACTGTATTGATCAGTGTCTTAGTAGTAGCCATGACAAGAGAAATCATGGGCATACCTATTTGGGCATGATTTGAACCTATGACGTCCTGATCTCCAGACAGGCGTCTTATCCAAGGATTATCACCAGCAAGGATTAGAATGAGCACTAGTTGTTGGGCGGAAGCTCGGTGGTCTAGTGGATAAGACGCTTGTTCGGAGATCTAGGCCCCATTTCATAAGAACGTGCTACGATAGCAACTCTTGCTGGAATGGCAATTGTCATGGTAATGACGAGAATCCAGCTTCCTGATTGGCTATTGCAATGGGAAGTTGCCATTCCAGCAAGAGTTGTCATCCTAGCATCTTTTATGAAACAGGGCTCAGGAGGTCGTAGGTTCGTATCCTGCCCGAGTATGCATGCCTGTGACTTCTTTTGTCATGGATTTTGTCATGATTTGATATATTAGATTATTTTTATACTTTGAAAGATGTATAGTTATCATTCCTGATATTGTGTCCTCATTTCTTTCTTTGTAATGCAGTTGTGCAGTGAATATTACCATTCACACATTGTTTTTACACATTTTCTATGAAAATTCTTTGATGTATTTGCAAATCCCATACAATAATTTTAATGTCATTCTTCCCCCACCCTACCACCTCCAAATATGCACGCTCTTTCTGTCCTCCTCCCTTTGTCCAGACCGCAAGAAAGACCTGGTCAAGCTGCAGACCGGAGAATACATCTCCCTGGCAACCATTGAGAACTTCCTCAAGAAGAGCCCCTTTGTGGAGAGCATCTGCGTCTATGCCGACCCTCTCTATGACTTCTGCGTCGCCCTCGTGGTGCCTTACCGCAAAGCACTCCAGGTGAGCAACTGCATAGCTTGGCCAGTCACTGCACTCGCCACTACCTCTAGTATTGGTTGATGACTCAGTACCCTTAACCCTATTTTAACTGGGCTATTTGAGACCAAGTTTTTACTCCAGTTGGAATAGGGTTAACTCAAGAAAGATGGCAATGCTCTTGTTATCTCTTAGTGTGTGACTATTGTATGCCATGGAGATGATTGAGATTATGGTGGTAGTGGTGGTGGTGGTGGAGGCGACCCTGTTGGTGGTGGTGATAGTGGTGTTGGTGCTGGTGATAGGATGGTGGTGGTGATGATGGTGATGGTGATGGTGGTTGTGATTGTGATGGTGGTGGTGGTGGTGATGGTGGCGATGGTGATGGTGATGGTGGTGGTAGTCCTGATGGTGGTTATGGTGGTTATGGGATGATGGTGATATGGTGATAGTGATGGTGATGGTGATGGTGGTGATGGTGATGGTGATGGTGATGGTGGTGGTGGTGATGATGGTGGTAGTGGTGGTGATGGTGATGGTGGTAGTGATGGTGATGTGGTGGTGGGGATGGAGGTAATTGTGATGGTGCTGGTGGTGTTGGTGATGGGTATGATGGTGGCGATAGTGATGGTGGTGGTGGTGGTAATGATGTTGGTGATAATGGTGATGGTTCCGATCACAAATTACACTTGCTTTTTTATATGCAAATTAATGCAGTATGACATAGCACATGAGCGTAACAGGTCTTTCTAGAGGGACCATACCCAAGTTGATTTGAGAGTTGAATAGCTTATTCAGATGAAATTTTATATTTCATCTTCCACCTCCCAAGTAGATGATGAAACTTTTGGTCATTCCCCACAATGTTGCTGTCCCTCATCTGTCAAGGCTTAAAATTGTTCACATGTTCTTTCGTTTTGTTTGTTTGTTTGTTTGTTTGTTTTTTCAGGAGACAGCAAATAATCTGGGATTATCAGAGAAGTCTTTTGAGGAGTTGTGTAAGAGCTCTACTCTCAACCAGGAAGTGCACTCATCGTTGGTTGCTGCAGCAAAGGAGGGTAAGGAAGACAAAAACACCCTCTTCTTTTGAAAGTTTTGGTGCCACCATTTGCTGGATGAGAAAACTACATTTTTTGGCATTACACATTGATAATGATATAAAGAAAGTGTAAAGAGAATTCTAATATATTTTCATTATTCTAGCATAATTTCAAAGCACCTACTTTCCCCTTCCAGAAAATGGGAAAATTACATTACCCTTAACACAGGTCAGAAACAAGACGAGGAAATTACATTTTGTGGAATTCTCTTGATTTCTTTACATTGTTGCTCTTACTTTATGTCTGGAACTGTTGTAGTCTTCACATTCAGCAATAGTGGCACCAAACACAACTTTGAATTCATAACTTTTGAATGGATTGTCCAAGTATTTTCATTCTTCACTGATGTATTCACTAATATTGCTTCATTCAATCAATCCATATATACATTTGGGCTTCATTCCCTTTTGATGAAAAACTTTGGGTTGCTGTCTATTGAATAGTTTGATCTTTATGAGATTAACTTTGAACCTCTGATTTGTTGACATGCTTCAGGTTAGTGTTTACAAAAAAACCCAGCAACAGCAGAGGAGAAAACATTTCATAACTGTCTCCATTCCAATTCAACAGTAAAACAAGTTTTGTCCAAGTAGAATAAGTTTGATTCAACAGTTTCATTTCGTAATTTTCTTGTGTACTCAACAGTTTCTCAAGTCATTTCTTACATGAGAACATTCAGCTTTTCATTTTCAAGCAGTCCAAGTCAAAGAATAGCATTCTTGCTCTAAAATCAAACTGCTCAGCTACTCTGTGGTACTTTGTTATAGTTGTTTTAATACATGGATCACTGAAAAAGCTGTTACTTCCGTGAGGGTTTCATATTTGCGAATTTCTTAAATCACTGTTGGGCCGGTGATTTAACAACACACGCAGATATTGCCACCTGGGCCCCATTTCATGCAATAGTTGTTATAAGCTACCGAAATCCTTACATCTGATTGGCTGAGAGCAAATTTGTCATAGAAATGTGGTAGTTGTTACTGATAACAAATTTTATGAAACAGGACCTTGATCTTGATGGCTTTAAATTTATGGAGTGAACAGACAGGCATTAGTGCACTTACGATAATCCTAGTGTCCAACCGCAAAAACAACATCTTGCGAAAAATGTCTGTGACCCCCTCATTCATTTAAATAATGACTTTTACCATATTTTAACCTTATTTTAATTTGTCTGTCTCCCGCACCTTTGCAGCAAAACTTCAAAAGTGGGAGATACCTCGGAAGGTGCACCTGAGCGCGGAGGCGTGGACCCCTGACAATGGACTGGTGACCGACGCCTTCAAGCTCAAACGCAAGCCTCTGGCTCAGCACTTTGCCCCTGCTATCAAGAAGATGCTTGGACAACATTGATACCCAGAGAATGGGTCACCGCACCCCTCCCCCTTCATACACAGTGCATATAGCTTGTACATTATAATGCTAAATTTGGTGTTCATAAATATTGTGTAGTCCGTGTTTCATAACTCCATGTTGCTGAAAACAATTACCAAGACACTGCAGGAAGAAATAACGTGAAAAATATTTGATGTGGAAAAACATTTCATATCGTCGGTTGAGAATGATAAGGGCGTTAAGTTGCCTCTAAACCCATAGTGTTCGGGACAACTTAACGCCCTTCTCATTCTCAACAGACGATATGGAAATCTTTTGTTGTGTGTGTGTGTTATAGTTTTTTTTTTTTTTAATTAACAGAATGGGTAATATAATTGTAAATATATATGTGCAGTGTCTTGTTTGCGTTAATTTTAATATATTCGTGTTGACCTTGTAAACATTCTTTGGCAGGTTTACCAAATCAGTGCGACCTCATGAAGAATGATGTACTTGCTCATGTAGAGGACTTACATTAAATCACTGTATCTGTGGAATGCATATGATGCCCACTTTCTCTGTCGAACAAGTATATTCAAACCATCTGCCGCAAGAAAGTATCTTACCATAAAGGAGATTATGTTACAGTACATATCTCTCTCTTTAAATTTGTACTCTCACCTCTTCATCAACTTTCAGTACAGTGTAGGCTACATTCTATGATTTAGGAGAAAATGTTTATGCTAAATATATGACATGGAACACCAGCGCCTGCTTGAGACGTGTTATGTTTCATTGTTTCCTCCGTTGCAAGGGATCTCGGTTCAGTGACAAGCATTACGCAACAAGGTTGATCCTTCCAAAGACTTCCCACATTAAGTATTGTATCGAAGGAGTCCCTCTGAGTGAAAAAAAAAATAGTTGTTCTATCTATAGTGTACGTGACCACATCATATTTTGCACCCATGTACTCAGTGTACTCTTTCATCGTTCATTATTTACTAGATGGAAAGAAATAGGAGTGACTTTTTGCACATAGGTCTTGTAAGATATTGCAGGCTGTTTTGATAGACAGGGATAAAATCATCTCTTTTGCATTTTTTGAGAATCATTTCATTTTGCTATAGCCAATTTCACAAATGTTCACTTGTACAATATCAAAATGACTGAAGATATTTTACTCGCATTGTCCACATTTTCAGGAAGTATGTTTTCTCAGAATTGCACAGTGATCAGAGTTATTTTCAGGAATTTAATTAGAATGATGCAAACTTTGTAGTTTGCCTGAATAACTGTAACAGGTAGCATCGTTAATTTAGTAACCTAAATTCCGTTTCCTGTTGTCAATAATTCATGCAGCTGTAATATCAAGAGTCTCTCTAATGGTTATGTGTCTACTTTTATGTTGATTAGATTGTATAAAGCCTGCTGCACACTATACGACTCACGACTGTACAACTGACAGACTTCAGATCCGAAATAAATCACAATAGCTTCAGAATAAACACGCTTGTTAATTTCAGATCTAAAGTCTGTCAGTCATATAGTCGTGAGTCATATAGCGTGCGGCGAGCGTTAGGTGTTGGGTAGGACCGTCAACGTTTCAGTTCATTCGTGTGAAAACGGAGCAAAGCACAGTTTGTGCCCTCCCACCTGCTCCTGTCTCTCACACCACCAAATTTGACCTCGTGCAGATACCGTCTTGTTGAGCAACCGATTGAGGGCATTGCATATGTATTCAAATTTTCATGCACGACATACGAACGAACGATACTTATATCTGCTTGCCCTGCCCAGCACCGACTAATGAATGCAAATAGGAGTAGATTGCTGATTTCATCGTAAGAATTACAAAAGACGCAATCGGCAGGTGTAGGATTTGAATAACTTGCATCGCTTGATTATTTACGAAACCTCTTTGTTGCTTGCGTACAGTCACCAGATGCATTGGACAGCTAGAAAGTTGACAGTCATTGCTACCCGTGTCTGTTTCTTTGGATTTTTCTTTTTTAAAGCTTTTTGTGGATGTTGTATATTTGACTGCCTTCTTCCCAGTCGGCCAGCTGTAGATCTCCTCACAGTTGGTGCTTTGCCTTCCTATGTTTCTGTCTCTGCGAAATACGCACTTCCCCCAAGCTACACGCTCTGTGGATGTTTTTCTAGTTGCGACAAAGGCTGTGAATCGTAGACTAGCGTCTCTCTGACTCCATGTGGGATGTTTCAGAGAGACCTCTTGTCGCACACGCTTTGAAAGTAAGCCGCGAGAAAATGAAAGTAGTTGTAGAAAGACTTATCTTGCCTAGAAATTTGGACGCTCACGCAATTTTTTTTTTCTTCTTGTCATGATAACTCCCCCTCAGTCGGGGACTCTGAAGTTACATTGAAATTCATAGCAACAGGTTCTGTTCCCTTAATTCCACCCTCAAAAAAAAAAAAATAAAATAAAATGAAGAAGAATAAGATGAAAATTGACATCAGTAATCTGAGGCCTCTCTCCTTATTTTTGTGGGTATCTATTTACTGTACAGCTATTAGGCATGAGCAACTTCACGCATTAGTGTTCAGACAGTAGCACATACCAAAGTCATGTAGAGGACAAACTGCTTCCCATGTTAGAGAGACACATGAAGTATTCCTAAAGTAGGTCTTTGAAGTGCTATATTATTTATTAGCTGAAAGTGTGTGCAAAATTAATGTAAAAAAAAAAAACGACAAAAGCACTCCTTTTAAAGTTGTATCACATATTCTTGGTTCAGAAGTAGAAGGGTGCAAATTTTGTACATTGTTAATACCCCAGTTTTTCTTTCTCAGTTAAATGAAACCTTATATTCGGGAGTCAAGACTTGGCATTTGAAGTTAAACGTGTTTAGACTTCTTGTATTGATTGGAGATCTGCACCGTGAGATTTGTAGCTTGTGGATTTGGCTCACTGCTACATCTTTTTTTTTTTTTTTAGGGCATTAGTTATTAAATCCTTCAAGAAGGAGAAAAGATGAAAAAGATACTCTAGTTTGTGCAGATGTGCCTATATGTTTTACAAAGTTCATGTACATGTATGCTGTAATTGTAAAGCCAGCTGCCATCATTTTGTGCAGTAAAGCTTTATAGACAAGCTTAATGGAGTCCTGAATCAAAATCTTGCAAAATCTTGCTCTTGGTGTCTCAGGGTGGATGTGTGCAGTTGTAAAGTGTGCACTGATTTGAAAATGTGCACTGATTTGAAAGTAATAAGAATTCTGATGTCTCTTAAGTAACCGTGATGTCCCAAGAATTTACCGTCACACCAAAAAAAAAAAAATTCCATGTGGGAAATGTTGACATGGAATTGCTCCTGAGAGGGGCCTACTTTGTCTCCGGAAGCAAATCAGAGATTACCGTGATGTTCGTGGTTACATGTACTGTATCTGCCGTATATTCAGCGAGCCTAAATTTTTTGCAAATCGGGACTTCCCGACAATTTTGCGAGTAGTTCAATTCACGATCGGGATATAATAGTGATGAACGGAAAAATGTATGCATGCACGTCGCATTCATGTTGGGATCAGAGTTAATAATTTTGCGTGATGTCAATTTTCGCGAAAAGCACCCGACTCACAAAATTCGCCAAAGAAAAATAAAGCCTTGCGAAATATACGGCGTATACAGTATATGAATAAGCCATAGTGTGCAATGCCGAGAGTCACTGTAAATTGAACAGTTTGTGCGTGCGTGGGTGTGTGGACTGCACAGGGAGTGTCCCGGCTCTGATGGATGAAATAGAGACAATCCGTCGGCTCCTCCGAGTCTTTTAGCTTGCCTCTGTTTGTTCCAGAAATAAATTGTTCGATGAATGAACCTGGAAAATGTGTTCCTGTCCCATGTCTTCCTTTATTTTGTCACTGCTGGAAAATAGTCAACCTCGCCTATTAAAGTTAACCTCGCTCAAGTCCAAGAATTGACCAAGTCAAAGAAAAATGTTCTCCCTATAGGGATATAATGATAAAAAAATTGTAGCATCCATATGGAAGGGATGGTATAGTTTTGGTTGAGATGAGGATTCAGGTTTTAACTTTTATAGGGGACTGTCAGACTGGCAAATGATCGAGAAGTTTGTGACCTTTTGTCATTCGGTCACACTGGCAAAAGATTGAGAAGTTTGGCAAGGGTGGCATAGGGGGAAATACGACGTATCTCTAGTTGTTGTGGAAAGTTTCGCGAGAAGTTTAATGGGAAATTTTGTGGGAAGTTTGCGGTCACTGGCATAACATGGAGATCTTTAAAGATTGCAATCTTACACTTCTTGATCTTTTGCCAGTCTGCACCTTTTGCGAGATAATTATGAACCACTTGTATGAAATATTAAAGAGCATACAATTCTTAGAGGAATCAAAAGTTAACTTGGTGAAAATCAGTTTTGAAATGGCAGAGATATCCCCCCCAAAAAAAAAAACCAAAAACAAAGTCATAAAAAGTGATAAAAAGTGGGCCCCACCTTTTATTAGGATGAATTTCTGAATACAGTGTACTTGAATGAACTGTTTGAGTACTGCTTCGCGAACAATTAGCGTAACTTTACAATTTCATAACTTCCTTATTTATCCAATTTTGAACAAAATGTCACCATTATGCTGATAGAATTTTACTCTTTCCTTTCAGACTAACTTTTAATTGATCCGGGGCCCGTCTCATAAATCTTGTTATCAGTGACAACTGCCGCATTTCTATGACAAATTTCCTCACGGCCAATCAGATGCAAGGATTTCAGTAGCTTTTCACATCTATGACAACTTGTCACTGACGACAAGTTTTATGAAACGGGCCCCGGGAGATCAGCTGTGAGTTTTATATAGTATTCACCATGATCACTGTGCTCCATTGTAAAATGCAGGATAAGTACATTTTGTTCCTTCAATTTCTTGAGATTGGCTCTTATAGGTGAAGAATTCCCTCAAACCAAGAATCGGTGGACTTGTCCCTGCAGTGTATTGGGCACATTATTGAGATCATATAGCAAAAGAAAAAAAAAGTTGCCAGGTTCGTGTGTGTGTGTGTGTGTGTGTGTGTTGTATCAACTTGGTTCTGCTGTATGTTTTGTAGAAGAGAAAGAGTGGTCATAGAAGTTAAGTTAGCAGGGCTACAAACCCACTGTATGTAAACAAACTCCCCCCCCCCCCCAAAAAAAAAGAAAAAAAAAAGGAAATTTTAAACAAATCTTATGCATAGTAAGATATATCAGCTATCACATTTGGGTAAAAACGGGAAAAGTTCACATTCATTTTTTCCCCTTTTTCCCCCTCGGGGTATATATGCTGTCAGGTTAGTTACATTGTTAGTTAGTTGTAGGCCTATGCGTACATAAGAAGTAACATAGTAACAGAAAATTCACACCGACTAGCTGGAAGCATGTTGCATTCTTTCAGATTCATAGCTGTTTTTATTCGATATGGACAATCTGACATACATACATGTATACATTACAGTGTACAAAATATTTCAATTTCACACCGGTTCTGTGCTACATGTTATTAGAGTGACTTCATTCTAATCACGTTGGCCAACCTGCCAATCAACTTTATTTGTCGATTGAGAAAAATAAGAGCATTGGCAACAGACAAACAAACATACACATTTCAATCAAATTGAAAATTCCTGGGACTGCCCAGTATTTCATATTTTCAAACTTTATAATTTCAATCTGTGAATGGACATATGACTTTCATCCCATTTTGATATGTTTTTTTTTTCCATTACAAAACAGAGTATGTGCACACATTTTGTGTCTTACATGATACACTGTACTACTAAAATTCTCAGCATGTCTTGGTTCCATATCCTAATAAGTACGTACAGCCAAGAGCCTTTCACTATCAGGGCCAATGTATGAATGTTGGCTTTAGTAGCGAATTTGTAAGCACTAGTAACTATTCTAGCAGCGAGCATGCAGAAATTAAGGGAGGAAGGAATGGTGGTGGGGGGGGGGGGGGGGAATAAAGAGTGTTATCTCAAATCCACATGTTCATTATCGACTCTGGTAGGCGCGAATAGATTTATGCCATGTAACGAAATACGAAGTGGCACAATGACGTTTGGCACACATCAAAAATTCTGTTATGAAATCTGGGGGGTGTAATAGATTATACAATGTGTGCATGACTCCCAAAGTTACAAGAGTACTTGCACTTAAGGTACATTTAATTATTGGTGCTGAAGAGGTTTTACAGTGAGACAGAGAACCAATCAGTACACTGAAATCTCCTATGATGTTAAAATACAGTCAAACCCGAAATGTTTGGGCCACTGGGGGGCAAACACTGTACGGTTGCATTGGATAGAGAGGTGGTCCTCACAAAGAGAGATGGCATAATTTCATCACATAATATCGTGTCTCAGATGTCATATCATTATGCATGCTTTTACTTACATGTATGAATGCCAGGGAACGAGTGACACAAGTCATATTGTCTTATTAGAGAAATAAATGTGTTAAAAGTGTTTTATCTTCAGTTCCTTTCACTCCCAGTTAATGACTTGGATCCCCACCCCCTAAATACAAACAAACAAACAGAGCTCTGACTTTTGAGGCTGCTGTGAAATAAATACAGACGGGCCCCCCGGGACAGGTGGCACAATTCCTTTCTTGGGGAGTTTGCAGTGGCCACACACAGGAGGTGGCCACTACACATAGGAGGCCACCATAACAGGTTTCATTGTACTTTGAAAAAAAAAAAAAAATGAGCATTCACGTATGGCTGTAATTACAGATTATGATATGTATGACAAAAATACACACGCACGAGGAGAAACGGCAAACATCTTATCAACAGTCCGTTACTACTATTGCAATTTCATGGCATCATTTCTTTGTTTTACGGAAATACTATGACCTATACAAGCTCGGGTCCACTGGCTTTACTGCAGCCAATGACAGTGCATATCTAGTCCAGGTACAATGTATTCATCAATGAGGGATAAGGATTCAGGACAATGGGATGCGAATTACAAAACCAGCGATACATGTATGTATATCGTTGCTGCGATTATTGGAGCATGACTTGTCTTCCCTTCATGTGGCAAATGTGCGAGTGAAAAAAAAAAGCAGCATGTTAAATTAGTGTGCACTGTGAAGGCTATCATTTCAAAGAGTCAAACATCAAACAATGCAGTTACCTTTATAAACATGCATTTCTATACAGCAATCTACACACCACTTTTATAGACAATCGCAGAGCTGTACATTCCACTTGCGCCCCTTCGCTCGCGACAAATGGGCAACTGCTTACTTATTGTAATTAGTTTTGGTAAATGTTTGTAGATATTGTGCCAACATTTATTTGACAATTAAACATTTCACGGTTATCTATGAATCTGGATAACCCTGGTAAGAAAAGCTTACATGAAATAATTCATCCTCTTCAAAAGGATGGCCACTGATAATCTCGGTGACGGTATACCAAACGTTTTGACCTCATGCTGGTTGGCTCCTACACAGGAGGAGTCTTCTTTATAGAAAGAAACTTCAACTATGCACAATTTCAACAAGGAGATGTCAACAATTAATAATCTTGCGGTCCAAAACCATTAAAAAAGCAGTGAAGCATGGCCTGGACATAACACTTAATATCATCATTATTATTGTAATCTTTCTTAATCAAAATCTTTCTCATGATTGGATTGAGGGAGAGAGAGAGAAGAAAGATATTACAATATTCTTGGGGCAAGAAACTAATAAGAATTCGTCAAGTTGATCCCAGAAATAATGATGCATAGAGTATTGAAACAAAACAGTAATAGAAAAATTCAGTCGTTTTCATGTTTCTAGAACAAAACATTCAACTTCTTTGCAAAGACAAATAAAAAAAGAAGAAAAAATCCCAACACCCTGGCACAGTAGACACAATAGCTACCAGTCATTACTGCATTACTGCAAACATTGACAATGCTCAGAGTAGACATGAACGTTAATTTCAATCGCATGTACAGAGGTTGTGTCTGCCACTAAATTGTGCAAATCGGGCAGATGCTAACAATGTTCCTACGCAAGACTTTTATTTATCCCTTTAAACCTCACTGACTACAATCTCTTGTATCAAAATTAACTTTAAAACATTCTCTACATCTTATATCCTTCTTCTTTTTTTTTTATTGTTATTCGATAACTCAATGTGTGCAGAAATATAAGTCAGAGAATAAGTAATAAATTTATATATAGAGATAGACAGATATGTAGATAGATAGAAAGACAGATAGATAGATAGATAGATAGATAGATAGATAGATAGATAGACAGATAGATAGATAGATAGACAGATAGATAGAGATAGACAGACATATACAAATAGATAGACAGATAGAGAGATTATTTTTATACATAATACGCCAAAACAGTACATATATGGCTGTAAGAGTCCAACTTCTGAGTATCATTAATCAAAATATACAGTGTAGATGAAAGACCTATTAAAAAATCACTTGATTTCTTGAAACATTTTTTTTCCCAATAAAAAAAAAAAAAAAAAAAAAAATCTCTCACTTCTTGAGGGCGAGGATGGCACAGGTTCTCAAATATCAACTGAACAACTCTTGCCAAAGGATGACCTTGCTAAAGGGCGTATCTCACGGGAAGAGACTTCGCCATGACTACTGCGACTGATCAGTCACTTTGACACGTGCGACTCGGAAGAGAAAAAAATTGTTTGCACTCTCAAGGCGAGGTCTCTGGTAGTTCGCCAATGGGTCTCCACAAAGTCGCAGAGACATCTCGGAGATCTCATGAACAAAGTTAATCTCTGCTGCAACTTGAAATCAGACATGTTTGACTCTTTTGCGACTACCCAGAGACTTGGCCACATTCTAGGAGACGTCTCCGCAACTTGGGAGACTTGAATGGCCCCCAGGTCGCCAACTACATGCAGTCATCAGCTCACTGAGATACCCACTTTACTCTGTATCCCAATACATGTTCCCATCCAGTCATAATCAGAAATGCTAACCCTCTGTGGGCAACCTTTCCAAGCACATATATAACTGTGAGCTCTTCTACAATCTCATGTCATGATATGTCATGTGCATCATTTGTGCTTGTATCATTTTATTGTAATGCTATTAAAAAGAAAAGAAAAGAAGAGTACAGTTTATTTCATATATATCACAAAAAAGGTACAGGCATTTGCAAAAAACAACAACAACAAAAAAAGCATCATTTCATCATAGTAAAGCGCACTTGACTTGAGTTGCTAAAAGAACAATGATCAAAATAATGATACACTTGCTGGGAATGAAAAGGTAACAACAGTCCTTTACATCCATTCTAACAGGGCAAGAATCTGAACCAAAATCTAGAAAGTTTATCGCATGGAGCAGTTACGCACTTACTCACTCACAAACTCTCCTACAACCAGATCGAAGAGAGTGATAGCGTGCTTCTGTTCTTACCATTGGTATGTAAGCTTCAGACGCTAATGCCCAACGCTCACTACAAAACTCTGCCATGATTCACTGGCCTTATGACCTAGCAACTGGAAGTGTGACATCACCAGCCTTGCTAGTTTCCAGTTGTGAAGATCTGACATGTTGAATTACCAGAACCGGTCATGGAACTGTCAGCCAATTACACTCCAGTATAATAAATGTACTGATGCCAGTACAGTCATAAGCCGAGTTGTGGCACCACGCAGCGTGCAAGTGGAGTCGCGTGACTATTCGTGTGATCTGGCTTACCTCCACGCTACCAGTAGGATCGTGTAGCGTGTGGTGGGCAGAAGCGTATACTTTATTACCAGGAGCATATCAAGGCAGGGCTAAAAAGAAAGTAGATCATTCATGCACTTCTACTAAGGCATCAGAAAATGGCCACCAGCTCTCTATGCAACTCTAATTAATACCACAATGAGACACACGGTCAGGTTAAAACTAAATAGACTCTTTTCTTTGGCAAAACACAGTGCCACCTCTGTCCACCTCCTGTCTCTCACACCACCAAATTTGACCTCGTGCAGATACCGTCTTGTTGAGCAACCGATTGAGGGCATTGCATATGTATTCAAATTTTCATGCACGACATACGAACGAACGATACTTATATCTGCTTGCCCTGCCCAGCACCGACTAATGAATGCAAATAGGAGTAGATTGCTGATTTCATCGTAAGAATTACAAAAGACGCAATCGGCAGGTGTAGGATTTGAATAACTTGCATCGCTTGATTATTTACGAAACCTCTTTGTTGCTTGCGTACAGTCACCAGATGCATTGGACAGCTAGAAAGTTGACAGTCATTGCTACCCGTGTCTGTTTCTTTGGATTTTTCTTTTTTAAAGCTTTTTGTGGATGTTGTATATTTGACTGCCTTCTTCCCAGTCGGCCAGCTGTAGATCTCCTCACAGTTGGTGCTTTGCCTTCCTATGTTTCTGTCTCTGCGAAATACGCACTTCCCCCAAGCTACACGCTCTGTGGATGTTTTTCTAGTTGCGACAAAGGCTGTGAATCGTAGACTAGCGTCTCTCTGACTCCATGTGGGATGTTTCAGAGAGACCTCTTGTCGCACACGCTTTGAAAGTAAGCCGCGAGAAAATGAAAGTAGTTGTAGAAAGACTTATCTTGCCTAGAAATTTGGACGCTCACGCAATTTTTTTTTTCTTCTTGTCATGATAACTCCCCCTCAGTCGGGGACTCTGAAGTTACATTGAAATTCATAGCAACAGGTTCTGTTCCCTTAATTCCACCCTCAAAAAAAAAAAAATAAAATAAAATGAAGAAGAATAAGATGAAAATTGACATCAGTAATCTGAGGCCTCTCTCCTTATTTTTGTGGGTATCTATTTACTGTACAGCTATTAGGCATGAGCAACTTCACGCATTAGTGTTCAGACAGTAGCACATACCAAAGTCATGTAGAGGACAAACTGCTTCCCATGTTAGAGAGACACATGAAGTATTCCTAAAGTAGGTCTTTGAAGTGCTATATTATTTATTAGCTGAAAGTGTGTGCAAAATTAATGTAAAAAAAAAAACGACAAAAGCACTCCTTTTAAAGTTGTATCACATATTCTTGGTTCAGAAGTAGAAGGGTGCAAATTTTGTACATTGTTAATACCCCAGTTTTTCTTTCTCAGTTAAATGAAACCTTATATTCGGGAGTCAAGACTTGGCATTTGAAGTTAAACGTGTTTAGACTTCTTGTATTGATTGGAGATCTGCACCGTGAGATTTGTAGCTTGTGGATTTGGCTCACTGCTACATCTTTTTTTTTTTTTTTAGGGCATTAGTTATTAAATCCTTCAAGAAGGAGAAAAGATGAAAAAGATACTCTAGTTTGTGCAGATGTGCCTATATGTTTTACAAAGTTCATGTACATGTATGCTGTAATTGTAAAGCCAGCTGCCATCATTTTGTGCAGTAAAGCTTTATAGACAAGCTTAATGGAGTCCTGAATCAAAATCTTGCAAAATCTTGCTCTTGGTGTCTCAGGGTGGATGTGTGCAGTTGTAAAGTGTGCACTGATTTGAAAATGTGCACTGATTTGAAAGTAATAAGAATTCTGATGTCTCTTAAGTAACCGTGATGTCCCAAGAATTTACCGTCACACCAAAAAAAAAAAAATTCCATGTGGGAAATGTTGACATGGAATTGCTCCTGAGAGGGGCCTACTTTGTCTCCGGAAGCAAATCAGAGATTACCGTGATGTTCGTGGTTACATGTACTGTATCTGCCGTATATTCAGCGAGCCTAAATTTTTTGCAAATCGGGACTTCCCGACAATTTTGCGAGTAGTTCAATTCACGATCGGGATATAATAGTGATGAACGGAAAAATGTATGCATGCACGTCGCATTCATGTTGGGATCAGAGTTAATAATTTTGCGTGATGTCAATTTTCGCGAAAAGCACCCGACTCACAAAATTCGCCAAAGAAAAATAAAGCCTTGCGAAATATACGGCGTATACAGTATATGAATAAGCCATAGTGTGCAATGCCGAGAGTCACTGTAAATTGAACAGTTTGTGCGTGCGTGGGTGTGTGGACTGCACAGGGAGTGTCCCGGCTCTGATGGATGAAATAGAGACAATCCGTCGGCTCCTCCGAGTCTTTTAGCTTGCCTCTGTTTGTTCCAGAAATAAATTGTTCGATGAATGAACCTGGAAAATGTGTTCCTGTCCCATGTCTTCCTTTATTTTGTCACTGCTGGAAAATAGTCAACCTCGCCTATTAAAGTTAACCTCGCTCAAGTCCAAGAATTGACCAAGTCAAAGAAAAATGTTCTCCCTATAGGGATATAATGATAAAAAAATTGTAGCATCCATATGGAAGGGATGGTATAGTTTTGGTTGAGATGAGGATTCAGGTTTTAACTTTTATAGGGGACTGTCAGACTGGCAAATGATCGAGAAGTTTGTGACCTTTTGTCATTCGGTCACACTGGCAAAAGATTGAGAAGTTTGGCAAGGGTGGCATAGGGGGAAATACGACGTATCTCTAGTTGTTGTGGAAAGTTTCGCGAGAAGTTTAATGGGAAATTTTGTGGGAAGTTTGCGGTCACTGGCATAACATGGAGATCTTTAAAGATTGCAATCTTACACTTCTTGATCTTTTGCCAGTCTGCACCTTTTGCGAGATAATTATGAACCACTTGTATGAAATATTAAAGAGCATACAATTCTTAGAGGAATCAAAAGTTAACTTGGTGAAAATCAGTTTTGAAATGGCAGAGATATCCCCCCCCCCCAAAAAAAAAAACCAAAAACAAAGTCATAAAAAGTGATAAAAAGTGGGCCCCACCTTTTATTAGGATGAATTTCTGAATACAGTGTACTTGAATGAACTGTTTGAGTACTGCTTCGCGAACAATTAGCGTAACTTTACAATTTCATAACTTCCTTATTTATCCAATTTTGAACAAAATGTCACCATTATGCTGATAGAATTTTACTCTTTCCTTTCAGACTAACTTTTAATTGATCCGGGGCCCGTCTCATAAATCTTGTTATCAGTGACAACTGCCGCATTTCTATGACAAATTTCCTCACGGCCAATCAGATGCAAGGATTTCAGTAGCTTTTCACATCTATGACAACTTGTCACTGACGACAAGTTTTATGAAACGGGCCCCGGGAGATCAGCTGTGAGTTTTATATAGTATTCACCATGATCACTGTGCTCCATTGTAAAATGCAGGATAAGTACATTTTGTTCCTTCAATTTCTTGAGATTGGCTCTTATAGGTGAAGAATTCCCTCAAACCAAGAATCGGTGGACTTGTCCCTGCAGTGTATTGGGCACATTATTGAGATCATATAGCAAAAGAAAAAAAAAGTTGCCAGGTTCGTGTGTGTGTGTGTGTGTGTGTGTGTTGTATCAACTTGGTTCTGCTGTATGTTTTGTAGAAGAGAAAGAGTGGTCATAGAAGTTAAGTTAGCAGGGCTACAAACCCACTGTATGTAAACAAACTCCCCCCCCCCCCCAAAAAAAAAAAAAAAAGGAAATTTTAAACAAATCTTATGCATAGTAAGATATATCAGCTATCACATTTGGGTAAAAACGGGAAAAGTTCACATTCATTTTTTCCCCTTTTTCCCCCTCGGGGTATATATGCTGTCAGGTTAGTTACATTGTTAGTTAGTTGTAGGCCTATGCGTACATAAGAAGTAACATAGTAACAGAAAATTCACACCGACTAGCTGGAAGCATGTTGCATTCTTTCAGATTCATAGCTGTTTTTATTCGATATGGACAATCTGACATACATACATGTATACATTACAGTGTACAAAATATTTCAATTTCACACCGGTTCTGTGCTACATGTTATTAGAGTGACTTCATTCTAATCACGTTGGCCAACCTGCCAATCAACTTTATTTGTCGATTGAGAAAAATAAGAGCATTGGCAACAGACAAACAAACATACACATTTCAATCAAATTGAAAATTCCTGGGACTGCCCAGTATTTCATATTTTCAAACTTTATAATTTCAATCTGTGAATGGACATATGACTTTCATCCCATTTTGATATGTTTTTTTTTTCCATTACAAAACAGAGTATGTGCACACATTTTGTGTCTTACATGATACACTGTACTACTAAAATTCTCAGCATGTCTTGGTTCCATATCCTAATAAGTACGTACAGCCAAGAGCCTTTCACTATCAGGGCCAATGTATGAATGTTGGCTTTAGTAGCGAATTTGTAAGCACTAGTAACTATTCTAGCAGCGAGCATGCAGAAATTAAGGGAGGAAGGAATGGTGGTGGGGGGGGGGGGGAATAAAGAGTGTTATCTCAAATCCACATGTTCATTATCGACTCTGGTAGGCGCGAATAGATTTATGCCATGTAACGAAATACGAAGTGGCACAATGACGTTTGGCACACATCAAAAATTCTGTTATGAAATCTGGGGGGTGTAATAGATTATACAATGTGTGCATGACTCCCAAAGTTACAAGAGTACTTGCACTTAAGGTACATTTAATTATTGGTGCTGAAGAGGTTTTACAGTGAGACAGAGAACCAATCAGTACACTTAAATCTCCTATGATGTTAAAATACAGTCAAACCCGAAATGTTTGGGCCACTGGGGGGCAAACACTATACAGTTGCATTGGATAGAGAGGTGGTCCTCACAAAGAGAGATGGCATAATTTCATCACAGAATATTGCGTCTCAGATGTCATATCATTATGCATGCTTTTACTTACATGTATGAATGCCAGGGAACAAGTGACACAAGTCATATTGTCTTATTAGAGAAATAAATGTGTTAAAAGTGTTTTATCTTCAGTTCCTTTCACTCCCAGTTAATGACTTGGATCCCCACCCCCTAAATACAAACAAACAAACAGAGCTCTGACTTTTGAGGCTGCTGTGAAATAAATAGAGGGTCCCTGACCTCCACATCCCCCCCCCCAACAACAACAAAAATGAGCATTCACGTATGGCTGTAATTACAGAATATAATATGTATGACAAAAATACACACGCACGAGGAGAAATGGCAAACATTTTATCAACAGTCCGTTGCTACTATTGCAATTTCATGGCATCATTTCTTTGTTTTACAGAAATACTATGACCTATACAAGCTCGGGTCCACTGGCTTTACTGCAGCCAATGACAGTGCATATCTAGTCTAGGTATTCATCAATGAGGGATAAGGATTCACGACAGTGGGATGCGAATTACAAAACCAGCAATACATGTATGTATATCGTTGCTGCGATTATTGGAGCACGACTTGTTTTCCCTTCATGTGGCAAATGTGCGAGTGAAAAAAAGCAGCATGTTAAATTAGTGTGCACTGTGAAGGCTATCATTTCAAAGAGTCAAACATCAAACGATGCAGTTACCTTTATAAACATGCATTTCTATACAGCAATCTACACACCACTTTTATAGACAATCGCTGAGCTGTACATCCCACTTGCGCCCCTTCGCTCGCGACAAATGGGCAACTGCTTACTTATTGTAATTAGTTTTGGTAAATTTTTGTAGATATTGTGCCAACATTTATTTGACAATTAAACATTTCACGGTTATCTATGAATCTGGATAACCCCGGTATTAAGAAAAGCTTACATGAAATAATTCATCCTCTTCAAAGGATGGCCACTGATAATCTCGGTGACGGTATACCAAACGTTTTGACCTCATGCTGGTTGGCTCCTACACAGGAGGAGTCTTCTTTACAGAAAGAAACTTCAACTGTGCACAGTTCCAACAAGGAGATGTCAACAATTAATAATCTTGTGGTCCAAAACCATTAAAAAAGCAGTGAAGCATGGCCTGGACATAACACTTAATATCATCATTATTATTGTAATCTTTCTTAATCAAAATCTTTCTCATGATTGGATTGAGGGAGAGAGAGAGAAGAAAGATATTACAATATTCTGGGGCAAGAAACTAGTAAGAATTCGTCAAGTTGATCCCAGAAATAATGATGCATAGAGTATTGAAACAAAACAGTTATAGAAAAATTCAGTCGTTTTCATGTTTCTAGAACAAAACATTCAACTTCTTTGCAAAGACAAATAAAAAAAAGAAGAAAAAATCCCAACACCCTGGCACAGTAGACACAATAGCTACCAGTCATTACTGCATTACTGCAGACATTGACAATGCTCAGAGTAGACATGAACGTTAAGTTCAATCGCATGGACAGAGGTTGTGTCTACCACTAAATTGTGCAAATTGGGCAGATGCTAACAAATAATGTTCCCACGCAAGACTTTCATTTATCCCTTTAAACCTCACTGACTACAATCTCTTGAATCAAAATTAACTTTAAAACATTCTCTACATCTTATATCTTTCTTCTTTTTTTATTGTTATTCGATAACTCAATGTGTGCAGAAATATAAGTCAGAGAGAATAAGTAATAAATTTATATAGAGAGATAGACAGATATGTAGACAGATAGAAAGATAGATAGATATAGACAGATAGATAGATAGATAGATAGATAGAGATAGATTATTTTTATACATAATACGCAAAAACAGTACATATATGGCTGTAAGAGTCCTTTATCAACTTCTGAGTATCATTAATCAAAATATACAGTGTAGATGAAAGACCTATTAAAAAATCTCGATTTCTTGAAACATTTTTTTTCCCAATGAAAAAAAAAAAAAAAAATCTCTCACTTCTTGAGGGCGAGGATGGCACAGGTTCTTAAATATCAACTGAACAACTCTTGCCAAAGGATGACCTTGCTAAAGGGCGTATCTCACGGGAGGAGACTTCGCCATGACTACTGCGACTAATCAGTCACTTTGACACGTGCGACTCGAAAGAGAAAAAAATTGTTTGCACTCTCACTGAGAAGGCGACTCCACGGTGACTTTGGAGACGTCTCCAAATAAGGTGATAATTTTTTTTTCTCCTTAAGATGCCGAGATGTCGCGAAACGTCCTCGTAGACATGTAGATGTCTTCACGAGGTCTCTGGTAGGTCGCCAATGGGTCTCCACAAAGTCGCAGAGACATCTCGGAGATCTCATGAACAAAGTTAATCTCTGCTGCAACTTGGCCGCGACTAGGGAGACATCACAGAGATGTCTCCACGACCAGCTGGAGACTCAAGTCTCTGATAAAATCAGACATGTTTGACTCTTTTGCGACTACCCAGAGACTTGGCCACATTCTAGGAGAAGTCGCGGAGACATCTCCGCAACTTTGGAGACTTGAATGGCCCCCAGGTCGCCAACTATATGCAGTCATCAGCTCAGTGAGATACCCACTTTACTCTGTATCCCAATACATGTTCCTATCTAGTCATAATCAGAAATGCTAACCCTCTGTGGGCAACCTTTCCAAGCACATAACTGTGACCTCTTCTACAATCTTATGTCATGATATGTCATGTGCATCATTTGTGCTTGTGTCATTTTATTGTTATGCTATTAGAAAAAAAAAAAAAAAGAGTACAGTTTATTTCATATATATCACAAAAAAGGTACAGGCATTTGCAAAAAACAACAATAAAAAAAAAGCATCATTTCATCATAGTAAAGCGCACTTGACTTGAGTTGCTAAAAGAACAATGATCAAAATAATGATACACTTGCTGGGAATCAAAATGTAACAACAGTCCTTAACATCCACTCTAACAGGGCAAGAATCTGAACCAAAATCTAGAAAGTTTATCGCATGGAGCAGTTACACACTTACTCACTCACCAACTCTCCTACAACCAGATCGAAGAGAGTGATAGCGTGCTTCTGTTCTTACCATTGGTATGTAAGCTTCAAACGCTAATGCCCAACACTCACTACACAACTCTGCCATGATTCACTGGCCTTATGACCTAACAACCGGAAGCGTGACATCACCAGCCTTGCTAGTTTCCAGTTGTGAAAATTTGACATGTTGAATTTCCACAACCGGTCATGGAACTGTCAGCCAATCACACTCCAATATAATAAATGTACTGATGCCAGTACAGTCATAAGCCGAGTTGTGGCACCATGTAGCGTGCAAGTGGAGTCGCGTGACTGTTCGTGTGATCTGGCTTACCTCCACGCGACCAGTAGGATCATGTAGCGTGTGGTGGGCATAAGCGTATCGTCGCTGGGGTGACAAAACCTCGTATCTCAAAATTGTCAAATGTTCAGGAGAGCGAAAAAACATGGCGGCCAAAGCACTATAGTGAATGGAAAAGCCTTCTCTTTGACATGTCATGGTGGCTTCATTTTTGGAGTAAGACAGTTAGGATTTGGCCAAGACATCACTTGACCCATTATTTGACCATTAAGCTAAAAAAAAAAATTTTGACATTATTGAGATACGCGGTCTTGTCACCCCAGCGACGGTATACTTTATTATCAACGAGCATATCAAGGCAGGGCTAAAAAGAAAGTAGATCATTCATGCACTTCTACTAAGGCATCAGAAAATGGCCACCAGCTCTCTATGCAACTCTAATTAATACCACAATGAGACACACGGTCAGGTTAAAACTAAAGAGACTCTTTTCTTTGGCAAAACACAGTGCCACCTCCACTGCAAAGCTGAACATTGTGCCACAACAGAACTTCCAGATTTAGCTGGTTAATGGTACCCTACCAAAAGTACCACATAAACCTGCGCAGGGTCCCGATATCAGATCTGCACGTGGTAAACATGTGTAGCAGCAAGTGTAAAGCAGAATACCGGAAGATCCGCTGACTTCTTGTTCAGTGACGAGAAATGCAAATGGCACTCTGTAAATTGTCAGTGCCATTTTTGGAGAGCTTCATTTTCTTCTGCCATGAGTTTGCGCTTTAAAAAAAAAAAAATGAATCCAATTTAGGCGAGGCTCACGACACACATTTGAACTTCAAACTTCTGAGCACATTTGCATTGATAACAAGACTTAGACCACTGCATGTGAGTTAGACTACATGTTGTTAAGCCTGGAGTATACATATATACCATACATCGTACTTTGGTCAATTAGCGCTACAGGTGCAGAACTCGGAAGTTGGGACTTTCCCTACAACTCCTGCTACTGACCTATCCACCCATTGGCTTAAAAAAAAAAAAACCAAAACAACTTATGTACATGCATTCTTTTTCTATGCATTCTATTTGCAGGACATGTGATAAACCGCTTCACTTTTATAGTTAGTCGCATCAGAATACATCACCTAAAAAAAAAGAGAGAGAGAAAAAAAAGAAGAGTCTGCTTCTGTCGAGAAATAGTTCACTCCACTAATGATCCATGTGCATCTGTGTACCTTTCTCAGTTGCTACAACCGTCATGAAGCCAGGGACGTATGGAAGTCGTTTGAAACAGGTGTGCCGAAATCACATTATATCATAATTATTTACATCAGAAAAAAATAATAACATATATATCTATATATATATATTTTCCACATTACTTGCGTGACAAGCACAGAATCTATCATGAAGAAATACAGTGTTATGCATGGAGAATGCAAAGTCCTTGTGTTAATTGTAACCACATCCCTTGTATGATCATTGCAGATGTCAGAGCAGTGGCGGGGTGCTTGAAGCGTTGACAGAGTTCCGCCCATTCTCGCCATTTCTGCCCACTCCTTCAAGATATGATCGATGAGATATCCCAGAGCTATCGTGAGACATACAGAGATAGAAAAAGAGAATAAACATGGGCAAAGGCTGGATGAAATGTACACTGCATGCTTACTTACAATGAGACTCGGTATCCCTCAAGTTATGAACAAAGTTGCCATCATCAGATCCACACAGCCCCCTTCCCCTTCAGTATAACAACAAAAAAGTTATTCTCTACATTCATGTTAACATGACGATGGGATAACTCGAAACGAAGGATCACAATGTAACATACACTGTGGTTCCATGACATTTGCTCCTGCGACAACTACTCCCATGAAATATCTGCACGCTATTAAAGCCAAACATAAATTCTACCCACTAGCATTTAACCCTAACCCTTGTCCCAATCCTCACATCAAACTAAACCTAAAACCCCATCACAACCCTTACCCTGAACCTAAGTCCTTGGAGAAAATGAGATAACAGAAATTGTCACAGGAGCAAATACTCTGTCACCTTGACGTACACCTCCATGCCAAGTATGGTATGCTGCACACTAGACAACTGGTGTCCAACTTGGCAATCGGTTGTTGATATTAATTGCCTCCTTTTTTTCATTTAAAATATGACATATCAAGACTTTATAATAATCATTTGTTATCTGCACATTACATCTTAAATCATGTTTAAGAACACTAATATGCTACTGTATACGAGACAATTTTATCACAAATTATTACTATCATTTATTTTTCAGCGGGACATTTACTGTATCAGTGATCTTTGCATTTATGAAGATATGTAATATTTTGGGTAAGAAAATTTCTGCTCATATTCTATAATCCTCCCACAGTATTCCAATATTCTTACAATGTACCTCATTATGTTAATTTAGTGGAGTGCAGAATTCATGAAGATTTTCACACCAGGAAATATCCACATGAACAGTATATTGCTTCTTCTATTTCCTGTCACATTTGCCCCAAAGTGAGTTTTCTGATGTTTATGTATCATTTGTCATTTCAATTGTCTCCTTTATCACGCCCACATACCATTTCCTTCAAATACTTAATTTCTCTGACGTATCTCGCACTTGCAATTCAGCCGCATAAATGCCATGTGATGCTCCTATTGAATCATTCACATCGCGCAATAAATCAGTGATCTGAACTGAAGAAAGATAATAAATTACCTTGATGATTTTGTCCGCGCCCGTCGTCACCAGTTGCGCTTTGACCTCATCGATGTGCATTGAGATGATGTTGTGCTTGGCCTCATGAAACGACGCCATCGGGGCTCGACTGTCAAATTGAAGCAGGAGAGGATACGATTCTCTTCCAGACCAATTCTAAACATACATTTCATTCGCAAAGCAAGTTCCCCAACCACGTCCAAACCAATACAGCAATCGTACTGCACTACCGATACCCACTAATTTTCTTCCCAAACATGTATTAAACGATTTCGCATACATACTGTATGCGCAAAATCACATTCTTGTTCTGCACCCGTAACAGCACACTGACTGGAGTAAAATACACACAAATTTCAGTACAGCCAGAGATTCTAGACAAGGTGAATTTGATCAATGCACTCTTTGTCTTTAGCTGTTGGTTTTCTTCTTTTTTTTTTTTCTTTAGATATTCGTCTCAGAAAAATGCTGCATCACAATGGCAATCACATGCTATTATGAATATCAGAGTCTCCCAAATAACAGTACATACAGTCTTTATATGATGATATAGCAAAATATACAGAGAGCACTTACATTCAATTTTACTGATGTTCAAGATCCATACAACCTTATAAAAATACTCAAAACACTGGTCTTGGATTTCTTTATAGCATGCTGCCTAGATCAACAATTTAGGGGAAAAAATGGAATCTGAAGTGTCACTACTTTACCATAGATCAAAGTCCACTCAAATGCCCTAATTTACCCTTTTTAAATACATGTAACTTTAAAAAAAGATGGAGTCTGAAGTTTTGATACTTTAACATACATCAAAGTCCACTAAAAAGTTCACCTAATTTACACTTTTTTCAATGCCTGTAACTTGACAGGAACATCGTCGTATCAGGTCACACACAATGAGATACTTCAATATCAAATGCCAAACTCCACATTAAAGGCAAAACATAGTTCTGGTCCGCTAGGAAAATTGTCAAATTTCCCTCCAAAATGTACACGTATGCCTAAGAAATGTGTGGAATAAGGCTGCAATAACAAGATATTCGTTGGGTAATGAGGAAAATGCGAAATATTACCAAAAAAGGTTTGCATTTCAGAACTTACCCGATTGGGGTCAGGCCAACTCAGACTCGGGACAACTCGGCCTCGCTTTGACAGCAGGGCCGAGTTGTCCCTCTGGATTGTACAGTGTTGTACTTTGGGAGCGCTTCGCATTCTGGCTGGTCGCAGTTATGGCCCAAGTTGATACAACGCGCGCATCAAAGAACCTCTATGGCGCGCATACAGAGTTGAATGTGCACCTAAGTATAGAATATGGCAATCACAAACTGCATGTAAATTGCATTGTCTGAAATAGGGCCAAGTTGTCCCTGAGATCGAATCAACCTGGATCCTCTTTCAATATATTGCAAGCAAATATGAAATGGTGCAAGATGGATTCTTGCACCCTTACCAGAACTTTGTTTTCACTTTAAACAGTGAGATACACAACACTGTGGTAAAATTTTCAAAAATGTTGATATTTTGACATTTTTAGGCTAATTTTTCTTAATCTCCTTCCCCATCCCTCCCCCCCCCCCCAAAAAAAAAGAACACACACATAGACATGGTTGACAGGGCCAACTCACTCTTCGTCTGTGATTTCCGACAGGCATTCCTCACACACTCTGACCTCGAACTCGAAGCCCAGCGCTGGCAGTGTGGACCGGCCCATGCTGCAGTCATTGCACAGAGCTCTGCCACACTTCCTGCAGTGATGCTGTCAGATATAGAGAGGAAATTCATACGTTGTTAGCTGAATAGGGCACGTGTTTACTGCTTTCAGCTGGTATGCTACACCATAGATTACACCATTATACATACACTGTACTGCACTTTTATACTGTAAAAACCGGAAATTTTTGCATGCATGATACTCTTGCGAATTTTGCGAGGAGCCACGATTCACACAAGTAAAATGCAGGCAAAAGTTGTAGTCCACACAATCCAGTATATGTAGTATATTCATAATTCTTTCATGCTCAGCAATTCATAAAAAAATTCCTGCTGGGAAACAGGCCTTTGGCTCCAATTCATACTCAAAGTTTCATGCTGCCAGTGTTTCTGGTTCATCAGTATTTCCTTAAAGGAAAAGTCCACCCTACATATACATTAGGATTAAGAGAATGCAGCAATATTTGTAGAACACATCAGTGAAAGTTTGAGGAAAATTGGACAATCCGTTCAAAAGTTATGAATTTTTAAAGTTTCTGTGCAGTTGCCGCTGGATGAGAAGACTACTGCAGTGTATGATGTCACATGCGTACAACAATATAAGGAAAATATAAAGAGAATTTCACAAAATTTCATCTTTTGAAAAAAGTGCACATTCCCTTGACTCGTTACTGACATATGTTATGGGTAATATTATTCCCATTGCCTTTAGAAAGAGGCAAGTCAAGTGCTCTTTTATTATGCGAAAAAAGTGAAAATATGTTGAATTTTCTTTACGCTTTCTTTATACTGCTGTACTCATATGACATCACAAGCCTTAGTAGTCTCCTCATTCAGCAGTTCCAACACAAAAGTTTTAAAAATTCGTAACTTTTGCATCGATTGTCCAATTTTCCTCAAACTTTCAATGATGTGTTCTACTAATATTGCTGCATTCTCTCAATCCTTATGTTAGTGAAGGTGAACTTGTCCTTTAAATGCCTTCTGTGCCACAATGAGAACATAAGAATTTTCTGCATATAACTGTCACTGCCTACAAGGCCATACTCAACGTGTGATATCACTTTTTACTCTGGTTAGAACAGATACCATTGCGGTTTACTCACTAGACAAGGGCTTCATAATTTCCTGGAGAATGAAACCTTATCTAGCTTTGCAGAGGTCTCGCTAATATCCCATGACAAAGACTCACATGCTTCACAATAAAAACCTCAACACAATCACAAACATGGAATGGAACATCCATTATTCTAAGGCACTACAAAAACTGATATCCATGGAATAAAAAGAACAATGCTAACTGTCACTCCTTATACAGAACTGCAACCTGTCATTGCCATTGTTTTGGTCTTTTTTTTTTCTTTTGCTTTGCCACTGTGACATGGCATTGTCCAAAGTCCAATGCACATGAAACCTCAAGACATGGACGGAAATATGACAAATCTTAGATATGAATGAATGAATGAATGGATGGATGGATGGATGGATGGATGGATGGATGGATGGACGGACGGACGGACGGACGGACGGACGGACGGACGGACGGACGGACGGACGGACGAACGAACGAACGAACGAATGAATGGATGAATGAATAAATGAACAAACAAATGAATGAACGAACAAATGAATGCATAAATGAATGAATGCATGAATGAATGAGTGGATAGATGGTTGGATGGATGGATGAGTGAATAAAGAGTGAAAGAAGAATTTTCTCTTTTACCTGTCTGACTCCAATTGTCTTCTTTTCCCACATCTCCTTGAAGTTCCAGAAGAAGGGATCGCCACACTTTTCACACACATCACTCTCATGCCAGTCGGGAGTCTGTATCATTTGACAAAGATTGCTGACACATCGGTGGGATACCAAAAATAAATATCTTTCTCTCTCTCTCTTAAGGGTTCCCTGAAATACAAATGAATGTTGATTTGTGTTGATTTATGATACCCTCAACATCACTTTTGCAGTGAAACAAATATCTAGAAACATTCTATATTTTTAACTAATTTTTCTTCTATTTTTCTTCAGATTACTTGGATACGCCCATAAAAACCCCAATATTCCTGTTGTGACCTCATCTGTCAATCATTGCTAAAGTAGTGATATGTTTAACAAAAGATATTGGAATGCACCTTCCCCTAGACTCAGCATAACTTGCATGTTTCTGTGATATTAATGTGTCTAACAAAAGACATGGTGAGGGAATGAGTTTCTACATAATTATTCGTTTCACTGCAAAAGTGATGCTGAGGGTATCAAATGAACACAAATCAACATGCATTTGCATTTCAGGGAACCTTTAATACACTGGTGCTCTTTACAAACAGGTGCTCACTAAAGCAGGTTCGACTGCACCACAAACTCAAGTCACATTCAAAACAAGTAGTCCATGGGCCAAGACCCGAAAAATGGGTTGTTGGTACCATCTGAGGTGGCACAACCTTTTTGGTGTCATTTTGTTTGTCGGGCATAGATATGCTTATCAAGCTATGATAGCATTTCCAAATGAGTAGCTTAGTCATAATAAATGAATTTTTAACCAATTTGGTCTCGTATTTATATCCCTATACTTCTGAATCGAAACTAAACCGCTATACAAAGAAGAGCACTGTCTTCTGTATGTCCACAGGTGTTCTGTTGTAAACGCGGTGCGCTTAGTCTTTATTCACGGCAGCGAAGGGAATATCCAAAGGGTTATGATGTCCACAGCTGCCACGCGGTGCGCTTAGTTCTTTATCTAGACCAATGTATCGCTATCATATCTAAAGTTCCTCATAAAAGGGATTATCTATACTGTTTTTATACTACCCTATCAACAAATACATCAGTTTTAAACAAAAATCACTCTGTTCATTTACAATATCATTCATTATAATGTATCGTAGTGTACCGGTACATTGTTTTTGCATTATCTCATATTGTTGGAGGGAAATAAAGCGACATTGGCGTGGTATCAGCATTTTCACCGTAGCGTTTTGGCCGGAAAATGATAAATAATTGAAAAATGCGGTAAAACTCACTAGGAATTGCTTTTGTTGTTGTTGTTGTTTTTAGATAAAAGGATATACAATGTATCATACGCTTTGGATATTCCCTTCGCCGTCTAGAATAAAGACTAAGCGCTGTGGACATCATAACCTTTGGATATTCCCTTCGCCGCCTTGAATAAAGACTAAGCGCACCGCGTTTACAACAGAACACCTGTGAACATACCATAGAGCTGCATTTTACAGCTCTATGGAACATACAGAAGACAGTGCTCTTCTTTGTATAGCGGTTAGTTTCGATTCAGAAGTATAGGGATATAACAACGAGACCAAATTGGTTAAAAATTCATTTACTATGACTAAGCTACTCATTTGGAAATGCTATCATAGCTTGATAAGCATATCTATGCCCAACAAACAAAATGACACCAAAAAGGTTTTGCCACCTCAGATGGTACCAATATCTGGCCTGGCCCATGGACTAAAGCATCTTATGGCATTTCATGCACTTGAAAGTAAAACTCGACGTGCTGGACAGTTTTGCTTTGTGAAGTCTTCTCGTTTTTAGCTCAGTAGAATAACATTGCCCTCTAAAACTTGCTGCACAATATAATCATATATATTTTTTCAAGAAGTGAACTTTGGCTTGACCACAAAAAGCAAAAGAGAGCATATTGGTATCTTTACAATCATAAAGTCATGCTAAAAAAATATTTGTGGAAGGTCATGACTTGAGACACACGGATGAATGAAAGTGCTTGTTCTATCTTTGAATCTAGGTCTAAGTAAAAAAAAAAAAAAAAAGGAAAGGCATTTTCATTTTTGTTTCACAAAATGCTTGTCTAGTATGTCAGTTTGTTATCTGACAAATTTCATTCTTCTTGCAGGATTTTGTATATTTCACCTTTAATCTTCATTTTAAGTAAAACACTCAGACATCTGGCAATGAGTTTTTCTAGCGCGGAAGAAGCATGAAATCATACCCTTACAGGTTATCAAAATGCTTGATCGCAATAGAGAACCAAACTTTTGAGACTCAGCAACTCATAAAGAAGTAAAACTGAGGTTTATAAATACTGGTAGACAGGCACATTATTACACCCTTTTCCACAATAAAAACCGCTTGTAGAAAAGAAAAAAGTTAGAAAACGGAAGTTGCAACTACTACTACTACTACCACTACCACTACTACTACTATGTGTACTATTACTATTACCACTACTATGTGTACTACTACTACTACTACCAATACTACTACTACTACTACTACTACTACTACTACTACTACTACTACTACTACCACCACCACCACCACCACCACCACCACCACCACCCCCACCACCACCACCACCACCACCACCACCACCACCACCACCACCACCACTACTACTACTACTACTACTACTACTACTACTACTACTACTACTACTACTACTACTACTACTGTTACTACTACTTCATTTCATGAAGAAATGTTTGAATTCCAAAGAGAAAAGGGATTCTACCTCTTTCCTTCTCTCGTCCATGTCCCAGACTACAATCCTGGCATCATCACCCCCAGATATCAGGTGCCTGCTACGTGCGCTGTAACAGATTGCATCCACTTTTCCTCTGTACAAGAAATAAAAGAAACAAAGACACAATAGAAAGTACAGTTTAGCGATTCTTCCGATCGCATGTATCAATGTAAACATTTTGTTGCTAGTGGTCTGGTCCGTACGCTGTCCGTATGCTGTGTGCAAATGAATGAGGTAATCTAGCGCATCCAGGCACAACAAGTGGAGGTCAAACTGGGCCACACTTTGCGTGTTCACTTGAATGTGCACTTCCGGTAAGGTTGTGTTACTGCGTGTCATGCATGGGCAGAGCATATATATATATACCGTAAATCCATCTAACTTTTCTCTTTTTATCATGACTAAAACATTGTCACTTTACGAGAGAAACACCTTTTCGGAGCTTTTAACTAGATATTTCATTTATAAACACAGAAAAACTGCTGAGAAAATCTACTAAACTACATGCATGGTAGTTTGGAGAAAGAGATTCAACAGTGCTCCATGTCTTTCATGTGTGATCAAAAAGAGCTCACACAGTGTTGTTGGCACATTGTTCCGGAAATGAGATAGCCCTGCCACCTTTTTGAGTGTTGACAGTTATATGCTATGGGGAGGGTTGCATTATTAGTAGCATTGTCTCTTTGAAATAAACAGCTACAATATATAATACTATTATGTTGAAAAGGCAGCTTGAACAGTCACATTCACCTGACAATTACAATAATTGCACGGCAAAGCTTTCATTTCAAAATGATTATTCCATGGGTGGAAACAGCCATTACTGGCAATATTTCACTGGAATACAAAAGCAGCTTTTATAGTTACATGCATGATAGATGAAATTGCATAATGTTTTATGTATGACAGAACAATTACAAATGTTACTGTAAGTGCAATAGATTCCTCATGCATGCTGACTGCATTGGTGACTCGTTCATGTACATGTAATTACTCCCTTGATTTGGCCTTCTGGGATGCAATTTATCAAAATTGCAGAACAAAACCACAAAACCGATTCACTGTTTTAAGGCTTGCAAAATGTTGGCTTGCAAAGACAGGTAAAATATCAAAGGACATGTCTGTTCAAATATGTGTGGATTTAGTAAATGTAGCAATATCAGTAAAATACATCAGTGAAGATTGAGGAAAATCAGAAAATCCTTTCAAAGATTATGAATTTATTGAAGTTTTCATTTGCCATCACTGGCTGAGAAGATCTACAACAGCTTGTGACATCACTGCAGGACATATGATAAAAAGAAAATATAAAAAAACACTTCATAAAATTTCCCTTTTTATGATTGATATAACTGACACATATTATAGGTTAATACTGTTTTATCTGCTTTCTGAAAGAAGTCAAGTGCTTTTTTATTTTGCCAGAAATTTTTGAATAAATGTTCAATTCAATTCAATTCAATATGGTTTATTGTGCAAGTATAAAAAAAAATAAAAAACAATCCAGCAGCTCGAAGGCTGATACGGTTGCTTTACATTAGAATCATTAAAAAAAAATGAAATGACATTGATAATGTCATTGATAATGTTGAATTCTGTTCCACTCACAAATGTGAAAATATGTTGAATTCTGCACTAGTATTGGTGCATTCACTCAATCCACACATTTGGGGATCTTGCCCTTTAAAGAGTCATATTATTTGAAGATAGCAAAGTCAATAGGTGGGTGACAGTTAAAAAGTACACATACACACAAACTATAAAAAAAAAAAAAAAATCACAGGAAACCTGACTAGACATCAGTTTTGTCTTCATGGTGACATAAACAAGAGCACTGAATTATACACAAGGACCAAACAAAGAGTCTTCGTAAAACATTCCTACACGTCAGCGAGATTATCACATACGTAGTAACAAATGAGTCAGCAGCTATTCTGTATGTTTCATGACTGGGACAGTAAGCTGTACAGCTTACTCAGGTGCTGTTATCTAAGACTAGATAAGTTAAGGTGAAAGGCCAATGTTTACATTTCTCAAGTGTTGGTGATGGTAGTGGAGGGATAGGGGGTTCCAATCATTGGGGGATTTTTTTGGTTTTTTTTAAAGATGAGTTCATTTCATTTTTTTTTCAGATACAGGTAAATGAATAAGTCTAATATCAAATACACACTGGGTAAAAAGAACAATACGTGAAGAACGCACACTCTTAAACAAACAACATTGCATGCACACAATGACACAATTCATAGAATACCGATGGAACAAAAAACAAGACGGAGCAAAACAATTATAAAACGTTAATTCCCAAAGAGCAGTTTCAGGATTTGAATATGATTAAAATGTGAAATGACGGGCAGAATGTCTTCTCACGCAGCGTAAACCAACTGAGCAAACCCGACTTCAACTTTGATGTACATACACAACATCACTTGCCAATAGAATTTCACTCAATAGGCGTTTTCACATCAGCCCGATGTTTCGAAATAGCGCGCTATTTTCTGACTTGGGAAATTTTCCCGATAGCAAAATAGTGCGCTATTTGATAATGTGAACACAAATTAACGCGCTAATTGTATCGCTCTGATCGAGAAAATTTCTCGAGTCCAACTCGGGAAATTTCTGAAATAGCGGGATAGTAGCACGCTATTTGATAATGTGAAAACGACTCGAGAAATTAGCGCGATGCATCCCATTATGCCTAGCGTGTGTGACCCGATCGATCGAGGCAAACTGCACACAAATCATGAAGAATTTTTGAGAGGGCACACACATTACTTATGCTGTTTGCACATACTCAGCTGTCGAATTAGCTCGAAAAAATTCGGGCTAAGTCTCTTCGGGCTGATGTGAATAAGAAATGAAATAGCGCGCTAGTTCGCCATCGCGAAAATATTTCGAGCTTGGATTTTTATTGGGCTGATGTGAAAACGCCTAATGCTACAGATACAGAGCTATCTTGAGAAATGTACAGTCCCATCTGTCTTGATAAATGCCTCCAAGTGATATGCCACACAAACCTGTAAAAAGCTTGAACAGTACCTTGAAAAGCATAAGCAACGTCTCTGAATTGATGCCTTGAACACACTGACAACAATCCTTATACACACAAAAAAAAGAGTCACCAAAGCATTCAAGCCACTGCTGAACAGCACAGCAAAAGATTACAAAACAAACAAACAAATATTCAGTCACTTACAGATGTCCCTGCAGCTCGTACGCTGTCCCTTTCTGTCCGCCAATGTCCCAGGCTATTATTGACTGGTCAAAGCTGCCGGAAAAGAGGAGCTTCTTTTCTCTGTCCCATGTTAGGCATCTGATGCTGCCTGCAGATGATAAGAAAGACCAAAACACATTGTACTTCAACATAAAAAAATGAAGAAATACTCGTACATTCACCTGCGTATATTACACACACACAGTTATGCATGTAAATTGCCTCATTGGTATTTCTCACAGCGCAGTGGCTTTCTCAACAACGAAAACAAAAGTTTCTGTTAGAACAACACTGCAGGGCAAATCTTTGATCACCTAGGATAATCAAAGCTTAGTTATTTAGGAATGATGAATGACTAGTGCGATAGAAGACAGCCATCTCCGAATCAAATTGGCAAATCTGCAATACACAAAGCCCCAAATCCATCACTTTTGAAGGAAGGATAGGGGGAATTAGCTTTCCAATGTAATTTCAAGTGGAAGTCTACCCTGGAAATAATAGTTTGTATGAATATAGGCAAGAAAATTAAAGGAACAGGGCAGTGAAAGTTTAACTAAATTCTGATGAAAACTGGGAAGTTAAGATTGTTTTTTTGATCAATCAAAAACAAATTGGCAATTCTGTGATGTCATACATGAGCTCTTCCCCCATCTGCTCTTCCCCCATAAGATTATAAATTTTCATATATCGTTTATAGTCCATCATCAATACGGACAAAAGAGATTTTAGAGAATTATATGCACAGAACAGAGAGAAAGTGAGCTCATCAAATGCTGCATCACCGTGTTGCCAATTTTGGGCTTGATTAATCACGACTTCCAAAAAATCTGAACTAGTTTCATGAGAATCTGCTCAAATTTTCACTGTCTTGTTCTTCTGATTCTCTTCTGCCTCTATTCACACAAACTAATTTTCGGGGAGTTCCCCCTTCAAGTTATATGCTTCTAACAGAGAGTAAAAAGCCTTCTGTACCTGAATGCCCTTGTAGTGTGGTGATGACCTGGTGGCTATTGTCTCCAACTCTCAGTACGGTGATCTGGCCAGAGTAGTCCGCCACAAACGCATGCTTGGAGTCTTCGTCAAACCTTTATTTCAGACACCACCAAGTTAAGGAAGACTGACCCTTCACACGGCTAAATGCTGCCAAGTCTTTTTTTTCTTCTTTTTTTTTTTTTGGATCATTCAGTTAATTCTGTCCAAAACTTGACCGTTATGTCAGGCAGACATACTGCACAAATTTAGACAAGGGCATTCTCATTGCCATTATGGGGAACTGAATATCACACCATCCCCATTCATCAAATGGTAACTTCAAGATGTGTGCTCCGAGATCAATAGAGAAATCAAGACAATGTAATGTATGTGCCAATTTGGGAGAATGGCACAATACATGGAAAGAATACTGGTATGTGAGAATTACAGTGTAAGCATTTAAAGTGAGGAATTCAGAGTAAAATGTCAGATCTCAAACTAAAAATGTTGCAGGTATGACTCCATCATCTCGCATTTATTCTCAAAATAGATCTATTATAGTACATCCTGACAATTTGTCTGGAATGAAGGAAAACATTAAAGTGGTTCCTACACTGACTCCATACACTAGTCCAGTTGATTGCATTACAATATATGTTTTTACTGTACAACTGCTGCCAAAACACTACAATAATGGGATCTGTCTTGAACAAATCCACACAAATTGCATTGTGTGCATTGTTTCTTCTTTTTTTCCCCACCTTGAATACCTGGATAGGATATCAAGAACTAAATGTGGTTCTCGAAGACCAAAAAATTTTATACCCATTTCAAAGTTGTCTACAGGTCACCTCAGTATTGGAGTTACAGATCTTCACCAATCTGAATTTAAAGGGTAAACCAACAAACAAACCTGTAAGGTGTGGACCAGAAAACAATGTCACACTTTCAGGAAATTAACCAAACGAAACGCACAGCCTCAAATGAAGGTGGTCTTGGCTTGCAAAAATATCAGTTGTCAGATATGAGTCAAGGCCATCATACATGTATCAACCGTAGCTAAAAATTGATAATACGACCACAGTTATATGTCATGACATGGTAGACCAAGAGATGGTCACTGTTTGACCATGCAATATTGGAGTCCTAGGATCTCAAAGGATACTGGATTGCTGTGCCCCAGGCCTCCAGTCGGAAGCCGCCGAGTCTCCGCCCTGTCTCGCTGCAGTGCCACTGGAAGAACTTGTCACGCCCCACACTCAGCACGAACTCGGCAATCAGTGAGAACACAATGCCTGTGACCATGTTGGAATGTGCTGCCACACACAAGAAAAAAACGGTCATTATATGTTTTATATAAACCATGAAAGGTTAACGTACTCCGAGTACAATTTTTTTTTCCCCATTC
Organism: Diadema setosum; assembly: GCF_964275005.1. Lineage (NCBI taxonomy): Eukaryota > Metazoa > Echinodermata > Echinoidea > Diadematoida > Diadematidae > Diadema > Diadema setosum. The sequence goes on along the minus strand of NC_092705.1, from coordinate 6,940,570 downwards.
TATATCTAGGTTACCCACATTTTAACCACATGTGACCATCAGAGATACTCTTCATCTGGTTTTGCTTCACTTATCTATTTATCAAGTCTTGTCAAAAGATGGCATTCAGTACTAAATAGGCATAGTATGTCCAAGCTCAAATTACCTCTAAATTCAGAAGTATAATTTTCCATTTTATCTAAACGCTTACCATACGAGTGAGAAACAGGTCTTTTTGATCTTTACAGCTCTGATTCATGGGTAATTCCATGAAGTTGGGGCAGTGTCCATGTAGCATCGTGATATTTGAAAAATACATTTCAGCATAACTCAATATTAATTATGCTATACATTTATTGTTTGTAGGCTTTACATTTGCATTGAGGCCACACATTTTCCTGGAAATTTTGTGCCATTCAGACTCAACTTTGATGAAGTTATTAAACAATATGTAACAGTGTCCTGTAGCATCGTGACGTGTCCATGTAGCATCGTGAAATTTTAACATCTGGTCCTAAGAGACAAATTATGGCAATTAGCTTGACCAAAATTTGATGCAATATGCATATTTACTATATTAGTCAGATAGCTAAATATCTCACATTTCCTGTACACAGTTTTAATTTTAAAAGAAAATTACAAAATGTATCACGATGCTACGCGGTGTCCTTTTTTGTTACATTTGGTGGACACCATGTAGCATAGTGACACATTGTGTAATTTTCTTGTAAAAGTAAAACTGTGGAAAATAGAATTAAGATAGTTAGCTATCTGACTAATCTAGTAATTATGCATATTATATCAAATTTTGGTCAAGCTAATTGCATTAATTTGTCTTTTAGGACCAGATTTTAACTATCACGATGCTACATGGACACGTCACGATGCTACAGGACACCGTTACATCTTTTTAAAATAACTTCATCAAAATTGAGTCTGAATGGCACAAAATTTCCAGGAAAATGTATGGTCTCAATACAAATGTAAAGCCTATAAAGAATATATGTATAGCATAATTAGCATTGAGTTATGCTGAAATGTAACACTTTGTGCCCCAACTTCATGGAATTACCCTCATACAAACAAAGAGCCTTTTGTCAATCAGTTGCAATGAGCCTGAGGTTCTTCATACAGTACAAACCCAATATACAAAGTGTACTGCACATATCTCTTTTGATAATTGAAGGGGTCAGTGCAATATAGTGCTAACCCACACAATAGTCATTTTGAGATTTATAATCGCTGTTGAATGTTTGGAAAGTCCATACATTGTACATTAATAAAACATGAATGCATGCATTTTGACCATCTTATAGGTTGAATTCAAATATGATATTTTCATGGAGGTTAGAGTGACGGCTAAGGATTATGAAAATGCATACCATGTAACTCAATTTTGACAAAAGTGTGGGTTAGCCCTATATTGCACCGACCCCTTCAATTGCATTCATTACCTCCTGATACCATGGAATGTGAGTTTCCGCATGTTTAAAAAGCTTGTCATTTATAACATCTACTAGGCAACACCATGCAATCCATTCACACCTTGATTTACAAATAATAAGACAGGATCAAGAATGAAACCACTATCAGACATGCATTCATGTAATGCGAGAGTGTGCATTATATACTTGTAGGTAACCCGTATCTGAGAAACACTTACATTGTAAGTATTGTATTTATAAGCTAACATATATTTCTTTATAAAGGGCACATGCCTTTATAAATCAAATAATGCAGTTTCAAACCATTGGAGACAAGTCCGGAGTATACACTGTACAACTGTACTTGGGCAGGTGTGTATGGAATATGCATGTTGTAGCAAAATCGATCTGTCCTCAACGGGGTTAAGATTGTACTTTTGATGTACCGTGTGCACTAGCAAATTGCTCCAATGCACACATCCCTGTACAAATAATATGTTCTACATAGAGTTCCTATGCCCAGAGCATTCACAACTGGACAATCTTTATAATGCTATAGAGTCGGACATTTGTGTCTGGGTCTCGAGGAGTACCATACCAGAGTAATCTCTTCTAAAGAGAAGTCTATTGTAGTCCTCTGACAGGGAGAATTCGGAGATGACGCCATTGTCCTGCCCAACGAACATTCGCCGTGTCTCGCTACTGAAGTCCATGGAAGTGGCTGGGCCTATGACATGGAAAAAGCAAGCAAACAAACTTGTACACAAAAAAAGAAAGAAAACGAAAACAGTATTCAAGGGATGATACAGTATTGGTGGAGATGAGAATTGGGCTTTTAACTTTTTGCGAGATACCGAGAAAACACTTATGATATAGTACAGAGCATACCATTTTAAGAGGAATTCAAAGTTTATTTGATGAAAATCGGGTTTGGAATGACTGAAACATCCAAAAACAAAGTAAAACAAAGCGATCATAATAAAGTGTGGGTCCCACACTTAATTAGAATTGTTCTTTTTTTTGGATATCTCAGCCATTTCAAAACCAATTTTTGTCAAATAAACGTTGAATTCCTCATAGAATTACATGTTCTTTCATATTTCATAAGAAGTTTCTCATTATGTCACAAAAAAAAAAAAATGTTAGAAACCTGAAATTAGAGTTCATGACGTCATGTGTGGACAACAATATAAAGAAAATACAAACAAATTCCACAAAAATTCATTTTTCATGAAAATTATACATTTCATCAACCTGATACTGACATATATATGTTAAGGGTAGTATTATTCCTCCTCCCTTCTGAAAGTGGTTATATAGTCAAGTGCTCTTTCATTATGCTAGAAAAGTACATTTTCTTTATAATTGCTGTCCACACATGATGCCATAAACTCAAGTAGTCTCCTCATCCAGTGGTTCCAACACCAAAACTTTAAAAATTCATAACTTTTGCATCGATTGTCCAATATTCCTCAAACTTTCACTGACCAATGTGTTCTACTAATGTTGCTGCTTTCACTCACTCTACATTTCTCTTTGGGTTTGGTTTTCTTTAAAAGAGACTGTACAGTTCTGGCTGAGGTGATGATTTAGCTTTTAACATTTTGCGAGATATTTAGAAACCACTCTATGAGATATCAAAGAGCATACAATTCTACAGGGAATCAAAAGTTTACTTGATGAAAATCGGTTTTGAAATGGCTGAGATATCCAAAAACAAGGTGAAACAAAGAGATCCTAATAAAAGTCGTGGCATGTCGCCTTTTATTATTATCACTTTTTTGGACATCTCAGCAATTTGAAAACCAATTTTCATCAAATAAACATTGAATCCTTCTTGAGATTTCATGCTCTTTCATATTTCATAAGAGGTTTCTCATTATCTCACCAAAAAAATGTTATAAACCTGAATCCTCACCTCAACCAGTACTGTACTGTCCCTTTAAAGTCAATGCATCTTGGTTTAAGTTTGTACTCGTATGCTATCCAACATGTATATCACATGAGAGTCATGTGATTGGTTTTGCTGAGTGCTTACCAATACTCACATTCACCTACTCATGTTGAGTCTTTCCTGACACAAGGTCTGATCAAAACACACATTGGCTTCCTAACAGCACTTTGCATGACAACAAAATGAGAAGCATCAGCTTCTGCTAGTGCACTGCATATACTGCAATCACAGCTGGAGTGCGAATTTAACAACAAACGAAAAATGTTTCCACACACTTGGGTAATAGTGCATTTATGTTAGTGTCAGTGTCATTTCGAAAACAACATCTTGCAAATATGGCTATCACAAGTTGTACCTCCTCATTTGCAAAAAAATATCTGTACGCAAAAATAACAGCATACTGTAAGGTGAGGAATGTTTGCGTGCATTTCAATTTCGCAAGAGCCAAGATTCGCGAAATTAAAATGTATGTGAAGGCTCTTGTCTACACTACGTTGTATATGCATTGAATGCCAGAGGCACTTTGTCCGTGAAAAAGGCTGTCGTCTCCAATTCGCGAAAATTTAATGCCGCTAAAACATCATGTTTTACACAGTAACCTGGAGATGGAAAGCAGTGAAATACAATGTAGTCAAGATCAAGTTTAAACTACAATGGTACTAAATGAAAACTACATTGCATGTACCAGCCATTATCTGGCAAAAATTATGACATGCCAGAGATCAAAGCAACCAGTCTGTCTGGCAAATAAAGTCTAATGAAAAGTCACATGATTTGTGGCAAAGCAAAATGAAGAATAAATTTTGTTCTTTGTTTTTTGTGTTTGTGCTTGTGTTTGTGTGTGAAATACATCTATACTTGCAGTTGTTGAATTTTATTGCAACAACTTACAAAGAGAAAGTGAAACCCACGACATTTTCTGCAGTAATAAAAACCAAGCTTATGCTGCCAGGAGTGAGTTTCAATCCACTCATAGACATCTACAATCCCATAAACACTAACAAAATTATGATTTAAAAAAAAAAAACCAAACAAACAAAATGAAGCAAAGTTGGTTTTGTGACCTCGTTGTCAGCAATTACAAGAGTTTGAGTTGACTTGGTAGAGGAAAGAGAATCATTGAGCTACACAGAATGGTTACTATTTCAACATTAGCCTATATGTACAATAATAAAGTTCAAGAATTTTTTCAGCTTTATCTTGTACGTCTTGATAGTAGTCAAACTACTCATAGAATTTACCAGAGGTGATACATGTATGCCATGAACTCACAACTCTCCCAACATTGGTTTCAAATTGAAGTTTCTGGTCAATAATGAAGCAAACTAATTATACCCTTTCCCCCGTAAAGCAGCAACATTGCTAGGGCACTGTGCATAACAAAAAAGTGAATGCACAGGATGAATGTTTCTCTTGTTGATTATCACCAAAAAAAAAAAAAAAGAAATTAATGTGGAACTTTAAAGCATCATTTACAACCAACCTACAATGTATTTCAGGTCTGATTGTAATAAAAACCTCTACCATTATGTTGATTTGATTTCACTCTAATACATTTTGTATATCATACATTACAGGAAACTGGAGCAGAATAGCTATAAAACTGATCAGGAAATTTAGTTAGTGTATTCGCTGATATCAACTTCTTTCACTTACACTTTCTCTGCTCTCAAAAAGAAATGTCACATTTTACAAAAAATCAACATGGTATTTGAGATACTAAGTCAGTGGTTTCTCATTTCCTCTGGTTCTTATAACTAACACTCTTATACATGGCAAGAGGATCAAGTCAAATTATCAAAAGAAAATTGTAAAATTTATTGCAGTGGGCATTCTTTTGCACTTTGTCTCTATACACACCCACAAGAGTGTACCATGTACACGTTGTACAATTGTATGATATCTAAAATAATCATGCACACTGATGCAATGTGGTTCTCAGTTTAACTGTTTAGAGGTTCCAAAACCAAAGGGTACAGTGCAAGTCACAACAAGGTTTGATATCTGAAGGTTAAAGGGACTGTACAGTACTGGTTGAGGTGAGGACTCAGGTTTACAACATTTTTTGGTGAGATAATGAGAAACTTCTTATGAAATATGAAAGAGCATGGGATTTCAAGAAGGATTCAATATTTGATGAATATTGGCCTTGAAATGGCTGAGATATCCAAAAAGCGGTCCTAATAAAATTGACAGGCCACAACTTTTATTACACGGGATCTCTTTGTTTTACCTTGTTATTAGATATCTCGGTCATTTCAAAACCGATTTTCATCAAATAAATTTTTGATTCCCCTTGGAATTGTATATTCTATAACATGTCATAGAGTGGTTTCTAAATATCTCACAAAACGTTACAAGCTGAATCCTCACCTCAACCAGTACTGTACAGTCCCTTCAATGACGCTGAATATATGTGATACAAAGTTCTCTGTTTTATAGCTGTCACTTTCCCATAATGGTGCTACAAACCCACTTCCCTGCTTGTGTGGGATAATCATAGTATATCGGTACTGAAAAGCTCACTATTCACTTTGAAGTTACCATGAATGGGTCCTTGCCTGTTATCAGCATGGGGACTTGCATGAATGTTTAATTCAGGCAAATGGAAGAAATATTTTTTGTAACACCCTGTTTCCCTTTCATCATGAAGGTGAGTATGTACATACATGTATCAGTTATAATACACATTTGAGGAGTGCATATTAATATGCAACAATCTAAGATGTAAGCATCTGCAGATGAAAGAAAGCAAGTCCTCATTTTTGGAAAACATCATCAAAATAAAAAAGAAAAGAAAAAGGTGAAATCAATCCTCCAAGCAATTTGTCCGTAAAGGCGTTTCTTTCTGACTAATGAATAATTAGTTACAACATACGGCATCATATAGCCTATAAGCTCCTTGGTGAAAGCAAACATTTATCAACCTGATCACTCAACTGTTTGAAATGCAACTTCCAGACAGTAACAGTTTGTACAAGTTTATTTTGCACTATGGCACAGAAAGTAATGCAGACCTATGCAGACACACTTCTACATATTGGTTTGAACAATAGTGTGTAGGCAAAATACTGCCATAGTGCCTGCTCTGTGCATTATGGTACACTGACAGTTTAAAACAGCGCGCTCCCCTTATAACAAAATCCTCAGGACCCGTGGTGTTTTATTTTTTGTTTTTTCATTACATTAAAATTTTGTTTAGCCGAACAGTAAAGTATATAACATGTATTGACAAAAATTGACAAAAATGTATATACATGATTATATTGGGACCTGAATTTCTACCTCGTTTTAACAAGAATTTTGTCATAAACGTGTTCGTTATAATGGGAGTGCACCGCATCTGCATACAGATTAGTATCTACACAATGCACATGTAGGTAATCTATAGGGTGGTGTGTTGAAAGATGACTGGCCATACAATAAATGTGGTTTGTTGCCCTCTGTCCTCAAGCCTCAGATAAGAATACTTGCGCAAATGTCTATTTTCAGATCTATAGACAAAATGGCAACCTACATGCAGAAAGTTGAATGGATGAAATCAGACAAAATTTGATGATTTTAGAGCAAATTTTGTGAGTTGTGTGTATGTACAAATGTAAGTACTTTCTACTTTGACATTTAAAAGGCCAGGATTTAAAGGGTCCCAGGAATTTGGTACATAATTGCTGGTAAAAAAAAAAAAAAAAAAAAAAAGTAAAGCAAGCTTCGATAAACATATTTTATATGAAGATGTGTTGTTGCATTACGTATGGATGGATGCAGTATCAGTAAGGTTGCAAAAAATGAAGTGAAGGTTTTGTAAAGAAGCAGTAGGCCAGGCGTCACTGGCCATCTCCTACCAATAAGAAACGGAATTTCCAAGCAAATCCGGAAATTGACACAAGCAGTAAAACGGCTTATCACCAACTTTGTGAAAGACAAGTAGGGCAGAGTTTACAGGAAAGCAGCTAAAGCATTGAAATCAATTGGGCTACTTGAAAAAGGTGTGTCAATTCATGCCACATCTGTTCTGCAGTACATTAAGAGCCAGCCATGGGGCAAAATTATTGTTATTGTTATTATTGTGTATTTATCATTATTATTGTACAAGGTGCACATCCATCCAGTACACTTACGCACCACCCTATATATCATATATTGATATTCTGACAATGCACAAACTCCCAATGAGACTGAAAACTCTCAGTTTCATCACACACAATTACTGTACAAACATATGTAGACTTACTTGCTAACGAGTGGCAGATGCTTGGCCAATACATTCCAGAGTCCCTCTTGAGCCACACTCGAATTGTTCTGTAAAAAATGGAATAAAAAGACACAAATCACCATTCGGGTTGAAATCAGGCATTAAGGACAAGGCACATATTGATCAATCACAATGTCAAGGAATTGCTTCATGGTAACATGTTATAAAGAATTGCATTTTGCACTACTACTGTGTAAACCATATACTAGTATTCATCGAGTCTGTGTAAATTTTAAGTCATTCAGACTTACAGCTGTACATTATCACAGACAATACTGGAAACAATATTTACCATGTGGCAGACATGATACAAATCATGAAATGTCGGACAAAATACCACTGACAACTGTACATCTACATTGTAACTCTCATGCTATGTTAAAAATCTCATGTCGGATAAAAAATAAATATAAAAAAAAATTAACACAAGAAATAATCCACAAAATTTTATTTAAACAAACAATGACAAACCTTACAAACCCAAAACCTCATATGATATCCTTTGGGCACTGCAGTGCTAAAGTGTGACTACAGCTACAATGTATGCTACAAATTGTTTTCACTGAAAGTGATGTTAAAGCAATGGATAAATCTGTGTGAAATTGGTCTTAAATGAGAACATAATTTATCAATATTATCAAATCATCAGACATTTTGTTTGTTTCTCTAAACAAAGCCTTCATGGTGATACTATATTTTCAACTGCGAATAGCCGTATACGGTACACTATTACCAAAATAAAAATTACCTAGCATAATTTTTTTATCATCTAGAATGTTATATGATGGTATTCATTCTCCTGCCTTGGTGCATGTGCCAGAACTCTTCTCAGAACTAACTTTAATGAAAATTCTTTGCTATCATTAATATTCATAATTGCTGGGTTTCTCAAAGAGGCCATACACAATTATGATTCATAAAAGAATAACATTTGTTGATATACAGTTAAGAATAAAAAAATTGATAATATTCTCACGTATCCTGGCTGAATTTTAGTATATAATGTCACTCAGGCCTTTGGAAGGTAATTCAATTATTGTCATTTAACAATGAAGGATGCAAATTTTAGGAAATCACACATACTGTATCAGGGTATGGTGGCTTTCAGCACCCCTGAACAATAAGCAAGTACAAGAGTTTGCCTCAGTGTACATGTAATTCCAGGAAGGTGTTATAGATGGAGAAAGAACTTCTGCTCCCCTTTGAAGTCATGTTCGGCATCACCAAGAAGTTTATGCGCTTACTAATCTTTAGAGTGATACCCAGGTGCTTTAAAGAGTGCATCAGTAATCAGGAACACGCTCTCACAGCAGTAAAGACTTCCCCTGCTGTAATGCTCGATACCATTAATGTGCAAAAACCCTCTGCACATGCTGCAGAGCCCAGTCACAGATGCACCATGGGATTCCTCGGGAGCAAGTTTGTCCCTTGAGATATCCCATAATGCATCTGAAGCGATGCTCGCCACCAGCACCCAGGTATTGGCGATACCGAGAATTCACTCCCTCTTCTAATGTGCTGCCAACATTACAGAAATGTAAATGGCTTTAATAAAATGGAGCAGTGCATCCTAAATGAAGTGTAAAATTTATGCTTTTATTACGGCAAACAGTTCCAAATTGCTTAAATTTCATGCAATCGAAGTGTAGAGATATCATGGCGGTTTTCATTGATCATCATAACAGACTTGACTGAATCAAGAAAATTCATCAATTTGGATAGTATAGTATAGGACCAAAGAGAACCAAATTTCACCCAAGTGCTTAGAACCTATATCAACAATTTTGTAGAGTCTAAATTTACAGTACATTTACATTTTATGTCTCCATCTGTAACACCTCCCTTGCCTTGTGCAGTTGTGGTTCCTTTTCTTTTTATCAATACAAGAAGATCAACCCAATTGAGACAGGGATTTCTTTGAACCGGGTCTAGGGCAATTACCCCCTGGGCAATTACCCCGCACCGTTCCCCTGGCCCTAATCCTAATCCTAATCCTGAACCTAACCCTAACCCTAACCCAAACTCCTAACCCTAAACCTAACCCTAACCCTAATCTTTACTCTTACCTTACCACTAACCAGTATTTGGCCGGGGGGTAATTGCCCTCCGGGGGTAATTGCCCGGATACGCTTTGAACCACCTACACTGTACATGTAAGTCCTGGGAAAGTGGAATGTGACATGTTTGAAAAACATTCTGTAGAGTAGAATTTAGATCCCACATCTAATTGCTGTACAGCATCAATCATTATAGGATGCTAGTCAATAGCTCCTTCACACAGTTAAATACAAAAGTGTTCAGCCAATAGACCTTATGCATATGACGTCACACGGTCTTACTAACTGAAGGGCGCCCTCCCTCAGAGGGCAAGCGATGCGTTGCTAGAGCGTGCTTTTACACGCGAGGCAATGGGCATTTACACACAACATCGGTGTTTCTTTTACTGTCTTTTCTATTGCATGTAATCTACAGCCCTAGATCGGGAAATTCAAGCTTTTATAGCAAAATCGACATTTGATGTATGCATGCACTCACCAGGTTAATGATATATCCAACATTTTGTCACAATTTTCATGAAAAAAGATGCAACTACCAGCGGTCGTAACAGCTCATCAACCTACGAATCTGTTAGCCAATCACATGCGAGGTAGATTTCTACATGTTTTTTACTAAAACACGTACCTCGCATGTGATTGGCTAATGAAATTCAAAATGGCGACATACATTCAGCGAACGGCGATGTTGCGCTATGGATACAAATTTCTGCGATATAACCTAGGAATTCTGTGGTTGCTGTGAGTATTTCGATTGCACAATGTGAGAAAATTACCCAAATATTGCTGCATAATGTGTCATGTCATGTCAAACTTGTTTGATGGTAAAAAAAAAAAAAAAACCTAGGCCTACCACTAGCCTGGGGACTGGCGGCGAGTGAGGCCATCGCCGCTAGCGTGCATAGGAAAAGCACATAACTAGCTGCTCGCCTCTGCGATGTCAAGGACTTCGCTTGCCCTCTGACTCTGAGATGGCGTCGCGAGAGGTTGTCAAGCGAGTGATGACGTCAATGCATAAGGTCTATTCGGGCTGGTCGCAGTTTAGCTATGTACAGCGGATGAATACGTTTGTGATGAGGACCAGCAATGTTCACTGTAATGCCTGAAATGGTGAGAAATTGTGACCTACGTGTAGTTTGAGGTGGGGACATAAGTATGAGAATGCCAGTAAAATAACTCAACAAAGCAAAGTAAATTCAAACAGAATTCTGAATCTTATTCAGTGACAAATGGGCAGCGTTTGCTATGCTATGGAAACCAATGGCAATGACTCACCTATCCTCACTAATACTTATCACACCATCTTCCTTGGGGATAATGACGGCATTGTTCACTCGTCCTCCGCAGCCTTCCAACTTGTTCATCAGAACGGGCTTCCTAGTTTTCAGTCTTCTCGGACGATCTTCAGCCGCCATCATTACGGCCTCGAACGTCTGTCTGTTTGCCTCGCTAGCTAGCTTTGCTTTGTCGTACCAGGGAGGTACTTGGTCGTACTCGTACACACGTAGTAGGAACTACACGTTTATCAGTCGTTAGACTCCCAAGTTCCTTGCCACTGGCACTGCTTGCAGAAGACTCTGGTTTTTATCTGTTCCAATTTCTGGGTTTGACTTTGAAGGAGCACAGAGACCAATACAACAGCAAACGAAGTTAAACGCTCCGTTCGCGACATGCAGATCTCGAACCACTGATTGACTAGCCTAGTGTTGCTGTACAGCAAGTCGAGGCCGAGGGAGTAACCTCGCTCGGGCACGGGGAAGGTTCAGACTGGAACTACAATCTGTAGTCCGAGTTCTGTTGTGACTGCTACGGTATTTGTTCAGGGCATTCCATACATACGATCGTCGATACACACAATTCACAACTAAGTTACTAAGTTACACGGTAGGCGTCGTGTTATAACTAAAGAAACGTTAGATTAGCAGAGGCTCTAACGTTACTGTCGTGACCAGTCCAAAGTGGCCGATTCTGTCAACTTTTGACCACAGTCGAACTGTGTTCAGCTGTGGGATAAGTGCGTAAATTTACAGCACGTAAAGTTTTTATCTTGACCCGTACCACCGAATGACAGGTACAAACCAACCGTAAATAAAGGATACACGAATAAGCTGCTAGTAGTAGTTGCAAGTTACTGGGTGATGAACTGCAAACATGCATCACAAAGCCAAATTCACACGCCAGTAGACACAGTACACAAGTTCACGTCTACGTCTCCCGATCCGGATCCGTGGATGTACATAGGTTGCATGCTAAGGGCTGAGAGGAGGCTCATGACCATGACGTCATTTGAAAACAAGTAAGTTCAGAGGTTACGAAAGGTCCTCTACGTCCGAATGCAGGCAAGCGCACCCGACCCGCCGATACGCCAAGCAATAATAGGTGACGCCAATTCCCTCACTTACAAGCCGAACTTTTCGTGCATGCCTTTTCCAGGTTCAGGGTACAAGATAGGAATAATCATGATTCTGATACCGGCATGCCAAAAAGTAATCGAATAAAAAGAAAAAGGACAATTATCTACTTCCAGAGATCGTAGCAATAATCATATCTCTTAATCATTATGGATTTGTGGAATATCGGCATCTATCCTAACAAAATTATACGATACAATAAAGTATGGACCTAAACAATATCCTTTCCCCTCAGAAGATCGTTATTCCGATGGTTCGTTATTCCGAAACAAATAGATTTCCTGCAGAATGACGTTCGTTAACCAGAAAATGAAATAAGGTTCGTCAATCCAAAATAGGGTTTGTCAATCCGAACATTCGCGGCGTCATTCCGAAAGTTCGTTATATCCGAATTTACAAATGAAATGACGTACGAAGTGCGTATCAAGTTGACTATACTTAGGCCTAATTGGAACCTTATTTCAGTTTCGGATTAACGAAACTTTGGAATAACGAGCTTTTTCGGAGAAAAAAAAAATTTGTAATCGGGAAACAGACAACTATTGTGACAAGCACTAAGCCCAGGTAGAGGTAGAGAAAGACAACGCGTCGGGAAGAAGGTCTATAGGCCTATCCCATGCATCAGGCTCCTCCGATTCTCACGACCCGATTCGAATTTGTACATAGTTTGGGGATGAGTTGGCATCAGTGAAGGGATTGATAATGTCATGGAAGGGAACATGTTGGATAACACATATCGGGAGATTATGGACTCTTTTATATTGCTTCCATGCATGCGTCCATCGATATCTTTATCTTTGCAACGTACTAGCCCCCCCCCCCCCCCCCCCGTTCATTTTACAGGAAGACAATGGGCGTTCGGCGGGCACAGGGCTCCCCATTTTATGGCATAATCATGATAGGCCAGTATAGTATGACGAAAATGGCGTCATCATAACTAAAAGTGCAATGGCAGGAGCAAGTCAACAGAATTATGGTAACCCGATTGAGAATTTGTGGGATGATATCCTGACTCAAAAAAGCCCTCACCAAGGACAGACTGCGACCAACCATCCGAGGGAGGGTTTGATTCGCTCCTTCTTCATGCCAGGACCTAGCCTGCTGGGGCAGCTCGTCACCCCAAGACTGCATGATCTCATAGTCGAGGTGCCATGCAAAGTCAGATTTTTGGCCCAAATTGAGTGTGTGTCATCGTCCGCTCAATTTCTTTCTTCTTCTTTTCAAAGGGTTTTACCCTATTTCTAGTGTTTGCTGAATCCTAAGGCGGGTTGAGGCAACTATTATTGTATTGCATCCTTGAGGATTTTGAGATATTTGAAATGGCTGCTGAAATATCTGAAATTCCTTTATTCCTGATGGTAAAAGTTGAGGGAAGAAAAAATATGGAGGAATTTTAGATATTAGCGTCATTTTGGCGGCCATTTTGATGGCCAGTTCGTCCGTCATCTTTAATATCTCAAAACGTCTATGGATGAAAGAGCTGTACCGGTATCATCAATTTAATAGGATTAAAAAACTGTTACTTAATATGAAAGAGCTGTACCGGTATCATCAAATTGGATTAAAAAAAAAAAAAACAACAGTTACTTATTTTCACCGTTTACAAGGAATTCTACTGGAATTTCTGATTTTGCGGTGGTCATTTTGGTGGCCATTAATATATCAAAACCCTCAAGAGTTGCATCATCCAGTTTCGAATTCAGCATCCTCGAAATATATTGGGTAGAATCAGATTGTAAAAACGTTGCTTTAGGGCGGATATAAAATCATGTACAAGGTTCAGCCTCTGCTGCAGCGCATGCAGACTATATAGACAATATAAGCGACTTTGCCAAAAGGAGAATGCCCGCCAGCGGCGCTATGAGTATCCCACAAATTTGATGATGTTTACATGGTAAATGACTTTTATGAAATGTTAAATGTTACATGGTAAATGACTTTTTATGAAATGTTTCTGATAATTAGGCGTTTGATAAAGCGATACTTATTTTCAAGTCATAAATATCTTCCATGTGTAATGCATAATTGATTATGTCTATATACATCTATCATCATTGCAATACTTACCGGAATAAATATATGTGTGCAATGTGTGTGTGTGTGTGTGTGTGTGTGTATGTGTGTGTGTGTGTGTGTGTGTGTGTGTGTGTGTGTGTGTGTATGTGTGTGTGTGTGTGTGTGTGTGTGTGTGTGTGTGTGTGTGTGTGTGTATGTGTATGTGATGTCAGTGGAAGTGTGACATAGTACATGTTTTTATAAAAATATAGTCTTTCTTAAATTGCTAGTATATCAGGATCACGTAATGACGGATAATCAAATGAAGTGAACATAATTATTTTGCCAAAAATGGTGTAGAAACAAATCGACTAAAGCATCTCTTCTCACCTATACCGGTACCCAAATAAGATTATAAACCCTGCGTATAACAGTTTTTCCAACATAATATAGACACTTGACATCCCTCCCTCTATATATCTATTCCAACATAGATCCCAAACACACACACACGGTTTCCACCTCGAGTCTTATGTATAGGCCCTATACGTAACATCGTGCATCTTCCCCTATATACTATTCACAAATTTACTTTTTCATTCATATACAATATTCCAATAACATAAGATAACATAACATTCATCTTAATTATAAATCTTTCTCATAGAGAGGCCTACAGCAAAATACAATCAACAGGGGCGGATCCAGGAATTCCGAAAAGGGGAGGCGCCTTTACCAGTAACGCTGTTGTTTACAAAATTAAGCGGGGGAGCACACGCCCCCCCCCCCCATTTTTTCTTTTTTAGTTATTAACATGATGTGTTTAAAAAAAATAAGGAGGTGCGTGAGTCGGATGCGCCCCCTCTTGATCCACCACCGATAATATTATACAACAGAGTGTCATGAATAAACACAATTACGACACCAATTCCTCTCCGTACCTTAATCACAAATCTTATACAATATTTTAAACATTTACGATATATTAATTCATTCGTGCTTAAGAAACGTAATGAACAATATAATATCGTGGCGCCAAACTGTGGATGGAGCAGTCTTCAGTGTTGTAAAACAAAATGCGTTTTCTATTTTCCGAACAAGAGGAATGATCATAAAATTATCGAAATCTAATGCTGCATTATTGTATAAGATCGTTTCGTGTTCATTTTTCTCCCGATCTTTTGAGTAACTTTAATTCCTATAGTTATTTCTTTTATTATTTGTTTTTGCTCAAGTTCGTTGTTTGCTACTACAATGCATAAAATGTATTTTTGTAATATTTTATGATCTTTAATTGCAGCGACTCACAGAAGAACAATCACTGGCTGAAGTGGGTGAAGTCAACTCAAATTGAAACCATAAACGCTAGCAAAAGTTATGCAAACACGTTGAATTCGACAGAAGCCTCCATAAGACAAAGAAAATCTGTATCTCGTATAAGTTTGAAATAAAATCTAGCTTGGGTTGATGCGCTTAACATCAATTATTGACGTTTTCACCAATGGAATTTAATTCATTTCTGCGATGATTGTTCTTTTCTTTTGTTCTTGTGGGAATTACGTGTTTTTTTTTTTCATATAAAAAACCATACACACACACACACACACACACACACACACACACACACACACACACACACACACACACACACACACAACGACAACACCACCACCACCAACAACAACAACAACAACACATCAACACCTGACGGGTGGCTACAAGCCGTAATGCCGGAAATAGATTGCACGATAAAATGAAACAAACGGGAATTTCAAGGAAGATTATTTTATTCAGTTGTGAGTATAGATATTGCAGGCTAGTGGAAAAGTTTGCACGGTAAAACCGTTGTTGTCTGGATGTCTGTATATGAGAGGGCGCTATTTCCAATTTTCGTCCCAAAGCCTTCTATTACAACTGTTTTCACCAAGAGCCATAGACGGCTCTGTTTTCATCCAGCCCGACCAGACATAATTCTTTACTTTTTTGTGTGTGCTTGAATACCTGGTACACATCACAATACTCCGATCATTGATTGCCAATAGGGTTAGGAATGCTTTTCCAGAGCCCCGCCGCTTTGTCATACCAAATTGTATAAGATGCTGTATAGATTGATGTATATACAAATGTATATTGAAAATGAACAACAAACCAAATCCCCAAGACAAAACGGTAACAATTTACACAAACACTACTCTAAAAAAAAAAAATAAATAAATAAAATAAAAATAAAAAATAAAATCGAGTGAAAATATTAATTCTTGAAGGAGTGAATACAAAAAAGAGTGAATTTAGAGTGAATATTGAGTGAAAATGTTCATTTTCACTCGTAGAGCGACCTCAGGGATCACTCCAAAATCTTCGAGTGATCCCGAGGTCACTCCAAAATGAGTGAAAATGAACATATCCACTCAAAATTCACTCCAATTTCACTCTTTTTTGTATTCACTCCTTCAAGAGTGATTATTTTCATTCGATTTTTGTTTTTTAGAGAGTACGATTTATTAAGAATAGTTGATTGAGAAAAGAATCAATATCAGTCTCATCTAAATGTGGTTTCGACGGTTCCATGACATTTGCTCCTTGGACACCATTATCTGCATTACCAGCAAATATAACCCTATACTTAATCTTCACAACAAACTGAAAATAAAGGCCCTATCATAACCCTAACCCTAATTCCTTGGAGAAAATAAGACTGCAGCGATATTGTCGGCGGAGCAAATGTCGTGTAACCAGACGTGTTGCGACTAATAGTCAGCGTCCTGAAAAAGATTATGAAAATTTACTGTTTTATAACTATCTCATCTTGCGTGTAAATTTGATGACTATAGTCTGCCGTCCTGCTCGGATGCCGTACTGTAGGGTTTATCAGAGCCAACTTAAACATAAGGTGGAATTGAGTAACATCCTTGTTTTCATCAACTAGTAGTAGTGTATGGTTTTTATTGCCCTATCGACGTTTTTACTCCATGACCAAAAAATAAAAAATAAAAAAGACCACGACAACAAAAACATGCAAAGAAAGATTACACACCCTTGAACCACATGTTAGATTATACTAGTACAGTGCTTAGTTACGCTGACATTACAGCAATAATAACAACAATAACGAAAAACGAAAATATCGGAATGCAAAATGTAAAGCCGAAACGCGGAGAAAAAAAGAGGAGTATGAATAACAGACTAAAAACGTCGTGATGGATACAGAACGCCGCGTCTTCGGGTGTAGTCGTTGTCATAGGCATTCTGGACCGACAGGTTGCTTCGGAGAAGATTATCTGCGCTGCTGCTGCCCCATTTTTCAATTAAAATTCATGAAAATATATAGATTATAAATTGTATAAAAGTCTATGTATACAATTTTTAAAAACGATTAAAGGATGACCATAGGTCCTATAAGTTGCTGACGTTTTTAAAATATTGTCTGCATCATATCGGATGAGACTACGTACGTTGGTACAATTGCGAACCAAGCTGAAGCCAGCGCCCAAACTCAGCGCCCAAACCGTGCTCTCGATACCTCGTGTTATCGATACTACGCCTCCATGACGATACCGTGTGGAGTCCAAACTCGCCCTGTACGGCACAAAATCACTCGCGTTCTCCTCATCTGTACTCTCTAGGACGTCTGTCACGGCTTTTCATTTACTTTTTTTTTGTAAGGAATCGATAGCAGGTTATTCAGTTAAAGTTTCGAACCAATTAATCATGGGTCACCTTCTGCAACTATGTAGCACAAATACAAGAAGGGTATTTCTAACAAGTTATTAAGATTATAGAAACCATGAATACTAGGCATACATTTCAAGGAAATGATTAGATGAAATCAGATTATTTTCGCCCCTAAATCGATACCTATTATTTGTAAGATGATTTTTGTCACAAGTTTGTGAAGATTTACCAAAATATCAAGAGTTGGATGCCATTCAAAGGTTTAAAGGGAATAATCAGATAAATCAAGGTATTTTCTGCCTTGGTTTATTCTTTCCCTTCAAAGAAATATATCTAATAACCTGATACAACTTGGCTTATGGGAACTATTTTAATATGATTTTGACAAACATTTTTGAAGATTGGAGAATTAAAGGGTCGGCGGCCACTCAAACTCAGATAAAATTCATGCATTTTCTGCCTTTGTATGATATTTCCCTTTAAATATATATAGTTTGAGATCTGATACGAGGTGGCCGCCCCTAGTTTAATCCGGAAAGCTTGAAAGATGGCAAAAATGACCAAGGGTCGGCTGCCATCTTACAAGTCAGAAATGAGTTTGGCGTACTAGTATATTGGGTCTGGATAGTCGCTGAATGACTTCTCAACCCTAATGAGTTATATTCCTTTATATCATAAAAGTCGTTTATGCTGATAACGTGTTCACTCTGTACTTCGTGACAAATTTACGACATGTGTTTCTGATAATATTTGGTTGAAATCAAAGGAAGAATGAATTAGCAGCGCCCGTTTAAAGGGAATAGTCAGAAGAAATTTTGGCATTTTGTGCCTTTGCTTAATCCTTCCCTTTAAAGAAATGTATCTCATAATCCGATACCATGGGTCCACCCCTAGTTTGATCGGATATACTTCAAAGATGGTTTTGGCAAAAATTTATAAAGATTGCCGAAAATATGAAGGGTCGGCGGCCATTCAAAGTCAGAAATGAGTTTGGGCGCTGGGGATAACATAAGGGATGTCACTGAAATCTGCAATGATTTCTTTACCCTATCGAGTGATAATATTCCTTTAAATCATGAAAAGTCGTTAATGCAGATATCATGTTTACTTTGTATTTCTAGACAAATTTACGACAGGTGATTCTGGTGATCTCTCGTTTAAGTCTGCTGAAACATTAATAGTCCGCACCCGGTTAAAGGGAATAATCAGATGAAATTTGGGCATTTTCGGCCTTTGTTTGATCTTTCCCTTTAAATAAGTATATCTTCTAATCAGATACCACGTGTCCACCCCTAATTCAATTGGAGAGAGTTTAAAGACGGTTTTAGTGAATGTTTCTAAAGGTTTCCGAAAATAGAAGGGTCGGCGGCCATTCAAAGTCAAAAATGAGTTTGGGCGCTGGGGTTAAACGGGGTGGATACAGGGTCTGGATATAGTCACTGAAATCTGCAATAAATTCTTTACCATATCTGGTGATATATTCATTCAAATCATAAGTTCGTTAATGCAGATATCACGTTTACTCTGTGTTTCGTGACAAATTGACGACACATGTTTCTGGCGATCTTTTGTTTAAGTCTAATGAAACATTAACAGTCCGCTCCTAGTAAAGGGAATATTCAGATGAAATTTGGGCATTTTCGGTCTTTGTTTAATCTTGCCCTTTAAACAAATATATCTTCTAATCTGGTACCTCGTATCCACCCCTAATTCGATAGGAGATAGTTCAAAGATGGTTTTGGTAAAAATTTGTAAAGATTGCAGAAAATATGAAGGGTCGGCGGCCATTCAAAGTCAGAATGAGTTTGGGCGCTGGGGCTAAAAGGGGCGTATGTTGTGTCTGGATATAGTCACTGAAATCTGGAATGACCTCTTTACCCTATCGAGTGATATATTCCTTTAAATCATGAAAAGTCGTAAATACAGATATCATGTTAACTGTCCGCACACGGTTAAATGGAATCATCAGATGAAATTTGGGCATTTTCGGTATTTGTTTAATCTTTAATCTTGCCCTTTAAACAAATATATCTTCTAATCTGATACCACGTGTCCACCCCTAATTCGATAGGAGATAGTTCAAAGATGGTTTTAGTAAAACATTTGTAAAGGTTGCCTAAAACATGAAGGGTCGGCAGCCATTCAAATTCAGAAATAAGTTTGGGCGCTGGGGCTAAAAAAGGCGTATGCTGTGTCTGGATATAGCCACTGAAATCTGCAAAGACCTGACCTCTTTACCCTATCGAGTGATATATTCCTTTAAATCACGAAAAGTCGTTCATACAGATATCATGTTTACTTTGTATTTCTAGACAAATTCACCACACGTGTTTCTGGTGATCTCTCGTTTAAGTCTGATGAAACATTAAAAGACCGCACCCGGTTAAAGGGAATGATCAGATGAAATGTTGGCATTTTTGGCCTGTGTTTAATCTTTCCCTTTAAGCAAATATATATTCTAATTTGATACCACCTGTCCACCCCTAATTCGATGGGATATAGTTGAAAGATGGTTTTGGTAAGAATTTGTAAAGGTTGCCGAAAATATGAAGGATCGGCAGCCGTTAAAAGTCAGAAATGAGTTTGGGCGCTGGGGCTAAAAGAGGTGGATACAGAGTCTGGATATAGTCACTGAAATCTGCAATGACTTCTTTACCTTATATCGAGTGATATTTTCCTTTAAATCATGAAAAGTCGTTAAGACAGATATCATGTTTTATCTGTATTTCTAGACAAATTCACGACACGTGTTTCTGGTGATCTTTCGTTTAAGTCTGATGAAACATTAATAGTCCGCGCCTGGTTAAAGGGAATAATCAGATTAAATTTGGGCATTTTCGGCCTTTGTTTAATTTTTCCCTTTAAAGAAATATAGCTTCTAATCTGATACCACGTGTCCACCCCTCAATCGATCGGAGATAGTTCAAAGATGATTTTGGTAAAAATTTGTAAAGGTTGTCGAAAATATGAAGGGTCGGCGGCCATTCAAAGTCAGAAATTAGTTTGGGCGCTGGGGCTAAAAGGGGAGGGTACAGGGTCTGGATATAGTCACTGAAATCTGGAATGACTTCTTTACCCTATCGAGTGATTATTCCTTTAAATCAGGAAAAGTCGTTAATACAGATATCATGTTTACTTCGTATTTCTAGACAAATTCACGACACGTGTTTCTGGTGATCTTTCGTTCAAGTCTAATGAAATATTAACTGTCCGCACACGGTTAAATGGAATCATCAGATGAAATTTGGGCATTTTCGGTATTTGTTTAATCTTGCCCTTTAAACAAATATATCTTCTAATCTGATACCACGTGTCCACCCCTAATTCGATAGGAGATAGTTCAAAGATGGTTTTAGTAAAACATTTGTAAAGGTTGCCTAAAACATGAAGGGTCGGCGGCCATTCAAATTCAGAAATAAGTTTGGGCGCTGGGGCTAAAAAAGGCGTATGCTGTGTTTGGATATATTCACTGAAATCTGCAATGACCTGACCTCTTTACCCTATCGAGTGATATATTCCTTTAAATCACGAAAAGTCGTTCATACAGATATCATGTTTACTTTGTATTTCTAGACAAATTCACCACAAGTGTTTCTGGTGATCTCTCGTTTAAGTCTGATGAAACATTAAAAGACCGCACCCGGTTAAAGGGAATGATCAGATGAAATATTGGCATTTTTGGCATGTGTTTAATCTTTCCCTTTAAGCAAATATATATTCTAATTTGATACCACCTGTCCACCCCTAATTCGATGGGATATAGTTGAAAGATGGTTTTGGTAAGAATTTGTAAAGGTTGCTGAAAATATGAAGGATCGGCAGCCGTTAAAAGTCAGAAATGAGTTTGGGCGCTGGGGCTAAAAGAGGTGGATACAGAGTCTGGATATAGTCACTGAAATCTGCAATGACTTCTTTACCTTATATCGAGTGATATTTTCCTTTAAATCATGAAAAGTCGTTAAGACAGATATCATGTTTTATCTGTATTTCTAGACAAATTCACGACACGTGTTTCTGGTGATCTTTCGTTTAAGTCTGATGAAACATTAATAGTCCGCGCCTGGTTAAAGGGAATAATCAGATTAAATTTGGGCATTTTCGGCCTTTGTTTAATTTTTCCCTTTAAAGAAATATATCTTCTAATCTGATACCACGTGTCCACCCCTCAATCGATCGGAGATAGTTCAAAGATGATTTTGGTAAAAATTTGTAAAGGTTGTCGAAAATATGAAGGGTCGGCGGCCATTCAAAGTCAGAAATTAGTTTGGGCGCTGGGGCTAAAAGGGGAGGGTACAGGGTCTGGATATAGTCACTGAAATCTGGAATGACTTCTTTACCCTATCGAGTGATTATTCCTTTAAATCAGGAAAAGTCGTTAATACAGATATCATGTTTACTTTGTATTTCTAGACAAATTCACGACACGTGTTTCTGGTGATCTTTCGTTCAAGTCTAATGAAATATTAACTGTCCGCACATGGTTAAATGGAATCATCAGATGAAATTTGGGCATTTTCGGTATTTGTTTAATCTTGCCCTTTAAACAAATATATCTTCTAATCTGATACCACGTGTCAACCCCTAATTCGATAGGAGATAGTTCAAAGATGGTTTTAGTAAAAATTTTGTAAAGGTTGCTGAAAACAAGAAGGGTCGGCGGCCATTCAAATTCAGAAATAAGTTTGGGCGCTGGGGCTAAGAGGGGCGTATGCTGTGTCTGGATATAGTCACTGAAATCTGCAATGACCTCTTCACCCTATCGAGTGATATATTCCTTTAAATCATGAAAAGTCGTTCATACAGATATCATGTTTACTTTGTATTTCTAGACAAATTCACCACACGTGTTTCTGGTGATCTCTCGTTTAAGTCTGATGAAACATTAAAAGTCCGCACCCGGTTAAAGGGAATGATCAGATGAAATTCGGGCATTTTCGGTCTTTGCTTAATCATCCCCTTTAAACAAATATATTTTCTAATCTGATGCCAAGTGTCCACCCCGAATTCGATCGGAGATAGTTCAAAGATGGTTTTAGTAAAAATGTGTAAAGGTTGCCGAAAATATGAAGGGACGGCGGCCATTCGAAGTCAGAAATGAATTTGGGCGCTGGGACTAAAACGGGTGCATACTGGGTTTGGATAATTACATAGTCACTGAAATCTGAAATGTATTTTTCTACCCTATCGAGTGATATATTCCTTAAATCATGAAAAGCTGTTTATACAGTTATCATGTTTACTCTGTATTTCATGACAAAATCACGACACGTGTTTCTGGTGATATTTCGTTTAAATCTGATGAAATATTAACAGTCCGCACCCATTTAAAAGGACTAATCAGATGAAATTTGGGCATTTTCGGCCTTTGCTTAATCTTTCCCTTTAAACAAATACATTTTCTAATCTGATACCACGTGTCCACCCCTAATTCGATTGGAAATAGTTCAAAGATGATTTTGGTAAAAATTTGTAAAGGTTGACGAAAACATGAAGGGTCGGCGGCCATTCGAAGTCAGAAATAAGTTTCGGGCGCTGGGACAGAGTGGAGTGTATTGAGGCTGGGTTTATATTTAAACCGAAAACTCTCGTATTATGACTTCTCATCCCTATGGAGTGATATATTCCTTTAAATCATAATGGTCGTTTATACAGATAACATGTTCGACTCTTTATTTCATTTCATATTCATCACATGTGTGAATGATAATCTTTGGTTGAAGTCAATTGAAACATTAATAGTCAGCGTCCGGTTAAAGGGAATAATCAGATGAAATTTGGGCATTTTCGGCCTTTGTTTAATATTTCCCTTTAAAGAAATATATCTTATCATTTGGTACAACGTGTTCACCCCTACTTCAATTCAGAAATGGTATATACAAGAACAAGATGACAGAGGAAAGACGGAAGCATAAAGTATGTTGCTCCTGAGAGGTATAGGATCGACGTTTCTTTCCTCCCGAATGAACCGTATGATGATAAACACTCTCTTTCAAACAATAAAATCCGTTTTTATTGATCTATCTGTCTGATAAAGCTTTCAACAATCATGAAATTTTGTAACTAGACTACAATGAGCTACGACACAGAACACATGTGTTGAATAATTACGTCGAATAACATTTTATTTCCAGAAAATATTTATTATGAGTAGGCTTACGTACAAATTGTGATCATTTATCAGCATCACATCTCTAAATGTAAACAGTTTGCTGCAAATGTGCTCTTAAAAAAACATGAGTTTAAAATGCAATAATATACGAAATCAAGAAGATTGGGCAAGCGCAAGACCAGAGAAAGAGGGATGGAGAGAGAGAGGGAGAGAGAAAGAGAGAAGCAGAGATGGTGTGTGTGTGGGGGGGGGGGGGGGGGCGCTGAGACAGACACAATAAACATTGACCATGTCAGGGACGCGAACATTCACTTTATACAAAAAATACATGGGACAGTATGTGCAGGTAATAGGCGGAAGGAAAGATAACGTTGGATAACAGCCATCAGGTAAGGTCACACTGAACATAATTAGAATGAGAATGAAAATGAAATAAATAGCACTCTTACAAGGTACCATACATGTCACAGTAAAAGATGACAAACAGTACCAACGGTTTCCAAATTGGTAGAAAACAGTACCAGACTCTTTCAGTATGATAACAAAGGTTGTTTTATTCTTGTCAGAATACATTCTTTTAACTTTTACTCTGAACCTGTTCATGCATACTTAAACGATTATCTTTTATCATCATGTACTGGAAGAAATTTGCTTGAAAACACACAAAACACCAACACAATTTGAATATGAGAATGAATTTCTGAATAACATATAATTGCACTAATATCATTAGATTTTCCATTGATATATGGAGCCATATGTTCACTTTAACTATACACTGCGAATTACTTTGTCACATGAGAGTACATCATGAGCAGTATATAGGTACCTTGTACTACATCAGTATCAGTTGCATTGCCGAGGTTCTTGATATCATCAATAAAAGAACAGAGCGTTTCTAGTACATTTTAGTAAGGATCCTCTTGGGAACACCAAAACCAATTTCTTTCGGATCCAATGAATGGGACTGTATTAACTATACAATTACAAAAAAAAAAAAAAAAAAAAAAAAAAAACGTTAGACGTACAGGTAGCTTGAAACCAGTCATAGATTAGGACACTGCGTATTCTAAAGAGGAAATATAACGTATTTGTTTAAAACAGTTCATAGTATTTTCTCAATTTAAATACACTCTTGTTATGCTTATTTGGAATGCACGTATCGAATATAACACTAAAGAACATCAGGAAGGACATTGCTGTATCATCTTGTCAGATAAACACAGTCATAACAATACGTTTTTCATTGGCTTATCCAGATATCATGCATGTCATATTAATCTACTTACACAGTAAGCTGTTGATGGAGACAATTTAATCAGTCTCTATTGAAAAGTTTATTACCTTAGATATATTACGGCACTCAAAATGTTTTACTGGAACACCACAGCAAATACTAGCAACATCACTAGTCTCTTTCTTGCAAGGCATAGACTCACATGGTTTGTGATTTTGCATTAAAAATGCAATCATAGCGCAAGATAATCAATGATACATTATTGAA
This sequence comes from Diadema setosum, assembly GCF_964275005.1. Taxonomy (NCBI): domain Eukaryota; kingdom Metazoa; phylum Echinodermata; class Echinoidea; order Diadematoida; family Diadematidae; genus Diadema; species Diadema setosum. Next base: position 6,915,216 of record NC_092705.1, on the reverse strand, counting down.
TCAAAATTCATTACTATTTACTCATTTCATCAGGTTCCTCACCAATGGCAGTATAAGGTATCATTTCACTTACACTGTATTTAGATTTTATTCAACCAACTCGAGGAGAAATTATTCCCAAAATAGACTGTCACAACAAGGACATTTTTGACATATGAGTAAGGAAAAAAATGGTATCTCTCTTTCTCTGTTTGGTAAATTGTCCATTTTGTGGTATGCTTTTGAGTGGCACAGAAGTTGAAATTTGAGCATGTTGCAAACTCGGAATATGTGAATGTTGCAGTAATTGTATGTGCAAGGAGTGCACACCACGAGCACGTAGCACAATATTTTGCGGCTTATCTCTCTTTGTGCTGCTTACATTAGATATTCTCTCTCTTGTTTTAAACACGAATATCTAACAGTCTAAGTACCAGATAGTTTGATGTTTCTCATGTTTTGTATTTCTTTGAATGCATCTTATTTAGAGCTTATTGCTAATTCTCTAAAATGTTGCACACGAGTTGCGGATGTTGCTCAAGAATTGAGCATGTTGCAGCGACATTCTGAAAACCATCGTGAACTCCACTGTGCTTTCATCAAAGCCATTTACACCTACATGTACATACTTTGCACCGTACGCCTCGATTCTCTTAAATGAGATAAAACTGTAAATCAACACCATCGTGATTTCTTCAAGTCTATCACGAACTTTAATTGTAAGTGAGTTTGCCTCTTTCCCCTCTTTCTGTGGCGAATCGAAATCATCTCTTATTTTTGTTGTGAACTACCGCGTATTTTTATTCCCCCTCTCCCCTTGATGGAGGGCTATAGGTCAAATGTGCCTCTACTTTGCTGCCTTTTATTTTTTTTTCTTTTCTCGCAAAATTTGTTTTTCTTGTTTGTGTTATTTGTATACCATAATAAGAAATAATTTATGTTTGTATGTCAATAGTTGAAATCAATGAAACATATAAAGAAAAAAAAATTATGTGAACGTAGCATATTCCCTAAAGGACGCGGTCACAATGCGACGCGCCTAACTGCCTGAACAATAACGGGAGTGAAACCACGAGATTAAAATAGGTTGGCCAATCATAAAACAGTGTTGGTTTCATGTTTCAAAGGTTTTGAAAAGAATCGATTCATTGTTAGAATTGTTTGAAATACATATTCTCACTTCAACGTCAAACTTGCCCGACTTACAGACAGCAAACACCGAGATGTTACGTAACAACTTATGTAAACACAAACGAGACGAGATGAACTTGCAGACGCCTCTATGACATAATTTTTTATACACTTGAGGAAAATGTGGATATTTGGAGATTTCTCCTTTAGTTACAATAATGGGATGTGCTGTTAATGGTAAACCATGCAGTGTGCGAAATTTTACAAGAAAAAAAAAACTGTCGTTGGATTAAGAGCACTGACAGCAACCCCTCTTCTCCATAGAAAAGAGTAAAACAAACAATTAGAGTTGAAATAAAGGACAGAAGAGACGCATGCACACACACACAAAATATAGGGAAAATATTGCTTAAACATGAAAACCTTGGCCCTAACACAAGTCAGCATACATTACACAAATAAGAATGAAAATTACCTGTTGAGATTTCGTCTTCATTAATGAATATCTATTTCACCACCCATGGTTGAGAGTATTAAAGTACTTCGATGTATAAACAAGAATGCATATTGAAAAGAAAAAGAAAATTGGGAAATGAATACCTTACCAGGTAAAGCAGGTTGGACTATTTTTACCCTCAAAGTGTACGCACTGCTACAACGTATTATTCTTTTGGATGTTACAGTTAGGGAAAAACATTGGATCCACAGTGAGTTGTCCGTATACAGTCTCATTTCTCTAATGAATTACTATTTTTACAGTTTCTTCTTTCCCATCGGATGAAGCTTCTTTTTGTTAATATATTATCTCCATTAGACCTTCTCCTTCAGAGTTTGCAGGCGTAATGACTCGCAATTTTCATATTCAATTTTCTGTAAAACCGTCTTGCAACAACATTGTAAGGGAGATATTGTCCCTCAATTAAAAAATGATCTCTTTTAGAAATTTCAGATTCTGTATAGCATTCAGGTTAATAATGTCATGTGGCATAAATTGTTTAAGACCTCGATAGACCAGTCAGTCCATAACATCAAATATGATGGCTGAATTGAGCAATACCTGATTACAGATTCTTTCTATCTTTCAACGAAGCTTCTTTTTCTTATTATCTCAATTAAACCTTGTACGTCAGAGTTTGCAGGGCATAATGTATTACAATATTCAGATTCAATTTTCTGTAAAGCCGTCTTATCATAGGCATTGTCACGTACACCACTTTCAATTTCTTGTTTGGATAAGCGTGAAAATCTGTCAAAGAATTTTCGTCGAGACGGTTTATATTGTAGCATTCTCCCTAACTTATATACATCTATCTGAATTACGCACGTAACGTGCTTTCACCTTGCCTTTGCGTAACATTTTCGACCTTATAGAAGTGTAACTCAGCTAAAGGATTTTTTTTTTATCAGAGTTAATCACTGCTTTGCATGTAACAATTCAGTCTGTGATATTTTACAATATCCTTTACAATAAAACAACTTTCCTCTAATTTATAAATGCCCGATTTCTCTTACTTTATGGGATATAAACTGAATACAACACAGAGGATTGACAGATCGAATTCCCCTAGAAAATACATTGACCCAATCTCTTCCAAAATAACGACCTTTTTGATGTTTTCTGAGTTCACTCCATTCTGAGCGGTCAACATTAAAAAACAATGTTTCACGCTGAAGATCATAATCATGAATAAAACTGACCTGAGGATAACGCCTCGACTTGCTTATCCGAGCTAATTGCAGATGAATCATGTTTTACGGTAATGAATGGGATGAAGGTAGGATAAGGTCCAATTTTGTAGTTCTCTTTGAATTTTGCTAAGCATACATGCGATGCTCGTTTCATTTCTAATGACTTGCACAGACATGGATTGTTGCTAAGCCGGAATCTGTTGGCTTCGCACTATACCAGTTAAAATTCTGAAGCTGCGTTCCATGTATGTTTTCGGTGTTTCCACACTAAATGGGTGTGATACAGCAAGGAGTAACGTTCTGCTCCTGTTTATCAAAGTTATAGAATGTGTTTTTCTGTTTTAAGTAAATATTTTGGCTTCTTCTTGACGAAATGACGATAAGAAGAACGAGATTATTCGAGCGATCTGGCGACTACTAACTAATGTCGCTAAAGCAAGTGGGATTTTCCCTTTCAGAAGATGCCTTGCAACAATATCACTCAATATTGTAAAGGAGATATTGTCCTTCAATTACAAAAAAAAAAAAAATGACCTCTTTTAGGAAATTGCAGATTCCGTACCATCTAGGTAAATGATGTCATATTGGCATAAATCGTGAAATACCTTGGTATAGACCAGTAAGTCCATAACATCAAACACGATGGCTGAATTGAGCAAAACTTATTACAATTCATTCTTTCCAATCGGACGAAGCTTCATTTTGTTATTATCTGAATTAAACACTGTACTTAGAGTTTGCAGGGCGTAATGACTCACGATATGCAGATCCAATTTTCTGCAAAACCGTCTTATTATAGGCATTGTCACGTACACCACTTTCAAATTCTTGTTTGGATAAGAGTGAAAATCTGTCCAAAAAAAAAAAAAAAATTCTTCGTGGCGGTTTATATTGCAGCATTCTCCCGAACTTACATCTCTCTGAATTACGGACGTAACGTGCTTTCTCCTTGCCTTTGCGTAACATGGGCGACCTTAGAAGTGTAACTCAGCTGAAGGATTTTTCTCAGAGTTATCAAATCACTTCTTTGCATGTAACATTGTAGTCTGTGAAATAACAATATCCTTTACAGTAATAGAACTTTTCTCTACCTATACAAATTCACGATTTCTTGCACCTTGTTGAATTAAAACTGAATACAGGAAGAAGCAACGTTCTGCTCCTGTTTATTACAATTATAGAATGTGTTTTTCTGTTGTAGCCAACTATTTTGGCTTCGTCGTGACGAAATGACGATAAAAAGAACGAGATTATTGGAGCGGTCTGGCGACTACTAAGTACTGTCGCTTAAGCAAGTGGGGTTTCCCCTTCCACAGGATGCCTTGCAACAATATTGAAAGGGAGATATTGTCCCTCAAATAAAAATATGATCTCTTTCAGAATTTCAGATTCTGTATAGCATTCAGGTAAAAAATGTCATGTGGCATAAATTGTTTAAGACCTCGATAGACCAGTCAGTCCATAACATCAAATATGTTGGATGAATTGAGCAATACCTGATTACAGATTCTTTCTATCTTTCAACGAAGCTTCTTTTTCTTATTATCTCAATTAAACCTTGTACGTCAGAGTTTGCAGGGCATAATGTATTACAATATTCAGATTCAATTTTCTGTAAAGCCGTCTTATCATAGGCATTGTCACGTACACCACTTTCACTTTCTTGTTTAGATAAGCTAAAGGATTTTTTATCAGAGTTAATCACTGCTTTGCATGTAACACTTCAGTCTGTGATATATTACAATGTCCTTTACAATAAAACAACTTTCCTCTAATTTATAAATGCCCGATTTCTCTTACTTTAGGGGATTTAAACTGAATACAACACAGAGGATTGATAGATCGAATTCCCCTAGAAAACACATTGACCCATTCTCTTCCAAAATAACGACCTTTTTGATGTTTTCTGAGTTCACTTCATTCTGAGCGGTCAACATTAAAAAACAATGTTTCACGCTGAAGATCATATGAATAAAACTGACCTGAGGATCTTACCTGCAGACATGCTTAAAGGACAAATCCACCTTCATATACATGTGGATTGAGTGAATGCAGCAATATTATTCGAACACATCAGTAAAAGTATTTTGCAAATTCGACAATCCGTTCAAGTTATGAATTTTTAAAGTATCTGCACAGTCACTGCTGAATGAGAAGACTAGAAGAGTGTATGATGTCACATGCGTACAACGATATAAGGAAAATATAAAGAGAATGTCACTTTTTTACTTTTTGAAAAGAGTTCACATTTCCTCGACTCGTCTTTGACTATGTTAAGAGTAATATTGTTCCCCTTGCCTTGTGAAAGAGGGAAGTCAAGTGTCCTTTTATTATGCGAGAAAAGTGAAAATATTTTGAATTTTCCATATTTTCTTTATATTGCTGTACTCATGTGACATCACAAGCTCTAGTAATCTTCTCATCCAGCAGTGACTAAGCAGAAACTTCAAAAATTCACAACTTTTAAAGGACAAATCCAACTTCATATACATGTGGATTGAGTGAATACAGCAATATTAGTAGAACACATCAGTGAAAGTTTGGGGAAAATCGGACAATCCGTTCAAAAGTTATTAATTTTTAAAGTATCTGCGTAGTCACTGCTGGATGAGAAGACTACTACAGTCTATGATGTCATAGGCGTACAACCATATGAAGAAAATAAAAAGAGAATTTTACAAAACTTCACTTTTTGAATAAAGTGCACATTTCTTCGACTTGTTACTGACATTTATGTTAAGGTTAATATTATTTCCCCTGCCTTCTGAAAGAGAGAAGTCAAGTATTCTTTTGTTATGGGAGAAAAGTGAAAATATGTTGAATTAACTTTATTCTTTCTTTATATCGTTGTACTCATCTGACAGCACAAGCTATGGTAGTCTTCTCATCTTGCCTTGAGTGAACAGAAACTACAGAAATTCATAACTTTTGAACGGATTGTCCGATTTTGCTCAAACTCTCACTGATGTGTTCTACTAATATTGCTGCATTCACTCAACCCACATGTCTATGAAGGTAAGCTGGTCCTTTAAACGGATTGTCTGATTTTCCTCAAACTCTTGCTGATGTGTTTTATTAATATTGTTGCATTCACTCAATCCACATGTCTATGAAGGTGAGCTTGTCCTTTAAACGGATTGTCCGATTTTCCTCAATTTCTTAATGATGTATTCTACTAATGTTGCTGCATCCACACAACCCACGTGTCTATGAAGGTGAGCTTGTCCTTTATCCGGGCCATTTAAATGTAGAAATGCTTTGGTAGTTTGTTTGTTTGTTTTTGGTTTTCCTTCTAGTACCTATGCAGCTGGACTGGATGGATGTCTGAATTTTGAGGTGCACGTCACGTGACCGACACCCACGAGGAGTCATACAGCCCACAAGTCAAACAGCCCACGAGTCCTACAACTCACGAGTCATACAGCTCACAATTCATACAGCCCATGAGTTCGACACTAAAGCCAACAAGGCCCACGAGACCGACATATTACGCGCCGTGTTGTATCTGTCGAACTCGTGGGCTGTTTTTACCTAGCGTCGAACTCTTGGGCTTTATTTGCCTGTTTAATGTCGAACTCATGGGCTGTATGACTCGTGAGCTGTATGACTCATGGACCTGTTTTTAATGTCAAACTCGTGGGCTGTATGACTCGTGGGTGTCGGTCTAGTTGGACGACCTCGAATTTTTGAGTCGCAAGAAGTAGAATGGTCTGTCTATTCTAGACAGTCATCACGGACTTTAATGTATAGAGATAAGATGCCCGTGTATTTATGCATCAGCCACACCACAGATTATCGGAATTTATTTTTAATTTATGGTTATTATTATTTTTTTTTTTGCTTATTTCAATTTGCGAAGCAAATTAAAACGCACGGCCATTTAGGTTCATGTTTCAGTTAGTGGATATAATTGGACCTAAACAAACACATCTTGACAGATTATGTAGATTGCTGTCAATAATGATTTTACACAGAAGACATTCATCTATAATTATACAAGAATAATACTCTACTGTTTGTGGATGATTTCCCATATCCTACGCACAGATCTTTATTGTTAAATAACAGTAACGAAGAAGAAAGCAAATGAGATTGTATGCACACTGTATTTTGAACCAAAAAAGCAGTTGAACTGAATTCCCATACATGTTGCATGCAAATTGCATGTTGGTATTTCAAGTAGTATTCCCTATACCTGACTAGTGTGTCATGATGCTTTATGCCTTCCATTATTTCCTTATTTTGCATGTAATTCAAACTAGTGGAACCCTTGCTTACAAATTATGCTTTTGTGGTTCCTCATATAGTACATCTTATCGTGAATAGCCTTTTATGTAGATCCTGTACGATGACAGGCTTTCACGATCCACTATGAGAAAAAGGTGCCAGGTAAAAATGTCAGAGGTAAGAATGTCAGATGTAAAAATGTCGGAAGGAAAAATGTCAGAGGTAAGAATGTCAGATGTAAAAATGTCGGAAGGAAAAATGTCAGAGGTAAAAATGTCAGACTTAAAAATGTCAGAGGTAAAAAATTCAGAGGTAAGTATGTCTGACGTAAAGTTGTGAGTGGTCGAAATGTCAGTGGTCAAAATACCAGAGATAAAAATGTCCTTGGTAAAAATTTGGACGTAGAAATGTAAGAGGACGTGATAATAGTGCCAGAGATATTTTCTTCATATTTCTGACACCCTTCTCGAAACACGCTTTTTCGTGCCTTAAAGACCGGGAAGAAATATGGGGCACTCTTGTAACTTGAAAAATGCTTGGCCAGTCAACAATCCAATAATTATATCAGTAAAAAGATGAGCCTCGGTACACCTCAAAATGGACATAATTAGCCACTATACAGTTCTGCAGGTAAGTTAAAACAAAAATTGTATTTATAACCAATTTACAAACAAACATACCATTTCCACCTCGTTTCTTTTTTTGTCAAAAATAATATACAGGCATCTTCAACAACTTATTATTCTATCCCAATACGTCTCCCCCCCCCCAAAAAAAAAAAAAATATATATATATATATATATGTTCACAAATTATCAATTTTTTTGTCTTATATCATAATTAAAACCAGTTTGTTTTATCACCAGTATACTTTGTGATAAATCTTATAGGGATTCTTTTTGTGCATGATTGTTTCATTTCTTCCCTCTTAATGTCCAATTTCTCCCAGGGATGTCCTATTTCCCGCTAAATCAAGGGTTTAAGAAATCATTAATAACACGAAAATGTATAATATATATAGGGGTATCACTGAATACTATGAACTTCAGAATCTATAGTACATAATCATTATCATGATTTAGTTTGACAAAGTTACAAGGAATCTTTCCTGATGATGCAAAAATGTTCCATTTCTCCCTGGTCTTCCCTACACTTTTCTTCATTTTTCTTTATCATTCTCGCGGATACCCTCTGCGTTTCAAACCTAAACTATTTAAAATGGACATGATGGTGCACGTATAAATTGTCCAGAATGTAAACTGCATTCCTTTAGGATCAGGACGTACATGTACAAAATAGTTCTCTCGTTTTCCTCACTTCCTTACTTACACCTGGCCCCTTTCTGCATGGTATATTAGAAACATATCCATCTGGTTATTAAGACAAATGAGATAAGAGTGCTTCTAATTGGTATTAAAACGAAATAGGTACCTGCGCGAGAAAACACTCGGAAAGGTTTTATTGCACGTGTCATGTGAAGGGTGGCAAAATTGCAAAAGTCACCCCTGTTCTCCAAAAGGTGATCCTCATGAAATAAGCAACTATCTACCAAGTCCTATCCTGCCTAGCATTTCAAAATACCATGTACTACAAATAATGTATAATAGACCCGAGCACTTTTTTTTCAAACTGACCACAAAGTGTTCATTGAACTGCGAGATATTTGTTTTTTCCGCCATGTGATACTTGAACCTTGCAATAAAATATTTTGTAAGAGCTTAGTTATGTCTGCTGGTACATCTACTGTAGTTTGTTTGCTTTCGTTTTGTATTTTATTTTTTAGTTTACATTTATGTCGTGATCGGGCCTTTCGAGATAAATACGGAACCTGCATGAATTTGAGAAAATAACAAAGAACAGGTGGAAAATTAGCGGTTTGCTTACACTATGCCTCATTCACTTCTTCACACTAAACATTTAAAAAAATTAACAATAATGACTGTATACTAGCCTGAACGAAAGCAGAATTCTGACATTTTACCTCTGACATTTATACTTCTGATGTTTTTACCTCTGACATTTTTACTTCTGACATATTTATCTCTGACATTTTTACTTCTGACATTTTTTCCTCTGACATTTTTACCGCTGACATTTTTAAGTCTGATATTTTTACCTCTGAAATTTTTACCTCTGACATTATTACCTCTGACATTTTTACCCGAATCTGTTTAATTAAAGTTTAATTGGTCGGATTACATCTCTTGTCATGTAGGTCACTATACTGATGATGGCAAACAGGTAAAAAGATGATAAAAGTAATGTATTTGTCTCAACAAACGGACTTCGAGAACAGTGAAATACAACGTGTAGGGCATTTATAGTAGTCCGTAGCTAAAAATCTGTGTTTGAATAATGCGTGAAGCTAGATAAATAACCCCTCTTCAATGGACACTATTTAGGCTAAAGGTTCTCAGCTACTGTATCTAAATTTCGGAGCATCTGGAATAATAATTGCTACAATCAAGTGTGTTTACTCTTCCATGTCTGCGTTCTCATTATGTAATTTCTAAGAGAATAACAACTTGGTTGTTTATTGCAAGTTGTGGATTTAGCGGTTCTAAAAGACATAACGCTGGACATGTGAAATGGTTACAGCGAAGTGACTAAAAAGGAAAAAATAATTACTGTGCACGAGGCATAATGACTGTAATTAATGATTGAATAATCAACAAGGAGAATACCGGTCCTAGGACATTTTACGTCGCTGATACACACGGGGTTGTAATGCGCTCCCTCCCATCTTCTGTGCATGGGCTGGAATTAGGATAATGTGTAATTCGGACGTTTGCAATCTTACTTTACTTCATGATGGGTCACTATATTTTACATCTTGATCAATGTAAACCGCGATGGGATTAAGTTATCAGAAGCATGCTCTCCGTCCGTAATTGTTCATGACTTATCATGACATTACTAGTGTATTCTATTCGTGTTGTAAGTTGTCCTGCGCCACTAGATCATTGGGAAGTTTAAGATCTCATGGTTATTAGTGATTGTTCTCACAGGCATTGTGTATATGCACCTGATTCCTTGTCGAGAAGTCACCAAGTCCGTTATAAACAGGAAAGCACAGGCCAAACTTGCACATAGATACAGTATAAGCTTACTGTTGGAAAGCAGTTATTCCTCTACCTCTTCATCACCAACTCCTATGTCCAGTGTCTCAAAGCAAACAATGCCTACACGCACATTATCATGCATGTCTCTTTGTAGATGTGTTTCAAAAGTTGAGACCTTCTTATCAAGTATGTTATAAGTGTGTTAATCACCTCATGCCGAAAATTTTCCAAGGATTTTCCTTCAATTTCTCTCATGTTTCTCCCGGTGCAAAAATACTTGGAATACATGCAGACGAACACACCGCAGCTTATTGCATCTGATTGCCCCGGGCAATCCATAGGTATGACTCGTGCATGTCTTTCACTGTCTCTTGTCAAGGATGGGACTTCTGCCCAAGATTTATTTCGCGTGCCTTCTTGAAGGAAACTTTGAACGTTACACAAAAAAGCTATATCGTTCGTTTGCTCTCCCAGCCCTAAGGGATCAAGCAATCGTACCACCGAATCTTTGTAATCAAGAATAAATAACCTAAAATGGTCGTCTTTGATGATTGGAAGAAGCACATATTGCACAATTTTACCTTTGTGAAACATATTTTGTTGCGCAATTTTGAATTCGTGTTGCTTCCATTGCAGCCTTCTGGTCTTGAATGGAAATGATTTCATTTCCATAGGATACATTCCAAATACAGTCTTATTCCTTTGAAAGTTACATGTTCTTACGATGACTGAGATGTACGCATCGAGAACCAAGTCACTCAAACGTCCATTTGCTTCTCTATGTAACATTTGCATTACTGTAGGATCAGGACTTTTTAATATGCACATCACATCACTCCCAGTTAAATTCGAGAAACCGTACCTATTTACATCTAAGGCAATGTCTTTGAAAAACTTAGGTTCCTTGATTCCCTTTATGCTTCGTGCAACGTCAACAACAGGTATCAAAATTACATTTTTTCTTTCACATGTTTGTTTTTCTTGGTTAGATTGATTGATTTTTCCCACTTTTGTTGATTCTTTTACAGACACTCTCTCATAGAACAGAATATATGCGTTCTCATTGACCAAAGCCCTAAATTCATAAGAGGTAACGTCCCTGACATTTTTGTCATTATACTCAATGAGAAGGGCCCTGTCGTAGGCAACATAATGACCCCTCATCATATCGTCTCCTGTATGAGTAATGACACTCCTCAACTTGTATGTAGTACCACTTTCTACGAGAGATTCTTGACACAATGCTGTCATATCTAAACAGTCTGTGATATTAACATGTCTTCCTACCCTGGATGTTGCTACTTCAATAGCGAATCGGTTTATGTGAATTATTAGTATTTGTGGCAATGATGTACATGTTATTTCTTCCTTGATATTAGGTGAGTTACATTTGGAACAACACAATAAATTCCTGAAATTTTCGTATGCAGCCCTTATACATGCTGTTAAATTCTTATTTGTATTGGAATCAGTGGCTGTTGCCCATAACATATTTGTTTCAGTCTCTTCCACAACATCGTGATGACAAGAGCCACATCGTTGAATTTTGTTGAATTTTACAGTGCAGTTGTAACGGTCACTAGCAAGAAAGAGTGGTATCATTACAATCAGGATAAATTCTGATGCATCTTCTTGAGAATCACGTCCGAATTTAAGTGTACGTCGCGTGTTCATCAATGTTTCATGAATATCACTGCTAGAAAGAGGAATGAAAGTTTGCCTGTCGTTCAGTTTATCTATTAAATTCAAAACTTGCACATGTATATCACTCACATCATCCCTTCTTATATGGTCTGTGTTTATAAAAGCATTTATCGCCTGCAAAGTTGCGATAAACCAGCAATTGTTCTTAACATTTTCTATACCCCTCGATTGGCCAGTGGTTGAATGCGATCTCACAAAAGTTGAAACGTGTTCTTTTTCTGAATGAGAAAAATTGGTTTCATTACTCTTCGGTGAAATAATTTCTACCTGTGCTGATCCAGTTTTGGAGAATTTGAAAGGGATCTGGGATTTTATAGGGCTGGTGTACTCGCCAGAAATATTTGCATTTGACTTGCGTGAACGTTTTGCCCAAGTTTCTATTGGTACTGGCTGAATAGTTCTTTTACGGGTCTTTCTCATGCCTTTCATGTTGTCGTGAAATTCACGTTGGATGGGAAGGACGTCATTTTTGTACAAAGTGACGAACTCATCCAAACGTCTCAGTCTCTTGTTGTTTAAAAGAATTCTTTTGGTTTCTTGCATATTCTTTTCAATTGTACCTTGCGTTCGATTGTCAAGATATATACTCTGTTTATCTCCACCCCTGCTCAAAATGGTTCTTCGTAAAGCTGAATAATTTGAGTAAAATAACTGCGTTTGTTGACCATGTCTACTTAGATCGCCAAGCATTAAACTTGACCATAAGTGAACTGTAACCAGAAACTGTTTTTTCAAAGACTCTAAAAATGATGGGCTGTAGTAACGGTTCGGTTTAGGACATGACTGCTCAGTGTCATCAGAAAGTTCAACGTGATGATCAACTTCTCTGAAGCATTTTTCAAACAATGACATGAAGGGAGATTGCATGTCATCTATATTATATGAAAACAACGATTCTACTCCGACGTCACATTGATCTGTCCTAGAGGTTTCATCTGCATTTAGGTCTTCATGGGCAATAAACAATTCGTTATCATTAGGTTTGCTCAAAAATGTCTGTAATTTGTTATAGTTATATAGTACATTGTCTGATTCATTTTTACTAAGAGTTATGACAGCAATTGATTTTATCACTTTAGTTAGCTGATGAAGATTTTGACATCGCAAAAGGCCCCCGATCCAAAACATTCCAATTTTGTAGTTTTTTCTGTATTTTGCTAGGCATACATGTGATGCTCGTTTCATCAAATGGCTTGCACAGACATGGATTGTTGCTAAGCCGGAATCTGTTGGCTTCGCGCTACCAGTTAAAATTCTGAAGCAGCGTTCCATATATGTTTTCGGTGTCTCTACATTAAACGCTTGCAATACAGCAAGAAGTAATGTTCTGCTCCCGTCTATCATAATCAAAGACGGTATTTTTCTGTTGTTGTAGCCAAACATTTTGGCTTCGTCGTGCCGAAATGACGATAAAAAGAATGAGATTATTGGAGCAGTCTGGCGACTACTAACTAATGTCGCTAAAGCAAGTGGGGTTTTTCCTTTAACAGGGTGCCTTGCAACAATATTGTAAAGGAGATATTGTCCCTCAATTAAAACATGACCTTTTTTAGAAATTACAGATCCCGTAGCATCTAGATAAATGATGTCATATTGACATAAATCGTGAAAGACTTTGAGAGACCAGTCTGTCCATAACATTAAATATGACGGATGAATTGAGAAATACCTTATTACAATTTCTTCATCCCCTTTGGAAGAAGCTTCTTTTTTAATTATCTCTATCAAACCCTGTACTTCAGAATTTGCAGGGCGTAAAGAATCACGATATTCGGATCCAATTTTTTGTAAAACCGTTTTACTAGGGGCATTGTCACGAACACCACTTTCAAATTGTTGTTGGGTTAAACGTGACAGTCTGTCTAAAAATTCTCGTCGAGGCGGTTTATATTGCAGCGTTCCCCCTAACTTACATCTTTCTGAATTACGGACGTACCGTGCTTTTACTTCAGCCTTTGAATGACATGGGCGACCTTGGAAGTTTACCTCGGCTAAAAGATTTTCCTCAGAGTTGATTACTACTTTGCATGTAACACTGCAGTCTGTGAAATTACAATAACCTTTACAATAAAACAACTTTCCTCTAACTGACAAATTTCCGATTTCTCTTACTTTATGGGATTTAAACTGAATACAACACAGAGGATTGATAGATCGAATTCCCCTAGAAAACACATTGACCCATTCTCTTCCAAAATAACGACCTTTTTGATGTTTTCTGAGTTCACTCCATTCTGAGCGGTCAACATTAAAAAACAATGTTTCACGCTGAAGATCATATGAATAAAACTGACCTGAGGATAACGCCTCGACTTGCTTATCCGAGCTAATTGCAGATGAATCATGTTTTACGGTTGTGAACGGGGGGTTAGTGTAGTTTTGTTGTTGATTAATTTTGTCATGCTTTTCGTCTATAGTTTCCCGATTGTCACTACCAAGGGGCATATTAACGTGGGGATCACAATCAATGTTTTTTCCATTACCATTACCATAGTCAGACTCTTCCACATCATCTTTCTCAGTAGTAGAATCGTTTAACAAAACAAAATTGTTTTTGTTACGTGATTTTTCATCTAAAGATAATTGATCTGAATTATGTCTAGGGTCTTGCACATTGTCTTCATCATTGAATCTACAGTGTTTTTCATCGAGAATATGATGATGATCATCATCATCATTTTTTCTCACATTTTGAGTTTCAGTGGTATCGTTTGTGGGTTCGTCTTTACGCAATACTCTAATTCCACCATTGCAAATTCCTCCTTGTGTGCTTTCCAAGCCGCACTTAAAAGTCCAATTTTCATAATTTACTGTAAGTGCAATACCAATGCAGTCATGGTGATACCATTCGTGACATTCCATACACTCTATCATTTTTCGGGCATGCACAGCGCGATATGTCTTTCTGCAAATACAGTAAACTTTGGCGGATTCTTTTCTCTGTGGATCTAATAACCACGAACTTGAAAACTTCTTGCGTTTCCGATCCTTTCGGAGCGAATATTGCTTTCCTTGTTTCCCCGTGTCTGCATTGTGACTACCACTGCGTGACATACTTTTTACATTTTTACTTTCATCTAAACGCCTGGGTAGTGTTTCATCACCAATATCAATATCATCTGTCGTGTGTGCATTGTGCGTAGGTTCAAGGTTTTGACGTGATTTTACATGGCGTATATCATCAACATGTGCAGAGTCCATGGCTTGATTTTCAACTTGCATTTCGTCATTTTGTTTGAAATAATTTGCTACCAACTTCTGAATATTTCCTCTATTTTCTACCCACATTTTCCTCAAGCGCTGCCTTTGTCTCTTGCTTACACCCCAGTGTAATCTATGTAAAATTTTGTTAAGTATTGTTTGATTTTCAGATAAACATGCTGGAGTTGGCTTTACATCTATAAATAGGTATATGATACCAGCGATGTGCTCGTAATTTGTATTGTCTGTCTTTCCTCCACCGTATTGCCTTGAGCCTGTTGACAAAAAGTAAGAGAATATAATTGATTGAATAATTGTTTAATATTCGTTACATGAAAAAGAAGAAATAGTCATAATTAAGTCTTACTCATCCTGCATCATAATGTATGTGCCATTTTACGCTTTTATCTTATATTCGATATCTTGCTACCTTGTTGATCTCATTTCCTCCATAGAAAATAGTAAAGGACAAACCAATAGATTGTTCTTCATCGATGTCATTCATGTCAATTATTCAGTACGTTTCAAATTAGGCCATTATAAAAGTATCATGGGCTCTAAACTTATAGAAATCAAAGTAACGATGACCTGATCATACACTGTATCCACCTCCTTGGTTGCCCCGACAGCCAGTGTCGAATCTAATCAAACCCTTAGCAGGGGTGTAACACAGGGCACTTTTTAATTACAGTGGATTACAGTGGTACAATTGAATGATTGAAGTACATAATAATGATGGTCAGATCTGAATCTGAATCTGAATGTAATTATGATACCTTCACGTACGTAGGCCTACGTTGTGAGAACTCCAGTGTGTATGTACAAACTGCGAATGAATAATAACTATATTAGGCCGAGCTATTTAGGTAGATGCAGAGCCGGGGGGGGGGGGGGGGGCTCCCAGGCCCCACTCCAGATCTTGGCCGTCCACCGCGCGTTCGTAACAAAAATCGGCAAATACATTGCCTGTGACGTAAAGTTGATTTTCCAAGAAATCATTTATGCTAGATTATGCTAATTTGTGCAAAGTGATGCATAAAATCAAACTAAACTATTAGCTATACATTAATTAATATGTGAAAGATCATAGCAGGCACAGTTTTTGTGTAACTATTCTTTCTTCTGTCCTTAGCAAATGTAAGAGAAAAGTGCAAATCTGAAAAATTTTGTACGTATGTTGTTTTTGATTTCTCATCTTTTTCTTTGTTTTTGACTTTTTTTCATTGTTTCTTCGAGGAAATTTGTCCGCAGCATTGAAAACATGAAAGCATGTAATTATTATTCATTGTAATCAATTAAACCCCAAATAAACATGCTTTTTATGGAATTTGTCCTTAAGCACATGACAGTTTACATTAAAATTGTGCATAAATTCACGGTTTTTTTTTTTTTGCAATTTCAGGTCTGTCATGTATGTAGGCTACATAATAGATCTATGCGTAACTATGGAACCGCGTGCCCAAGTGTGGCAAATTTGGTGTCAAAAGATGCGGGAGACTTAAGGAAAAAAAGTCATGAAACGTTGCTGTGATATATAGCTTTATGCCATGGCGATACATCGCGCAACGTCGAGGGAGCACGGGGGGGGGGGGGGTGGGGCTCCGAGCCGCCCACTCTGGGCCTATTTAGGGCTAATAGGTCAACGCATTTTTCTAGAGATTCGCGTCCTCCGATTGTACTCGTGCTCACTTAAATCAGCCCTTCAGACATGAAAAAGTAAACCCACTGAGTGAGTGTTCGCATGAATGAGTCAAAAAACATTGTGTCGAAAAGTCATAAAATGCTTCAATCTGTTCCTTTCAGGAGTGATTTCAAAGCTATTTGCTTAAGTTATATCGGTCCTCTTCAAAGACATTATTATTTTTTGTTTTATTTTTGCGATGGAATTCCCTCTTTCCAAAGAATTTTCTGTACACGTCCTCAAAAGGTGAACAAACCAAGTGTACAATGCAACTCACCCTTATCAATCTGTTTATTTCTACGGCATCGTAATTGTGGCTTGCCTCCCGAGAAGTGATGGGCAGTATCTTCGACGGACCTAGTCATCTGAATAAAACAAATGTTGCTATTCTTATTATCATATTAATACTAATTATCAGCATTATTGTTATGCTCATTAACGAATGAAGGATAAAATGTATTATAAAATTGTGCACTTTGAAATGTAATAGCTTACTACATATATGTAGATATTGATAAAATGATGCTACAGAAGGCCAATATCATAATCATGCATGCTACTAATTAAGTATCTAAACTAGAAAATTGAATAGAATTGAATTCGAATTGTGATATAATCACAGCGTGCTAAATTTACTGTATATACGATGAGCTATATTAACAAAAACAACATCTTTAGTCTGTGCTTCTAATATTTCTCTCAAAAAACAAGTTTCGTTAAGATACCAAATCTCGTGAAATTATAATTTTATAGAATCTTGTACTCTTAAATTCGACCTAATTAAAATACCTCAAATATTTTACTTATGAATATTGTATATGCATTTAACGGTTATAATCCAGGTCATGTACTAACAGGGGATGGCTAGTAACTAATCAGTGGTAATCAGTGGGAATGCTGGGGGATGATTGTCCAGTCCTTGCGGAATTCATTTAAGAGTACAATATGTATCTATTGTTGTGTGAAAATTATTTGCTTCAGAACGGTCTCATATTCAAGTAATTGGCAGTTTAATGCCCCGTCACTGTACAGGCATGCTAGCTTGGAAACATTAAACTGCACATTACTTGAATATGAGACCATTCTGACGCAAATAATTTTCAAATAACAATAGATAAGTGTACTCTTAAATGAATCGCACAATTAAGGATTGGAACGATCATCCACAGCATTCCCATTGATTCCCACTGGTCAGTTACTAGCCATCCCCTTTAACGTTCGGAAGGTGAAAACAGTCACTCCCTCTTTCTCAACGATAAGCATTGATCGAGGATTGCTGATATGGTATTATAATAACCACATGTAAGATTTTTTGTTTTTTAATGACAATCATTACTAAAGTGAACATACCCCACGGATACAGTTGGATTTCAGATTTAGCAGCCTGTCGCTGTAGTACCAGCCTGCCTGTCTACTGTTTATTCTCCGAGCCGTCCAGCAGGAAGAATGCCCGCATGCTGTTGGTCCCACGAGGAATTCATGGTTGCTATAAGATACAATAATCAGTAACCAATCAGTTATTCTAGAATAAAACTTTAGAATCTTGTTGAGTGCATCACTTAATTATAGGTCTACTGCATTTGACAGACTTTTATTAACAGCTTGAAATGAAATTGTTGTGACTGTTAGATATCAAAACATTTAACACTCAGAAAAATAACAAAAGCCTGCATTTGAATGTCCACACAGAATTAGGGTCGAAAAATGTAAGAGAAGCTTGAGGGAATGAGGAGAGGGGAAGGAGGGGTTGGAACTCGTGGAAGTAAAACCCCCGATGGTAACAAGACACACAGAGAGTCTGTGGTGTGTTTCGAGGGCTCTCCCAAAGAGTACTACACCTAACAATACCGAACCGTTATAGCACCATTGATTTTTATTGACAAGTGTTAACAGGATCACACATATTTTACAAACTGTCATGCCATAGGTAACATTGCCAAATGTTTTTGAAGTCATGTCACTCCTAGCATTTCTTGATTTACGGGTTATCATTCAATTGAAGGGCTGGAGTCCAAAGAATCCGAAAATTCGTTCTTCTATTAAATGCCCATTCTTATCAAGGGCAAGATTTTATTAACTTCTGAACTACATAGACTGCAACAGGAGTAAGAACAAAATAATTTTAGAATCAATTTACTTTTTATGAAGAGGGGCCAAATATTCGTCATCTTTGAATCATTCACTCAAAGTTTATTCTAATGTTTACCATCTCTAAAATTTGATGCAATTACAGAACATAACTCGGCAAGCCAAGCATCCCCGCCCCCGAAAAAAAAAAAGACTCATGACGTATTGTTTTGTCAAACCAATTGTATATTCATCAATGAAGTGAGAAGCGGAGATACAGTATTTGTATAGAGAATTAAGAAAACGTTTTAACCATTTAATTTATTTTTTTTACTAATATCTTATCAGTTGTTAGCACTTACATTAGTTCGTCCAGGACAAAATTAACTTCAGTGGAATCGTAATTTCTTGGTGATGCTGTCGCCTGAGATTGAGTTGAGATGCAGTTTCTCGTTGGTTGTTTCACTGAAGATGACGCTTTCTTTCGTGCGTGCCGCAACTTCACCTGCGATGGAGATGTCCTGTCTAGTGAACGGGGTATTGTAGGAGATGTAAGTGTTGGTTGTGCATGCGGGTCTTTTGGTAATGACCTATTCAGTTTCGGCCATTCCTTCGATGATAAAAATGACGTTGACGGCGGCATGCTCATCGGCGATGGTTGGGTATTCTGCGATGGCTCGGTCCACATAGAATTGATCAGTATCTGGTATACCACTTTGATGAGCAGAGGTAGACCAGAACATTCACTCAGCTGCACCCCGTCCGACGCCCAAAGAACTTTCCTTTCTAGCGGGAAGCGAGGAGTGATGTCTACCCAAGCAACACTTTCTTCGCGGCATATTGTAGAAAAGGCTTCATTGAACCTGGCTACCAGATGATTGCTTCTATCAAGTCGTGGTGGAATGCTCGTTGCCAGGACCTGTGTTGGTAGTAAAAAAGGGAGGGGGGGAAGAAAAGTACGCCTAATTCTGCTAGAAATTTTGGAATACCCATTTAGAGCTGTAAAAAAAAAAAAATATGTCATGGATGAACAAGAAGAATGGTAACTATACTACAGAATGCAACTGAAAACACAAGGATACTCAGAATAGTACAGTATGCATGTCGTGATTAAATCTAGTCACATTGCTCACTTAAATTAATGTTCTCTAGGTCGGTTAATGTGTCCCTTGATATTTTTACCTGACAATGCCTGATTAACCAATGCCGAATGTGCTTTTATCTGTTTAATATCATGGAATTGAATTCCTTGCTCTGTGCCGCAAAAAAAAAAAAACAAAAGCAAAAAACAAAAAAACAAGGAGGTGTGTGCATGTGTGTGTGTGTGTGTGTGGGGGGGGGGGGGTAAGGGGGTGACTGATATTTAACATCAGCCGTGATAGATACTGCCTCAGTTCTCTTCACAAATAGATCAGAAAGCTCATACCTTTGGTGCTGTAGATTTGGCTGTCGAAAGAAGACATCTGAACTCCTG
This sequence comes from Diadema setosum, assembly GCF_964275005.1. Lineage (NCBI taxonomy): Eukaryota > Metazoa > Echinodermata > Echinoidea > Diadematoida > Diadematidae > Diadema > Diadema setosum. Next base: position 6,895,001 of record NC_092705.1, on the reverse strand, counting down.
GCATGCTATTTCAAGCGAAGGTTCCTTTTCTTCTATGTTGTTGGTACCGGCCGCGATGACGATGATGTCCGGAGAGCGACGCCAGCAGAAATTGGTGAGCTCATCATTGATGTCCCGACATGTACCACTTGGTGTGCTACTGACAACAGTATGGATAGGCTCTTGTGGCAGGTTCACTTGCTTCTGAACGATGGGTCTCAATTGCTTGTCTCCGAAGATGAAAGCAACCTGGTGAAAATTAGCAAGTAAACAGGCAGGTTATCCATTCTGATAAAGAACATGCGTGCTCTTCACATTAGACCTTTGTGCGTTCAAATTTTGAAGAGAAGGACACCAAACATAAAACAACAATTTGTAAAGCAAGGAGTAGAACTAAGCGATCAAGAATGAAAATAATGCATACTGGCTGCCTTGGCTGGTCGGAATCAGGTTTTGGTGTGATTGCCAAGGTTGGTTTTCCGCTGAAACCTAATGTCCAAGACTCTGCCTCGCTGAGCCTCCCAGTCCCTCGCTTAGCATCAAGTTCCCCAATCGCTGAGACACTTCCACATCGTTGGCCAGAGCTCATGGACCACTTTGTCGTCGTCTTTGTTACACCGAATAATTAGAGAAAAAATTGGGGGAAAAGAATGAAGTAACATTAGTAGGTCCAAAGCGTGTCATTCCTATCAAAGAACATTTTTATTTTGATCACAATTAAATATCGATCTTCTGTGTACACGTAGAACGCGAGGAATGGGTCAGAAAACAAATATTTATACTTGTGATTTCAACCATCCTTAATATTTCAATACATATGAACGTTATACCTTTTCTGTGACATATTTCATAGAAAATTTAATTATATTTTCGTACTGAAAGCACATTGCAATTTGTAATACAGATTTCCGCTGCGTCCTCACCGATGCTAGTTTTGCCGTTGCCAGTTTTGGCTTCATCGGTTTTGGCCATGTTCTCACCGATGAGCTAGGTAGTGTCGAAGAAGTACGTGTTGGTTGTGCATGCGGTTCTTTTGGTAATGACCTATTCAGTTTCGGCCATTCCTTCGATGATAAAAATGACGTTGACGGCGGCATGTTCATCAGCGATGGTTGGGTATTCTGCGATGGCTCGGGCCACATAGAATTGATCAGCATCTGGTATACCACTTTGATGAGCAGAGGTAGACCAGAACATTCACTCAGCTGCACCCCGTCCGACGCCCAAAGAACTTTCCTTTCTAGCGGGAAGCGAGGAGTGATGTCTACCCAAGCAACACTTTCTTCGCGGCATATTGTAGAAAAGGCTTCATTGTACCTGGCTACCAGATGATTGCTTCTATCAAGTCGTGGTGGAATGCTCGTTGCCAGGACCTGTGTTGGTAGTAAAAAAAAGGGAAGGGGGAAGAAAAGTACGCCTAATTCTGTTAAAAATTTTGGAATACCCATTTACGTAGAGCTGTGAAAAAAAAAAAATATGTCATGGATGAACAAGAAGAATGGTAACTATACTACAGAATGCAACTGAAAACACAAGGATACTCAAAACAGTACAGTATGCATGTCGTGAATAAATCTAGTCACATTGCTCACTTAAATTAATCTTCTCTAGGTCGGTTAATGTGTCCCTTGATATTTTTACCTGACAATGCCTGATTAACCAATGCCGAATGTGCTTTTATCTGTTTAATATCATGGAATTGTATTCCTTGCTCTGTGCCGCAAAAAAACAAACAAACAAGGAGGTGTGTGCATGTGTGTGTGTGGGGGGGGGGGGTAAGGGGGTGACTGATATTTAACATCAGCCGTGATTTGATAATGCCTCAGCTCTCTTCACAAATAGATCAGAAAGCTCATACCTTTGGTGCTGTAGATTTGGCTGTCGAAAGAAGACATCTGAACTCCTGGCATGCTATTTCAAGCGAAGGTTCCCTTTCTTCTATGTTGTTGGTACCGGCCGCGATGACGATGATGTCCGGAGAGCGACGCCAGCAGAAATTGGTGAGCTCATCATTGATGTCCCGACATGTACCACTTGGTGTGCTACTGACAACAGTATGGATAGGCTCTTGTGGCAGGTTCACTTGCTTCTGAACGATGGGTCTCAATTGCTTGTCTCCGAAGATGAAAGCAACCTGGTGAAAATTAGCAAGTAAACAGGCAGGTTATCCATTCTGATAAAGAACATGCGTGCTCTTCACATTAGACCTTTGTGCGTTCAAATTTTGAAGAGAAGGACACCAAACATAAAACAACAATTTGTAAAGAAAGGAGTAGAACTAAGCGATCAAGAATGAAAATAATGCATACTGGCTGCCTTGGCTGGTCGGAATCAGGTTTTGGTGTGATTGCCAAGGTTGGTTTTCTGCTGAAACCTAATGTCCAAGACTCTGCCTCGCTGAGCCTCCCAGTCCCTCGCTTAGCATCAAGTTCCCCAATCGCTGAGACACTTCCACATCGTTGGCCAGAGCTCATGGACCACTTTGTCGTCGTCTTTGTTACACCGAATAATTAGAGAAAAAATGGGGGGAAAAGAATGAAGTAACATTAGTAGGTCCAAAGCGTGTCATTCCTATCAAAGAACATTTTTATTTTGATCACAATTAAATATCGATCTTCTGTGTACACGTAGAACGCGAGGAATGGGTCAGAAAACAAATATTTATACTTGTGATTTCAACCATCCTTAATATTTCAATACATATGAACGTTATACCTTTTCTGTGACATATTTCATAGAAAATTTAATTATATTTTCGTACTGAAAGCACATTGCAATTTGTAATACAGATTTCCGCTGCGTCCTCACCGATGCTAGTTTTGCCGTTGCCAGTTTTGGCTTCATCGGTTTTGGCCATGTTCTCACCGATGAGCTAGGTAGTGTCGAAGAAGTACGTGTTGGTTGTGCATGCGGTTCTTTTGGTAATGACCTATTCAGTTTCGGCCATTCCTTCGATGATAAAAATGACGTTGACGGCGGCATGTTCATCAGCGATGGTTGGGTATTCTGCGATGGCTCGGGCCACATAGAATTGATCAGCATCTGGTATACCACTTTGATGAGCAGAGGTAGACCAGAACATTCACTCAGCTGCACCCCGTCCGACGCCCAAAGAACTTTCCTTTCTAGCGGGAAGCGAGGAGTGATGTCTACCCAAGCAACACTTTCTTCGCGGCATATTGTAGAAAAGGCTTCATTGTACCTGGCTACCAGATGATTGCTTCTATCAAGTCGTGGTGGAATGCTCGTTGCCAGGACCTGTGTTGGTAGTAAAAAAAGGGAAGGGGGAAGAAAAGTACGCCTAATTCTGCTAGAAATTTTGGAATACCCATTTACGTAGAGCTGTAAAAAAATATGTCATGGATGAACAAGAAGAATGGTAACTATACTACAGAATGCAACTGAAAACACATGGATACTCAAAATAGTACAGTATGCATGTCGTGATTAAATCTAGTCACATTGCTCACTTAAATTAATCTTCTCTAGGTCGGTTAATGTGTCCCTTGATATTTTTACCTGACAATGCCTGATTAACCAATGCCGAATGTGCTTTTATCTGTTTAATATCATGGAATTGTATTCCTTGCTCTGTGCCGCAAAAAAACAAAACAAACAAACAAGGAGGTGTGTGCATGTGTGTGTGTGTGTGGGGGGGGGGGGTAAGGGGGTGCCTGATATTTAACATCAGCCGTGATATGATAATGCCTCAACTCTCTTCACAAATAGATCAGAAAGCTCATACCTTTGGTGCTGTAGATTTGGCTGTCGAAAGAAGACATCTGAACTCCTGGCATGCTATTTCAAGCGAAGGTTCCCTTTCTTCTATGTTGTTGGTACCGGCCGCGATGACGATGATGTCCGGAGAGCGACGCCAGCAGAAATTGGTGAGCTCATCATTGATGTCCCGACATGTACCACTTGGTGTGCTACTGACAACAGTATGGATAGGCTCTTGTGGCAGGTTCACTTGCTTCTGAACGATGGGTCTCAATTGCTTGTCTCCGAAGATGAAAGCAACCTGGTGAAAATTAGCAAGTAAACAGGCAGGTTATCCATTCTGATAAAGAACATGCGTGCTCTTCACATTTTTCATTTCATTTCATTTATTTCATTCCTTCTTTCTTTTTCGTCAAACATAACACGAAATGAATCAGAAGATATAACATAGGCATGTATTCGACTTTACGTGGTAGATAATGTTTAACAAATACGAAATTATACATGCATATCGGCAAAATACAAAGTTATGTTTGGAGGGAAAAAAAGAAAGAAAGAACTGAGAGGTTCACTGAAAAGCATGCTTGTAAATTGTGAACCACTCAAAGGATTCTTGTGAATACATTGAACTTTTTTTTTTTTTTTTACAAAGACAGGAGAGAACAAGACAGGACAGAACAAGACAGTAGAAACACAACAACTTTACATGACTTTACAGTAGGGTATACCATGACAGTATTAAAACACAGAAGATTAGACCTTTGTGCGTTCAAATTTTGAAGAGAAGGACACTAAACATAAAACAACAATTTGTAAAGCAAGGAGTAGAACTAAGCGATCAAGAATGAAAATAATGCATACTGGCTGCCTTGGCTGGTCGGAATCAGGATTTGGTGTGATTGCCAAGGTTGGTTTTCCGCTGAAACCTAATGTCCAAGACTCTGCCTCGCTGAGCCTCCCAGTCCCTCGCTTAGCATCAAGTTCCCCAATCGCTGAGACACTTCCACATCGTTGGCCAGAGCTCATGGACCACTTTGTCGTCGTCTTTGTTACACCGAATAATTAGAGAAAAAATGGGGGGAAAAGAATGAAGTAACATTAGTAGGTCCAAAGCGTGTCATTCCTATCAAAGAACATTTTTATTTTGATCACAATTAAATATCGATCTTCTGTGTACACGTAGAACGCGTGGAATGGGTCAGAAAACAAATATTAATACTTGTGATTTCAACAATCCTTAATATTTCAATACATATGAACGTTATACCTTTTCTGTGACATATTTCATAGAAAATATAATTATATTTTCGTACTGAAACCACATTGCAATTTGTAATACAGATTTCCGCTGCGTCCTCACCGATGCTAGTTTTGCCGTTGCCAGTTTTGGCTTCATCGGTTTTGGCCATGTTCTCACCGATGAGCTAGGTAGTGTCGAAGAAGTACGTGTTGGTTGTGCCTGCGGGTCTTTTGGTAATGACCTATTGAGTTTCGGCCATTCCTTCGATGATAAAAATGACGTTGACGGCGGCATGTTCATCAGCGATGGTTGGGTATTCTGCGATGGCTCGGGCCACATAGAATTGATCAGCATCTGGTATACCACTTTGATGAGCAGAGGTAGACCAGAACATTCACTCAGCTGCACCCCGTCCGACGCCCAAAGAACTTTCCTTTCTAGCGGGAAGCGAGGAGTGATGTCTACCCAAGCAACACTTTCTTCGCGGCATATTGTAGAAAAGGCTTCATTGTACCTGGCTACCAGATGATTGCTTCTATCAAGTCGTGGTGGAATGCTCGTTGCCAGGACCTGTGTTGGTAGTAAAAAAGGGAAGGGGGAAGAAAAGTACGCCTAATTCTGGTAGAAATTTTGGAATACCCATTTAGTGCTGTAAAAAAAAAAAAATATGTCATGGATGAACAAGAAGAATGGTAACTATACTACAGAATGCAACTGAAAACACAAGGATACTCAAAATAGTACAGTATGCATGTCGTGATTAAATCTAGTCACATTGCTCACTTAAATTAATCTTCTCTAGGTCGGTTAATGTGTCCCTTGATATTTTTACCTGACAATGCCTGATTAACCAATGCCGAATGTGCTTCTATCTGTTTAATATCATGGAATTGTATTCCTTGCTCTGTGCCGCAAAAAAACAAACAAACAAGGAGGTGTGTGCATGTGTGTGTGTGTGTGGGGGGGGGGGGGTAAGGGGGTGACTGATATTTAACATCAGCCGTGATATGATAATGCCTCAGCTCTCTTCACAAATAGATCAGAAAGCTCATACCTTTGGTGCTGTAGATTTGGCTGTCGAAAGAAGACATCTGAACTCCTGGCATGCTATTTCAAGCGAAGGTTCCCTTTCTTCTATGTTGTTGGTACCGGCCGCGATGACGATGATGTCCGGAGAGCGACGCCAGCAGAAATTGGTGAGCTCATCATTGATGTCACGACATGTACCACTTGGTGTGCTACTGACAACAGTATGGATAGGCTCTTGTGGCAGGTTCACTTGCTTCTTAACGATGGGTCTCAATTGCTTGTCTCCGAAGATGAAAGCAACCTGGTGAAAATTAGCAAGTAAACAGGCAGGTTATCCATTCTGATAAAGAACATGCGTGCTCTTCACATTAGACCTTTGTGCGTTCAAATTTTGAAGAGAAGGACACCAAACATAAAACAACAATTTGTAAAGCAAGGAGTAGAACTAAGCGATCAAGAATGAAAATAATGCATACTGGCTGCCTTGGCTGGTCGGAATCAGGTTTTGGTGTGATTGCCAAGGTTGGTTTTCCGCTGAAACCTAATGTCCAAGACTCTGCCTCGCTGAGCCTCCCAGTCCCTCGCTTAGCATCAAGTTCCCCAATCGCTGAGACACTTCCACATCGTTGGCCAGAGCTCATGGACCAATTAGTGGCCGTCTTTGTTACACCGAATAATTAGAGAAAAATTGGGGAAAAAAGAATGAAGTAACATTAGTAGGTCCAAAGCGTGTCATTCCTATCAAAGAACATTTTTATTTTGATCACAATTAAATATCGATCTTCTGTGTACACGTAGAACGCGTGGAATGGGTCAGAAAACAAATATTAATACTTGTGATTTCAACAATCCTTAATATTTCAATACATATGAACGTTATACCTTTTCTGTGACATATTTCATAGAAAATATAATTATATTTTCGTACTGAAAGCACATTGCAATTTGTAATACAGATTTCCGCTGCGTCCTCACCGATGCTAGTTTTGCCGTTGCCAGTTTTGGCTTCATCGGTTTTGGCCATGTTCTCACCGATGAGCTAGGTAGTGTCGAAGAAGTACGTGTTGGTTGTGCATGCGGGTCTTTTGGTAATGACCTATTGAGTTTCGGCCATTCCTTCGATGATAAAAATGACGTTGACGGCGGCATGTTCATCAGCGATGGTTGGGTATTCTGCGATGGCTCGGGCCACATAGAATTGATCAGCATCTGGTATACCACTTTGATGAGCAGAGGTAGACCAGAACATTCACTCAGCTGCACCCCGTCCGACGCCCAAAGAACTTTCCTTTCTAGCGGGAAGCGAGGAGTGATGTCTACCCAAGCAACACTTTCTTCGCGGCATATTGTAGAAAAGGCTTCATTGTACCTGGCTACCATATGATTGCTTCTATCAAGTCGTGGTGGAATGCTCGTTGCCAGGACCTGTGTTGGTAGTAAAAAAAGGGAAGGGGGAAGAAAAGTACGCCTAATTCTGCTAGAAATTTTGGAATACCCATTTACGTAGAGCTGTAAAAAAATATGTCATGGATGAAAAAGAAGAATGGTAACTATGCACCCTGCACCGATGAGCTAGGTAGTGTCGAAGAAGTACTGAAAACACAAGGATACTCAAAATAGTACAGTATGCATGTCGTGATTAAATCTAGTCACATTGCTCACTTAAATTAATCTTCTCTAGGTCGGTTAATGTGTCCCTTGATATTTTCACCTGACAATGCCTGATTAACCAAATCCGAATGTGCTTTTATCTGTTTAATATCATGGAATTGTATTCCTTGCTCTGTGCCGCAAAAAAAACAAACAAACAAACAAACAAACAAGGAGGTGTGTGCATGTGTGTTTGTGGGGGGGGGGGGTAAGGGGGTGACTGATATTTAACATCAGCCGTGATATGATAATGCCTCAGCTCTCTTCACAAATAGATCAGAAAGCTCATACCTTTGGTGCTATAGATTTGGCTGTCGAAAGAAGACATCTGAACTCCTGGCATGCTATTTCAAGCGAAGGTTCCCTTTCTTCTATGTTGTTGGTACCGGCCGCGATGACGATGATGTCCGGAGAGCGACGCCAGCAGAAATTGGTGAGCTCATCATTGATGTCACGACATGTACCACTTGGTGTGCTACTGACAACAGTATGGATAGGCTCTTGTGGCAGGTTCACTTGCTTCTGAACGATGGGTCTCAATTGCTTGTCTCCGAAGATGAAAGCAACCTGGTGAAAATTAGCAAGTAAACAGGCAGGTTATCCATTCTGATAAAGAACATGCGTGCTCTTCACATTAGACCTTTGTGCGTTCAAATTTTGAAGAGAAGGACACCAAACATAAAACAACAATTTGTAAAGCAAGGAGTAGAACTAAGCGATCAAGAATGAAAATAATGCATACTGGCTGCCTTGGCTGGTCGGAATCAGGTTTTGGTGTGATTGCCAAGGTTGGTTTTCCGCTGAAACCTAATGTCCAAGACTCTGCCTCGCTGAGCCTCCCAGTCCCTCGCTTAGCATCAAGTTCCCCAATCGCTGAGACACTTCCACATCGTTGACCAGAGCTCATCATCCAGGTAGTCGCCATGTTCTTTATAAGCATTAAATATATCGAGGAAGTGCGTTATTACTTGTAGGAAAATAATTATATGTATCAATTAAATCATCGTCACAAATAAGATGGTAGACTTTACTGAAAACTTTTTAGATAATATCAGATTAAAAAAACAGAAAAAAAACAGAATAGTGATGAAGTGAAAGTGTTGTTGAATAGAAGAAATAACATAGGATGGGGGACTCGCCACTTCAGAGAATCAGACGATATGCACTGTCGAGACTTTCTTATGCACACAATTACTAAAAGGTATGTATTGTTCAGCCTCTTTTCATTTTACATAGTTTTGCTTATTTTTTTCCCGCTGCCATAGAACATAATAGAATAAAGCACTTTTTGGTGTATATCTTAGGTAATTCTTATGTATTACATTATGTTCTTGTTGAAAAAACAAAACATAACAAAACAAAACTTTGAATTGAATTTGCAATTAAAAAGTCTGTTTTGAATAGTGTAAAATTCCATTAATTACATAATATTTCCCTACTGTTTCACGTTGTTCCTACCATTAATAAGAACACTAACCAACTCCATCGGGTGACGAAAATGCAAAGCTCATTGAATCTATAAACATATCTATGATACAGATACAGTTCAGCTCTTAGAGCGCTGGAAATAATCTTTACATAGATGTTTCGAGTTTGCTGGATGATTTCTCATTTGTCATATTCATGACATCCCGGCTTTATTTTTGAGTGAAGATCGACGTTACAAGCACCATATATAGTGATACACAAAGGCTGGACTTAAAGTAAAAAATTCCATCATATAAGTTATTTAGGAGAGGTTTAGTTGGGTCTTATTACAGTGCAGACAGCAGCTGAGATATCAGCCATTACAGAAAATGATAGCTTTTCTCGCTAAATTTTGCGTAATTTTGTCATTCAATTCAAGGCTAAAAGCGCTCAAATTTTCGATTTAAAAGATCGCCCCGTAAATTTGTCATCAGAATTTATTGCCGTTTCTACAGTTATAAGAATAAGTTAATAAAATAATAATTCACAGCATCTATATAGTGCATTATCACATGAAATGTGCATATGCACATGGGAAAAATAGAAAGGAAGAAGGAGAAAGAAAGAAAGAAGAAGAAGGTACAGTTTCAGAGATGGTAAGACATGAGTCATAGTCATAGAACTATACTCAATAAACAAATAAGTCTTTAACATGGATTTGGATTAGTGTCTACCGAGTTGTTTGTCTTATGTATTCAGGTAAAATGTTACAACTTTTAGGAGATGCTGACTAAAATGATCTGAAACCATAAGATTGTGTATTTACAGGAGGAGCTATCAAAAGTGATTTGTTGTTAGACCGCAAGTTCCGGGAGGGTAGGTATTCAGCTATCAACTGTTGAAGATAAACCGGTGCAATATTTCGCAAACGTTTGAAAGTTTTGAACGTTTTGAAAGTTCTTTTGTCGTTGTACATGTTGTACGCATGTGACACACGTGTGCAAGACTTCTCAACCACAGGTGGCAGCAGTCAAACTTCAATCATGCATTACTTACGAACAAATTTTCTGATTTTCCTCACACGTTCAATGAGGTGATCTACTGATAATGCTGCATTCACTCAATCCTATACTTGTCTTTAAAGATATCAAGCATATTTAGTTTAGGAGCACTAGATTAATGTTTCAACATTCATTTCATTTCATCTCATTAAATTTTCTTATCTTTGCAAAAATATCTTTACAGGACTCAACCGAAGCTAAAGAACGTCCACTTTCATAAACGAGCTTTCGAGTTCATGTTCTTGTAGGCCTATTTGATTTGTTTTCCCGCAAGAAATTTTTCAAATGCGCCATCCTGAGGTTAGACTAATAGCAAGCGATTTAAGGAAAGTACATACGAAAAAAAATTCAATCTTTCGAATTATTATTCCTGCAAAACAAAATTCAACAGATCATTCTAATTCAAATAAGAAGCATAATGCTGAGCAAGCTACAGTGGACATTTTAATTCAGAAGCCAATTACCTTTGTCTTTGTTTCGTTATTGAAATTTGCAGTATGCACGTGCATACATATTAAAACTGAGTGCCTATAATAGTCACAGATATTCCGAGTGTATGAATATATAGGAATACAAGACATGTTTCAAGTATTCAAGTTTAACTGTCAATAACTACAGCCCTATATACACGAAACGCTATTCGTGGCAGATCTTAACGTGGTAGACGCACTTGGAAAGAGAACAGGCAACGCATAATCGAAGTATTTTGAGAGGAGAAGTACGTCTCATAAATATTATATATACAGCCGTTACGATTTCAAGAAGAAAAACTGACCTGTATAGATATGTATATGTGATATGTATAAGAGCAGTGGTGTCATGTGAAAAAAAAAAAAACTTGAATAAAAACACAAAAACGACTAAAATAAGGCAAGTAGGCCTTTGTATCTTGCACAGGCGTCTCAGACAGGATGGGGGGGGGGTGCACATACCATTTTTAGATCTTTGGATCCTCACACCGGCAAATCATCTATTGTTTCGGACCTACTGTACTCTTGTATGCAACTTTATGCATTTTTTATTGTTTTATGCAGAACCCCTTTGTAAATATATATATATATATATTTTTTTTTTTTACCTGAAAGGGATAACCTGTAAAAACACAACGGCATAGCTAGATAGGGGAAATACAATTATATGCAGAGACAAAGAGACTAAACGAATATCAGATTCTATGCACATAAAATCAATGATATCCGTAAAAGTGGATGAACGAATGTATGATTTTGAAATAAATTCCCTGAAGTGAAATTGAATGTGCAGACAGTCCGATCTGAGGGAATTTCTTATTTTGAATGCACGAATATTTACATCTTATGCACGAAAATTTGAAAACGTGTGGTACTAAAAAAAAAACTTTGTAAGACAGTCGCTACTTCAAATGACCTTAAAAAAAAAGTCGAATGCAGATACAGAAAACGGAATGCTCTAAATGGGCATGATTTTCTACAAAAGAAATATTTCGATGCTGAGAAATCAATTCGCGTTTCTCGGAATATAATTGAATGGCTGGTTTTTAATCTTGAAAGACCTATTTCGATCGTTGGACGATATTCTCTAAAGATGAATGCATAGAAATGAATTTGAGGGACATAACTATGCGGAGGGCATTCTCGCAAAGTGAATTTTGCAAAATTAAATCGTTTTTAGGTTTGTGATTACAAAGGGGAAAAAACACGAATCTTTAAAATTTCTACATTATCAAACTCCACATCGTAATGGTAGCAGTGAAACTTTATTGGTGGATCTTTGGAGGATCTTTCATCAAGCACAGAGATAGCGGAAGGATCTTGTTTGGGCAAACTTGTGTGTACGTAATTATTATTATGAACAAACATTTCAATATCCCCATATACCCACATTTCGGTCTACAGAGAATTTACATACACATCACATTCAAAGTTGCACATACACACCACTACATTCACACATACGCACCAGAACCAATCATACCAGATAAAGTCTACTTCAATATAATGTAACCAATAGCTATCAATTTATATGAAATATATAATATCCTTTTATCGTTGATTATAAAACAGAATATTTACAAAGCATTATCTCAACGACATATCCGAATTCTTGTTGTGTGTCATACACAATATATAATACACAATTATTTCTATAAATCAATTATTTTCCATACTCTGAGGATTTCAGTATTTGATTAATTTGTGCTTCAGCCAATTCGATCTCACGAGGGCTATATCCTCCTCGTAGTCCAATTGGCTGAAGAAACTTTTCTAAGTGGGTTGGACTAGCATTCTCTTCCTCCAAGAGGAAAAAGCAGAAAGAGAGACTATAACCTATTAACGCAATACATCATAACTCATTGTACTCCCCCCCCCCAAAAAAAAAGGTCATATATCAAATCATCAATTCTCATCAATGAATCCATTAAGTAATCATTCTGTAACATGGAAAGCATGCAAACGTAGATATGACAAAATGTATAATCTGATCAGCAAAGTTTTAGAGAAATGCATTGAGAGCTTTGTGCAGTATTGCTGCCGCAGATAGATAGCTCTTGGCTATCTGGTTGACCTCAAAATACCACTTGATTTGGCTTATCCAAAAAGTTGTGTGACTTTCATTTGAAAGTCATGCAATTCCAGTATAAATCATTGCATCACCCGCATCATAGCCAAGCTGAACAGAATGTACAAAATTAAAATGACTATGGGAGTATGTAGTCCTGGCTTGATATACTAGAGATAGCATTCCAGTGTTATATTACTCAACAGATACTTAACTATCACGTTGTGATGGTTGACATCACCAAAATTCATCCAAATATCCTATATCTTATACAACATAATCTGATATATATGGTATATGAATATATAGTATTAAATTCGGATATCATGACAATCTCATTCAATACGATTTGCTTACCTGAAATAGATGGTGGTGAAGAAACACTTTCTAAGCGAGTTGAAAGAGCATCCTCTTCCTCCAAGAGGCAAAAGCAGAAAAATGACGAGGAATGGCTTGGCTGATGCAAGATGGGGATGGCTGTACCACCTTGCTAGTTCGATGGGGGTAAATACTGTAGCCTGAGGGGTTATTGGGTGTTGAGATAAAGCAAATCAGTCATTCAACCGAACTCATATAGATATGTATGATTCTTCATCTACTATCAATCGTAGCAGAATAAATTTCCTAAGACCATTATTACTATAAAAAAAAAACTGAATTAAATTGTTCTTTCAAACTTTTAGTTAAAATGGAATATTCCAACTTCAGAGTAAGAGATAAGCTTTGTTCTGTTCTCTTTGTTTCTAGGAAACAGACAAAAAAGTTACTTGAGATGAAGAGAGAAATGGGAAAAGAGAGAGAGAGAGAGAGAAGGGGAGTGGTGCAGTGACTCACCATCCCATGGTCCAGTCAGGCATATATCATCTGTGCATTGCCATGGGAACCGCACTGAGCACTCTAATGTGCATAGTCCACTGAGACTGACCAGAACATGAGTAGCCACACTGGAATGTCCATTTACTGTTCAGTAGCTGACTTTCACTCTAAAGCTGGCACACTAGTACACATTAGTACACGTTAGTTACTTTCATATTCTTAAAGGTACAAATAATACTTTTATGCTGCACTAAACAGGGGCTACATACATTTCAAAACATCATCATACCGACTGCATAAATACAAGTATACCGATAGACTACATTTTGTATTGATACCCATTCTGTTTAAATAGAAAATTATTGTCCTATACATCAACCCCCTCCACACACACACATACACAAACGCACATAGTAACTTTCAAGAGGAATCTTGATATGATGTATCTATATGCAATAACAATGTTATAATTGAATTAAAACAGAAATATTCCACTAAAGATAATGGTAAAGTTTTGGCTGTGACGGGCTTTCAGGGTTTTTTTTTTCTTTTTATGAGATAATTAGAAACCACCTATATGAAATATTCATGACTATACAATAATTTCTCTAAGAGGAATTCAAAGTTTACTCTATGATACTTGGATATGAAATGGGATATCCAAAACAAAGTGTGAAAAAGTGGTCCTAAAATAAAAGGTTATCAAGGAGGATGCAGGGTGATGCATCCACAACGATGACACATGACGATGAGGGTAGCGTGTGCAATGCTATCACCAAGGTCAAGAAGGTGCGAGAGAGAACAATAGGAAAAAACTCGGTGTATACCGCGAAAAATGAGCAGAAAAAAAAAATGTTACGTTGCAATTATTTACCAAGAAGTCATAAGGTGTGGAGGGGTTTTTTTTTTTCTTGTCAGGGAGACAATAAACGTGATTGAGGTTCGTGTATATGTATATATATGCATATATATATGTATATATTATATATATATATATATATATATATATATATATATATATATATACACAACGAAGAATAAACCGGTAATGCAATATTTCGCCCATATATATATATATATATATATATATATATATATATATATAGAAGTATTGCCTGATGATTGCCCCTAACTGAAGGTGGCATGAAACTCCGAGTAGCAATAAAATACGGATGAACCTGCTGTCAACCGAGTGAACTTGTTCCAATACTTCTGTCTAAAGCTCTTCCTTTGAGGATATCGAGCACTCTTCATAGAAGGATAGAATCACCAATTGTATATATATATATATATATATATATATATATATATATATATATATATATATGGAGCCAATACGTGAATTCGCAACATATATATATATATATATATATATATATATATATATATATATATATATATATATATATGTTGCGAATTGCAATAAGGGTGATCTTTGTAAATAATACTACAGGCAATGCTTGTGCGAAAGATTCAAAGTGATAAAAGGGTGATCTTTGTAAAAGAATGCTTCTCAGTTATTCATCCTGTCTCCATTTTTGAACTCCTATAATATCGTATGAGAAATAAAGGAAATAATAACACAGACGTTTTAGGGCCATCCATAGCAGTGATTATTTCACGTCTTGGACCTTCAGCCAATTACAGCCTAAATAGGTAATTTCATCAAGAATCATATTTTTATATGCATGATTCTGTAAACGTCATGCCCTGAAAGGGCACGTAGAATTTGAAGCTTCGTAGATGATTGTTTTTGTTTTCTTACTTTCTTACCTTAACATGACACCAGCAACACTTATTATGTGAATACATCACTGCAACTTATTAGTATAAATATGTGCATGTATGTATGTGTCTAATATCAAACTATGTCGAGTTGATCGGGCGAGAGTAGTATCGGGAGGTCTTTATCATCTCCTCCCCTTCCACTCTTCTCTCCTTCCCCCCCCCCCCCCTCTCTCTCTCTCTCTAACCCTCACTCCACGACCATCCTGTTGGACCCTCTTGTTTTTCTTCATTGTAATGATATTCGTTATCGGTTGCCAAACAATTAAACTTTGCTTATTCTTGGCAATCGTTCTGTATGCAAATTAAGATGTTACTCATGTAATTATAACAGATGTATTGTATAACTGATCAAAATGATAATTGTTGAAAGTATACTACAGTTATTTTGTACTGTGTTTATGAAATTGCAGAAAATTGTTGTACATGTATTTGGAACAATGGCATACAGAGAATAAATCAAATCAAATCAAATCAAAAATACACTTACCCAGTGCAGCATATTATCACGGCATGGGACTTTATAGCGTGATAACACTGGCAACTTCCACACCCACGCGCGCACACACAGACACTCAAACAAAGAGATTAGTGACACCAGCGGAAAAGCAACAATAAAAGAAGGACACAGCTCTGCGCTCATACTTTTATAGTAATATAGTAATTATTCATGACCGCAATGTATAGATTGAGAGTGTATATACAAAAACACACGCACGATAATATATAAATGTATCTACATATTCATACATATTCACTCATATAATTAATGAACGCCATTTATCTCATAGACACTCACACTGTCCGTAGTAAGTAAATTAAAACGGATTATTTTTTCTAATATGGTTCAGGTTATATACTGTCAATCATTATTGATAAAACAAAGTATTGTCCAATTAAAAACGGCCAAACATCAATTCAATTCACCATTATTCACAGAGCGGGTGTAACCAAGAAAACTTAAATTCTCTGTGTAAACATTTTTGGAGTGACCGCACGTATGATATGCATGATACAAAATAGTGTGCATTCAACAATATCATGAAATGTCTTAGTCTCTGGAAAGATAGAATAAAAAATCTCATAAAAAGCACACTGCAATAGAGGTTGGAAAAGTTGTCCCCGGTAACTGCTTCTTAGATTTAAAGGAATACATGACTTTGAAAGTTAAGGAAGTCATGCTAATTCCAAGCGACTTTGCTGGACTTATTATACGTCACTCTCTGTAACAGCGCGCAAACCCATTTCGGAGTTTGAATCGCCGCCGACCCTATATATTACGAATCTGCACAATTTGACTTGAAAGTTACATGACTTTGAAAGTTAAGGAAGTCATGCTAATTCCAAGCGACTTTGCTGGACTTATTATACGTCACTCTCTGTAACAGCGCGCAAACCCATTTCGGAGTTTGAATCGCCGCCGACCCTATATATTTTTACGAATCTGCACAATTTTTGCCAAAATCATCTTTGACGTGAAAATGTTGTCCGTTTCTTTTATGATTTAAAAGAATGTATCACTCAGTATAGACAGAGAAATCATTTTATTAACGTCTTCTCAGCGACTATACGCAAGGCCAACATACACCACTTTAAGTCAAAGCCGCCGACCTTTCATATTTTCCCAATCTTCGCTATATTTTGCAAAAATCATCTTTCAAGAACACCCAAAAACTAGAGGCGGCCATGTTGTATCAGTTTGTAAGATTTATTAAAGAGAAAAAATCAACAAACGCAATAAATGCCCAAACTTATTTTGATTCATCCCTTTAAACCTTACACCAACTATTGATGCTTTTTTAACTTGATCCATATTATCTGAAGAATCTCTCATGAATATAACACGTAATACAGAGTGAACATATTGTCCGTATTAACAGCGTTTATGATTTAAAGGTAATTATCACTTGGTAAGATAGGGAAGTCATTCGAGCTCTCTACACGGAAAGGGAATATACGCCACTTTTGGCCCCAGCACCCAAACTCATTTCTGAGTTTGAGTGGCCGCCAACCTTTCATATTTTCTCTAATCTTCACATTTTTCCCCCAAAATCATCTTTGAAGTACATGTTTATCCAATAGAACTAGGGGCAGCCACGAGGTATTAGAGTACAAGATATATTTCTTTAAAGGAAACGATTAAAGAAATGCAAAACAAAAATGCCGAAATTTCATCTGATTAATCCCTTTAAACGGCGCCGATTACACATGCTTTGTTTGATTTTAACCAAACATTATCAGAAACATCTTTGAACGATTTGACACGAAATACAGAATGAACAGATTGTCCGTATGATTTAAAGGAATGCATCACTTGATACAAATAGATCATAGAAGTCATTTGAGTTCTAAGTGTAAGACTCTTATTTTAATCGTTGTTGTTGTGGTGAGCGTGTATTTTAGGCGAGTGCTAAGCTGTAACCAGAATGTAACACTGTATGTTACACAGAGATATAATAGATGTTTTCATAGACAAAATGATAATAATGATTACGAAGACACGAAGGAAAGTCCAACTTAGCCAGGATGTATTTTACACGATGAATGTAAAGATGCGTATATAGTATTATAGAGGTATACTCGAAGAACACTTGATACTCCCTAATCTGCTCGCAATCGGAGCTGCATTCATCGAGGAAGATTTGGGCTGAACAAGATCTGAAGTATGATTAGATGGATACCCCCTTGCCAGATGGCAAGGGGACTGGCAAAGCTATAGTACATGTATCATATCCGTGGACAAGACTCCTCCCCCCCCCCCCCCTCCCTCCCTCTCTCTTTCTCTCTCTCTCTCTCGCGTGGATATGTGTTGGGGTACTAACTTGTAAGAACTTTGTGAACATTTTATAATCTTGATTATTTACATAAAGTGAAAGGATTTATTGTTATTTTCGAACACATTTGCTGGACATTTATGAGAGTTTGGTAATGGGGAAAGTTCTTATAGATTTTATAGCAGTCATGATAATTATTTCATGAATGAACTATGATCTATTCCACTGTATTGGTTGTCAACACAATGGAATGTACTGGTCAAGTGTTTACCCGGTAGCCTAAAACAAAGGGGCACATAGTAAGTGGGTGTATGGGTCAGCAGGGCCTGACCACTTTCCAGATAAACCAGTGCGTCATAGAGCGTCGCAAGGGACGTGAGGATTAGAGAAGATTACGCAAGTTTGGGTCTCACATCAGCGACTATGCATAAGGCCGTCAATTATACCCCACTTTTATGCCCTGCGCCAAAATTTGAGTTGAATGGTCACCGGCCCTTCTTACTGTCTCAAAAATTCTTTTTCTTTTTTATTTTTTTGCCAAATCGATATTTCCAATCTAACAAGGGGCGGCCAGGGTGTATCAGATTCTGGGATTTATTCCTTTTTAAACATAAGCAGAAAATGCTAAAAATTTCATTTCGTTATTCCCTTTAACCGGGTGCTGATCAACCATATTTTCTTTGATTTGAACTAAACGTGATCAGAAACATCTTTGAAGAATTTTGACACAAAATGCAGAATGAACACATTGTCCGTATTAACAGCTTTTGTGATTTAAAGGAATATCACTTAGTAAGATATAGAAGTCATTATAGTTCTGAGCGACTATACCCAACGACAGCCCACGCCACTATTAGGCCCAGTGCCAAAACTCATTTCGGGCAGGATACTCTTCATATTTTCGTCAATCTTCGCAATTTTTGCCAAATTCATCTTTGAAGTATATCCGATCAAACTAGCGGCAGCCACATTGCATCATATTATAAAATATATTTCTTTTAAGGGAAAGATTAAACTGATGCAATAAATGAAATACAGAAGTCATTAGAGTTCTCAGTAGGGAAAGTGAATAAATACGTCACTTTTGGCCCAAGCACCCAAACTCATATCTGAGTTTGAGTGGCCGCCGCCCTTTCATATTTTCTCCAATCTTCACAAAATTTTGCCAAAATCATTTTTTAAGTATATCCAATGAAACTAGGGGCATTAGAGTAAAACTTTTTTTTTTTTTGGAAATGCCCAAATTTCACTTATCTAATTGTTTCCATTAAACGTGGCCGCCCCTAGTTCTATTGGATATACTTCAAAGATGATCTTGGACAAAATTTGTGAAAATTGGCGAAATGATGAAAGATCGGCTGCCACTCAAACTGAGAAATGAGTTTGTGCGCTGGGTTCAAAAGTGGCGTTTATTCGCTTTCAGTTTAGTCGCTGAGAACTACCCTAAACTGTGTCCTCCCACTCCTCACTTCCCTCAGTAAATGTCCGTGGTGCAGTGCCTTATGACTCACTGGTTTATTTGGAAAGTGGTCAGTCCCCACTGACCCATTCCACCCTCTTACTATGTGCCCCTTTGTTTTAGGTTCAAATCAAAGAAAGCATGAATAATTATCGCCCGTTTAAAGGGAATAATCATATGAAATCCGGGTATTTAATGAGGGGAGGTCACGTAGTATCAGATTGTAAAATGTATTTGTATTTAAAGGGGATGGCTAGTAACTGATCAGTAGGAATCAGTGGGAATACTGGGGGATGATTGTTCCAATTCTTGTGGGATTCATATAAGAGTACATTATATATCTATTGTGTGAAAATTATTTACTTCAGAATGGTCTCATATTCAAGTAATGTGCAGTTTAATGTTTCCAGGTTAGCATGCCTGTACAGTGACTTTTTGCCAAGGATACATGCTTTCTTTGATTGGAACCAAATACTACCAGAATTATTCTTGCTGAATCCCACGAAATACAGAACGAACAGTTGTCCGTATTTTATGATTTAAAGGAATATATCACTCGGTTAAGATAAAGAAGTCATTCGAGATCTCAGCTACTATACGGAAAGAGAATATATGCCACTTTTGGACCCAGCGCCCAAACTAATTTCTGCATTGAGTGGCCGCCAACCTTTCAAAATTTTGCCAATCTTCACAAATTTTATCCAAAATTATCTTTGAAGTACATCATCTACAATAGGAGCGGCCATGTTGTATCAGAGTACAAGATATCTTTCATTAAAGGGAAACATCAAACAAATTTATCTCTATATTTATTATTTATTCTGTCATACACTGGACAGCAAAAGAAAGTACCCACTTCTGTCAAAGGCCGCATATAAAAATTCACCACCTAGAAATAAACAATTTTGGTACACAGGTTTGCTGCAATATCCATTTGTAATCACATACCCAATGCAAGTGATTATCTTTATTACAAAGAAAAAAAAAATGACATGCACAGCATCTTGGTCAATGAATCAAAAGTCCCACACAACAGCACTTTCCACCATGCAAAAATGGCCACTGAATGGATAACATTTTTTAACAACCAATATGTCAAATGAACATCTGTTTTATCAAAATGATGTTAATGAGTGTATTCTATATTTAGGGATGCTACCCTTCCTGATTATGCTAATTCTCAGAATAAAATCAGTTAGCTCTTTAGACTGGAAATTACTTTACTCTGGTCTAAGCAAGCTTCCATTAGAAAATTATGCCACGTCTTGTAAGGCTTGTGAGGCTCATTCTGTTACATTTTGTGATTAAACAAAGGCCCAAAATGCCCAAATTTCATCTGATTATTCCCTTTAACCGGGCGCTGACTATTAATGTTTCGTTTGACTTCAACTAAAGATCATGAGGAGCACGTGTCGCAAATTTGCCCTGAAATACAGAGTAAACATGATATCTGTATTAACGACTTTTCATGATTTAAAGGAATATATCACTCGATAGGGTAAAGAAGTCATTTCAAATTTCAGCGACTGTACCCAGACCCTGTATACACTCCTTTTGAATCCCAGCGCCCAAACTCATTTCTGACTTTGAATGGCCACCGACCCTTCATATTTTGGGCAAGCGTTACAAATCTTTAGCAAAACCATCTTTGAACTACCTCCGATCGAATTAGGGGTGAACACGTGGTATCAGATCAGAAGATATATTTGTTTAAAGGGAAAGATTAAACAAAGGCCGAAAATGCCCAAATGTCATCTGATTATTCCCTTTAACCGGGCGCTGACTATTAATGTTTCGTTTGACTGTAACCAAAGATCATCAGGAGCACGTGTCGTAATTTTGTCCTGAAATACAGAGTAAACATGATATTTGTATTAACGACTTTTCATGATTTAAAGGAATATATCACTCGATAGGGTAAAGAAGTCATTGCAGATTTTAGTAACTATATCTGGACCCAGTATGCACCCGTTTTAGCCCCAGCGCCCAAACTCATTTCTGACTTTGAATGGCCGCCGACCCTTCATATTTTCGGCAACCTTTACAAATTTTTGCCAAAACCATCTTTAAACTATTTCCAATTGAATTAGGGGTGGACACAGGGTATCAGAACAGAAGATGTATATGTTTAAAGGGAAAGATTAAATAAAGGCCGAAAAAGCTCAACATTTCATCTGATTATTTCATTTAAACGGGTGCTGACTTTTAACGTTTCATTAGACTTAAGCGAAAGATCAACAGAAACACGTGTCGTGAATTTGTCATGAAATACAAAGTAAACATGATATCTGTATTAACGACTTTTTTATGATTTAAAGGAATATATCACTCGATGGGTACAGAAGTCATTGCAGATTTCAGTGACTATATATCCAGACCCAGAATGCACCCCTTTTATTCCCAGCGCCCAAACTCATTTCTGACTTTGAATGGCCGCCGACCCTTCATATTTTTGTCAATCTTTACAAATTTTTACCAAAACCATTTTTGAACTACATCCGATCGAATTAGGGGTGGACACCTGGTATCAGATTAATAGATATATTTCTTTAAAGGGAAAGATTAAACAAAGGCCAAAAATGCCCAAATTTCATCTGATTATTCCCTTTAAGCGGGTGGAGACTGTTAATGTTTCATCAGACTTAAACGAAAGATCACCAGAAACATGTGTCGTGAAATCGTCATGAAATACAAATTAAACATGATATCTATATCAATGACTGTTCATGATTTAAAGGAATATATCACTCGATAGGGCGATGAAGTTATTGCAGATTTCAGTGACTATATCCAGACCCAGTATGCACCCCTTTCAGTCCCAGCGCCCAAACTCATTTCTGACTTTGAATGGCCGCCGACTCTTCATATTTTCGGCAACCTTTACAAATTTTTGCCGAAACTATCTTTAAACTATTTCCAATCGAATTAGGGGTGGACGCGTGGTATCAGATCATGAGATATATTTGTTTAAAGGGAAAGATTAAGCAAAGGTCCAAAATGCCCAAATTTCATGTGATGATTCCCTTTAACCGGGCGCTGACTATTAATGTTTCGTTTGACTTCAACCAAAGATCATCAGG
This sequence comes from Diadema setosum, assembly GCF_964275005.1. Taxonomy (NCBI): domain Eukaryota; kingdom Metazoa; phylum Echinodermata; class Echinoidea; order Diadematoida; family Diadematidae; genus Diadema; species Diadema setosum. The sequence continues at coordinate 6,872,463 of NC_092705.1, read as the reverse complement.
AGCAAGTGTCGTAATTTTGTCCTGAAATACAGAGTAAACATGATATTTGTATTAACGACTTTTCATGATTTAAAGGAATATATAACTCGATAGGGTAAAGAAGTCATTGCAGATTTTAGTAACTATATCTGGACCCAGTATACACCCGTTTTAGCCCCAGCGCCCAAACTCATTTCTGACTTTGAATGGCCGCCGACCCTTCATATTTTCGGCAACCTTTACAAATTTTTGCCAAAACCATCTTTAAACTATTTCCAGTTGAATTAGGGGTGGACACGTGGCATCAGATCAGAAGATATATTTGTTTAAAGGGAAAGATTAAACAAAGGCCGAAAATGACCAAATTTCATCTGATTATTCCCTTTATCCGGGCGCTGACTATTAATGTTTCGTTTGGCTGTAACCAAAGATCATCAGGAGCACGTGTCGCAAATTTGTCCTGAAATAGAGAGTAAACATGATATCTGTATAACCGACTTTTCATGATTTAAAGGAATATATCACTCGATGGGTAAAGAAGTCATTGCAGATTCCAGTGACTATAATATAAAGACCCAGAATGCACCCCTTTTTTCCCAGCGCCCAAACTCATTTCTGACTTTGAATGGCCGCCGACCCTTCATATTTTTGTCAATCTTTACAAATTTTTACCAAAACCATCTTTGAACGGGTGGACATCTGGTATCAGATTAATAGATATATTTCTTTAAAGGGAAAGATTAAACAAAGGCCAAAAATGCCCAAATTTCATCTGATTATTCCTTTAAGCGGGTGCAGATTGTTAATGTTTCATCAGACTTAAACGAAAGATCACCAGAAACATGTGTCGTGAAATCGTCATGAAACACAAATTAAACATGCTATCTATATCAATGACTTTTCATGATTTAAAGGAATATATCACTCGATAGGGTGATGAAGTTATTGCAGATTTCAGTGACTATATCCAGACCAAGTATGCACCCCTTTCAGTCCCAGCGCCCAAACTCATTTCTGACTTTGAATGGCCGCCGACTCTTCATATTTTCGGCAACCTTTACAAATTTTTGCCAAAACTATCTTTAAACTATTTCCAATCGAATTAGGGGTGGACGGGTGGTATCAGATCAGGAGATATATTTGTTTAAAGGGAAAGATTAAGCAAAGGTCCAAAATGCCCAAATTTCAACTGATGATTCCCTTTAACCAGGTGCTTACTATTAATATTTCATTTGACTTGAACGAAAGATCACCAGAAACTTGTGTTGTCAATTTGTCACGACAAAGAGAGTAAACATGATATCTGTATTAACGACTTTTCATGATTTAAAGGAATATATCACTCCATGAGATAAGGAAGTCATTGCAGATTTTAGTGACTATATCCGGATTAAGCATGCACCCGTATTATCCCCAGCGCCCAAACTCATTTCTGACTTTGAATGGCCGCCGACCCTTCATATTTTCAGCAAGCGTTACAAATTTTTGCCAAAACTTTCTTTGAAATATTTCCAATCGAATTAGGGGTGGACACGTGGTATCAGATCAGAAGATATATTTGTTTAAAGGGAAAGATTAAACAGAGGTGAAAAATGCCCAAATTTCAACTGATGATTCCCTTTAACCGGGTGCTTTCTGTTAATATTTATTTTGACTTCAACGAAAGATCACCAGAAACTTGTGTTGTCAATTTGTCACGACAAAGAGAGTAAACATGATATCTGTATTAACGACTTTTCATGATTTAAAGGAATATATCACTCGATAGAGTGATGAAGTTATTGCAGATTTCAGTGACTATATCTAGACCCAGTATGCACCCCTTTCAGTCCCAGCGCCCAAACTCATTTCTGACTTTGAATGGCCGCCGACTCTTCATATTTTCGGCAACCTTTACAAATTTTTGCCAAAACTATCTTTAAACTATTTCCAATCGAATTAGGTGTGGACGCGTAGTATCAGATCAGGAGATATATTTGTTTAAAGGGAAAGATTAAGCAAAGGTCCAAAATGCCCAAATTTCAACTGATGATTCCCTTTAATCGGGTGCTTACTATCAATATTTCATTTGACTTCAACGAAAGATCACTAGAAACATGTGTCGTGAAATCGTCATGAAATACAAATTAAACATGATATCTATATCAATGACTGTTCATGATTTAAAGGAATATATCACTCGATAGGGCGATGAAGTTATTGAGATTTCAGTGACTATATCCAGACCAAGTATGCACCCCTTTCAGTCCCAGCGCCCAAACTCATTTCTGACTTTGAATGGCGGCCGACTCTTCATATTTTCGGCAATCTTTACAAATTTTTGCCAAAACTATCTTTAAACTATTTCCAATCGAATTAGGGGTGGACGCGTGGTATCAGATCATGAGATATATTTGTTTAAAGGGAAAGATTAAGCAAAGGTCCAAAATGCCCAAATTTCATGTGATGATTCCCTTTAACCGGGCGCTGACTATTAATGTTTCGTTTGACTTCAACCAAAGATCATCAGGAGCACGTGTCGTAATTTTGTCCTGAAATACAGAGTAAACATGATATTTGTATTAACGACTTTTCATGATTTAAAGGAATATATAACTCGATAGGGTAAAGAAGTCATTGCAGATTTTAGTAACTATATCTGGACCCAGTATACACCCGTTTTAGCCCCAGCGCCCAAACTTATTTCTGACTTTGAATGGCCGCCGACCCTTCATATTTTCGGCAACCTTTACAAATTTTTGCCAAAACCATCTTTAAACTATTTCCAGTTGAATTAGGGGTGGACACGTGGCATCAGATCAGAAGATATATTTGTTTAAAGGGAAAGATTAAACAAAGGCCGAAAATGACCAAATTTCATCTGATTATTCCCTTTATCCGGGCGCTGACTATTAATGTTTCGTTTGGCTGTAACCAAAGATCATCAGGAGCACGTGTCGCTAATTTGTCCTGAAATAGAGAGTAAACATGATATCTGTATAACCGACTTTTCACGATTTAAAGGAATATATCACTCGATGGGTAAAGAAGTCATTGCAGATTCCAGTGACTATAATATAAAGACCCAGTATGCACCCCTTTTTTCCCAGCGCCCAAACTCATTTCTGACTTTGAATGGCCGCCGACCCTTCATATTTTTGTCAATCTTTACAAATTTTTACCAAAACCATCTTTGAACGGGTGGACATCTGGTATCAGATTAATAGATATATTTCTTTAAAGGGAAAGATTAAACAAAGGCCAAAAATGCCCAGATTTCATCTGATTATTCCCTTTAAGCGGGTTCAGATTGTTAATGTTTCATCAGACTTAAACGAAAGATCACCAGAAACATGTGTCGTGAAATCGTCATGAAACACAAATTAAACATGCTATCTATATCAATGACTTTTCATGATTTAAAGGAATATATCACTCGATAGGGTGATGAAGTTATTGCAGATTTCAGTGACTATATCCAGACCAAGTATGCACCCCTTTCAGTCCCAGCGTCCAAACTTATTTCTGACTTTGAATGGCCGCGGACTCTTCATATTTTCGGCAACCTTTACAAATTTTTGCCAAAACTATCTTTAAACTATTTCCAATCGAATTAGGGGTGGATGGGTGGTATCAGATCAGGAGATATATTTGTTTAAAGGGAAAGATTAAGCAAAGGTCCAAAATGCCCAAATTTCAACTGATGATTCCCTTTAACCAGGTGCTTACTATTAATATTTCATTTGACTTGAACGAAAGATCACCAGAAACTTGTGTTGTCAATTTGTCACGACAAAGAGAGTAAACATGATATCTGTATTAACGACTTTTCATTATTTAAAGGAATATATCACTCCATGAGATAAGGAAGTCATTGCAGATTTTAGTGACTATATCCGGATTAAGCATGCACCCGTATTATCCCCAGCGCCCAAACTCATTTCTGACTTTGAATGGCCGCCGACTCTTCATATTTTCGGCAACCTTTACAAATTTTTGCCAAAACTATCTTTAAACTATTTCCAATCGAATTAGGTGTGGACACGTAGTATTAGATCAGGAGATATATTTATTTAAAGGGAAAGATTAAGCAAAGGTCCAAAATGCCCAAATTTCAACTGATGATTCCCTTTAATCGGGTGCTTACTATCAATATTTCATTTGACTTCAACGAAAGATCACCAGAAACATGTGTCGTGAAATCGTCATGAAATACAAATTAAACATGATATCTATATCAATGACTGTTCATGATTTAAAGGAATATATCACTCGATAGGGCGATGAAGTTATTGCAGATTTCAGTGACTATATCCAGACCAAGTATGCACCCCTTTCAGTCCCAGCGCCCAAACTCATTTCTGACTTTGAATGGCGGCCGACTCTTCATATTTTCGGCAACCTTTACAAATTTTTGCCAAAACTATCTTTAAACTATTTCCAATCGAATTAGGGGTGGACGCGTGGTATCAGATCATGAGATATATTTGTTTAAAGGGAAAGATTAAGCAAAGGTCCAAAATGCCCAAATTTCATGTGATGATTCCCTTTAACAGGGCGCTGACTATTAATGTTTCGTTTGTCTTCAACCAAAGATCATCAGGAGCACGTGTCGTAATTTTGTCCTGAAATACAGAGTAAACATGATATTTGTATTAACGACTTTTCATGATTTAAAGGAATATATAACTCGATAGGGTAAAGAAGTCATTGCAGATTTTAGTAACTATATCTGGACCCAGTATACACCCGTTTTAGCCCCAGCGCCCAAACTCATTTCTGACTTTGAATGGCCGCCGACCCTTCATATTTTCGGCAACCTTTACAAATTTTTGCCAAAATCATCTTTAAACTATTTCCAGTTGAATTAGGGGTGGACACGTGGCATCAGATCAGAAGATATATTTGTTTAAAGGGAAAGATTAAACAAAGGCCGAAAATGACCAAATTTCATCTGATTATTCCCTTTATCCGGGCGCTGACTATTAATGTTTCGTTTGGCTGTAACCAAAGATCATCAGGAGCACGTGTCGCAAATTTGTCCTGAAATAGAGAGTAAACATGATATCTGTATAACCGACTTTTCATGATTTAAAGGAATATATCACTCGATGGGTAAAGAAGTCATTGCAGATTCCAGTGACTATAATATAAAGACCCAGTATGCACCCCTTTTTTCCCAGCGCCCAAACTCATTTCTGACTTTGAATGGCCGCCGACCCTTCATATTTTTGTCAATCTTTACAAATTTTTACCAAAACCATCTTTGAACGGGTGGACATCTTGTATCAGATTAATAGATATATTTCTTTAAAGGGAAAGATTAAACAAAGACCAAAAATGCCCAAATTTCATCTGATTCTTCCCTTTAAGCGGGTGCAGATTGTTAATGTTTCATCAGACTTAAACGAAAGATCACCAGAAACATGTGTCGTGAAATCGTCATGAAACACAAATTAAACATGCTATCTATATCAATGACTTTTCATGATTTAAAGGAATATATCACTCGATAGGGTGATGAAGTTATTGCAGATTTCAGTGACTATATCCAGACCAAGTATGCACCCCTTTCAGTCCCAGCGTCCAAACTTATTTCTGACTTTGAATGGCCGCGGACTCTTCATATTTTCGGCAACCTTTACAAATTTTTGCCAAAACTATCTTTAAACTATTTCCAATCGAATTAGGGGTGGATGGGTGGTATCAGATCAGCAGATATATTTGTTTAAAGGGAAAGATTAAGCAAAGGTCCAAAATGCCCAAATTTCAACTGATGATTCCCTTTAACCAGGTGCTTACTATTAATATTTCATTTGACTTGAACGAAAGATCACCAGAAACTTGTGTTGTCAATTTGTCACGACAAAGAGAGTAAACATGATATCTGTATTAACGACTTTTCATTATTTAAAGGAATATATCACTCCATGAGATAAGGAAGTCATTGCAGATTTTAGTGACTATATCCGGATTAAGCATGCACCCGTATTATCCCCAGCGCCCAAACTCATTTCTGACTTTGAATGGCCGCCGACTCTTCATATTTTCGGCAACCTTTACAAATTTTTGCCAAAACTATCTTTAAACTATTTCCAATCGAATTAGGTGTGGACACGTAGTATCAGATCAGGAGATATATTTGTTTAAAGGGAAAGATTAAGCAAAGGTCCAAAATGCCCAAATTTCAACTGATGATTCCCTTTAATCGGGTGCTTACTATCAATATTTCATTTGACTTCAACGAAAGATCACCAGAAACATGTGTCGTGAAATCGTCATGAAATACAAATTAAACATGATATCTATATCAATGACTGTTCATGATTTAAAGGAATATATCACTCGATAGGGCGATGAAGTTATTGCAGATTTCAGTGACTATATCCAGACCAAGTATGCACCCCTTTCAGTCCCAGCGCCCAAACTCATTTCTGACTTTGAATGGCGGCCGACTCTTCATATTTTCGGCAACCTTTACAAATTTTTGCCAAAACTATCTTTAAACTATTTCCAATCGAATTAGGGGTGGACGCGTGGTATCAGATCATGAGATATATTTGTTTAAAGGGAAAGATTAAGCAAAGGGCCAAAATGCCCAAATTTCATGTGATGATTCCCTTTAACAGGGCGCTGACTATTAATGTTTCGTTTGTCTTCAACCAAAGATCATCAGGAGCACGTGTCGTAATTTTGTCCTGAAATACAGAGTAAACATGATATTTGTATTAACGACTTTTCATGATTTAAAGGAATATATAACTCGATAGGGTAAAGAAGTCATTGCAGATTTTAGTAACTATATCTGGACCCAGTATACACCCGTTTTAGCCCCAGCGCCCAAACTCATTTCTGACTTTGAATGGCCGCCGACCCTTCATATTTTCGGCAACCTTTACAAATTTTTGCCAAAATCATCTTTAAACTATTTCCAGTTGAATTAGGGGTGGACACGTGGCATCAGATCAGAAGATATATTTGTTTAAAGGGAAAGATTAAACAAAGGCCGAAAATGACCAAATTTCATCTGATTATTCCCTTTATCCGGGCGCTGACTATTAATGTTTCGTTTGGCTGTAACCAAAGATCATCAGGAGGACGTGTCGCAAATTTGTCCTGAAATAGAGAGTAAACATGATATCTGTATAACCGACTTTTCATGATTTAAAGGAATATATCACTCGATGGGTAAAGAAGTCATTGCAGATTCCAGTGACTATAATATAAAGACCCAGTATGCACCCCTTTTTTCCCAGCGCCCAAACTCATTTCTGACTTTGAATGGCCGCCGACCCTTCATATTTTTGTCAATCTTTACAAATTTTTACCAAAACCATCTTTGAACGGGTGGACATCTTGTATCAGATTAATAGATATATTTCTTTAAAGGGAAAGATTAAACAAAGACCAAAAATGCCCAAATTTCATCTGATTATTCCCTTTAAGCGGGTGCAGATTGTTAATGTTTCATCAGACTTAAACGAAAGATCACCAGAAACATGTGTCGTGAAATCGTCATGAAACACAAATTAAACATGCTATCTATATCAATGACTTTTCATGATTTAAAGGAATATATCACTCGATAGGGTGATGAAGTTATTGCAGATTTCAGTGACTATATCCAGACCAAGTATGCACCCCTTTCAGTCCCAGCGTCCAAACTTATTTCTGACTTTGAATGGCCGCCGACTCTTCATATTTTCGGCAACCTTTACAAATTTTTGCCAAAACTATCTTTAAACTATTTCCAATCGAATTAGGGGTGGACGGGTGGTATCAGATCAGCAGATATATTTGTTTAAAGGGAAAGATTAAGCAAAGGTCCAAAATGCCCAAATTTCAACTGATGATTCCCTTTAACCAGGTGCTTACTATTAATATTTCATTTGACTTGAACGAAAGATCACCAGAAACTTGTGTTGTCAATTTGTCACGACAAAGAGAGTAAACATGATATCTGTATTAACGACTTTTCATTATTTAAAGGAATATATCAGTTCATGAGATAAGGAAGTCATTGCAGATTTTAGTGACTATATCCGGATTAAGCATGCACCCGTATTATCCCCAGCGCCCAAACTCATTTCTGACTTTGAATGGCCGCCGACTCTTCATATTTTCGGCAACCTTTACAAATTTTTGATAAAAACTATCTTTAAACTATTTCCAATCGAATTAGGTGTGGACGGGTGGTATCAGATCAGGAGATATATTTGTTTAAAGGGAAAGATTAATCAAAGGTCCAAAATGCCCAAATTTCAACTGATGATTCCCTTTAATCGGGTGCTTACTATCAATATTTCATTTGACTTCAACGAAAGATCACCAGAAACTTGTGTTGTCAATTTGTCACGACAAAGAGAGTAAACATGATATCTGTATTAACGACTTTTCATGATTTAAAGGAATATATCACTCGATGAGGTAAAAAAGTGATTTCAGGTTTCAGCGACTATACCCAGACACATTATGCACCCGTTTTATTCCCAGCGCCCAAACTCATTTCTGACTTTGAATGGCCTCCGACCCTTCATATTTTTGTCAATCTTTACAAATTTTTACCAAAACCATCTTTGAACTACATCCGATCGAATTAGGGGTGGACACGTGGTATCAGATTAATAGATATATTTCTTTAAAGGGAAAGATTAAACAAAGGCCAAAAATGCCCAAATTTCATCTGATTATTCCCTTTAACCGGGCGCAGACTGTTAATGTTTCATCAGACTTAAACGAAAGATCACCAGAAACATGTTTCGTGAAATCGTCATGAAATACAAATTAAACATGATATCTATATCAATGACTGTTCATGATTTAAAGGAATATATCACTCGATAGGGTGATGAAGTTATTGCAGATTTCAGTGACTATATCTCTAGACCCAGTATGCACCCCTTTCAGTCCCAGCGCCCAAAATCATTTCTGACTTTGAATGGCCGCCGACTCTTCATATTTTCGGCAACCTTTACAAATTTTTGCTAAAACTATCTTTAAACTATTTCCAATCGAATTAGGGGTGGACGCGTGGTATCAGATCAGGAGATATATTTCTTTAAAGGGAAAGATTAAGCAAAGGTCCAAAATGCCCAAATTTCAACTGATGATTCCCTTTAACCGGGTGCTTACTATTAATATTTCATTTGACTTCAACGAAAGATCACCAGAAACTTGTGTTGTCAATTTGTTACGACAAAGAGAGTAAACATGATATCTGTATCAACGACTTTTCATGATTTAAAGGAATATATCGCTCGATTAGGTAAAGAAGTAATTTCAAGTTTCAGCGACTATACCCAGACCCATTATGCACCCGTTTTATTCCCAGCGCCCAAACTCATTTCTGACTTTGAATGGCCGCCGACCCTTCATATTTTCGGCAAGCGTTACAAATATTTAGCAAGACCATCTTTGAACTACCTCCGATCGAATTAGGGGTGGACACGTGGTATCAGATCAGAAGATATATTTGTTTAAAGGAAAAGATTAAACAAAGGCCGAAAATGCCCAAATTTCATCTGATTATTCCCTTTATCCGGGCGCTGACTATTAATGTTTCGTTTGACTCTAACCAAAGATCATCAGGAGCACGTGTCGCAAATTTGTCGTGAAATAGAGAGTAAATATGATATCTGTATAAACGACTTTTCATGATTTAAAGGAATATATCACTCCATGGGTAAAGAAGTCATTGCAGATTTTAGTAACTATATCTGGACCCAGTATGCACCCCCTTTTTTCCCAGCGCCCAAACTCATTTCTGACTTTGAATGGCCACCGACCCTTCATATTTTTGTCAATCTTTACAAATTTTTACTAAAACCATCTTTGAACTACATCCCATCGAATTAGGGGTGGACACGTGGTATCAGATTAATATATATATTTCTTTAAAGGGAAAGATTAAACAAAGGCCAAAAATGGACAAATTTCATCTAATTATTCCCTTTAAGCGGGTGCAGACTCTTAATGTTTCATCAGACTTAAAGGAAAGATCACCAGAAACATGTGTTGTCAATTTGTCACGACAAAGAGAGTAAACATGATATCTGTATTAACGACTTTTCATGATTTAAAGGAATATATCACTCGATGAGGTATAAAAGTGATTTCAGGTTTCAGCGACTATACCCAGACCCATTATGCACCCGTTTTATTCCCAGCGCCCAAACTCATTTCTGACTTTGAATGACCGCTGACCCTTCATATTTTTGTCAATCTTTACAAATTTTTACCAAAACCATCTTTGAACTACCTCCCATCGAATTAGGGGTGGACACGGGGTATGAGATTAATAGATATATTTCTTTAAAGGGAAAGATTAAACAAAGGCCAAAAATGCCCAAATTTAATCTGGTTATTCCCTTTAAGCGGGTGCAGACTGTTAATGCTTCATCAGACTTAAACAAAAGATCACCAGAAACATGTGTCGTGAAATCGTCATGAAATACAAATTCAACATGATTATCTATATCAATGACTGTTCATGATTTAAAGGAATATATCACTCGATAGGGTGATGAAGTTATTGCAGATTTCAGTGACTATATCTAGACCCAGTATGCACCCCTTTCAGTCCCAGCGCCCAAACTCATTTCTGACTTTGAATGGCCGCCGACCCTTCATATTTTCGGCAAGCGTTACAAATTTTTAGCAGATCCATCTTTGAACTACCTCCGATCGAATTAGGGGTGGACACGTGGTATCAGATCAGAAGATATATTTGTTTAAAGGGAAAGATTAAACAAAGGCCGAAAATGCCCAAATTTCATCTGATTATTCCCTTCATCCGGGCGCTGACTATTAATGTTTCGTTTGACTCTAACCAAAGATCATCAGGAGCACGTGTCGCAAATTTGTCGTGAAATAGAGAGTAAACATGATATCTGTATAAACGACTTTTCATGATTTAAAGGAATATATCACTCGATGGGTAAAGAAGTGATTGCAGTCTTCAGTGACTATATATCCAGTCCCAGTATGCACCCCTTTTTTTCCCAGCGCCCAAACTCATTTCTGACTTTGAATGGCCACCGACCCTTCATATTTTTGTCAATCTTTACAAATTTTTTACCAAAACCATCTTTGAACTACATCCCATCGAATTAGGGGTGGACACCTGGTATCAGATTAATAGATATATTTCTTTAAAGGGAAAGATTAAACAAAGTCCAAGAATGCCCAAATTTCATCTGATTATTCCCTTTAAGCGGGTGGAGACTGTTAATGTTTCATCAGACTTAAACGAAAGATCACCAGAAACATGTGTCGTGAAATCGTCATGAAACACAAATTAAACATGATATCTATATCAATGACTGTTCATGATTTAAAGGAATATATCACTCGATAGGGTGATGAAGTTATTGCAGATTTCAGTGACTATATCTAGACCCAGTATGCACCCCGTTCAGTCCCAGCGCCCAAACTCATTTCTGACTTTGAATAGCCGCCGACTCTTCATATTTTCGGCAACCTTTACAAATTTTTGCCAAAACTGTCTTTAAACTATTTCCAATCGAATTAGGGGTGGACGCGTGGTATCAGATCAGGAGATATATTTGTTTAAAGGGAAAGATTAAGCAAAGGTCCAAAATGCCCAAATTTCAACTGATGATTCCCTTTAACCGGGTGCTTACTATTAATATTTGATTTGACTTCAACGAAAGATCACCAGAAACTTGTGTTGTCAATTTGTTACGACAAAGAGAGTAAACATGATATCTGTATTAACGAGTTTTCATGATTTAAAGGAATATATCGCTCGATTAGGTAAAAAAGTAATTTCAAGTTTCAGCGACTATACCCAGACCCATTATGCACCCGTTTTATTCCCAGCGCCCAAACTCATTTCTGACTTTGAATGGACGCCGACCCTTCATATTTTCGGCAAGCGTTACAAATTTTTAGCAAGACCATCTTTGAACTACCTCCGATCGAATTAGGGGTGGACACGTGGTATCAGATCAGAAGATATATTTGTTTAAAGGAAAAGATTAAACAAAGGACGAAAATGCCCAAATTTCATCTGATTATTCCATTTATCCGGGCGCTGACTATTAATGTTTCGTTTGACTCTAACCAAAGATCATCAGGAGCACGTGTCGCAAATTTGTCGTGAAATAGAGAGTAAACATGATATCTGTATAAACGACTCTTCATGATTTAAAAGTATATATCACTCCATGGGTAAAGAAGTCATTGCACATTTCAGTGGCTATATATCCAGACCCAGTATGCACCCTTTTTTTTTCCCAGCGCCCAAACTCATTTCTGACTTTGAATGGCCGCCGACCCTTCATATTTTTGTTAATCTTTACAAGTTTTTACCAAAACCATGTTTGAACTACATCCCATCGAATTAGGGGTGGACACCTGGTATCAGATTAATAGATATATTTCTTTAAAGGGAAAGATTAAACAAATTTCATCTGATTATTCCCTTTAAACGGGTGGAGACTGTTAATGTTTCATCAGACTTAAACGAAAGATCACCAGAAACATGTGTCGTGAAATCGTCATGAAACACTAATTAAACATGATATCTATATCAATGACTTTTCATGATTTAAAGGAATATATCACTCGATAGGGTGATGAAGTTATTGCAGATTTCAGTGACTATATCCAGACCCAGTATGCACCCGTTTTAGCCCCAGCGCCCAAACTCATTTCTGACTTTGAAAGGCCGCCGACCCTTCATATTTTCGGCAAGCTTTACAAATTTTTGCCAAAACCATCTTTAAACTATTTTAAATCGAATTAGGGGTGGACACGTGGTATCAGAACAGAAAATGTATTTGTTTAAAGGGAAAGATTAAATAAAGGCCGAAAAAGCTCAACATTTCATCTGATTATTTCATTTAAACGGGTGCTGACTTTTAACGTTTCATTAGACTTAAGCGAATGATCAACAGAAACACGTGTCGTGAATTTGTCATGAAATACAAAGTAAACATGATATCTGTATTAACGACTTTTTTATGATTTAAAGGAATATATCACTCGATGGGTAAAGAAGTCATTGCAGATTTCAGTGACTATATATCCAGACCAAGAATGCACCCCTTTTATTCCCAGCGCCCAAACTCATTTCTGACTTTGAATGGCCGCCGACCCTTCATATTTTCGGCAAGCGTTACAAATTTTTAGCAGATCCATCTTTGAACTACCTCCGATCGAATTAGGGGTGGACACGTGGTATCAGATCAGAAGATATATTTGTTTAAAGGGAAAGATTAAACAAAGGCCGAAAATGCCCAAATTTCATCTGATTATTCCCTTCATCCGGGCGCTGACTATTAATGTTTCGTTTGACTCTAACCAAAGATCATCAGGAGCACGTGTCGCAAATTTGTCGTGAAATAGAGAGTAAACATGATATCTGTATAAACGACTTTTCATGATTTAAAGGAATATATCACTCGATGGGTAAAGAAGTGATTGCAGACTTCAGTGACTATATATCCAGTCCCAGTATGCACCCCTTTTTTTCCCAGCGCCCAAACTCATTTCTGACTTTGAATGGCCACCGACCCTTCATATTTTTGTCAATCTTTACAAATTTTTTACCAAAACCATCTTTGAACTACATCCCATCGAATTAGGGGTGGACACCTGGTATCAGATTAATAGATATATTTCTTTAAAGGGAAAGATTAAACAAAGTCCAAGAATGCCCAAATTTCATCTGATTATTCCCTTTAAGCGGGTGGAGACTGTTAATGTTTCATCAGACTTAAACGAAAGATCACCAGAAACATGTGTCGTGAAATCGTCATGAAACACAAATTAAACATGATATCTATATCAATGACTGTTCATGATTTAAAGGAATATATCACTCGATAGGGTGATGAAGTTATTGCAGATTTCAGTGACTATATCTAGACCCAGTATGCACCCCTTTCAGTCCCAGCGCCCAAACTCATTTCTGACTTTGAATAGCCGCCGACTCTTCATATTTTCGGCAACCTTTACAAATTTTTGCCAAAACTGTCTTTAAACTATTTCCAATCGAATTAGGGGTGGACGCGTGGTATCAGATCAGGAGATATATTTGTTTAAAGGGAAAGATTAAGCAAAGGTCCAAAATGCCCAAATTTCAACTGATGATTCCCTTTAACCGGGTGCTTACTATTAATATTTGATTTGACTTCAACGAAAGATCACCAGAAACTTGTGTTGTCAATTTGTTACGACAAAGAGAGTAAACATGATATCTGTATTAACGAGTTTTCATGATTTAAAGGAATATATCGCTCGATTAGGTAAAAAAGTAATTTCAAGTTTCAGCGACTATACCCAGACCCATTATGCACCCGTTTTATTCCCAGCGCCCAAACTCATTTCTGACTTTGAATGGACGCCGACCCTTCATATTTTCGGCAAGCGTTACAAATTTTTAGCAAGACCATCTTTGAACTACCTCCGATCGAATTAGGGGTGGACACGTGGTATCAGATCAGAAGATATATTTGTTTAAAGGAAAAGATTAAACAAAGGACGAAAATGCCCAAATTTCATCTGATTATTCCATTTATCCGGGCGCTGACTATTAATGTTTCGTTTGACTCTAACCAAAGATCATCAGGAGCACGTGTCGCAAATTTGTCGTGAAATAGAGAGTAAACATGATATCTGTATAAACGACTCTTCATGATTTAAAAGTATATATCACTCCATGGGTAAAGAAGTCATTGCACATTTCAGTGGCTATATATCCAGACCCAGTATGCACCCTTTTTTTTTCCCAGCGCCCAAACTCATTTCTGACTTTGAATGGCCGCCGACCCTTCATATTTTTGTTAATCTTTACAAGTTTTTACCAAAACCATGTTTGAACTACATCCCATCGAATTAGGGGTGGACACGTGGTATCAGATTAATAGATATATTTCTTTAAAGGGAAAGATTAAACAAATTTCATCTGATTATTCCCTTTAAACGGGTGGAGACTGTTAATGTTTCATCAGACTTAAACGAAAGATCACCAGAAACATGTGTCGTGAAATCGTCATGAAACACTAATTAAACATGATATCTATATCAATGACTTTTCATGATTTAAAGGAATATATCACTCGATAGGGTGATGAAGTTATTGCAGATTTCAGTGACTATATCCAGACCCAGTATGCACCCGTTTTAGCCCCAGCGCCCAAACTCATTTCTGACTTTGAAAGGCCGCCGACCCTTCATATTTTCGGCAAGCTTTACAAATTTTTGCCAAAACCATCTTTAAACTATTTTAAATCGAATTAGGGGTGGACACGTGGTATCAGAACAGAAAATGTATTTGTTTAAAGGGAAAGATTAAATAAAGGCCGAAAAAGCTCAACATTTCATCTGATTATTTCATTTAAACGGGTGCTGACTTTTAACGTTTCATTAGACTTAAGCGAATGATCAACAGAAACACGTGTCGTGAATTTGTCATGAAATACAAAGTAAACATGATATCTGTATTAACGACTTTTTTATGATTTAAAGGAATATATCACTCGATGGGTAAAGAAGTCATTGCAGATTTCAGTGACTATATATCCAGACCAAGAATGCACCCCTTTTATTCCCAGCGCCCAAACTCATTTCTGACTTTGAATGGCCGCCGACTCTTCATATTTTCGGCAACCTTTACAAATTTTTGCCAAAACTATCTTTAAACTATTTCCAATCGAATTAGGGGTGGACGCGTGGTATCGGATCAGGAGATATATTTGTTTAAAGGGAAATATTAAGCAAAGGTCCAAAATGCCCAAATTTCAACTGATGATTCCGTTTAACCGGGCGCTGATTATTAATGTTTCATTTGACTTCAACCAAAGATCATCAGGAGCACGTGTCGTAATTTGTCCTGAAATACAGAGTAAACATGATATTTGTATTAACGACTTTTCATGATTTAAAGGAATATATAACTCGATAGGGTAAAGAAGTCATTGCAGATTTTAGTAACTATATCTGGACCCAGTATGCACCCGTTTTAGCCCCAGCGCCCAAACTCATTTCTGACTTTGAAAGGCCGCCGACCCTTCATATTTTCGGCAAGCTTTACAAATTTTTGCCAAAACCATCTTTAAACTATTTCAAATCGAATTAGGGGTGGACACGTGGTATCAGAACAGAAAATGTATTTGTTTAAAGGGAAAGATTAAATAAAGGCCGAAAAAGCTCAACATTTCATCTGATTATTTCATTTAA
This sequence comes from Diadema setosum, assembly GCF_964275005.1. NCBI lineage: Eukaryota > Metazoa > Echinodermata > Echinoidea > Diadematoida > Diadematidae > Diadema > Diadema setosum. Next base: position 6,856,299 of record NC_092705.1, on the reverse strand, counting down.
ACGGGTGCTGACTTTTAACGTTTCATTAGACTTAAGCGAAAGATCAACAGAAACACGTGTCGTGAATTTGTCATGAAATACAAAGTAAACATGATATCTGTATTAACGACTTTTTTATGATTTAAAGGAATATATCACTCGATGGGTAAAGAAGTCATTGCAGATTTCAGTGACTATATATCCAGACCAAGAATGCACCCCTTTTATTCCCAGCGCCCAAACTCATTTCTGACTTTGAATGGCCGCCGACCCTTCATATTTTTGTCAATCTTTACAAATTTTTACCAAAACCATCTTTAAACTATTTCAAATCGAATTAGGGGTGGACACGTGGTATCAGAACAGAAAATGTATTTGTTTAAAGGGAAAGATTAAATAAAGGCCGAAAAAGCTCAACATTTCATCTGATTATTTCATTTAAACGGGTGCTGACTTTTAACGTTTCATTAGACTTAAGCGAAAGATCAACAGAAACACGTGTCGTGAATTTGTCATGAAATACAAAGTAAACATGATATCTGTATTAACGACTTTTTTATGATTTAAAGGAATATATCACTCGATGGGTAAAGAAGTCATTGCAGATTTCAGTGACTATATATCCAGACCAAGAATGCACCCCTTTTATTCCCAGCGCCCAAACTCATTTCTGACTTTGAATGGCCGCCGACCCTTCATATTTTTGTCAATCTTTACAAATTTTTACCAAAACCATCTTTGAACTACATCCCATCGAATTAGGGGTGGACACGTGGTATCAGATTAATAGATATATTTCTTTAAAGGGAAAGATTAAAAAGAGGCCAAAAATGCCCAAATTTCATCTGATCATTCCCTTTAACCGGGAGCAGACTGTTAATGTTTCATCAGACTTAAACGAAAGAAGACCAGAAACATGTGTCGTGAAATCGTCATGAAATACAAGTTAAACATGATATCTATATCAATGACTGTTCATGATTTAAAGGAATATATCACTCGATAGGGTGATGAAGTTATTGCAGATTTCAGTGACTATATCTAGACCCAGTATCCACCCCTTTCAGTCCCAGCGCCCAAACTCATTTCTGACTTTGAATGGCCGCCGACTCTTCATATTTTCGGCAACCTTTACAAATTTTTGCCAAAACTATCTTTAAACTATTTCCAATCGAATTAGGGGTGGACGCTTAGTATCAGATCAGGAGATATATTTGTTTAAAGGGAAAGATTAAGGAAAGGTCCAAAATGCCCAAATTTCAACTGATGATTCCCTTTAATCGGGTGCTTACTATCAATATTTCATTAGACTTAAACGAAAGATCACCAGAAACTTGTGTTGTCAATTTGTCACGACAAAGAGAGTAAACATGATATCTGTATTAACGACTTTTCATGATTTAAAGGAATATATCACTCGATGAGGTAAAAAAGTGATTTCAGGTTTAAGCGACTATACCCAGACCCATTATGCACCCGTTTTACTCCCAGCGCCCAAACTCATTTCTGACTTTGAATGGCCGCCGACCCTTCATAATTTTGTCAATCTTTACAAATTTTTACCAAAACCATCTTTGAACTACATCCCATCGAAATAGGGGTGGACACGTGGTATCAGATTAATAGATATATTTCTTTAAAGGGAAAGATTAAACAAAGGCCAAAAATGCCCAAATTTCATCTGAATATTCCCTTTAAGCGGGTGGAGACTGTTAATGTTTCATCAGACTTAAACGAAAGATCACCAGAAACATGTGTCGTGAAATCGTCATGAAACACAAATTAAACATGATATCTATATCAATGACTGTTCATGATTTAAAGGAATATATCACTCAATAGGGTGATGAAGTTATTGCAGATTTCAGTGACTATATCTAGACCCAGTATGCACCCCTTTCAGTCCCAGCGCCCAAACTCATTTCTGACTTTGAATGGCCGCCGACTCTTCATATTTTCGGCAACCTTTACAAATTTTTGCCAAAACTATCTTTAAACTATTTCCAATCGAATTAGGGGTGGACGCGTAGTATCAGATCAGGAGATATATTTGTTTAAAGGGAAAGATTAAGCAAAGGTCCAAAATGCCCAAATTTCAACTGATGAATCCCTTTAACCGGGTGCTTACTATTAATATTTCATTTGACTTCAACGAAAGATCACCAGAAACTTGTGTTGTCAGTTTGTCACGACAAAGAGAGTAAACATGATATCTGTATTAACGACTTTTCATGATTTAAAGGAATATATCGCTCGATTAGGTAAAAAAGTAATTTCAGGTTTCAACGACTATACCCAGACCCATTATGCACCCGTTTTATTCCCAGCGCCCAAACTCATTTCTGACTTTGAATGGCCGCCGACGCTTCATATTTTCGGCAAGCGTTACAAGTCTTTAGTAAAACCATCTTTGAACTACCTCCGATCGAATTAGGGGTGGACACGTGGTATCTGATCAGAATATATATTTGTTTAAAGGGAAAGATTAAACAAAGGCCGAAAATGCCCAAATTTCATCTGATTATTCGCTTTAACCGGGCGCTGACTATTTATGTTTCGCTTGACTTCAACCAAAGATCATGAGGAGCACGTGTCGCAAATTTGTCCTGAAATACAGAGTAAACATGATATATGTATTAACGACTTTTCCTGATTTAAAGGAATATATCACTCGATAGGATAAAGAAGTCATTTCAGAATTTAGTGACAATATCCGGACCCAGCATGCACCCGTTTTATCCCCAGCGCCCAAACTCATTTCTGACTTTGAATGGCCGCCGACTCTTCATATTTTCGGCAAGCGTTACAAATTTTTAGCAGATCCATCTTTGAACTACCTCCGATCGAATTAGGGGTGGACACGTGGTATCAGATCAGAAGATATATTTGTTTAAAGGAAAAGATTAAACAAAGGCCGAAAATGCCCAAATTTCATCTGATTATTCCCTTCATCCGGGCGCTGACTATTAATGTTTCGTTTGACTCTAACCAAAGATCATCAGGAGCACGTGTCGCAAATTTGTCGTGAAATAGAGAGTAAACATGATATCTGTATAAACGACTTTTCATGATTTAAAGGAATATATCACTCGATGGGTAAAGAAGTGATTGCAGATTTCAGTGACTATATACAGTTGTATCCAGTCCCAGTATGCACCCCTTTTTTTCCCAGCGCCCAAACTCATTTCTGACTTTGAATGGCCACCGACCCTTCATATTTTTGTCAATCTTTACAAATTTTTTACCAAAACCATCTTTGAACTACATCCCATCGAATTAGGGGTGGACACCTGGTATCAGATTAATAGATATATTTCTTTAAAGGGAAAGATTAAACAAAGTCCAAGAATGCCCAAATGTCATCTGATTATTCCCTTTAAGCGGGTGGAGACTGTTAATGTTTCATCAGACTTAAACGAAAGATCACCAGAAACATGTGTCGTGAAATCGTCATGAAACACAAATTAAACATGATATCTATATCAATGACTGTTCATGATTTAAAGGAATATATCACTCGATAGGGTGATGAAGTTATTGCAGATTTCAGTGACTATATCTAGACCCAGTATGCACCCCTTTCAGTCCCAGCGCCCAAACTCATTTCTGACTTTGAATAGCCGCCGACTCTTCATATTTTCGGCAACCTTTACAAATTTTTGCCAAAACTATCTTTAAACTATTTCCAATCGAATTAGGGGTGGACGCGTGGTATCAGATCAGGAGATATATTTGTTTAAAGGGAAAGATTAAGCAAAGGTCCAAAATGCCCAAATTTCAACTGATGATTCCCTTTAACCGGGTGCTTACTATTAATATTTGATTTGACTTGAACGAAAGATCACCAGAAACTTGTGTTGTCAATTTGTTACGACAAAGAGAGTAAACATGATATCTGTATTAACGACTTTTCATGATTTAAAGGAATATATCGCTCGATTAGGTAAAAAAGTAATTTCAAGTTTCAGCGACTATACCCAGACCCATTATGCACCCGTTTTATTCCCAGCGCCCAAACTCATTTCTGACTTTGAATGGACGCCGACCCTTCATATTTTCGGCAAGCGTTACAAATTTTTAGCAAGACCATCTTTGAACTACCTCCGATCGAATTAGCGGTGGACACGTGGTATCAGATCAGAAGATATATTTGTTTAAAGGAAAAGATTAAACAAAGGCCGAAAATGCCCAAATTTCATCTGATTATTCCATTTATCCGGGCGCTGACTATTAATGTTTCGTTTGACTCTAACCAAAGATCATCAGGAGCACGTGTCGCAAATTTGTCGTGAAATAGAGAGTAAACATGATATCTGTATAAACGACTCTTCATGATTTAAAAGTATATATCACTCCATGGGTAAAGAAGTCATTGCACATTTCAGTGGCTATATATCCAGACCCAGTATGCACCCTTTTTTTTTCCCAGCGCCCAAACTCATTTCTGACTTTGAATGGCCGCCGACCCTTCATATTTTTGTTAATCTTTACAAGTTTTTACCAAAACCATGTTTGAACTACATCCCATCGAATTAGGGGTGGACACCTGGTATCAGATTAATAGATATATTTCTTTAAAGGGAAAGATTAAACAAATTTCATCTGATTATTCCCTTTAAACGGGTGGAGACTGTTAATGTTTCATCAGACTTAAACGAAAGATCACCAGAAACATGTGTCGTGAAATCGTCATGAAACACTAATTAAACATGATATCTATATCAATGACTTTTCATGATTTAAAGGAATATATCACTCGATAGGGTGATGAAGTTATTGCAGATTTCAGTGACTATATCCAGACCCAGTATGCACCCGTTTTAGCCCCAGCGCCCAAACTCATTTCTGACTTTGAAAGGCCGCCGACCCTTCATATTTTCGGCAAGCTTTACAAATTTTTGCCAAAACCATCTTTAAACTATTTCAAATCGAATTAGGGGTGGACACGTGGTATCAGAACAGAAAATGTATTTGTTTAAAGGGAAAGATTAAATAAAGGCCGAAAAAGCTCAACATTTCATCTGATTATTTCATTTAAACGGGTGCTGACTTTTAACGTTTCATTAGACTTAAGCGAAAGATCAACAGAAACACGTGTCGTGAATTTGTCATGAAATACAAAGTAAACATGATATCTGTATTAACGACTTTTTTATGATTTAAAGGAATATATCACTCGATGGGTAAAGAAGTCATTGCAGATTTCAGTGACTATATATCCAGACCAAGAATGCACCCCTTTTATTCCCAGCGCCCAAACTCATTTCTGACTTTGAATGGCCGCCGACTCTTCATATTTTCGGCAACCTTTACAAATTTTTGCCAAAACTATCTTTAAACTATTTCCAATCGAATTAGGGGTGGACGCGTGGTATCGGATCAGGAGATATATTTGTTTAAAGGGAAATATTAAGCAAAGGTCCAAAATGCCCAAATTTCAACTGATGATTCCGTTTAACCGGGCGCTGATTATTAATGTTTCATTTGACTTCAACCAAAGATCATCAGGAGTACGTGTCGTAATTTGTCCTGAAATACAGAGTAAACATGATATTTGTATTAACGACTTTTCATGATTTAAAGGAATATATCACTCGATGGGTAAAGAAGTCATTGCAGATTTCAGTGACTATATATCCAGACCAAGAATGCACCCCTTTTATTCCCAGCGCCCAAACTCATTTCTGACTTTGAATGGCCGCCGACCCTTCATATTTTTGTCAATCTTTACAAATTTTTACCAAAACCATCTTTGAACTACATCCCATCGAATTAGGGGTGGACACGTGGTATCAGATTAATAGATATATTTCTTTAAAGGGAAAGATTAAAAAGAGGCCAAAAATGCCCAAATTTCATCTGATTATTCCCTTTAACCGGGAGCAGACTGTTCATGTTTCATCAGACTTAAACGAAAGAAGACCAGAAACATGTGTCGTGAAATCGTCATGAAATACAAGTTAAACATGATATCTATATCAATGACTGTTCATGATTTAAAGGAATATATCACTCGATAGGGTGATGAAGTTATTGCAGATTTCAGTGACTATATCTAGACCCAGTATGCACCCCTTTCAGTCCCAGCGCCCAAACTCATTTCTGACTTTGAATGGCCGCCGACTCTTCATATTTTCGGCAACCTTTACAAATTTTTGCCAAAACTATCTTTAAACTATTTCCAATCGAATTAGGGGTGGACGCTTAGTATCAGATCAGGAGATATATTTGTTTAAAGGGAAAGATTAAGGAAAGGTCCAAAATGCCCAAATTTCAACTGATGATTCCCTTTAATCGGGTGCTTACTATCAATATTTCATTAGACTTAAACGAAAGATCACCAGAAACTTGTGTTGTCAATTTGTCACGACAAAGAGAGTAAACATGATATCTGTATTAACGACTTTTCATGATTTCAAGGAATATATCACTCGATGAGGTAAAAAAGTGATTTCAGGTTTAAGCGACTATACCCAGACCCATTATGCACCCGTTTTATTCCCAGCGCCCAAACTCATTTCTGACTTTGAATGGCCGCCGACCCTTCATAATTTTGTCAATCTTTACAAATTTTTACCAAAACCATCTTTGAACTACATCCCATCGAAATAGGGGTGGACACGTGGTATCAGATTAATAGATATATTTCTTTACAGGGAAAGATTAAAAAGAGGCCAAAAATGCCCAAATTTCATCTGATTATTCCCTTTAACCGGGAGCAGACTGTTAATGTTTCATCAGACTTAAACGAAAGAAGACCAGAAACATGTGTCGTGAAATCGTCATGATATACAAGTTAAACATGATATCTATATCAATGACTGTTCATGATTTAAAAGAATATATCACTCGATAGGGTGATGAAGTTATTGCAGATTTCAGTGACTATATCTAGACCCAGTATGCACCCCTTTCAGTCCCAGCGCCCAAACTCATTTCTGACTTTGAATGGCCGCCGACTCTTCATATTTTCGGCAACCTTTACAAATTTTTGCTAAAACTATCTTTAAACTATTTCCAATCGAATTAGGGGTGGACGCGTGGTATCAGATCAGGAGATATATTTCTTTAAAGGGAAAGATTAAGCAAAGGTCCAAAATGCCCAAATTTCAACTGATGATTCCCTTTAACCGGGTGCTTACTATTAATATTTGATTTGACTTCAACGAAAGATCACCAGAAACTTGTGTTGTCAATTTGTTACGACAAAGAGAGTAAACATGATATCTGTATCAACGACTTTTCATGATTTAAAGGAATATATCGCTCGATTAGGTAAAAAAGTAATTTCAAGTTTCAGCGACTATACCCAGACCCATTATGCACCCGTTTTATTCCCAGCGCCCAAACTCATTTCTGACTTTGAATGGCCGCCGACCCTTCATATTTTCGGCAAGCGTTACAAATTTTTAGCAAAACCATCTTTGAACTACCTCCGATCGAATTAGGGGTGGACACGTGGTATCAGATCAGAAGATATATTTGTTTAAAGGAAAAGATTAAACAAAGGCCGAAAATGCCCAAATTTCATCTGATTATTCCCTCTATCCGGGCGCTGACTATTAATGTTTCGTTTGACTCTAACCAAAGATCATCAGGAGCACGTGTCGCAAATTTGTCCTGAAATAGAGAGTAAACATGATATCTGTATAAACGAGTTTTCATGATTTAAAGGAATATCTCACTCGATGGGTAAAGAAGTCATTGCAAATTTCAGTGGCTATATATCCAGACCAAGTATGCACCCCTTTTTTTCCCAGCGCCCACACTCACTTCTGACTTTGAATGCCCGCCGACCCTTCATATTTTTGTCAATCTTTACAAGTTTTTACCAAAACCATGTTTGAACTACACCCGATCGAATTAGGGGTGGACACCTGGTATCAGATTAATAGATATATTTCTTTAAAGGGAAAGATTAAACAAAGGCCAAAAATGCCCAAATTTAATCTGGTTATTCCCTTTAAGCGGGTGCAGACTGTTAATGTTTCATCAGACTTAAACCAGGGAGGTGGAAGACACTTCCACCTCCCTGCTTAAACAAAAGATCACCAGAAACATGTGTCGTGAAATCGTCATGAAATACAAATTCAACATGATTATCTATATCAATGACTGTTCATGATTTAAAGGAATATATCACTCGATAGGGTGATGAAGTTATTGCAGATTTCAGTGACTATATCTAAACCCAGTATGCACCCTTTTCAGTCCCAGCGCCCAAACTCATTTCTGACTTTGAATGGCCGCCGACTCTTCATATTTTCGGCAACCTTTACAAATTTTTGCCAAAACTATCTTTGAACTATTTCCAATCGAATTAGGGGTGGACGCGTGGTATCGGATCAGGAGATATATTTGTTTAAAGGAAAAGATTAAACAAATGCCGAAAATGCCCAAATTTCATCTGATTATTCCCTTTATCCGGGCGCTGACTATTAATGTTTCGTTTGACTCTAACCAAAGATCATCAGGAGCACGTGTCGTAATTTTGTCCTGAAATACAGAGTAAACATGATATTTGTATTAACGACTTTTCATGATTTAAAGGAATATATCACTCGATAGTGTGATGAAGTTATTGCAGATTTCAGTGACTATATCTAGACCCAGTATGCACCCCTTTCAGTCCCAGCGCCCAAAATCATTTCTGACTTTGAATGGCCGCCGACTCTTCATATTTTCGGCAACCTTTACAAATTTTTGCCAAAACTATCTTTAAACTATTTCCAATCGAATTAGGGGTGGACGCGTGGTATCAGATCAGGAGATATATTTCTTTAAAGGGAAATATCAAGCAAAGGTCCAAAATGCCCAAATTTCAACTGATGATTCCCTTTAACCGGGTGCTTACTATTAATATTTCATTTGACTTCAACGAAAGATCACCAGAAACTTGTGTTGTCAATTTGTTACGACAAAGAGAGTAAGCATGATATCTGTATCAACGACTTTTCATGATTTAAAGGAATATATCGCTCGTTTAGGTAAAAAAGTAATTTCAAGTTTCAGCGACTATACCCAGACCCATTATGCACCCGTTTTATTCCCAGCGCCCAAACTCATTTCTGACTTTGAATGGCCGCCGACCCTTCATATTTTCGGCAAGCGTTACAAATTTTTAGCAAGACCATCTTTGAATTACCTCCGATCGAATTAGGGGTGGACACGTGGTATCAGATCAGAAGATATATTTGTTTAAAGGAAAAGATTAAACAAAGGCCGAAAATGCCCAAATTTCAACTGATGATTCCCTTTAATCGGGTGCTTACTATCAATATTTCATTAGACTTAAACGAAAGATCACCAGAAACTTGTGTTGTCAATTTGTCACGACAAAGAGAGTAAACATGATATCTGTATTAACGACTTTTCATGATTTCAAGGAATATATCACTCGATGAGGTAAAAAAGTGATTTCAGGTTTAAGCGACTATACCCAGACCCATTATGCACCCGTTTTATTCCCAGCGCCCAAACTCATTTCTGACTTTGAATGGCCGCCGACCCTTCATAATTTTGTCAATCTTTACAAATTTTTACCAAAACCATCTTTGAACTACATCCCATCGAAATAGGGGTGGACACGTGGTATCAGATTAATATATATATTTCTTTAAAGGGAAAGATTAAACAAAGGCCAAAAATGCCCAAATTTCATCTGATTATTCCCTTTAAGCGGGTGCAGACTCTTAATGTTTCGTCAGACTTAAACGAAAGATCACCAGAAACATGTGTTGTCAATTTGTCACGACAAAGAGAGTAAACATGATATCTGTATTAACGACTTTTCATGATTTCAAGGAATATATCACTCGATGAGGTATAAAAGTGATTTCAGGTTTAAGCGACTATACCCAGACCCATTATGCACCCGTTTTACTCCCAGCGCCCAAACTCATTTCTGACTTTGAATGGCCGCCGACCCTTCATAATTTTGTCAATCTTTACAAATTTTTACCAAAACCATCTTTGAACTACATCCCATCGAAATAGGGGTGGACACGTGGTATCAGATTAATAGATATATTTCTTTAAAGGGAAAGATTAAACAAAGGCCAAAAATGCCCAAATTTCATCTGAATATTCCCTTTAAGCGGGTGGAGACTGTTAATGTTTCATCAGACTTAAACGAAAGATCACCAGAAACATGTGTCGTGAAATCGTCATGAAACACAAATTAAACATGATATCTATATCAATGACTGTTCATGATTTAAAGGAATATATCACTCAATAGGGTGATGAAGTTATTGCAGATTTCAGTGACTATATCTAGACCCAGTATGCACCCCTTTCAGTCCCAGCGCCCAAACTCATTTCTGACTTTGAATGGCCGCCGACTCTTCATATTTTCGGCAACCTTTACAAATTTTTGCCAAAACTATCTTTAAACTATTTCCAATCGAATTAGGGGTGGACGCGTAGTATCAGATCAGGAGATATATTTGTTTAAAGGGAAAGATTAAGCAAAGGTCCAAAATGCCCAAATTTCAACTGATGAATCCCTTTAACCGGGTGCTTACTATTAATATTTCATTTGACTTCAACGAAAGATCACCAGAAACTTGTGTTGTCAGTTTGTCACGACAAAGAGAGTAAACATGATATCTGTATTAACGACTTTTCATGATTTAAAGGAATATATCGCTCGATTAGGTAAAAAAGTAATTTCAGGTTTCAACGACTATACCCAGACCCATTATGCACCCGTTTTATTCCCAGCGCCCAAACTCATTTCTGACTTTGAATGGCCGCCGACGCTTCATATTTTCGGCAAGCGTTACAAGTCTTTAGTAAAACCATCTTTGAACTACCTCCGATCGAATTAGGGGTGGACACGTGGTATCTGATCAGAATATATATTTGTTTAAAGGGAAAGATTAAACAAAGGCCGAAAATGCCCAAATTTCATCTGATTATTCGCTTTAACCGGGCGCTGACTATTTATGTTTCGCTTGACTTCAACCAAAGATCATGAGGAGCACGTGTCGCAAATTTGTCCTGAAATACAGAGTAAACATGATATATGTATTAACGACTTTTCCTGATTTAAAGGAATATATCACTCGATAGGATAAAGAAGTCATTTCAGAATTTAGTGACAATATCCGGACCCAGCATGCACCCGTTTTATCCCCAGCGCCCAAACTCATTTCTGACTTTGAATGGCCGCCGACTCTTCATATTTTCGGCAAGCGTTACAAATTTTTAGCAGATCCATCTTTGAACTACCTCCGATCGAATTAGGGGTGGACACGTGGTATCAGATCAGAAGATATATTTGTTTAAAGGAAAAGATTAAACAAAGGCCGAAAATGCCCAAATTTCATCTGATTATTCCCTTCATCCGGGCGCTGACTATTAATGTTTCGTTTGACTCTAACCAAAGATCATCAGGAGCACGTGTCGCAAATTTGTCGTGAAATAGAGAGTAAACATGATATCTGTATAAACGACTTTTCATGATTTAAAGGAATATATCACTCGATGGGTAAAGAAGTGATTGCAGATTTCAGTGACTATATACAGTTGTATCCAGTCCCAGTATGCACCCCTTTTTTTCCCAGCGCCCAAACTCATTTCTGACTTTGAATGGCCACCGACCCTTCATATTTTTGTCAATCTTTACAAATTTTTTACCAAAACCATCTTTGAACTACATCCCATCGAATTAGGGGTGGACACCTGGTATCAGATTAATAGATATATTTCTTTAAAGGGAAAGATTAAACAAAGTCCAAGAATGCCCAAATTTCATCTGATTATTCCCTTTAAGCGGGTGGAGACTGTTAATGTTTCATCAGACTTAAACGAAAGATCACCAGAAACATGTGTCGTGAAATCGTCATGAAACACAAATTAAACATGATATCTATATCAATGACTGTTCATGATTTAAAGGAATATATCACTCGATAGGGTGATGAAGTTATTGCAGATTTCAGTGACTATATCTAGACCCAGTATGCACCCCTTTCAGTCCCAGCGCCCAAACTCATTTCTGACTTTGAATAGCCGCCGACTCTTCATATTTTCGGCAACCTTTACAAATTTTTGCCAAAACTATCTTTAAACTATTTCCAATCGAATTAGGGGTGGACGCGTGGTATCAGATCAGGAGATATATTTGTTTAAAGGGAAAGATTAAGCAAAGGTCCAAAATGCCCAAATTTCAACTGATGATTCCCTTTAACCGGGTGCTTACTATTAATATTTGATTTGACTTGAACGAAAGATCACCAGAAACTTGTGTTGTCAATTTGTTACGACAAAGAGAGTAAACATGATATCTGTATTAACGACTTTTCATGATTTAAAGGAATATATCGCTCGATTAGGTAAAAAAGTAATTTCAAGTTTCAGCGACTATACCCAGACCCATTATGCACCCGTTTTATTCCCAGCGCCCAAACTCATTTCTGACTTTGAATGGACGCCGACCCTTCATATTTTCGGCAAGCGTTACAAATTTTTAGCAAGACCATCTTTGAACTACCTCCGATCGAATTAGCGGTGGACACGTGGTATCAGATCAGAAGATATATTTGTTTAAAGGAAAAGATTAAACAAAGGCCGAAAATGCCCAAATTTCATCTGATTATTCCATTTATCCGGGCGCTGACTATTAATGTTTCGTTTGACTCTAACCAAAGATCATCAGGAGCACGTGTCGCAAATTTGTCGTGAAATAGAGAGTAAACATGATATCTGTATAAACGACTCTTCATGATTTAAAAGTATATATCACTCCATGGGTAAAGAAGTCATTGCACATTTCAGTGGCTATATATCCAGACCCAGTATGCACCCTTTTTTTTTCCCAGCGCCCAAACTCATTTCTGACTTTGAATGGCCGCCGACCCTTCATATTTTTGTTAATCTTTACAAGTTTTTACCAAAACCATGTTTGAACTACATCCCATCGAATTAGGGGTGGACACCTGGTATCAGATTAATAGATATATTTCTTTAAAGGGAAAGATTAAACAAATTTCATCTGATTATTCCCTTTAAACGGGTGGAGACTGTTAATGTTTCATCAGACTTAAACGAAAGATCACCAGAAACATGTGTCGTGAAATCGTCATGAAACACTAATTAAACATGATATCTATATCAATGACTTTTCATGATTTAAAGGAATATATCACTCGATAGGGTGATGAAGTTATTGCAGATTTCAGTGACTATATCCAGACCCAGTATGCACCCGTTTTAGCCCCAGCGCCCAAACTCATTTCTGACTTTGAAAGGCCGCCGACCCTTCATATTTTCGGCAAGCTTTACAAATTTTTGCCAAAACCATCTTTAAACTATTTCAAATCGAATTAGGGGTGGACACGTGGTATCAGAACAGAAAATGTATTTGTTTAAAGGGAAAGATTAAATAAAGGCCGAAAAAGCTCAACATTTCATCTGATTATTTCATTTAAACGGGTGCTGACTTTTAACGTTTCATTAGACTTAAGCGAAAGATCAACAGAAACACGTGTCGTGAATTTGTCATGAAATACAAAGTAAACATGATATCTGTATTAACGACTTTTTTATGATTTAAAGGAATATATCACTCGATGGGTAAAGAAGTCATTGCAGATTTCAGTGACTATATATCCAGACCAAGAATGCACCCCTTTTATTCCCAGCGCCCAAACTCATTTCTGACTTTGAATGGCCGCCGACTCTTCATATTTTCGGCAACCTTTACAAATTTTTGCCAAAACTATCTTTAAACTATTTCCAATCGAATTAGGGGTGGACGCGTGGTATCGGATCAGGAGATATATTTGTTTAAAGGGAAATATTAAGCAAAGGTCCAAAATGCCCAAATTTCAACTGATGATTCCGTTTAACCGGGCGCTGATTATTAATGTTTCATTTGACTTCAACCAAAGATCATCAGGAGTACGTGTCGTAATTTGTCCTGAAATACAGAGTAAACATGATATTTGTATTAACGACTTTTCATGATTTAAAGGAATATATCACTCGATGGGTAAAGAAGTCATTGCAGATTTCAGTGACTATATATCCAGACCAAGAATGCACCCCTTTTATTCCCAGCGCCCAAACTCATTTCTGACTTTGAATGGCCGCCGACCCTTCATATTTTTGTCAATCTTTACAAATTTTTACCAAAACCATCTTTGAACTACATCCCATCGAATTAGGGGTGGACACGTGGTATCAGATTAATAGATATATTTCTTTAAAGGGAAAGATTAAAAAGAGGCCAAAAATGCCCAAATTTCATCTGATTATTCCCTTTAACCGGGAGCAGACTGTTCATGTTTCATCAGACTTAAACGAAAGAAGACCAGAAACATGTGTCGTGAAATCGTCATGAAATACAAGTTAAACATGATATCTATATCAATGACTGTTCATGATTTAAAGGAATATATCACTCGATAGGGTGATGAAGTTATTGCAGATTTCAGTGACTATATCTAGACCCAGTATGCACCCCTTTCAGTCCCAGCGCCCAAACTCATTTCTGACTTTGAATGGCCGCCGACTCTTCATATTTTCGGCAACCTTTACAAATTTTTGCCAAAACTATCTTTAAACTATTTCCAATCGAATTAGGGGTGGACGCTTAGTATCAGATCAGGAGATATATTTGTTTAAAGGGAAAGATTAAGGAAAGGTCCAAAATGCCCAAATTTCAACTGATGATTCCCTTTAATCGGGTGCTTACTATCAATATTTCATTAGACTTAAACGAAAGATCACCAGAAACTTGTGTTGTCAATTTGTCACGACAAAGAGAGTAAACATGATATCTGTATTAACGACTTTTCATGATTTCAAGGAATATATCACTCGATGAGGTAAAAAAGTGATTTCAGGTTTAAGCGACTATACCCAGACCCATTATGCACCCGTTTTATTCCCAGCGCCCAAACTCATTTCTGACTTTGAATGGCCGCCGACCCTTCATAATTTTGTCAATCTTTACAAATTTTTACCAAAACCATCTTTGAACTACATCCCATCGAAATAGGGGTGGACACGTGGTATCAGATTAATAGATATATTTCTTTACAGGGAAAGATTAAAAAGAGGCCAAAAATGCCCAAATTTCATCTGATTATTCCCTTTAACCGGGAGCAGACTGTTAATGTTTCATCAGACTTAAACGAAAGAAGACCAGAAACATGTGTCGTGAAATCGTCATGATATACAAGTTAAACATGATATCTATATCAATGACTGTTCATGATTTAAAAGAATATATCACTCGATAGGGTGATGAAGTTATTGCAGATTTCAGTGACTATATCTAGACCCAGTATGCACCCCTTTCAGTCCCAGCGCCCAAACTCATTTCTGACTTTGAATGGCCGCCGACTCTTCATATTTTCGGCAACCTTTACAAATTTTTGCTAAAACTATCTTTAAACTATTTCCAATCGAATTAGGGGTGGACGCGTGGTATCAGATCAGGAGATATATTTCTTTAAAGGGAAAGATTAAGCAAAGGTCCAAAATGCCCAAATTTCAACTGATGATTCCCTTTAACCGGGTGCTTACTATTAATATTTGATTTGACTTCAACGAAAGATCACCAGAAACTTGTGTTGTCAATTTGTTACGACAAAGAGAGTAAACATGATATCTGTATCAACGACTTTTCATGATTTAAAGGAATATATCGCTCGATTAGGTAAAAAAGTAATTTCAAGTTTCAGCGACTATACCCAGACCCATTATGCACCCGTTTTATTCCCAGCGCCCAAACTCATTTCTGACTTTGAATGGCCGCCGACCCTTCATATTTTCGGCAAGCGTTACAAATTTTTAGCAAAACCATCTTTGAACTACCTCCGATCGAATTAGGGGTGGACACGTGGTATCAGATCAGAAGATATATTTGTTTAAAGGAAAAGATTAAACAAAGGCCGAAAATGCCCAAATTTCATCTGATTATTCCCTCTATCCGGGCGCTGACTATTAATGTTTCGTTTGACTCTAACCAAAGATCATCAGGAGCACGTGTCGCAAATTTGTCCTGAAATAGAGAGTAAACATGATATCTGTATAAACGAGTTTTCATGATTTAAAGGAATATCTCACTCGATGGGTAAAGAAGTCATTGCAAATTTCAGTGGCTATATATCCAGACCAAGTATGCACCCCTTTTTTTCCCAGCGCCCACACTCACTTCTGACTTTGAATGCCCGCCGACCCTTCATATTTTTGTCAATCTTTACAAGTTTTTACCAAAACCATGTTTGAACTACACCCGATCGAATTAGGGGTGGACACCTGGTATCAGATTAATAGATATATTTCTTTAAAGGGAAAGATTAAACAAAGGCCAAAAATGCCCAAATTTAATCTGGTTATTCCCTTTAAGCGGGTGCAGACTGTTAATGTTTCATCAGACTTAAACCAGGGAGGTGGAAGACACTTCCACCTCCCTGCTTAAACAAAAGATCACCAGAAACATGTGTCGTGAAATCGTCATGAAATACAAATTCAACATGATTATCTATATCAATGACTGTTCATGATTTAAAGGAATATATCACTCGATAGGGTGATGAAGTTATTGCAGATTTCAGTGACTATATCTAAACCCAGTATGCACCCTTTTCAGTCCCAGCGCCCAAACTCATTTCTGACTTTGAATGGCCGCCGACTCTTCATATTTTCGGCAACCTTTACAAATTTTTGCCAAAACTATCTTTGAACTATTTCCAATCGAATTAGGGGTGGACGCGTGGTATCGGATCAGGAGATATATTTGTTTAAAGGAAAAGATTAAACAAATGCCGAAAATGCCCAAATTTCATCTGATTATTCCCTTTATCCGGGCGCTGACTATTAATGTTTCGTTTGACTCTAACCAAAGATCATCAGGAGCACGTGTCGTAATTTTGTCCTGAAATACAGAGTAAACATGATATTTGTATTAACGACTTTTCATGATTTAAAGGAATATATAACTCGATAGGGTGATGAAGTTATTGCAGATTTCAGTGACTATATCTAGACCCAGTATGCACCCCTTTCAGTCCCAGCGCCCAAACTCATTTCTGACTTTGAATGGCCGCCGACTCTTCATATTTTCGGCAACCTTTACAAATTTTTGCCAAAACTATCTTTAAACTATTTCCAATCGAATTAGGGGTGGACGCGTAGTATCAGATCAGGAGATATATTTGTTTAAAGGGAAAGATTAAGCAACGGTCCAAAATGCCCAAATTTCAACTGATTATTCCCTTTAATCGGGTGCTTACTATCAATATTTCATTAGACTTAAACGAAAGATCACCAGAAACTTGTGTTGTCAATTTGTCACGACAAAGAGAGTAAACATGATATCTGTATTAACGACTTTTCATGATTTAAAGGAATATATCACTCGATGAGGTAAAAAAGTGATTTCAGGTTTAAGCGACTATACCTAGACCTATTATGCACCCGTTTTATTCCCAGCGCCCAAACTCATTACTGACTTTGAATGGCCGCCGACCATTCATATTTTCGGCAAGCGTTACAAATTTTTAGCAAAACCATCTTTGAACTACCTCCGATCGAATTAGGGGTGGACACGTGGTATCAGATCAGAAGATATATTTGTTTAAAGGAAAAGATTAAACAAAGGCTGAAAATGCCCAAATTTCATCTGATTATTCCCTTTATCCGGGCGCTGACTATTAATGTTTCGTTTGACTCTTACCAAAGATCATAAGGAGCACGTGTCGTAATTTTGTCCTGAAATACAGAGTAAACATGATATTTGTATTAACGACTTTTCATGATTTAAAGGAATATATAACTCGATAGGGTAAAGAAGTCATTGCAGATTTTAGTAACTATATCTGGACCCAGTATGCACCCGTTTTAGCCCCAGCGCCCAAACTCCTTTCTGACTTTGAATGGCCGCCGACCCTTCATATTTTCGGCAAGCTTTACAAATTTTTGCCAAAACCATCTTTAAACTATTTCCAATCGAATTAGGGGTGGACACGTGGTATCAGAACAGAAAATGTATTTGTTTAAAGGGAAAGATTAAACAAAGGCCGAAAAAGCTCAAAATTTCATCTGATTATTTCATTTAAACGGGTGCTGACTTTTAACGTTTCATTAGACTTAAGCGAAAGATCAACAGAAACACATGTCGTGAATTTGTCATGAAATACAATCAAAACATGATATCTGTATTAACGACTTTTCATGATTTAAAGGAATATATCACTCGATGAGGTAAAAAAGTGATTTCAGGTTTCGGCGACTATACCCAGACCCATTATGCACCCGTTTTATTCCCAGCGCCAAAAGTCATTTCTGACTTTGAATGGCCGCCGACCCTTCATATTTTTGTCAATCTTTACAAATTTTTACCAAAACCATCTTTGAACTACATCCCATCGAATTAGAGGTGGACACGTGGTATCTGATTAATAGATATATTTTTTTAAAGGGAAAGATTAAACAAAGACCAAAAATGCCCAAATTTCATCTGATTATTTCCTTTAACCGGGCGCAGACTGTTAATGTTTCATCAGACTTAAACGAAAGATCACCAGAAACATGTGTCGTGAAATCGTCATGAAATACAAATTAAACATGATATCTATATCAATGACTGTTCATGATTTAAAGGAATATATCACTCGATAGTGTGATGAAGTTATTGCAGATTTCAGTGACTATATCTAGACCCAGTATGCACCCCTTTCAGTCCCAGCGCCCAAAATCATTTCTGACTTTGAATGGCCGCCGACTCTTCATATTTTCGGCAACCTTTACAAATTTTTGCCAAAACTATCTTTAAACTATTTCCAATCGAATTAGGGGTGGACGCGTGGTATCAGATCAGGAGATATATTTCTTTAAAGGGAAATATCAAGCAAAGGTCCAAAATGCCCAAATTTCAACTGATGATTCCCTTTAACCGGGTGCTTACTATTAATATTTCATTTGACTTCAACGAAAGATCACCAGAAACTTGTGTTGTCAATTTGTTACGACAAAGAGAGTAAGCATGATATCTGTATCAACGACTTTTCATGATTTAAAGGAATATATCGCTCGTTTAGGTAAAAAAGTAATTTCAAGTTTCAGCGACTATACCCAGACCCATTATGCACCCGTTTTATTCCCAGCGCCCAAACTCATTTCTGACTTTGAATGGCCGCCGACCCTTCATATTTTCGGCAAGCGTTACAAATTTTTAGCAAGACCATCTTTGAATTACCTCCGATCGAATTAGGGGTGGACACGTGGTATCAGATCAGAAGATATATTTGTTTAAAGGAAAAGATTAAACAAAGGCCGAAAATGCCCAAATTTCATCTGATTATTCCCTTTATCCGGGCGCTGACTATTAATGTTTCGTTTGACTCTAACCAAAGATCATCAGGAGCACGTGTCGCAAATTTGTCGTGAAATAGAGAGTAAACATGAAATCTGTATAAACGACTTTTCATGATTTAAAGGAATATATCACTCCATGGGTAAAGAAGTCATTGCAGATTTTAGTAACTATATCTGGACCCAGTATGCACCCCCTTTTTTCCCAGCGCCCAAACTCATTTCTGACTTTGAAAGGCCACCGACCCTTCATATTTTTGTCAATCTTTACAAATTTTTACTAAAACCATCTTTGAACTACATCCCATCGAATTAGGAGTGGACACCTGGTATCAGATTAATAGATATATTTCTTTAAAGGGAAAGATTAAACAAAGGCCAAAAATGCCCAAATTTCATCTGATTATTCCCTTTAAGCGGGTGCAGACTCTTAATGTTTCGTCAGACTTAAACGAAAGATCACCAGAAACATGTGTTGTCAATTTGTCACGACAAAGAGAGTAAACATGATATCTGTATTAACGACTTTTCATGATTTCAAGGAATATATCACTCGATGAGGTATAAAAGTGATTTCAGGTTTCAGCGACTATACCCAGACCCATTATGCACCCGTTTTATTCCCAGCGCCCAAACTCATTTCTGACTTTGAATGGCCGCCGACCCTTCATATTTTTGTCAATCTTTACAAATTTTTACCAAAACCATCTTTGAACTACACCCCATCGAATTAGGGGTGGACACGTGGTATCAGATTAATAGATATATTTCTTTAAAGGGAAAGATTAAACAAAAGCCAAAAATGCCCAAATTTCATCTGATTATTCCCTTTAAGCGGGTGGAGACTGTTAATGTTTCATCAGACTTAAACGAAAGATCACCAGAAACATGTGTCGTGAAATCTTCATGAAACACAAATTAAACATGATATCTATATCAATGACTGTTCATGATTTAAAGGAATATATCACTCGATAGGGTGATGAAGTTATTGCAGATTTCAGTGACTATATCTAGACCCAGTATGCACCCCTTTCAGTCCCAGCGCCCAAACTCATTTCTGACTTTGAATGGCCGCCGACTCTTCATATTTTCGGCAACCTTTACAAATTTTTGCCAAAACTATCTTTAAACTATTTCCAATCGAATTAGGGGTGGACGCGTGGTATCAGATCAGGAGATATATTTGTTTAAAGGGAAAGATTAAGCAAAGGTCCAAAATGCCCAAATTTCAACTGATGATTCCCTTTAACCGGGTGCTTACTATGATTTCATTTGACTTCAACGAAAGATCACCAGAAACTTGTGGTGTCAATTTGTTACGACAAAGAGAGTAAGCATGATATCTGTATCAACGACTTTTCATGATTTAAAGGAATATATCGCTCGATTAGGTAAAAAAGTAATTTCAAGTTTCAGCGACTATACCCAGACCCATTATGCACCCGTTTTATTCCCAGCGCCCAAACTCATTTCTGACTTTGAATGGCCGCCGACCCTTCATATTTTCGGCAAGCGTTACAAATTTTTAGCAAGACCATCTTTGAACTACCTCCGATCGAATTAGGGGTGGACACGTGGTATCAGATCAGAAGATATATTTGTTTAAAGGAAAAGATTAAACAAAGGCCGAAAATGCCCAAATTTCATCTGATTATTCCCTTTATCCGGGCGCTGACTATTAATGTTTCGTTTGACTCTAACCAAAGATCATCAGGAGCACGTGTCGCAAATTTGTCCTGAAATAGAGAGTAAACATGATATCTGTATAAACGACTTTTCATGATTTAAAGGAATATATCACTCGATGGGTAAAGAAGTCATTCCAAATTTCAGTGGCTATATATCCAGACCAAGTATGCACCCCTTTTTTTCCCAGCGCCCAAACTCATTTCTGACTTTGAATGCCCGCCGACCCTTCATATTTTTGTCAATCTTTACAAGTTTTTACCAAAACCATGATCACCAGAAACTTGTGTTGTCAATTTGTCACGACAAAGAGAGTAAACATGATATCTGTATTAACGACTTTTCATGATTTAAAGGAATATATCACTCCGTAGGATAAGGAAGTCATTGCAGATTTTAGTGACTATATCCGGATTAAGCATGCACCCGTGTTATCCCCAGCGCCCAAACTCATTTCTGACTTTGAATGGCCGCCGACCCTTCATATTTTCGGCAAGCGTTACAAATTTTTGCCAAAACTATCTTTGAACTATTTCCAATCGAATTAGGGGTGAACACGTGGTATCAGATCAGAAGATATATTTGTTTAAAGGGAAAGATTAAACAAAGGTCCAAAATGCACAAATTTCAACTGATTATTCCCTTTAACCGGGTGCTTACTATTAATATTTCATTTGACTTCAACGAAAGATCACCAGAAACTTGTGTTGTCAATTTGTTACGACAAAGAGAGTAAACATGATATCTGTATTAACGACTTTTCATGATTTAAAGGAATATATCGCTCGATTAGGTAAAAAAGTAATTTCAAGTTTCAGCGACTACTAGTATACCCAGACCCATTATGCACCCGTTTTATTCCCAGCGCCCAAACTCATTTCTGACTTTGAATGGCCGCCGACCCTTCATATTTTCGGCAAGCGTTACAAATTTTTAGCAAGACCATCTTTGAACTACCTCCGATCGAATTAGGGGTGGACACGTGGTATCAGATCAGAAGATATATTTGTTTAAAGTAAAAGATTAAACAAAGGCCGAAAATGCCCAAATTTCATCTGATTTTCCCTTTATCCGGGCGCTGACTATTAATGTTTCGTTTGACTCTAACCAAAGATCATCAGGAGCACGTGTCGCAAATTTGTCGTGAAATAGAGAGTAAACATGATATCTGTATAAACGACTCTGCATGATTTAAAGGAATATATCACTCCATGGGTAAAGAAGTCATTGCACATTTCAGTAGCTATATATCCAGACCCAGTATGCACCCCTTTTTTTTCCCAGCGCCCAAACTCATTTCTGACTTTGAATGGCCGCCGACCCTTCATATTTTTGTCAATCTTTACAAGTTTTTACCAAAACCATGTTTGAACTACATCCCATCGAATTAGGGGTGGACACCTGGTATCAGATTAATAGACATATTTCTTTAAAGGGAAAGATTAAACAAAGGCCAAAAATGCCCAAATTTCATCTGATTATTCCCTTTAACCGGGCGCAGACTGTTAATGTTTCATCAGACTTAAACGAAAGATCACCAGAAACATGTGTCGTGAAATCTTCATGAAACACAAATTAAACATGATATCTATATCAATGACTGTTCATGATTTAAAGGAATATATCACTCGATAGGGTGATGAAGTTATTGCAGATTTCAGTGACTATATCTAGACCCAGTATGCACCCCTTTCAGTCCCAGCGCCCAAACTCATTTCTGACTTTGAATGGCCGCCGACTCTTCATATTTTCGGCAACCTTTACAAATTTTTGCCAAAACTATCTTTAAACTATTTCCAATCGAATTAGGGGTGGACGCGTGGTATCAGATCAGGAGATATATTTGTTTAAAGGGAAAGATTAAGCAAAGGTCCAAAATGCCCAAATTTCAACTGATGATTCCCTTTAACCGGGTGCTTACTATTAATATTTCATTTGACTTCAACGAAAGATCACCAGAAACTTGTGGTGTCAATTTGTTACGACAAAGAGAGTAAGCATGATATCTGTATCAACGACTTTTCATGATTTAAAGGAATATATCGCTCGATTAGGTAAAAAAGTAATTTCAAGTTTCAGCGACTATACCCAGACCCATTATGCACCCGTTTTATTCCCAGCGCCCAAACTCATTTCTGACTTTGAATGGCCGCCGACCCTTCATATTTTCGGCAAGCGTTACAAATTTTTAGCAAGACCATCTTTGAACTACCTCCGATCGAATTAGGGGTGGACACGTGGTATCAGATCAGAAGATATATTTGTTTAAAGGAAAAGATTAAACAAAGGCCGAAAATGCCCAAATTTCATCTGATTATTCCCTTTATCCGGGCGCTGACTATTAATGTTTCGTTTGACTCTAACCAAAGATCATCAGGAGCACGTGTCGCAAATTTGTCCTGAAATAGAGAGTAAACATGATATCTGTATAAACGACTTTTCATGATTTAAAGGAATATATCACTCGATGGGTAAAGAAGTCATTCCAAATTTCAGTGGCTATATATCCAGACCAAGTATGCACCCCTTTTTTTCCCAGCGCCCAAACTCATTTCTGACTTTGAATGCCCGCCGACCCTTCATATTTTTGTCAATCTTTACAAGTTTTTACCAAAACCATGATCACCAGAAACTTGTGTTGTCAATTTGTCACGACAAAGAGAGTAAACATGATATCTGTATTAACGACTTTTCATGATTTAAAGGAATATATCACTCCGTAGGATAAGGAAGTCATTGCAGATTTTAGTGACTATATCCGGATTAAGCATGCACCCGTGTTATCCCCAGCGCCCAAACTCATTTCTGACTTTGAATGGCCGCCGACCCTTCATATTTTCGGCAAGCGTTACAAATTTTTGCCAAAACTATCTTTGAACTATTTCCAATCGAATTAGGGGTGAACACGTGGTATCAGATCAGAAGATATATTTGTTTAAAGGGAAAGATTAAACAAAGGTCCAAAATGCACAAATTTCAACTGATTATTCCCTTTAACCGGGTGCTTACTATTAATATTTCATTTGACTTCAACGAAAGATCACCAGAAACTTGTGTTGTCAATTTGTTACGACAAAGAGAGTAAACATGATATCTGTATTAACGACTTTTCATGATTTAAAGGAATATATCGCTCGATTAGGTAAAAAAGTAATTTCAAGTTTCAGCGACTACTAGTATACCCAGACCCATTATGCACCCGTTTTATTCCCAGCGCCCAAACTCATTTCTGACTTTGAATGGCCGCCGACCCTTCATATTTTCGGCAAGCGTTACAAATTTTTAGCAAGACCATCTTTGAACTACCTCCGATCGAATTAGGGGTGGACACGTGGTATCAGATCAGAAGATATATTTGTTTAAAGGAAAAGATTAAACAAAGGCCGAAAATGCCCAAATTTCATCTGATTTTCCCTTTATCCGGGCGCTGACTGTTAATGTTTCGTTTGACTCTAACCAAAGATCATCAGGAGCACGTGTCGCAAATTTGTCGTGAAATAGAGAGTAAACATGATATCTGTATAAACGACTCTGCATGATTTAAAGGAATATATCACTCCATGGGTAAAGAAGTCATTGCACATTTCAGTAGCTATATATCCAGACCCAGTATGCACCCCTTTTTTTTCCCAGCGCCCAAACTCATTTCTGACTTTGAATGGCCGCCGACCCTTCATATTTTTGTCAATCTTTACAAGTTTTTACCAAAACCATGTTTGAACTACATCCCATCGAATTAGGGGTGGACACCTGGTATCAGATTAATAGACATATTTCTTTAAAGGGAAAGATTAAACAAAGGCCAAAAATGCCCAAATTTCATCTGATTATTCCCTTTAACCGGGCGCAGACTGTTAATGTTTCATCAGACTTAAACGAAAGATCACCAGAAACATGTGTCGTGAAATCGTCATGAAATACAAATTAAACATGATATCTATATCAATGACTGTTCATGATTTAAAGGAATATATCACTCGATAGTGTGATGAAGTTATTGCAGATTTCAGTGACTATATCTAGACCCAGTATGCACCCCTTTCAGTCCCAGCGCCCAAAATCATTTCTGACTTTGAATGGCCGCCGACTCTTCATATTTTCGGCAACCTTTACAAATTTTTGCCAAAACTATCTTTAAACTATTTCCAATCGAATTAGGGGTGAACGCGTGGTATCAGATCAGGAGATATATTTCTTTAAAGGGAAATATTAAGCAAAGGTCCAAAATGCCCAAATTTCAACTGATGATTCCCTTTAACCGGGTGCTTACTATTAATATTTCATTTGACTTCAACGAAAGATCACCAGAAACTTGTGTTGTCAATTTGTTACGACAAAGAGAGTAAGCATGATATCTGTATCAACGACTTTTCATGATTTAAAGGAATATATCGCTCGATTAGGTAAAAAAGTAATTTCAAGTTTCAGCGACTATACCCAGACCCATTATGCACCCGTTTTATTCCCAGCGCCCAAACTCATTTCTGACTTTGAATGGCCGCCGACCCTTCATATTTTCGGCAAGCGT
This sequence comes from Diadema setosum, assembly GCF_964275005.1. Lineage (NCBI taxonomy): Eukaryota > Metazoa > Echinodermata > Echinoidea > Diadematoida > Diadematidae > Diadema > Diadema setosum. The sequence goes on along the minus strand of NC_092705.1, from coordinate 6,830,771 downwards.
TACAAATTTTTAGCAAAACCATCTTTGAACTACCTCCGATCGAATTAGGGGTAGACACGTGGTATCTGATGAGAATATATATTTGTTTAAAGGGAAAGATTAAACAAAGGCCGAAAATGCCCAAATTTCATCTGATTATTCGCTTTAACCGGGCGCTGACTATTTATGTTTCGCTTGACTTCAACCAAAGATCATGAGGAGCGCGTGTCGCAAATTTGTCCTGAAATACAGAGTAAACATGATATATGTATTAACGACTTTTCCTGATTTAAAGGAATATATCACTCGATAGGATAAAGAAGTCATTTCAGAATTTAGTGACAATATCCGGACCCAGCATGCACCCGTTTTATCCCCAGCGCCCAAACTCATTTCTGACTTTGAATGGCCGCCGACTCTTCATATTTTCGGCAAGCGTTACAAATTTTTAGCAGATCCATCTTTGAACTACCTCCGATCGAATTAGGGGTGGACACGTGGTATCAGATCAGAAGATATATTTGTTTAAAGGAAAAGATTAAACAAAGGCCGAAAATGCCCAAATTTCATCTGATTATTCCATTTATCCGGGCGCTGACTATTAATGTTTCGTTTCACTCTAACCAAAGATCATCAGGAGCACGTGTCGCAAATTTGTCGTGAAATAGAGAGTAAACATGATATCTGTATAAACGACTTTTCATGATTTAAAGGAATATATCACTCGATGGGTAAAGAAGTGATTGCAGATTTCAGTGACTATATACAGTTGTATCCAGTCCCAGTATGCACCCCTTTTTTTCCCAGCGCCCAAACTCATTTCTGACTTTGAATGGCCACCGACCCTTCATATTTTTGTCAATCTTTACAAATTTTTTACCAAAACCATCTTTGAACTACATCCCATCGAATTAGGGGTGGACACCTGGTATCAGATTAATAGATATATTTCTTTAAAGGGAAAGATTAAACAAAGTCCAAGAATGCCCAAATTTCATCTGATTATTCCCTTTAAGCGGGTGGAGACTGTTAATGTTTCATCAGACTTAAACGAAACATCACCAGAAACATGTGTCGTGAAATTGTCATGAAACACAAATTAAACATGATATCTATATCAATGACTGTTCATGATTTAAAGGAATATATCACTCGATAGGGTGATGAAGTTATTGCAGATTTCAGTGACCGTCACTGAAATCTGCAATAACTTCATCACCCTATCGAGTGATATATTCCTTTAAATCTAGACCCAGTATATGCACCCCTTTCAGTCCCAGCGCCCAAACTCATTTCTGACTTTGAATAGCCGCCGACTCTTCATATTTTCGGCAACCTTTACAAATTTTTGCCAAAACTATCTTTAAACTATTTCCAATCGAATTAGGGGTGGACGCGTGGTATCAGATCAGGAGATATATTTGTTTAAAGGGAAAGATTAAGCAAAGGTCCAAAATGCCCAAATTTCAACTGATGATTCCCTTTAACCGGGTGCTTACTATTAATATTTCATTTGACTTCAACGAAAGATCACCAGAAACTTGTGTTGTCAATTTGTTACGACAAAGAGAGTAAACATGATATCTGTATTAACGACTTTTCATGATTTAAAGGAATATATCGCTAGATTAGGTAAAAAAGTAATTTCAAGTTTCAGCGACTATACCCAGACCCATTATGCACCCGTTTTATTCCCAGCGCCCAAACTCATTTCTGACTTTGAATGGCCGCCGACCCTTCATATTTTCGGCAAGCGTTACAAATATTTAGCAAGACCATCTTTGAACTACCTCCGATCGAATTAGGGGTGGACACGTGGTATCAGATCAGAAGATATATTTGTTTAAAGGAAAAGATTAAACAAAGGCCGAAAATGCCCAAATTTCATCTGATTATTCCCTTTATCCGGGCGCTGACTATTAATGTTTCGTTTGACTCTAACCAAAGATCATCAGGAGCACGTGTCGCAAATTTGTCGTGAAATAGAGAGTAAATATGATATCTGTATAAACGACTTTTCATGATTTAAAGGAATATATCACTCCATGGGTAAAGAAGTCATTGCAGATTTTAGTAACTATATCTGGACCCAGTATGCACCCCCTTTTTTCCCAGCGCCCAAACTCATTTCTGACTTTGAATGGCCACCGACCCTTCATATTTTTGTCAATCTTTACAAATTTTTACTAAAACCATCTTTGAACTACATCCCATCGAATTAGGGGTGGACACGTGGTATCAGATTAATATATATATTTCTTTAAAGGGAAAGATTAAACAAAGGCCAAAAATGCCCAAATTTCATCTAATTATTCCCTTTAAGCGGGTGCAGACTCTTAATGTTTCATCAGACTTAAACGAAAGATCACCAGAAACATGTGTTGTCAATTTGTCACGACAAAGAGAGTAAACATGATATCTGTATTAACGACTTTTCATGATTTAAAGGAATATATCACTCGATGAGGTATAAAAGTGATTTCAGGTTTCAGCGACTATACCCAGACCCATTATGCACCCGTTTTATTCCCAGCGCCCAAACTCATTTCTGACTTTGAATGACCGCTGACCCTTCATATTTTTGTCAATCTTTACAAATTTTTACCAAAACCATCTTTGAACTACACCCCATCGAATTAGGGGTGGACACGTGATATCAGATTAATAGATATATTTCTTTAAAGGGAAAGATTAAACAAAGGCCAAAAATGCCCAAATTTCATCTGATTATTCCCTTTAAGCGGGTGGAGACTGTTAATGTTTCATCAGACTTAAACGAAAGATCACCAGAAACATGTGTCGTGAAATCTTCATGAAACACAAATTAGACATGATATCTATATCAATGACTGTTCATGATTTAAAGGAATATATCACTCGATAGGGTGATGAAGTTATTGCAGATTTCAGTGACTATATCTAGACCCAGTATGCACCCCTTTCAGTCCCAGCGCCCAAACTCATTTCTGACTTTGAATGGCCGCCGACTCTTCATATTTTCGGCAAGCGTTACAAATTTTTAGCAGATCCATCTTTGAACTACCTCCGATCGAATTAGGGGTGGACACGTGGTATCAGATCAGAAGATATATTTGTTTAAAGGGAAAGATTAAACAAAGGCCGAAAATGCCCAAATTTCATCTGATTATTCCCTTCATCCGGGCGCTGACTATTAATGTTTCGTTTGACTCTAACCAAAGATCATCAGGAGCACGTGTCGCAAATTTGTCGTGAAATAGAGAGTAAACATGATATATGTATAAACGACTTTTCATGATTTAAAGGAATATATCACTCGATGGGTAAAGAAGTGATTGCAGATTTCAGTGACTATATATCCAGTCCCAGTATGCACCCCTTTTTTTCCCAGCGCCCAAACTCATTTCTGACTTTGAATGGCCACCGACCCTTCATATTTTTGTCAATCTTTACAAATTTTTTACCAAAACCATCTTTGAACTACATCCCATCGAATTAGGGGTGGACACCTGGTATCAGATTAATAGATATATTTCTTTAAAGGGAAAGATTAAACAAAGTCCAAGAATGCCCAAATTTCATCTGATTATTCCCTTTAAGCGGGTGGAGACTGTTAATGTTTCATCAGACTTAAACGAAAGATCACCAGAAACATGTGTCGTGAAATCGTCATGAAACACAAATTAAACATGATATCTATATCAATGACTGTTCATGATTTAAAGGAATATATCACTCGATAGGGTGATGAAGTTATTGCAGATTTCAGTGACTATATCTAGACCCAGTATGCACCCCGTTCAGTCCCAGCGCCCAAACTCATTTCTGACTTTGAATAGCCGCCGACTCTTCATATTTTCGGCAACCTTTACAAATTTTTGCCAAAACTATCTTTAAACTATTTCCAATCGAATTAGGGGTGGACGCGTGGTATCAGATCAGGAGATATATTTGTTTAAAGGGAAAGATTAAGCAAAGGTCCAAAATGCCCAAATTTCAACTGATGATTCCCTTTAACCGGGTGCTTACTATTAATATTTCATTTGACTTCAACGAAAGATCACCAGAAACTTGTGTTGTCAATTTGTTACGACAAAGAGAGTAAACATGATATCTGTATTAACGACTTTTCATGATTTAAAGGAATATATCGCTCGATTAGGTAAAAAAGTAATTTCAAGTTTCAGCGACTATACCCAGACCCATTATGCACCCGTTTTATTCCCAGCGCCCAAACTCATTTCTGACTTTGAATGGACGCCGACCCTTCATATTTTCGGCAAGCGTTACAAATTTTTAGCAAGACCATCTTTGAACTACCTCCGATCGAATTAGGGGTGGACACGTGGTATCAGATCAGAAGATATATTTGTTTAAAGGAAAAGATTAAACAAAGGCCGAAAATGCCCAAATTTCATCTGATTATTCCATTTATCCGGGCGCTGACTATTAATGTTTCGTTTGACTCTAACCAAAGATCATCAGGAGCACGTGTCGCAAATTTGTCGTGAAATAGAGAGTAAACATGATATCTGTATAAACGACTCTTCATGATTTAAAAGTATATATCACTCCATGGGTAAAGAAGTCATTGCACATTTCAGTGGCTATATATCCAGACCCAGTATGCACCCTTTTTTTTTCCCAGCGCCCAAACTCATTTCCGACTTTGAATGGCCGCCGACCCTTCATATTTTTGTTAATCTTTACAAGTTTTTACCAAAACCATGTTTGAACTACATCCCATCGAATTAGGGGTGGACACCTGGTATCAGATTAATAGATATATTTCTTTAAAGGGAAAGATTAAACAAATTTCATCTGATTATTCCCTTTAAACGGGTGGAGACTGTTAATGTTTCATCAGACTTAAACGAAAGATCACCAGAAACATGTGTCGTGAAATCGTCATGAAACACTAATTGAACATGATATCTATATCAATGACTTTTCATGATTTAAAGGAATATATCACTCGATAGGGTGATGAAGTTATTGCAGATTTCAGTGACTATATCCAGACCCAGTATGCACCCGTTTTAACCCCAGCGCCCAAACTCATTTCTGACTTTGAAAGGCCGCCGACCCTTCATATTTTCGGCAAGCTTTACAAATTTTTGCCAAAACCATCTTTAAACTATTTCAAATCGAATTAGGGGTGGACACGTGGTATCAGAACAGAAAATGTATTTGTTTAAAGGGAAAGATTAAATAAAGGCCGAAAAAGCTCAACATTTCATCTGATTATTTCATTTAAACGGGTGCTGACTTTTAACGTTTCATTAGACTTAAGCGAAAGATCAACAGAAACACGTGTCGTGAATTTGTCATGAAATACAAAGTAAACATGATATCTGTATTAACGACTTTTTTATGATTTAAAGGAATATATCACTCGATGGGTAAAGAAGTCATTGCAGATTTCAGTGACTATATATCCAGACCGAGAATGACCCCTTTTATTCCCAGCGCCCAAACTCATTTCTGACTTTGAATGGCCGCCGACTCTTCATATTTTCGGCAACCTTTACAAATTTTTGCCAAAACTATCTTTAAACTATTTCCAATCGAATTAGGGGTGGACGCGTGGTATCGGATCAGGAGATATATTTGTTTAAAGGGAAATATTAAGCAAAGGTCCAAAATGCCCAAATTTCAACTGATGATTCCGTTTAACCGGGCGCTGATTATTAATGTTTCATTTGACTTCAACCAAAGATCATCAGGAGCACGTGTCGTAATTTGTCCTGAAATACAGAGTAAACATGATATTTGTATTAACGACTTTTCATGATTTAAAGGAATATATAACTCGATAGGGTAAAGAAGTCATTGCAGATTTTAGTAACTATATCTGGACCCAGTATGCACCCGTTTTAGCCCCAGCGCCCAAACTCATTTCTGACTTTGAAAGGCCGCCGACCCTTCATATTTTCGGCAAGCTTTACAAATTTTTGCCAAAACCATCTTTAAACTATTTCAAATCGAATTAGGGGTGGACACGTGGTATCAGAACAGAAAATGTATTTGTTTAAAGGGAAAGATTAAATAAAGGCCGAAAAAGCTCAACATTTCATCTGATTATTTCATTTAAACGGGTGCTGACTTTTAACGTTTCATTAGACTTAAGCGAAAGATCAACAGAAACACGTGTCGTGAATTTGTCATGAAATACAAAGTAAACATGATATCTGTATTAACGACTTTTTTATGATTTAAAGGAATATATCACTCGATGGGTAAAGAAGTCATTGCAGATTTCAGTGACTATATATCCAGACCAAGAATGCACCCCTTTTATTCCCAGCGCCCAAACTCATTTCTGACTTTGAATGGCCGCCGACCCTTCATATTTTTGTCAATCTTTACAAATTTTTACCAAAACCATCTTTGAACTACATCCCATCGAATTAGGGGTGGACACCTGGTATCAGATTAATAGATATATTTCTTTAAAGGGAAAGATTAAAAAGAGGCCAAAAATGCCCAAATTTCATCTGATTATTCCCTTTAACCGGGAGCAGACTGTTCATGTTTCATCAGACTTAAACGAAAGAAGACCAGAAACATGTGTCGTGAAATCGTCATGAAATACAAGTTAAACATGATATCTATATCAATGACTGTTCATGATTTAAAGGAATATATCACTCGATAGGGTGATGAAGTTATTGCAGATTTCAGTGACTATATCTAGACCCAGTATGCACCCCTTTCAGTCCCAGCGCCCAAACTCATTTCTGACTTTGAATGGCCGCCGACTCTTCATATTTTCGGCAACCTTTACAAATTTTTGCCAAAACTATCTTTAAACTATTTCCAATCGAATTAGGGGTGGACGCTTAGTATCAGATCAGGAGATATATTTGTTTAAAGGGAAAGATTAAGGAAAGGTCCAAAATGCCCAAATTTCAACTGATGATTCCCTTTAATCGGGTGCTTACTATCAATATTTCATTAGACTTAAACGAAAGATCACCAGAAACTTGTGTTGTCAATTTGTCACGACAAAGAGAGTAAACATGATATCTGTATTAACGACTTTTCATGATTTAAAGGAATATATCACTCGATGAGGTAAAAAAGTGATTTCAGGTTTAAGCGACTATACCCAGACCCATTATGCACCCGTTTTATTCCCAGCGCCCAAACTCATTTCTGACTTTGAATGGCCGCCGACCCTTCATAATTTTGTCAATCTTTACAAATTTTTACCAAAACCATCTTTGAACTACATCCCATCGAAATAGGGGTGGACACGTGGTATCAGATTAATAGATATATTTCTTTAAAGGGAAAGATTAAACAAAGGCCAAAAATGCCCAAATTTCATCTGATTATTCCCTTTAAGCGGGTGGAGACTGTTAATGTTTCATCAGACTTAAACGAAAGATCACCAGAAACATGTGTCGTGAAATCGTCATGAAACACAAATTAAACATGATATCTATATCAATGACTGTTCATGATTTAAAGGAATATATCACTCAATAGGGTGATGAAGTTATTGCAGATTTCAGTGACTATATCTAGACCCAGTATGCACCCCTTTCAGTCCCAGCGCCCAAACTCATTTCTGACTTTGAATGGCCGCCGACTCTTCATATTTTCGGCAACCTTTACAAATTTTTGCCAAAACTATCTTTAAACTATTTCCAATCGAATTAGGGGTGGACACGTAGTATCAGATCAGGAGATATATTTGTTTAAAGGGAAAGATTAAGCAAAGGTCCAAAATGCCCAAATTTCAACTGATGATTCCCTTTAACCGGGTGCTTACTATTAATATTTCATTTGACTTCAACGAAAGATCACCAGAAACTTGTGTTGTCAGTTTGTCACGACAAAGAGAGTAAACATGATATCTGTATTAACGACTTTTCATGATTTAAAGGAATATATCGCTCGATTAGGTAAAAAAGTATTTTCAGGTTTCAACGACTATACCCAGACCCATTATGCACCCGTTTTATTCCCAGCGCCCAAACTCATTTCTGACTTTGAATGGCCGCCGACGCTTCATATTTTCGGCAAGCGTTACAAGTCTTTAGTAAAACCATCTTTGAACTACCTCCGATCGAATTAGGGGTGGACACGTGGTATCTGATCAGAATATATATTTGTTTAAAGGGAAAGATTAAACAAAGGCCGAAAATGCCCAAATTTCATCTGATTATTCGCTTTAACCGGGCGCTGACTATTTATGTTTCGCTTGACTTCAACCAAAGATCATGAGGAGCACGTGTCGCAAATTTGTCCTGAAATACAGAGTAAACATGATATATGTATTAACGACTTTTCCTGATTTAAAGGAATATATCACTCCATAGGATAAAGAAGTCATTTCAGAATTTAGTGACAATATCCGGACCCAGCATGCACCCGTTTTATCCCCAGCGCCCAAACTCATTTCTGACTTTGAATGGCCGCCGACTCTTCATATTTTCGGCAAGCGTTACAAATTTTTAGCAGATCCATCTTTGAACTACCTCCGATCGAATTAGGGGTGGACACGTGGTATCAGATCAGAAGATATATTTGTTTAAAGGGAAAGATTAAACAAAGGCCGAAAATGCCCAAATTTCATCTGATTATTCCCTTCATCCGGGCGCTGACTATTAATGTTTCGTTTGACTCTAACCAAAGATCATCAGGAGCACGTGTCGCAAATTTGTCGTGAAATAGAGAGTAAACATGATATCTGTATTAACGACTTTTCATGATTTAAAGGAATATATCACTCGATGGGTAAAGAAGTGATTGCAGATTTCAGTGACTATATACAGTTGTATCCAGTCCCAGTATGCACCCCTTTTTTTCCCAGCGCCCAAACTCATTTCTGACTTTGAATGGCCGCCGACCCTTCATATTTTTGTCAATCTTTACAAATTTTTTACCAAAACCATCTTTGAACTACATCCCATCGAATTAGGGGTGGACACCTGGTATCAGATTAATAGATATATTTCTTTAAAGGGAAAGATTAAACAAAGGCCAAAAATGCCCAAATTTCATCTGATTATTCCCTTTAAGCGGGTGGAGACTGATAATGTTTCATCAGACTTAAACGAAAGATCACCAGAAACATGTGTCGTGAAATCGTCATGAAACACAAATTAAACATGATATCTATATCAATGACTGTTCATGATTTAAAGGAATATATCACTCGATAGGGTGATGAAGTTATTGCAGATTTCAGTGACTATATCTAGACCCAGTATGCACCCCTTTCAGTCCCAGCGCCCAAACTCATTTCTGACTTTGAATGGCCGCCGACTCTTCATATTTTCGGCAACCTTTACAAATTTTTGCCAAAACTATCTTTAAACTATTTCCAATCGAATTAGGGGTGGACGCGTGGTATCAGATCAGGAGATATATTTGTTTAAAGGGAAAGATTAAGCAAAGGTCCAAAATGCCCAAATTTCAACTGATGATTCCCTTTAACCGGGTGCTTACTATTAATATTTCATTTGACTTCAACGAAAGATCACCAGAAATTTGTGTTGTCAATATGTTACGACAAAGAGAGTAAACATGATATCTGTATTAACGACTTTTCATGATTTAAAGGAATATATCGCTCGATTAGGTAAAAAAGTAATTTCAAGTTTCAGCGACTATTCCCAGACCCATATGCACCCGTTTTCTTCTCAGCGCCCAAACTCATTTCTGAATTTGAATGGCCGCCGACCCTTCATATTTTCGGCAACCTTTACAAATTTTTGCCAAAACCATCTTTGAACTACCTCCGATCGAATTAGGGGTGGACGCGTCGTATCAGATTAGAAGATGTATTTGTTTAAAGGGAAAGATTAAATAAAGGCCGAAAAATCTCAAAATTTCATCTGATTATTTCATTTAAACGGGTGCTGACTTTTAACGTTTCATTAAACTTAAACGAAAGATCAACAGAAACACGTGTCGTGAATTTGTCATGAAATACAAGTAAACATGATATCTGTATTAACGACTTTTCATGATTTAAAGGAATCAGTCGATAGGGTAAAGAAGTCATTGCAGATTTTAGTGACTATATCCGGACCCAGTATGAACCCGTTTTAGCCCCAGCGCCCAAACTCATTTCTGACTTTGAATGGCCGCCGACCCTTCTTTCGGCAACCTTTGCAAATTTTTTGCTAAAACCATCTTTGAACTACCTCCTATCGAATTAGGGGTGGACACCTGGTATCAGATCAGAAGATATATTTGTTTAAAGGGAAAGATTAAACAAAGGCCGAAAACGCCCAAATTTCATCTGATTATTCCTTTTAACCGGGCGCTGACTGTTAATGTTTCATCAGACTTAAACGAAAGATCACCAGAAACGTGTATTGTGTCGTGAAATCGTCATGAAATACAAATTAAACATGATTTCTATATCGATGACTTTTCATGATTTAAAGGAATATATCACTCGATAGGGTGATGAAGTTATTGCAGATTTCAGTGACTATATCCAGACCCAGTATTCACCCCTTTCAGTCCCAGCGCCCAAACTTATTTCTGACTTTGAATGGCCGCCGACTCTTCGTATTTTTGGCAATCTTTACAAATTTTTACCAAAACCATCTTTGAACTATCTCTGATCGAATTAGGGGTGGACGCGTGGTAACAGATTAAAAAATATTTTTGTTTAGAGGGAAAGATTAAGCAAATGCACAAAATGCCCCAATTTAAGCTGGTTATTCCATTTAAACGAGTGGTGACTATATACCTCATTTGACTTCAACCAGAGATCATCAGAAACATGTCTGATGAATATGAAATGAAGTAAAGAGTTCAAAATGTTATCTGTATCAACAACTTTTATGATTTAAAGGAATATATACTCGATAGTTGAAAGACGTCATACTTGTTTTCAGCGAGTATACCTAGACCCAATATACGAAACTTTCAGTCCCAGCGCCCAAACTCATGTTTTACTTTGAATGGCCGCCGACCCGCATATTTAAGGTATTTCTAATCAACCTAGGGGTGGGTGCGTTGTATCATATTAAAAAATATATTTGCTTAAAGGGAAAGATTAAACAAAGGCCGAAAATGCCTTAATTTCATCTCATTATTCCCTTCAACCGGGCGCTGACATTTACTATTTCATTTGACTTTCTTGAAAGGGAAATATTGAACAAAGGTACAGAATACCAAAATTTCATCTGATTATTTGCTTTTTCACACGTCCGAAGAGGAGGGGAACGAGAACGTGGTGGTTTTGTGCCGTAGAGGTCGTGACCATAGAAGTTCTGTGGTCATAACAGGGCGAGTTTGGACTCCAAATCGTATCGCCGCGGAGGCCTAGTATCGATAACAGTAGGTATCGAGAGCACAGTTTGGGCGCTGAGTTTGGGCGCTGGCTTCAGCTTGGTAATTGCGATCTAGTACAGTAGTCGATCGCCATAGCGAAGGGCCAAAGGATTTTGGAGCCCGAGCCGCCGCACGCGCAGATCCCCGAGAAACGACTTGTGTAGGATCTTTTCGAACACCTGAAATTCTTGTAAACTTTTGTGTGAAAGTGCTTTGCTATGTCTCTTTAAAGCTTCCATACAATCGCCCCTTGGACGCACTGGTCCCGCAAATCCTGCTGAGGTTTACTGGCTACTGACCGACAGTGATTTTGGCTCCTTTTGTTGTGCTGACTATGAAAAATCAGCGCTACTCTCTCACGACACTTGAGCCTGAGACTTCGAGATCTGTGTGGTAGCTAGCTGACGGGTGACTGATCACTGATGAGGCTGTACCCCGGGCTGTACCCGCTGTGCTGTGGTATGTGGTCGTACGGTGGCTCAGTGTTGAGAGAGCAATAAATGCAAGCTGTTTTTAGTGTCAGTGATCTAGATTTCTAGTGACGGAGAGACTGACTGTAATTTGTAGACTCGAGCATGTTAAAACCATTTGTGATCCTGCACCACAAAACAAACAAAAAGTCGCCAGACATGAAATTTTGTATAACTTAAAGGGAAGATAAACCCCAAGAACAATGTGGATTGAGTGAAAGCAGCAACATTAGTAGAACACATCAGTGAAAGTTTGAAGAAAATCGGACAATCGATGCAAAAGTTATGAATTTTTAAAGTTTTGATGTTGGAACTGCTGGGTGAGGAGACTACTAGAAGTTATGACGTATGAGTGGACAACAATACCAAGAAAATATAAAGAAAATTCTGCAAAAATCCATTTTTCATGAAAATTACAAACTCCATCAACTTGATATTGACATATGTTAAGGGTAGCAGTTATTCCCCCTGCTTTCTGAAAGCGGTTGGCCCATTGTTCTTTCATGATTGTAGAAAAGTGAATATTTGTTGAATTTCCTTTATATTTTCTTTGTATTGTTGTCCACTCATACGTCATATCCTCTAGTAGTCTCCTCACCCAGCGGTTCTAACACCAAAACTTTAAAAATTCATAACTTTTGCATCGATTGTCCGATTTTCCTCAAACTTTCACTGATGTGTTCTACTAATGTTGCTGCTTTCACTCAATCCACATTGTTCTTTGGGTTTACCTTCCCTTTAAGTCTTAACGTTAATAAGAGCAAATTCTGAAAGAGCAGACTTTAACGTTTGATAAGCTTTAAAATGATGTATAACTCAAATCAAATGGACTCTCCTAACCTATCTAAATATTGGAAAGAAAGCACACACTCTGGAAAAGTGTGAACTGAGAAAAGAGGCTCTGAAGTACAGTGTCTATTCAAGCGTTTAAATCTTTACCAAGCCGTGCTGGCTGTGCGATGAATGGGACAAAAAAAAAAAAAAAAACAGGATGTAAACTGCCAGAGTAACAACGATGAAGGGATTATCAGATTAAATTGAAATTGAGCATGCCTTATCAACACATTCTGTCCATAATGAATGCCAACTTTCAAAGCAGTAGCATCATCCTTTCAAAAGTTATTAGAACCGTCTAGAGTTGAAAGCAAAGAGTTTGTACAAGGTTTTTAAGAAGTGAAAAGGGGACTCTAAAGACAGACCTAATCACACTATTCTACCAAAAAATATTCCGAGATAAACTGCCAAAAAAACACACTTTCCTCCCCATTTTAGTATTCCCAATTTTAGCATGATGTAGAAGGAGACTTTCTCTTTCAGAAAATATGAAAGAGTCAAGATCGGCTAGGTTGAACCATTTCACCTATTTTCAGTCCTCACACAAAAACTGTGTGTGACTTTTTGTTCATTTTGTGATGCACGGTCACATTCAAAGTCTCAGTCTACACGTAAAATAATTGTAGATTAGTCCAGGGAGTGAGAGGACAGAGGTGACCTCACCTTGATTAGTCTACGAATAAGTATATTCAATGTCATATGAGTATTTTGGGGTGCTAAATCATTGTCTTGTCCAGAGTAGCAACCATCAATTACAGCACAGCCTGCGGCTTGTCGGCATGGTCAGTGCAGGGAGGTGGTGGTGGGAACATTCCCACCTCCCTGGTCAGTGCCAGTGCTGGGCTACTGTCTGACAGTGAATGCTGCTATTCTATTCTCGTTAATGAGACCCAGGTGATATCGTATCAAATCGAGATTCATTCATATTTGACATAGGCCTATAACATGGGAATTAAAGGGACATTCGGGACGATTTTCATAATTTCACATCATGTAGTACATAAATTGACAAATCCATGTATAGATTTGTGGAATTCATTGTGGTTCTTGATCAGAGAAACAATACTTTGAAAAATCTTAAACAAATTACACTGAACAAGGATGATGACATAGAAGGTTCACATATTTCACAAATGCAGCAGTGTAATTCTATTACAATATCGCTTGCTTGCGAGTTCACCTGTGTATAATCTATGCATGCCTTCTTCTTTTGTTCTGCTTCCTTGAGCCCCAACTCATGCATACTTATGGTGACTCTGCTATGTCATCATCCTTGTTCATTGCAATTTGTTCTAAATTTTGAAAATATTCTTATTCTTCATCCCAGTTATCATAAATTCTGAAACTCTGTCCTCAATATAACTGATTTATAGTTGTTTAAATGCAAAAATCTGAAAATCATCTGGAGGTCTCCTTTAAAAGTGGTAGAAAGGTATGGTGAGTAAGATACAAAACACTGTGGTAGTGTGGGTTCACTTCTTGAACATCAAGCTTTGATGAGAAGCACCATACCATAGGATGAGAAGTCGATAATTAGAAGTAAAGACAATTCTAGTATAGTAGAAAAATGGTCGAGAAATACTTTCGAGCAGGTGTTGATTAGTATTTACAGCAGGGTCAACTGGACAAGACTCTTCTTCTTCTTCTTCTTCTAGTATAGTACAGTCCACCATGAGGTGTATCAGCGTACTCGTCCAACAAGAGGTAGTCTTGCCCATCAAAATCACAATTGCAAAGTATGTAGGCCTATTTTCGCGCCACATCTAGGATTAGGTTTCTTAATTTCTAGGTTTTGTGAGGTTTGACATCGCTTGTATAGCAATGATTTTTTTTTTTCATTTTGATTGCCAATTTGGTTTCAAAAGTGGCTCAACTGTTCATGGTTGGTGAGCAGTTGGCAGTCAACTTCAGAAACTAGCGGACTGCAGTATCGGTCGCTGCCTTTTCAGGTTTTACTGAGATGATAGTGTTATGTCCAGACACATACCACACTGCATTGTGCTTGCTTATTATTGCACAACAGGATATGGCCCAAATGTTCAGTGGCAACCATGAAGGAGCACATGGACCCACACCCCTATTAAAAACATTTGGCATTTATGAAATCTGTATGTTTCTTTGCTTTTTGTCTCTCAATGCTAGATTTTAGACAATTTCTCCTCAACAAAAGTCTGTGATAACATTTATGTTTGTTTTGATAGCGTGATGGCAAACTACAGGGGGTTAGGAAGAGGGAGGGGGAGGTAGGGTATGATGAACATAGATCTGTGTACGTTGTAATACCTAGCAGGTGAAGAAGTGCATTGTATTCATACTTGTGTAGCATGTGTCCAGTCTGGTCTTTACAGCAGACATTGTTTTTGGCCTTTTGTAGTGAATTTCCCACCCCATAGTGGTAGTTGCCGATACTGTCCCACATGCTAGAATTTTGGGATCTATTTCTGAAGCAATTACTGTACGAGCTGAAATTTTCGCGTACAGATATTTTCGCGAATTGCTACTAGGAGGACATTTTCACGTGTTGTTAATTTCGCGGTTGCGAGGTCTAACTGTGCTTATCTGTTCGCACATTGTTTTTTTTCGCGTGTTGTTATTTTCGCGGTTCAAAGGCGATTCATGAAATTCGCGAAAATAAAACCACCGCGAAAATTTCAGCTCGTACAGTACTATGCATTTCAGTCAGTTACATGTAGACTCGGCTTATCACAGATTAACCCATTGAGGACGGACTGATTTTGCTACAACACACGTATATCCCATAGACCCTTGCCCAGGTAAATAATCAGGACTTGTCCTCAGTGGGTTAAAGGCAGAAACTTTGCAATTTCATTGCTTGTTGTTGATGTCTTCTTGTTATGTTTTGTTTTCTAAATCCTCAGAACCCCCACCATGTAGTAACAGCTCTGCAATGCATCGATAAATAGAGTGTTTGGTCACTGTGTGGCAGGATGGATACAGATTACTACAGCCCATCACGCCGGCAGACTGTTGATGAGCAGTTGCAGAACCGGACGAGAGCCCTAGAGGCGCTAAAAGCCACCAATCCAGACCTGGGCGGGGCTCGTAGGCCATCTCCCTTTGCCGACAATGTGAACTCAAGGAAGGAACAGAGAAGTACACCACGAAAATGGATGGGTAAGTCTACCCCTACGTGCTGTGCCCTAGAATCCCTACACAAAATGAATTTGTTGGAAAGATTCTGTTCCAATATAAGACAAGACAGACGCAGGACAAAATCATCACATACATTTTTTCACAGGTCTTTCTGTGGGCGACTAGAGTTCTAGATGTTAATTTAGCTGATATGTTGTATTTGCTCACAGCATCACACAGGTCATGGACTTTTGCCAGTCAGAGTCAGAAAGACCTCAGATGTTGTTTTCATGCCATAGATGCCACCTTTCTGTTTGCCGAGAAAGATTTCCTTTACAACCATCAGTAACACATAACCAGTATGCAACGTTACAGGTCAGTTGCACACTGATTGACCTGAGAGTGCGTATTGGTCGAATCATTGTCAGTCATAAACTAGATGACTTCTGAATCAAGTCATCGTTCAGATCATGTGAAGTTTCTATGTGCTCATTTTTACATCACAGCTACTGTAAAACCAAAAACATTCACTGCACAAAACTTTGTGAGTCGCCACTGGCATTCAACGCATTGTGTTCAGACAAACACTTTCGCATGCATTTTTACTTTTGTGAGTCTTGGCTGCTCGTAAAATTTGCAAAAGTTTCATGCACACAAAAATTTTTTTGTTTTATAATAGTTTAATTTCCTTACTGCCAGATCATGGGGCAGCAGATCTATCATCCTCAAAAAGCTTTCCTATAAAATGTTCTGGTGTGAAAGCTTGACTCTGCAGTTGTGTATGCTCTACTTTTACAATTTTCTTTCATCCAGCCTTCCAAGTATATTCTGCCAAGATCACTCAAATGTGAGAAGAAACAACTTTTCTTTCTTCTTTTTTTTTTTAATGAGTATGCTGTATTTGTTATTTTCTGTTTCTGCAGTGCCCAGGACACCACAGTTAAACAATCAGCAAGATCTGTTGAAACTTCAGCGACAGCTTGCACAAAGACGAGAGGTAATTAGTTCAATGTCAAAATGCTCAAGATGCAGTAGCAGCTTTATTTAACATTTTTATACAAAACAAAGGTTGAATGCAACAGAGACATTATTTCACATCTAGGCATGACAAAAGAGTGATCCTACATTTTGACAGTAGATCCTCTGTAAAAAGATTTCCCAGTCTCTGTGAAGGCTTTACCTTCCCCATCCCCCTTTCAATAACAATATCAGTTAGGATAAAAGTGTACGTGGCCCACACACTTATCATTTTTATTTTCTTCAGTGCTTTAAATGAGACCTGTATGCCATTTTTCACTTTCTGAATATGCTGCTTTTTGGAAGTTTAGGAAACATTACGGTGACTACAATAATGTTCATAAGTTAATGATTCGTACTCACCATTATGGATGTTTTAACAGAAAGCTTTCACACACAGAAGTTTATGTAGAAAAGATGAAGATGCATCATAATGCTTCCATAAGCAATGCAATTTGAATTCTTCTTTTTCTCCTGATATATGAGTCTTGAGAAGTTAAATCAGTGTCTTCAATATTAATGCTAACATTTGGAAGAGTTGTACAAAGTCAAATAAGTGTGCTTGTCTGTGGAAGGGAGATTTTTAGCCAGATTTTCACTAATCCAATCTGCTAAAGAAAGTTGTTTTTAAGGAACATATGAAAGCTAGTGAAATATCCTGGGCAGCATTTCATGAAACTTGTGAGTCACTGACAACTGTTTTAAGCTACTCAAATCCTTGCATCTGATTGGCTGAGAGCAAATTTGGCAGCAAAAATCACTGAAAAAACACTTGATGAAATGCCCCTTGATGTGTTCTTGACATTCTGTGTTTGCAGTCCTATGAGAAGGAGCAAGAATGGACCAAGAAGCAGATAGAGAAACTGGTGAACGAGCGCCTCAAGCTGAGTGAGGAGGAGAAGAAACTGGAGGAGGCCAAGAAGAGATGGCAAGTTCCATCTCCACCCCTCGGTGAGTGGATTGTTTGGTTGGTTCAAGAAATAGAACAGACAGTCTGGCTGGAGGGGATATTGGAAGATTCGTGGAAAAAGACAGAGATAAATATAGTAGATGGATAGGATGATCTTCCATTTACCCGCGCTGCATTCATCAATCTATCCGTCAAAAATCCATTGTAGGGAATTTAGCCCCCCCCCCCCCCCCCCCACACACACACACACACACTCACACTTGTTCTCTTAAAAATAAAGAAAAAGAAAAAGAAAAATGGGAAAAATTACGAGATGTATAGGACTCCTCAAGAAATCCGCCGTTACATTACTCCCGTCTAAGCAGGGGGTACCATTGACCCTTGACCCCAATCAGCCCACAGCTGATTTGGCCCCATTTACCCTTGACCCCAAATCAAGGGTTGATTTGACCCTTACCATTGACCCTTGACCCTAAATCAGCCCACAGCCCCCACCACCAGGCTAACTAAACAAATCATGGCTCCTGCATCTATGTGTTTAGGTTATCCCCGAGGGCAATTACCCCCCCCCCCCCCCTAAATACTGGTTAGGTTCAGGATTAGAATTAGGGGAAGGGTCAGGGGAAGGGTCTGGGGTGATTGCCCTAGACCCATGATGCACACAAACAGGAGGTGTGTGTATGTTTGCGAGGAAGAGAGAGTGTGTGTGTGTGTGTGTGTGTGTGTTTAAGACAGATGTTAGTAAAGAAGTTTCAAGGGAGAGAGATAAGTCAATGAGGGAGCAATATTTGCCAACACAAGGGGATTTTTATTTCCAAGTGTAGAACTCTGTCAATTGGTCACAAATCACAAAACTTTTCTCAAACTCTCAGACCCGATCCTGTCCTCACCGTCGGAGTCCAGCGATCAGGACGACCTTCCCCACTACCAGAAAATGCGCCAGCAAATCGAGGTCAACCTGAAGAAGATGAAGTGAGTACTGGATCCATTCACTGGAACAGCAGCACTGATGTATGCTTTCAGATCTCACATTGGCACCTTTTTGTTTTTTAATGTTTTTCAAAGTGTGTGCAAACAGTCACAGGCATGTTGAAACTGCGATGAAAGTCTGATGTCATCCCTTTCTTCAGTAGAGATATTCCCAAATGTTTACGTTCACATGTCACTTCAATGCAGTATTAGTGAAGATAATGACCAGTGGTAATTATGATTATGTTGACAGTACGTACTACAACAATTACAGCTACTACTGCTACTACTTCTACTGCTACTACTTCTACTGTAACTACTACTACTACTACTACTACTACTGCTACTACTACTACTACTACTACTACTACTACTACTACTACTACTACTACTACTACTACTATTACTACGGCTACTACAATGCCACAATAGCAACAAAAAAAAAATACTTAAAGGACAAGTTCACCTTCATAAACATAAGGATTGAGAAAATGTAGCAATGTTAGTAGAACACATCATTGAAATTTTGAGGAAAATCGGACAATCCGTTGAAAAGTTATGAATTTTTAAAGTTTTTGTGCAGTAACCGCTGGATGATAAGACTACTGCCGTGTACGATGTCACATGCGTACAACAATATAAGGGAAATATAAAGAGAATTTCACAAAATTTCATCTTATGAAAAGTGTACACATTCCCTTGACTCGTTACTGACATATGTTATGGGTAATATCATTCCCATTGCCTTTAGAAAGAGGCAAGCCAAATACTCTTATTATGCGAAAAAAGTGAAAATGTGTTGAATTTTCTTTACATTTTCTTTATACTGTTGTACTCATATGACATCACAAGCTGTAGTAGTCTCCTCGTCCAGCAGTTCCAATACAAAAATTTTAAAAATTCATAACTTTTGCATCAATTGTCCAATTTCACTCAAACTTTTACTGATGTGTTCTACTAATATTGCTGCATTCTCTCAATCCTTATGTTTATGAAGGTGAACTTGTCCTTTAAGATCTTCAATCAAGACCTTCTGTACAATCTGCCAGAATTCTTCTCCAAAATCAATCTCTTCTTCACCAATTTAATGCTTCTCACAAATAGCATAGTGTCATTTATAACGACACGTGCAATGCATAATCCTCTATCTGTCTTCATCCGCAATCGTTTTTTGTAATTTCTTGTCAATCTAGTAAATTTCCAGTGATGAACACATTGGGTTAGAGTTACCTAAATTGTAAATGCAATTTGTCATGTGTAGCTTGTATGTTAAGCTTGTCTATACCCAGTGTGGTGGTATGTACTTTAACCTTTTGAGGACGGTTTGATTTTGCTACAACACACATTTCCCATAGAAGCTTGCGCGAGTATACTCGGGACTCGTCCTCAACGGGTTAAATGGTCAACATCATTGTGTATTTCTTTCGGGCTCACAGTCTCATTCGTCAATTGTATGTTTGCTTTATTTCATTTGTTTGTCTGTTTGTTTGCTTTTTCTCATTTGAAATGGATGAAGTTTAAGAATAATGAATATGGGCTTAACGTTGCTCTTTCTATTCCTATCTCAGAGCTGAGTTTCAGAGGGACACTTACAATGAAGATCTCAGCAGACTACAGTCTCTCATAAAATCTTCATACGACACAACGCAGGCCATACAATACTACATGGTAAATACGATGATAATCACACTGAAGATGCTGATTATAGTGATACTATCGGTAGTAATAATGATAATAGCTGAGGTGTCATGTATTCAGCATTCCTCCCCATCTCCTGCATTTTCTAAACTTCAGAATGATCTTTGTGCTTTTTCTTGTTCACCCTACCATTTGTGTATCCATAAATTTCATTTATCATATTTTGTAATACTGACATATAATTATGTAATTATATTTTATGTGAAAAAAAATGTATTTACAAGTTCTGTTGGAGATGGAAACAAATGAATGAATGAATGAATGAATGAATGAATGAATGAATGAACGAACGAACGAACGAATGTATCAAATTATATCTGTGTGATTGGCACTGCAGGTGTTGGAGGAGCCATGCGTACTTGTGATACATTAAGTAGCTTTGGTTTCTTCCTTTAATTCACTTATCATGAAATATCTGGGTCATCACTGATTGTGTTGTCAGAATGTTTTCAGACTTTTAAACACAATCTGGCTTCGATGTGTAACTTACAAAACACAAGAAAGACATAATTGAGTCTATAATTCCCCCTGATCCGTCATGATGTCCAAGTGTTTTTTGTTTGTTTGTTTGTTTGTTTTGTTTTGTTTTGTTTTGTTTTTTGTAACAGCCACATTACTGACAGTTCTGTTCCTCTTTTGAACTGAAGAAAATTACGCATTGAAAGAATATATGCTGTACTTTTCTTAATAGTGTCATAGGCGCCTTGGCTACAAACTTGTACTAACCCAAAATACAATTCAAAGACACCAAATACTGATTCTTGTGCTCAGGGAATAAAGCTCAGTTCATCATTGACCTGTTCATGAGAGATATCCTGTTGCCATATTGATGCAGGGGCTAGTCTTTGTCTTAACTGCAGGATATCATTTGCTGAGGGTGTGGACCAACACATATAAGAAAAGCTGTGTTGTTATGATTATGATTGAGGATGATGCTAGAGCTGTTCTGTACTTCTTCACTGAATTGTATAAGATGATTGTATTTCAGTAAAGTGGTTGTGAATTGCCCTCTGAAAATCATGGTAGGCTATTGCTGCCTTATGTAGTAAACATAAACAAAGAGAGGATATATCAGACTGCATTTTACTGCCTGTAACAAAAGATTACTAATGTAAATGAGTAAAGTCATGACGTGTGTGGTTATTGTTGTTTCTGTTTTTGTTTTGTTATTATTTTTTGACAGTCATTACAATGTATGTCATTGACATACATGGACAATTTTCAGGCAGATGTCTTCCTTTCATATATCTTGTTACAGGCAAGAGATATTGTCATGGACATTGTCAACCAAGCTGTGGATCAGTGCCTGGACCGTAGGAGACCAGATAAACAGAGAGACATGGCAAAGTAAGGTTCAACGGCTGAAACTACCGGAAATCAGGTTTTATCTGAAAACGCCCACTTCTAGTGACTGTCCTAGTCAACGTATCTAATGATTTTCTGACTGGCTATTGGCTCACAAATCCACAACACACAAAAATGTTGCCACCTACATTCCTCGACATCCTGTGTGGTATCAGAGATCATCTCAATCCACAGACAAGTGCACTCACAGAAGTTCGTGTGCAATAATTTTGATACTACAATGTATGTTTTCATCTGGCCTTGCATCGGTACATGGTTCATAAATAAAGCTGGTATCTCACTGAGCGGCGAACGTTTGTGAACGTAGCGAATTTGAGATTCGCCAACTTTTCTGACGAATGTTTGCGAAAAATCAAAGTTCGCTTCTGCCATTAGCGACAGTTAGCGACTTTTAGCGATGTTTAGCGACAATTAGCAACACTTCAGTGAATGTTTGCGAAAGTGTTAGCGAAACACAGGTGGCGACTATTAGCGAATGTTAGCAAATGTTAGCGACAATTTTGCAAATGTTAGCGACAGTTTTGCAAATATTAGCAACTGTTTGCAAATCCTTTGCGACAATTTTGTGAATGTTCTTGGACCTAGAAAAGTACCAGGCGATTATGTATAGTCAGACCCATAAAACGAATGTAAAACCTTCCACTGAATTCAGATCTCTTGTGACAAACGTTCAAGATGGATTTCCAGTATATGGAAATAAATTTCTGCCAAGAAGAGGCTCAATGTGTTGCTATCCTTGAAGAGCTGCTTTGTCAGGCTGCTGCTACAGCTATTGTGCAGCATAAGAGAAATAAAATAAAGAAAAACAAGAAAGGAAGAAGAAAAGAAAGACTGTTTGGGTCAGAGAGTGGTTGTCGCAGAGGACAGACTTGCAGCAATTACATGATGGAGATGTCAAGAGCTTCAAGAACTTTCTTAGAGTGGAACCTTGTCTGTTTCAGAAGCTTTTATATAGGAACCATATGGTTACTTGTTCGCTAGCAGTGGCGAATCAAATAAAAATGTTTGCGACACCGTATTATGACCGTTTGCGAATTCTTACAAGTGTTTTGCGAATGTTTGCAAAGTTAGCGAAAATACAAATTCGCAAAGGTTCGCAAAGAAATTTTGAACATGTTCAAAATTTCTTTGCGACAAGAAAAACTGTTTGCGACAATAAAAACCGTTTGCGAACTTTCTTGCGACTGTTAACGAACATTTTGCAACCCTTTACGAACCCTGGCGAAATCCCAAATTCGCTACGTTCGCAAACGTTCGCAGCTCAGTGAGATACCCCCTTAAAGCTGCAAATTGCAATTGTATCAAGTGCTATGGAAATCAGTTATGTATTTACCCCTTTAGGGACATGGAATTTTGTTAGCTGCAGCCACAAGTGTTCCAAAACATAACAATGCTATTCAGTTGGATTGTATGGCAAAAAAAAAAAAAAAAGAAGAAGCCGTGTTCATATGCCACGTACATATTATATGAGATTATTTTAATAGACTTTGCATAGAGAAAGAGAGCTGGAAAGAAAAAAAAAAGCAGGCAATTTTCAGCAAATTTCAGGGAGGGTATGAGGTGTGAAGAATGTCAGTCAACAAATGAATGGGTTGAGAATACTGGTCTTAAAATCCTGTAATTTTCAGGAAGTATTGGTTGTGTCAACATTGGCTTACTCCATTATACAGTGTATGTATGTATCCATTCTTAAGCTTTGTATTGTGAAAATATGCTAATGTGTCTGAAAGGAATGCTAGAACTGGCTCTTTTACCCGACTCAAACATGAACATACAGAGTATACTAATTATACACAGCCCAGTCGCTGTACGTAGATACGTAGTTTGCACAGCGTAGTAACAGCGTCTGGTCGGGCTAAGAGTATACATTTGTAGCATGAATTTGTTTGCATATGATGGTCTTTATTGCACAATCGCACAACAGATTCTTCTCATCTTCTTTCTAGACATGGTGCATATCACATCAAGGATAATAGTTGCTCAATCAACCCATTGAAGACTAGTCCCGAATAAACTAGTACTCGCGGGAAGGTGTCTATGGGAAGTGCTTGTTGTAGCAAAATCAGTCCGTCCTCAATGGGTTAATGTCTGTTTCTGTTCTCTGTCCCAAGGTTACTCTTGATAGCAGCTGAGAAGGAGTATGATGCTGCCCAGGATGTACAGAGCAAGGAACGAGCCATCCAGCTCATCTCAGAAGAGATTTTCCTTCAGGTAGGCTTACCACCCACAGACCAGGGCCCTGTTTCATAAAAGTTGTTATCAATAACAAGTTAGGATAGTTGTTATAAGCTACTAAAATCCTTGCATCTGATTGCCTGAGAGCAAATTTGTCATAGAAATGTGGCGGTTGTTACTGATAACAAGTTTTATGAAACGAGACCCAGGGCAACAAAGAAACTCTGAACAGTTTTTATATGTGATCCTGTGTCATGTCCAAAAAGTCACCAGACATCGATTTTAAGTCTAGGGCAATGTGTGAATGACTAGACTCTAAGCTGTTGTATAACTCAATTAAATTGGACTTTCCTGATACCTGTTTAAATAATGGAAGAAAGTACACACTCTGGAAAAGCGTTTACTGAGAAAAGAGGCTTTGAAGTTTAGGGTCTATTCAAGTGCTTAATCCTCATCAAGCTGTGCTCTGTGCAAGGACTGGGACAAAGGACAGGATGCAAGGTTTCATAGCAATAACAATGAAGAGATTATCAGATTACACTGAAAATTTGCAAGCCCTATCAGCACATTCTATTCATGACTAATACTAACTTTCAAAACAGTAGCATCATTATTTGAAAAGTTTTTAGAGTTGAAAGTGAAGAGTGTGAAGAGGGTCTTTAAGGAATGAAAATGGGCCTATTAGACTTGGATAATCACAACTCTAGAAAAGAGGGTTGTAGAAAGCTGTACAGAAGAAAACCTATTTGTTTTGTTTTGTTGGCTCTTTCAGAAAAAAAAAAATGGCTCATTTGATGCAGTTTACCTAATTTGAATCCTCGCATAAAAATCCTGTCATGCAATCTGTTGTTGGTTTGCAATGCACGGCGATCTCACATTTAGCTGTACAAGCTGTAGTTTTATACTGAATAGGTAGGCATCCTGTGCAGGGATATGGTTTTTATGCCTCCGCCACGAAGTGGTGCCGGAGGCATTATGTTTTCGGGTTGTCCGTCTGTCCGTACGTCTGTACGTCCATACGTCCGTACGCCCGTCCGTCCGTCCGCATTCGTTTACGCGATAACTTGAGAAATGTTGACTGGAATTTTACCAAACTTGGTCCAAGTATAAAGTATGATGGGGCAATTACTTGATTAGATTTAGGGTGAAATCGGCCAAAGGTCAAAGGTCAAGGTCAAATCATGAAATTGTATCCGTTTACGCGATAACTCAAGACTGGATTGAGCAAATTTCACCAAACTTTGTCTGAGGATGATGTATGATGGGACAATTACATGTTAGTATTTTTAGTGAAATCGGACAGAGGTCAAAGGTCAAAGATCAAGGACAAATCCTAAAATTTATCTGTTTACGTGATAACTCAAAACTGGATGAAGTAGCTTTCACCAAATTTGGTCCAAGGATGATGTATGATGGGGCAATTCAATTAAGTTGAAGTCTTGAAAACAGGCTTCGGGCAACGTTTGGTTCTGCCAATAGTCTCTTTCTGTTCGAATTGATGACTGAATGTGACTCTGTCGAGAGGACCTTGGGAGAGCTACATACACTGATCACTATGGCCAGCGCATACGCACACATCACATGCGAACAAATTTCAAATCCATGAACGGATGTTTGTGTGCACATGTGCTGGCCGTCTATTCAGTGTAGCTCTCCCACAAGGTCCTCTCGACCGAGTCACATTCAGTCATCAATTCGAACAGAAGGGGACTATTGGCAAAACCAAACGTTGCCCGAAGCCTGTTTTTAATACTTCAACTTAACTGGTAAGTCTTCAAATTGAAGAAATTTTTGGATTTTAAGTTGATATTTACCCGCGATACTAAATCTGTCATGATCCTGTAAGCTACAATGCGAAGCCCCATTTAGCTATGCGTATGGGGCTGCTGGTCGCAGTTAGCTACTCAGTATGCGTATGGGGCTGCACGCTGCTGGTCGCAGCTATGCAATAACGGTTTTGTACAATACGTGTACTACCTCTACCGTACTACCGTACGGCGGCGGCTCTGGTAGGAAACCATTATTGCATGATTACTAAGACATGAGAGCACTTTGGGGCGAGTAAGTCTCACAGTGTTAGTTATATGAAAGGTACTTTAACCTGAAACACAAACTAAGACAAGGAAATCCAGGGAAACTTTTGAGGTAATACCAAAACTTTATATTATCTTTAACATAAATGCACAGAAAGGATAGTACACTGTTAGCACAATTCCCTCCATGGTGTCAATCTTATGGTAGTGCTCTGATCCAGCACCTTACAATGCAGCACATCTACGTATATGAAGGTCTTGGTTTCACTTTTTTCAGACTTCGGGAATTTGTGATGATGCATGCAAAGGAAACAAGCCAAATAGTTCTAACACACACACACACACACACACACATACACACACACAAATCCAACTCAATAAATTGTTGATGGTTTTGCAAGCTCTGTTTGATAGCCAACTGTATGTTTTCCATCTGAAGAGGGCTGCATACCTCTACAGAGTTCATAATAACAAGCAATGAGTCATTGAACTGTACATGTCTTTCAAGTAGTCAATCAAGTAGCATACTGTACACATGAATGTATGCCATTTATACATGCATAAATTTGCTATATATGAATGACCGCAGATCTGACACCGTAACAGAATGCCTGATCACATTTATATATTCATACATAATATATATAATCACATACATTGTATGTATTCATATATTCATATAATCATATATTCATGTATTCATATAGTCCTATATGTAGTATGGACCTGTTGATCATTTGTGATTATTTGTAATTATTTGTAATTATACAGTTACAGACAAGCCTGATTTCACATAGACCATGTACAAAGTACAGCCGGGCCAAAGGCGGGGCCTAAGGCCGGACCCAAGGCCACGGGCCTTAGCCCGGAACCAGGGGCCCAGAGCCCAAGTGGGCCCAGGCCCAGGGGCCCATAGCCCAAGTGGGCCCAGGCCCAGTGGCCCACGGGGCCCACGGGGCCAAAGGCCGGGCCGAGGCCAGGAGCATAAGTGCTGGCCCAAGGCAGGGGGCCCAGCCAGGGGCCACCAGACTGAGACCACTAAGAGTACCAGTCATGACTTGCTGTGATAATGATGTGACCGGCCTGTGCATACACATATTATGTAAATACACTGTACAGGGCTGTGCATATTATGTAAATACACTGTACACTAACTATACACAGTCATGACTTGCTGTGATAATGATGTGACAGGCCTGTGCATACACATATTATGTAAATACACTGTACAGGGCTGTGCATATTATGTAAATACACTGTACACTAACTGTACACAGCCCAGTCGCTGTATAAATCGCGACAGGGCTGCACCTGAGCATCCCACAACACAGAGCAAACACAAAGCAAATTTATGCCTATCAAATTCTTTAGAATTTCTGCTATTAAGACAATGATAGGATAATCTGCAGATAAAGTAGATTTTTTCTGTCACAAATCTGCTGTTACTGTGTTATTACCTCCGCCCAGGGGGAAGGTTATGTTTTCATTACCATTGGTTTGTTTGTTTGTTTGTCTGTTTGTTAGTTAGTTTGTCTGTGTGCAAAATAACTCAAAAAGTAGGTAACGAATTTGGATGAAACTTGCAGGAAAGGTTTAGATTGATACAACTAACAGATGATCAAATTTTGGTAGTGATCTGAGAATTTTGGAGGAATTTATGAAGGATTTTTGATATTTTGGCAGGTAGGGTCAATGAACTTGGGAGTTCAGGCTGCGCGTATTTGAGGTTTGCATGCGTGCACTAGTGCGTGCTCTAGTTTCTGCTAGGGCAAGGCGCGCCGTGCAGCTGAGGGTTTATGACGTAACAAAGGCTTCTATATTGGGAAATTGGGCAACTTTCAGCACACAATGCTGTAAGTATGTATGGGTGGAAATCACTTCTATGGAAGAACAAGATCAGTGGTGGAAATGAGCTGCATGCTTGGCGGAGGTCTGCGCTCTCAGAGTGCTTCTGTAGTTTTGAATGCCTTCCTCTGTGAAAAATGTGAAATCAATGAAAGGAAAATATATGGTACCTGGTAAATATTAATAGCTGTGGACATTATTCACACATGTACTATACAATGTATGACAGTAGCATATATTCACTCACAAACAAACACTGATACATGTAAAGGAGTTAAAGAATCAGCAGACATAGTTTTACAAGATGTATTGCAGTGTTCAATTATTATTATTATTATTATTATTATCATTTTTATTAGTAGTAGTAGTAGTAATAGTAGTAGAAGTAGCAATGATAATAATAATGATAATATACAAATGATGCACAGGATAGAGTGTGTTAGTGAAGGTGCAGCGCGCTCGAGAGTATTGACAATGGTGCGACATGCACGAGGCGCAGCCGAGTGCATGTTTGCAACCGTTGTCAATACTCAAGAGTGCGCCGCACCTTCACTAACGCCATGAAATAATCCTGTGCATCATTTGTTTTATAAAATGGGTCGAAAACTAACAGCATTATTCACGTACCTTTGTGGGTCAATACCAGTCAGCTACATGTAGCACTCGCTCAAAGGTCAAGATGTCCGAAGATGTTCGTCCCAAACATTTACGCACGTCGCACTCGGAAATCCCGCACATAAGTACTGTACGTACGTATAAGAGTATACGTACGCCACGTGTTATGCACAAGAAAGGCCGCCGGCTGTTGTGGCAGCTATCCCGTGGCCCGAACTAGAAGTTGTTTACAGGATTGACAGCACGTATAGTAGCGCGTGACGCACTTGTAACAACTGATTGAGTGCGCACTGCTAGTGTAAACATTGTGACGTACGTCAGGCCAGGGAGGTGGAAGAGAGACTCTTCGTAGTGCATTTACTAAGAAATTAATGCACGCACACGTGACTCATTTCAGCGCTTCCAATTGGCTACATTCTTGAACCCATTTTATAATAGTGGCTACTTGTATAGCGCACAGGTCCGCTTTTTAGTGCTCATGGCGCCTCATAAATGAAAAGATAGATATAACACATGTTCAAGCATGACAACAGAGAAGAAAATGGCAAACAACAGTGAAGAAAATGGCAAACAACAACAAACACATACCAGATAAAGAATACAATTGTTCCGAACATTATAGACTGCAATTATAGTCCTCAGTGTGAGAGGAATAGGTAACGTTTTGAAGTTTGGAATTGAATGTTTCTGTAGATGACAATTATAGCTGTACACACAGAGAAAATGTTCCAGTTAAAGAGGAACGTAGTCATACAAAGTGTATGTATTTCACATTTTTCAGTATTTTCAATCTTTCATATCCATATGCAATGGGCATAATGGACTCATTTGCATATCATTTGCATAGTATGCTATCATGGGGTGTGAAAGTATGCTGAGTGTTGACATATAGGTCATCCACTCATTGTATCCCCCGAACAGAGTTCGGAGGATACTATGGATTTGGCCTCGTTGCACCGCGTCCGCCGCAGAGATTTTCTTGTGAGCGCTCTACTGGCTGCAGTTCTTCTTAGATCATCTTCAAATTTGGCATGAAGGTGTGTTATGGTAAAACGAAGACGCCTATTGTTTTTGGTGATGGTGCCCTCGCTTGTTCCGTCTTTATACATGAAAAGCAAATTTAACAGGGTCTGTTTGTGTGTGCGACGCTGGCCTTGCTTCGTGACCAATTTTTTTTTATGCCTCCGCCAACGAAGTGGCCGGAGGCATTATGTTCTTGGGTCGTCCGTCCGTCCGTCCGTACGTCCGTCCCATTTTGTTTTTGTCGATATCTCAAGAACCGTGTGGTGGTTTTACATTAAACTTGGTGTGAGGATATATCCTGGGGGGATAATACTTTGTTTGGATTTAAGGGTCACAGGGTCGAAGGTCAAAGGTCACAGGTTATTTTGTGAAAAACAAGGTTGAAAATTCATGTTTTTCTCCATATCTCGCAAATGGTTCAAGGTATCTTCATGGAACTTAGTATATATATGCTTGTTCCAATGGGCAGTGATTATCTAGGGAAGTTGGGGGTCATGGTTCAAAGGTCAGGGGGTCAAAGGTCAAGGTCAACTCCTCAAAATATCACTACTTTCCTTATGGTTATGCAATGCCTGAAGGTTTTTTTTTTTTTAAACTTGATGTATGCATGTATTACCCGATATATATTCTGTGGGAAGTTTCTTGCCAAATGGTCAAAGGTCAAAAGGTCAAAGGTCAAGTGAAAGTGTTGAATTGCACTTTTTCCTCCATATCTCTAAAGTAACTCAAGGTATCATCATGAAACTTACATATTTATGCATGTTCAACCTAACAGTGATTCTCTTTGGAACTGTGAGGTCAAAGGTCAAAGGCCCGGTTTAGATAATGCTATTTTCCCATTTGATACTGAAATTATACTTTTTCTCAATACCTTGAAAATTACTCAATGCATAAACTTATAAAAGGGTCAAGAGTCAAGTAAAAATCATCAGTTCCCCAAATACCTGCACTCTGACATTTTTAATCATTCATCCAATTGAACCTAGTTCTAGGAAAGTGAACATTCAGCACATTTGTTGCAAACCTGTCATTTTAATATTTTGCCAATTGTGTGAAACTGTCATCACACATTGTCAAGACATTGTACTATAGACCTATTAGGAGAACCATGCATTATGGCGGAGGCATATCAGTCGCCGTAGCGATATATCTAGTTGTACCTGCATCTGTTTCTTTCTTTGTGTGCAAAGGGCATAGTGTGGTGTTGTGTAAACTCAAGTTATAGCTGTGTTGTTGCTGATGTGGCACATCCTTCAGATGTGTTAAATTAAAGAAAGAAAGAAAAAAAGAAGCTAAGATAGTTTCAAATGTATGGCTGGTAATCCAAAGATATCAGTAGATATTCCTCATACATATGTATGCCAGACTGGTCAGCCAGTATGTTTTTGCCACAGATGTTACACATTTTTCCACTTTTTTTCCCAGAACATGGAAATATGGTGTTGAAACAAAAGTATGATTTCTCTGAAAGTGTATTTAGTGTGCTTTAAATGTGACAATTCCTTATTTTTAACTAAATGCACCTCTTGCCCTCAGAATATACTTTAGGTGTGCATCAGAAGGTTTTCTCGTCTGCAGAGCTTGGCAGCCCTGCACCATTTTCCGTAAAGTCAACGCAAGTTTTGCTCTCATTTTCAGGTGACAAGCAAGATGACGGTTGAGGCGATGCAAGAGTGGTTGGGAATTGAAGAGTACATCAGAACTCTGACTCAACACCTTGTCATCAACTCAGCAGAGGTAAGCCATACTCAGTGAGATGAGTATCTAAATGATGTTTATCCAGATACGTGATAGAGCTTGTAGAAGGCTATTTGCTTATCATCCAAATGTGTAAAAGCAAAATATTACGTGATGGTTTTATTTCCACAAAATTAGGCAAGTTGCACAAGCAGTTTGTTTAACCTCATGCACATCAGTGTGAAATGTATTGCTTCCATCATTGAATAGAGGTTGATGCTGCAACAAACCGTGAGGCACTAGAGAGTTAAATTGCAGCGATACTACACAATGTTGGCCCACTCCTGTATCTTTTTCAATTCATCACGACTCATTTGAAACTTTTGTAGCACTGCAAGACATCTCATCATTACATACATTATGTCTTAGAAGGTTGTGTGTACTTTATAAGTGCAAGGTCTGAATGTCTGTTTCAAGTGTATTATCTCTTGTTTGACCTTTTTCAATTATCCACCACACACACAGGCTGTGGCTACGAACAACAAGTTGGGCCGTGTGGACGATGACCCTGCCTATGACCTCATCACAGCCTCTTACTTCCACATGTGCAAGGAAAGACGGAAGAAAAGGTGTGAAGTGCAGAAGAGCTTTGCATTCTTCTGCCTTACATTTACAATTTGAAAGGAGCTTTACTCAAAATGTGAAATATCTCATCATGCTCAGCCCTTCTCTGTTTTATTTATTGTCATGTGGTTTTCTGTTCCTTTGAAATGTAGCATTACCATCACATTAAATAATACCTTCAGAAAGTTTTTTTTTCGCCTGATTGCCACTTTTCTGAAAAATGAAACAATCAAACAAAAATGTTATATCAGTGCTCAGCTAATTCAAATTTATGTGAGATTGGAATAAAATGTTCCCTCACACTTTGATTACTTTCATTTTTGTGTTTGTGTTTATGTTTGTTTGTTCTCATGAGATCTCCAACTGTGGACCCTATACAAGCTGTGGCATAATCATTTAGCTTTCAACCATTAGGTTGAAGATTTAACATCACTTGCATTTCAACACTTAGAGAGTTATCGTTCGCCAATTATTTTTCATGGTACATCAGATCTGACGTGTGGAAGCACACACAAACCACCCACTTCGTTGATCCAGACAGCAATGATATTTTGTGAGTATAACTGCCAATTGTATACCTATTTCGGAAGGTGAGTTTGTAGAGGGAAAATGAAGATTGAATGTGTAAGTCAAATCACTTTTCAGGTTATTATTGGTTTCAACAGTTTGCAATTCAATAAGTGCAGAAATATTCGATATTATCTTGTAGAAGCTTGAATCTGATTTGATTCTCTGGATCATTTATGTCACTGGATAAAGATGTTCAAGAATAGTTTCTATGTGGGTGTCATAGTGTAACAGGTAAGCACCGTAAAAGGTAACAATGATAACTCAGCATGAATGATTGCATTGTAATTCTTTAGTTGTAAAGTATCAGTGACTGTTGTGTACATTCAACATCTGTAATTACATAATTTTTGGCTAAAAATTGCACTCATTCAAACATCAGCTGTTTTATATGATATCGTGATTGCATTTGAAATTGAATCAGCTTCCAAGTTACAAGATGAGAAAATCCATGATATATAAAATATAGATTATAGAATAGAATACTGACAATATTGACCATATACAATACTACAGAACAGACATAACATAGATAGATTTGATGTGCTCATAACTTTGTTTTCATCTTTGAATACAGTATTCTAAAATTAATTTGCCTGTGAACATTTCATTCATAGGATAATGTAACTTTTGTAAAGTTCGAAGTATGTAATATTCAAAGTTTTAAGTGTATATTGAAACCATTAATACTTAAAGTGAAAACAAAGTTCTGGTAAGGGCTTGAGAACCCGTCTGGCACCATTTCATATTTGCTTGCAATATATCGAAAGAGTCTACAAAGAAACTTACCTGGCTGACGCGGTTTGCCGGAATGATGAGTCGTTTTGGAGTATTTTGAGAAAAATAATATAAGTCGGTAGACGACTTTTATTCCAGAAGGCTCCAGACTTACTCGGTCTCAGGGAAAACTTGACCCTATTTCAGACAATTTACACACAGTTCGTGATCGCCATGTTCGTCAGTACTCTATAATACTACGGGTACCAAAACTGAGCAGACAGGAAAGTGCGTGCTAATCCTGTACAAAACAAATGGACAGCGCGCGGTCCTCAAGCCTACAAGTATACACACATCACCTCACTTGCTGAGACGCGCAGTCTTTGAAGTTTTTGTTGTTGTTTATCAAGCGTCTTTGATTGTTTTTAGAGGTGCTTGAGAGGTGCACACTAATTTTGCATGCGCGCCAAAGAGGTTTTTGATGCGTGCGTTGTAACAACGCGGACCATTACTGCGAGTAGCCAGAACGCTACAATGTAGTTTATACAGGCCGCTCCCATATGCATAGTACACCAAACTGTACATTCCAGAGGGACAAAACTTACCAATACAGCTCATCCCGCCTTCAAGCAAAGCGAGGCCGAGTTATCCCTGAGTCCGAGTCTAGCCTGACCCCGTTCGGGTAAGTTCTGAGACTGAACGTTTTTGGTTAATATTTCCCATTTTCGTCGTTACCCGTCGAATATCTTGTTATTACAGCATTATTCCGCACTTTCCTAGGCATACGTTCACATTTTGGAGCAAAATTTGACAACTTTTGCTGGCATACCAGAACTTTTTTTGGGCTTTAACTGAAACCATTTCATGGAATGTTAAAGAGCATGCAATTCTAAAAGGAATTCATAATATGTTAGATGAAAATTGGTTTTTTAAATGGCTGAAATATCCAAAAACACAGTAAAACAAAGCAATCCTAATTAAAGGTGAGTCCCAACTCTTATCAGGATCGCTTTGTTTTGGATATCTCAGCCACTTCAAAACCAATTTTCATGAAATAAACTTTGAATTCCTCTTAGAATTAAATGCCCTTTCATATTTCATGGAGGATTTTCATTATCTCAAAATGTAATCATCAAAAAACGTTGGAAACCTGAATCCCCGTCTCAACTGAAACTATAGAAAAATTAAGTGGAGAAGAAAAGCAAGACTTTCTTTACAAGTGAAACTGATGGATGATTCATCTTATCTCCTTGCTCAATATTGCACAAAACACAAAGGGCGGGTGTGGCCTCGGACACGGACATCACCAAACTGGACATGACCAAGTTGATACCAGTTCACCTGCTGTCGAGGTCAAAGTTCACCCCCTCCCAGAAGCTCTACATCAGCCGAGAGAAGCAGCTGTGGCAGGTGGGTTGCAATTAACCCTCACGGTGCTTTTGTTCGCCAGTTAGCACTCGTAATGGAGTGCTTTCTTTGTCGATTGCCACAGATGTCAGGAAACTAAATCTGGCAGTGGAGATACAGGCAAAAATATGATTTCATGCATAAATTTGCATTATGAATTAATCAAAAATAGAGAATCAATATTTTTTTCTCTTTTACATATGTATAACCATCCAATCTTGTAGTTGACATCAGGCTCTTTTTCCAGGCAAAATTTTGCAGTGATCATGCAGTGAAAACTTGGTCTCAAATAGCCCAGTTAGAATAGGGTCAAGTCTGGATGGATTACCCAATGCTGATGAGAAACTTGATGAGTGAAGATGAGTGCCTGTCTTGAGAACATAATAGGTTAATGTATACACTTTTTGAATGATTCTGTTGTCACAAATGATGTTTAATTTTTTGTCCCCGCCGAATGAGTTCGAGCAGGGGACTATGAAACGGGCTCCGTACGTGTGTGTGTCCGTCCGTGTGTCCGTCCGTGTGTGCGTCCGTGTGTGATCAAAATCTTCAATTTGCTACTTCTCTGTCATTTATGAGCCAATTTTGATTCTGTTTGCTTTATATGATAGCACTACATGGGAGCTTTGAAACTTCTACACAGAATTTCAGTCGTGACCTTTGACCTTGACCTTTGACCTATATTGTACATTTTGCTACAAAATGCTACTCCTTCGCCATTTCTAACCCGATTTCGATTCCGTTTGCTTTATATGATGGCACTAGGTGAGGGCTTCAAAAATTCTACACAGAATTTTGACCTTTGACTTCTTTGACCTTTGACCTTGATTTTGACCTGTATTGTACATTTTGCTACAAAATGCTACTCCTTCGCCATTTCTAACCCGATTTCGATTCCGTTGGCTTTATGTGATGGCACTAGGTGAGGGCTTCAACACTTCTACACAGAATTTTGACCTTTGACTTCTTTGACCTTTGACCTTGATTTTTTGACCTGTATTGTACATTTTGCTACAAAATGCTACTCCTTCGCCATTTCTAACCCAATTTCGATTCCATTTGCTTTATGTGACGGCACTAGGTGAGGGCTTCAACACTTCTACACAGAATTTTGACCTTTGACTTCTTTGACCTTTGACCTTGATTTTTTGACCTGTATTGTACACTTTGCTACAAAATGCTACTCCTTCGCCATTTCTAACCCGATTTTGATTCCGTTCGCTTTATGTGATGGCACTAGGTGAGCGCTTCAAAACTTCTACACAGAATTTTGACCTTTGACTTCTTTGACCTTTGACCTTGATTTTTGACCTATATTGTACATTTTGCTACAAAATGCTACTTCCGGCGGGGACATATATTACGCACCGCGTAATTTCTACTTTTCCTTGTTTATTATTGTATTGTGTTTTGTTTTGTGTTTATGTGTCTTTTGCCCCCCCCCCCCCAAAAAAAAAAAATACTGATGACAAATGTGATTTTGTTGTTTGTTTGTTTTTACCAGCAATAAATGTCTGTTATCTCTGTACTGTGCCGTGTATTTCATCATCTCTGTCAAACATCAATCTTTATTTCATCGATTATAGAAAGAGTTCACCTTAGTAGATGAGCAATCTGCTTTGTAAGGTGCTAATAATACGTAACTCTTATATT
This sequence comes from Diadema setosum, assembly GCF_964275005.1. NCBI lineage: Eukaryota > Metazoa > Echinodermata > Echinoidea > Diadematoida > Diadematidae > Diadema > Diadema setosum. The sequence continues at coordinate 6,794,814 of NC_092705.1, read as the reverse complement.
TTCCATTTGTACTGTCTTATTGCCTTGCGTTGATGTGAAAGATGAAATGTGAATCTAATTGAATATTTGGTATTTGAAATGAAATGAGATCATGAAAATAACTAAGTTTTCATTCAAATTTGCCACAAGTGAGCTTTACTCCTGATATTCTCTAATTTTTCTTCTTTGAATCATCTTGCTAAAATGAGGTACAGTGGGATGTTTCAGAGGATAAACTTCTAGTACAGTATGTACACACAAAATCTATCGTTTTTGGTTCATTCAAGGCCGACCGTTTTACCATCCAACCGTCGACCATCCGACTGACCAAGAAAGTAACGGGAGTGATGAGTCTAGCAGTGTCACAAACCCAGAGAATGTTGGCGATCGGAACGGTCAGAGGTTAGTCACTGTTTGCAAATGTATTACCATTAACTAGCCCCCTCCTGCAGCAGATTGTCATGAAAATTCTTGTGTCCCTTTTGCAACCCTGAAAATTAGATTCTTTCATGAGCTGGTATATTGCAGAGGAAGGTAATTCAGGCCTTTCCCCAGAATTTTAAAACTGGAAACTTCTTTATGATGGCAGGAGAATACCGTAAAACAAATGTTTGCGTGCATTTTAATTTCGCGAATTTCGCGAGAGCCAAGATTCACGAAATTAAAATGCACATGAAAGTTCTTGTCTACACCATATGCCTTGAATGTTAGAGGCAACTCGCAAAAATTTCATGCCACGAAAAAGGCCGTTGGCTCCAATTAGCAAAAATTTCATGCCACAAAAATATTGTGCTTTACAGTAAGTACCATACATGTAAATTTCCAGTGAATTTATTTGGATCACCTGAAAATTCCAACTGTTATTTATGGCAGAAAAAGGGAGCATATTCTTGAGTGACGTGGGGTTAGTTTTTCATTTTGTTACAAAAATTCTGAGGCATATTAACATAAGATTTCAGACATGATGTTGGGAGTCATTGTTCTTCAAATATGCAATATTTCGTGACATTTGCAAAAGGGATATAAGACCTTTAGACCATTAGGAATGCATGCTTCATTAGCACCATATCAGAGACTCCAACCCTAAGCATCTGTTCAACAAGAGATTCTCCTGCCTCAGCCTCATAGCAAGCTGGAGACTCTGATCATGTGAACAGTCATACAATATAGTGTGCATGGGTGAAGTGTGGTGTTCCTAACTTATACATGTAGATGCTCTCTGATGCTGTCTTAACCTTATTTTTGAATGCTTATGACAAAGCTAAAGTTGGGTGGGAGAAAGCTGCATTTTAAGCAGGAGAAAGTACATATTAAACGGGAGACACACGGCTAGAGCTGGAGAAATTCAAACTCAAGTGGGAAATTTTGAGAAAATGGCCAAATATACACTGTAAGATACAACGAACACAGCATAAAGTCTACCAAATTATTTTTTTTTTCTCCACCTTTTCCTCCTCCTCCTTCTCCTCATCTTCCTCTCCTTCTTCTTTTTCCTCTTCCTATTCTTCTTCAACTTCTGCACCCCTTTGTGCTTGGTTGATGATATTTGCCAACTATTGCTAGTCACCTCGGGCAAACCGTGAGGGGTTGACATCTATTGCCAGTTTCGTGTTTGTATGTGAGGCTGATCACTTCACTGGGTTTGCACCCTATCTTTCATATACACGGGTTGTGATTCTCCGTTTTCTATGACCTATCTGATTGTAAGGCAAATGTACTACCAACTGAGCCACTGCCTGCCACTCTGTACATACAGTAATTGACGAAGACTGTAGAAATCACTTTGTGTCATACATTATCTTTCTTCTTCAAACATCCAGGTGACATTCTGGTGTACGACTTGTGGTACGACTCACCCAACCCTGTCCGCTACATCAGGAATGAGGGAGGGTCCCAAGATGGTGTGGTCAGTATCACTTGGAGCCTGGATGGCAGCAGACTGACCACTCTCAACCAGTCGGTAAGGAGACCCCAATCCTACCATTCTCAAGTTTTATTTTTTAATGATAAATTGATGCCACTAGGGAGTAGGGTTTCTGTGTTGATAATGGTAATGACTATAATCATAATGGTGGCGACTTGTATAGCTGTTAGGTTTACCTTGCGATACAAACTGCTACAAATAACAGCAAGTTGCAGGAGTCATACTTGGAGGAAATTATAGAAAGTCAATAATTTGCAATGAGTGGAGTTGGTGAAATCAAGTTATAAACATTCTCTGGATGAGTTTTGCCATTTTCTAGTTGTCCAAATTCCTGTGACAGCTAGATCAATAAGACATAGATCAATAGAGCAATTATATTGAAAAAACCCAATTATCAAAATAATTTTTCTTTCATAGCTCATGTCTGAAATGACATCAACTAATACAATTTTATAAACACTGTGTAAATGTCCAGTCAGTTGTGTGATTGAATCCACCTTCATTTTCATCAATATCATAATCGTCGTTGTTGCCGTTGTCATTGTCGTCTTCGTCTCTTCCAGAGGTCAGTCTTCATGTGGTCGATGCATCCAGGAGGCACCGACAGTAAGGACAGGAAAAATCTCGAGTTCAAGGACGATCCCGACGAAATTGTGCCGTCGCAGCTGACTTTACTCCTCGCTCTCGACCCGGAGGCTGAAGACTTTGACTTTCATGATGGTATTTATGGCATTCGTTCTCTTGGGGTACTTCTCGGGTGGATGTACTCCTTTGGATTATATGCGTATGACAGGTCTTGACATGAGTGGTAGCGGGCCACGAAAAATTAGTGTCTGGCCACCACATTGTTCTTTTGTGGCCCGATTGGTACCTCATGAAATGAGGCACTGCCAGTTTGCAAATTTGTTGTTGAAGAATTGCCTGGTATGATTACCTCTATGCAATCTTAGATTTTAAGCTTCGTCATTTCGTTAACCAGTAATGCCCAGCATTTGAAACATGTGTTTTATCAATGATCATGTCATTCTCATCTTGTTTGCAGGTGTTTTGCTATGTCTTCTCTGGTTAAAAAAGAAAAATGATAAGACACAAACTGACATCAAGCTTATTTTCTCCTTCTGCAGGTCCGTTTGCCCGCAACCAAGTACAGGCAACATTCCAGCTCCCATCAGTTACTGCCTTCCATCCTGCACACACACTAGTGGGATCACAGGTATTAAAAAAACAAACAAACAAACAAAATAAAACATAGCCCATGTGACACATTATTATAGTTTGGGAGGGGATGGGATGTAACTTGATATGGCTGAGACATTTTGGGATATAGTGTCCCACAGGATATGCCATTAGTGTGTGTATCATACTTTACTCAAGGACAAAAATAGCTTAACTGAGGATGGACTGATTTTGCTACAACACGCATTTCCCGAAGACACTTGCCCGAGTATACTCCGGACTCATCCTCAACGGGTTAAAGGCATTATTTATCATTTGCAGATGAAACAAAAACCTAGCTTTAGTGCTTCAAAATAGTTCTAAAATGTGAGTTGAAGATAGAAACAACAAATGTAAAGATTTCAGTTAGTATAATCAAAGTGAAGCCTTGTTAGGTATACAAAATGTGAACAGTAGTTATGATAAGATTGTTTCTAGACTAAACCGTCTCCAGTTACAGTTTAGTGAGAAAATTAGTGATATGTCCTAATATTTGTGGCTTTATTGCAAAATTTTTATTTGGTAGGATGTTTTGTGATACAACTAACCTACACATATGCATCAAATGTGATATCTCAAACATTTTTAAAATCACTGCTCCCAATAGTAAACAATACCTTTAAAGTGGATGGCTAGTAACTGATCAGTGGGAATCAGTGGGAATGCTGGGGGATGATTGTTCCAATCTGTGTGGGATTCATTTAGGAGTACATTATGTATCTGTTATTGTGTGAAACTTTTTGCTTCAGAATGGTCTCATATTCAAGTAATGTGCAGTTTATTGTTTCCAGGTTAGCGTGCCTGTACAGTGACGAGGCATTAAACTGCACATTTCTTGAATATGAGACCATTCTGAAGCAAATAATTTTCACACAACAATAGATATATATTGTACTCTTAAATGAATCCCACAAGGATTGGAACAATCATCCCCAGCATTCCCACTGATCCCAACTGCACAGTTACTAGCCATCACCAAAATATTGCCCTCTCATAAGTGAAGTATTGTGAGGTTGTATGTCATCTCCATGGTGAGAAATCACTCACTTGCCTTCATGCAAAGGGATCATACTTATTTCTCATGATATTACTGAGCTTCTCAATCATGAATGTTTACATCCACATAATATGTTTTCAAGATGTACATGACACGTACAATATACCAGTTGGCCATTATACTTCGTTATTGAAAAGTAAACATTGAAAAGTATATATATCTAGGATATACTACAAAGTATGTATTGAAAGTGATGTGCTGAAGGTTTTGTTAATCTGTTGAAGACTATTCCCAAGTATACTCTGGCAGGTGTCTGTGGGAAATGCATGTTATAGCAAAATCAGCCTGTGCTCAAGGGGTTAATGGTCTTGTCAAGCAGTCAAGACCATGCAAATAGCTCTGAGAGTATATGCACTGTTTAAGTTGTGGCTGTTTAATGTCCAGTACTAGACAGTGCTTTCTGGCCTTTCATCCCACAAACAGCCAGCAGTGATCTCTATGTAATCATTGGAAACCAGTCTGCTTGTTTCATCCATTCTGCTTCATGCCTCCGTGCCATCTTGTTTTAATCTTCCAAACAATCTCTAGAATAGCCTCATGGTGGGTTTCGAGAACGGTGACATCATCAAGTGCAACGTCGAACAGCAGGTCTCTGAAACATCCGACCAGTTTGAACTCACGGACAATGTCATCTACCCAACAGTGAGTCTGAAAGAATCTCCTTTCTCAATCCCTTGAAACGTATTCTTCTCCAGTTTTCCCACAATTTGTGTAGGGCTTCACATGCACCATGATTGCAGGATGGTGGTAGCATACTCTGCATTTGCTGTGCAAGTGTCTGTACATACTAGATAAGCCCTTGAGTTCATCAGAGATACTCCAGTGTGTTAGCAAATAGAATACAAGAGCTGACCCATAAATGCTATTTGTATATCTTGTGTGTGTGTGTGTTGTGTGTGTGTGTGTGTGTGTGTGTGTGTGTGTGTGTGTGTGTGTGTGCGTTGTGCATACTTGTCATACCTGGCAGCTGTTCTTCTCTTAATAGAATTTTTTTTTTTTCCAGGAATAGCAAAACCATTGTCGACCTTATGGTCCTATCTTATATGGGTACCTGGGAGATGGTGATAATTTCCTATTTTTGACCAAATTTTCAGCGATTTATCCCCATTTATTGAATTTCAGGATTTATAGGCATGTGTATGGCCCATGTTTGTATGAGGATTGTGAAGCAAGCATTAAAGTCTAGTCCTGGTGAAAAACAAAACAAAACAAAAACAAACAAACAAACAACAAACAAACAACATAAACGTGAAAAACACAAAAATACTTTTGCCATATGATATGTTTGATATTGCTTGTATGCATTGGCTTGATGGCTGCGGGAAGTGTGGTTTACCAAGAGTGGGTGGTTTTGTCTCCCTGTCTTTCCCCATGACTATTGATATTCATAGTGACAGAGATACTGACAAAATGATCTTTCAGACTCGGAGCATGTAGGTTTATTCATGCTTATTCTCAGCAAGATCGTAATTGGTATTCATGTATACCTCTTTCCTGATCACCCCCCATCCCAACCCCCAACTTGAAGGTGCAATCGGCCCACAACGTCATAGGCCAGGACATTCCAGTAGAGCTTTTCAGAGGACACAAGCACAACGTCATCTACCTGGGCTTCATCGGTAACTATGGCAACATGATAACCGTGGATGCGAAAGGCTACATCTTCATCTGGAGCTACGCTAGGTCAGTGAGATTGCGAAGGAGCGACTTTGCCGACAGATTCTCTCCTATTATCGAATTGTGGTTTTGATCCTGATCGAATGATTTGCTGAGAACTGTCACATGACCAGCTGTATTTATTTGTACATAATGGCCCAAATGTACTGTACACTAGGAGTTGGTGTAATGATTATAATGATCGGTACGAACAACCGCACATCTGCATTCAGCTGCATTACCTGCATATTTTAAATGCATTGCCAATGTTTGTGTGTGTGGTTAAAGATAGCTTGGAGCTGGTGCTGACGTGGAAACCTTGCGAAAATGACTGATATGGAATTTAACTCATTTGAATTCCAATGGCTTTCAGATAATGAAGTAAAAAATCTTATAGTGGCACTGCTAGTGGGAGTATCAAGTTTGGATTTGCCAAAGTTTAGGCTTTTTTTCACCTAAAACAACTGGACCTTAGGCCAAAAAAAAAAAATTGTTGCATTGGCGTAACATGAGATTTTCAAATAGGGTCGGTCGGGCGGATTTTTTTTTTTTTTTCTTTTTTTGCTACCTGCATTTTACGTGTAAAACTCGTGCTCAGCTCAGTAAACAGTTACAACTGCTGCACCGAATGTGCTGTGTTCATCTATTCTACAAATCATTTATGAGGCCGATATTACTGGAATTATACCCCTTCACAGAATTTAAAGATGTTGAAATCCCTATCCTGAATGTTTTCACTTCATATTTTACTATTTTGACTTAGATAAGATAGATGCAAATTGACCCATATGTACGATCTTTTCATCGCACACGGCGATCTCTATTACAGTCCCACATATACAGATTCGTGTAAGTTCTCCACACAAGAAACCTATGGCAAAATTGTGCACAATACATCGCAGTCTGAATGCTACGTATACACTGAATAAATCTTGTTAGAGTACATGTCCGTGTTGGAAACAGATGACGTACTGATCAAGGAAGGCTTATGCGAGGCGCTAGATCTCTCCCTCGTACATCCGATATCCCCAGAGCCGTTTCCACTTCCGGGTTTGTGCGATCGCGATCGCAATCAACAAGATATTTGATATCGATAGCAAAAAAAAAAAATAATAAAAAAACATGGGGTCGGCGGAATTTTTAGGGTCGGGCGGGTTATGCCAATGCAACAATTTTTTTTTTTGACCTTACTGAGATGACAGCAGATGTTATGTTCATAGTGCATTTTGCAAAAATGTTATTTGACCTTACGCTGCAAGGATGGGTCTTGATAAGAGTGTTTCATATATATATATATATGGGCCGTGACGCGAGAAAAGGGCCCTTAGCGCCGCTGCGCGCAAACGCCAGAAAATGGTGCGGGAGTTTGACAAAGCAATACGCGCAAAAAAAAAAAAAAAATCAACTAGCTAACTGTGCGCACATGCATAGATGCATCAAAAAGTGACAGGATTTGGACAAAACATGTTTTTTTGAATGTCGTGATGGGGTCATTTAGAATTGGAATTTCAGAAAAAGGTTTGCATATCTAAATACGTCAGAGTTTCTTCTACAATGTGGAGGTGAAAACTAATTTTTGGTATTTAATGCCCTAAGGGCCCTTTTCTCTCGTCACTGCCCATATATATATATATAGATATATATATATATATATATATATATATATATATTTTTTTTTTTTTTTTTTTTTTTTTTTTTAAATTAGATAACAAGGATCCCTGTCACCATTTTATAAAACAAATAATCCACTTTACTTGATCAGGCATTGGTCAAATTATCCAAAGTTGCTATCAGATGGATAATTTTTACTAACGCCCTGTGTAATTGAGAGTGCCTCAGGAGTAAAATTATCCAAAGTTACTATCAGATTGATACTTTTCACTAACACCCTGTGTAGTGAGCAGTATTTGTTCACTATTTAAACAGGAAAACATGTAACTGTAAAATCAAAAATCTTGGATGTCTTGGATGTACCAAAAGAAACGTACATTGTTTTGCCAAATCACGACCGATATGTCTCGTTTGCTGTGCAGGAGAATGATCAATCACTATGGATGGTTCGAACCAGTGCAGAAGTACTGGCTGGAGATGGCGGAGGAAGTGTATGTCACCCTTAGCAACGAGAGCCCAGAGGTAAGACAAGTTCTCAGTTCTATACTTTGCTTGGCTTCCCAAATACATTATGATCTGTTCAATTCAGGTCCTGCAACATATCGGAAAATAATGACAATTGCTTGAAAACTAGACAGGAGTAACATGTATTCTTCTTAGGGAAAGGGGTGAAGTGTTTGAGTGTTGGAGAAGGTAGTTCAAAAGTTCAAATTTGTCATTTGTATGTGGAGATTTTTGCAATTAATTTGTCTACCTTTTGAGTGTAATCTTCAAGATGCTTATGTGCTCTTCCAATGTACATTTTCAAAAGGAGCATGTTGCACAAAGTCTAAACTTTAAGGTAAGAGAATATGAGGAACATGAAAACTTTGGATAGGGTTGTATGAAGTAAATAAGTTGAGAATGAAGATGTGTCAGAAAAATAGTTTTTTAGTTATCATAGGAAACCAAAAACTATGTTTTATACCTGTGGATTTCTAAACATACATAACTATGGCATATGAGATTGAGGAAAACTTAACAGTTGTTTACATTTATTCATTTTTCTATCTTTTTTGTTGCCATTGAAACGTCAAAAGGTGTACTTCAGTGATGACTACTTCCTGGAAAAGAAGAGGATGGGTTGGATGGATGTGAAGAAGAAGAAGGAGCGGCTTGAGAGGGACCGGCAGGAGGCCGAGGAGGAAGTGGGAGACGTGGAAATCATGCAGCTCTGGTATATGGATGAGAACAAGAAGCAGGGGATAGAGGTCAGTGTGGTTGGTAGCCACAGTGTGAAAAACTGTGTGGCAGACTGCAGAAACTCCAACCCCCAGCACTTGCTGATCTGGAGATTCTCCCGCCTGAAACCCCTAGCAAACGGGAGACTCCAAGTTGACGTGGGCGAAGCGCGAAATTCCTTGCGGTCGGGGTCCAGTCTAGGGTTCTAGATGCTCTCTCGTGCTATTAAAACGAGGAATGTTGGCGTGCATTTTAATTTTGTGAATTTCGCGAGCGCCAAGATTCGCGAAATTAAAATGCATGCGAAAGTTCTTGTCTTCACTACATGCCGTCAATCCCTTGTTTGAGGCGAGTCCCCAACTGGGGGTCCCCAAAGTGGGGTTCTATACCGCTTTCAAGATTTTTCGTTTGGGAGTTGGGAGTCGAAGTATTTGTCCATTGCAAATAAACTTTCTGCTCGGCGTGACAAACCTGGAGGCCAAGCCAGGGTTTGATGACTCAAGCAGCTGTCGTATTACGTAAGAGCACGTAAGAACACACTCGTACACACACACACACGCACCATGGAGCTACATAGCCCATGCCAAAACCAAAACAATCTCCTCCTCTTGCGGTGCCCCCCGTGGCGCTGTGGCGATGACTGATGCTCTGATGCTTAGATTAGGCCAGGGTCAAGAAACAGGTGTTTTATATCTTTGATTTTAAGTCATTGATTGCCAAGATATACACTGGCATTATTTACGGGGGTGTAGCCTCTTCAAACGAGAGATTTGCGTCATGATGTACATTAAATGCCAGTGGCAGTTCGCGAAAATTTCATGCCGCAAAAAAGGCCGTCGGCTCCAATTCGCGAAAAATTCATGTCACGAATATATCATGTTTTACAGTATCTAAGGCTTATTTTTCAACATACAATATTGCAATAAGTAAGAAATCCTTTCCAACGGGAGACACTGAGCCAGAGCGGGAGAACTCAAATCTCAAGCGGGAGAACAGGAGATTTTGCAAAAATGGGCTTTCGGCGGGAGATCTCCCGTTGAAAGCGGGAGAGTTGGAGTCTCTGCAGACTGCACTGTAAACAGTGTGATGACAGTATTCCAAACTGAAAACTTTGTGGCAAACTACACTATGATAGTGTGATGATGGTGCTCCACAGTGTGGAAAAACTGTGGCAGACTGCATTAAAACAGTGTGCTGAAAGTGTTCCACAGTGTGAAAATTGTATGGCAAACTGCACTGTGACAGTGATGGTGTTTCACAGTGTGAGAAACTGTGTGGATGCACTTTGCTGTACAGTGCAGTACAAAGTGAGGAGTGTGTAGTGTATTGGTAATGGCAGAGAAATATTCCAGGTCTCTGTTTTGTAATATTTACCTCTGAGTGGTGTTTAGGAGGGACGGGCAGTCAGTCCCTCTCCTACCACTTTCCAATCCTGCAGTGGTGGATAGAAGTTAGCAGATAAACTAATCATTGGAAATTGTGCAAAAATCACTGAATCATAGCATTATCCTTGAATCATGGCATGACTGCCATATCAACATAAGAGGTCAGAAGAGCTCACTTTCACTCAGTAAGTAGGTAATACTGCATAATTTTCGTCTCTTATGTTTTTCCCCTGACAGACGTGTGTGTACAGACCAGACTACGTGGACCCAAAGGGCACTCCGTTCCACATCGTTGTACGGCAAAAGGACACACAGTTGCTTCTCAAGCATTTCAGCCAGCTACACAAACCAGAGTTGGTGAGTGAAGAGGCTCGTGTAGAATCAGAAGAATTACGCAATGAAGTTTCCAATCCATAACAGTGAACTACTTCACAATCAAGTTAACCTAAATTGACTGCTGTTACTGAGATGGTAATGAAAAATTGGTTTCTATTCACTTTCACTGCTGCGCTTTGAAGATGTGTTTACACGTTCTTACTACAAGTGTATTTGATAAGAAGGGATCAGATTATGATTTTAGTTCCATATTTGACAAATATAGCTTTCTTTTTCTTTCGGATTGATTTGGAACACAATATTTGACACTTACAACTTTTCTGTTTGTACCTTGAATGTGCATTTCTATTAAGTTTTCATTATTCACCAAAACACCCCAAACAGATGGGAAAACTATGTTTATTATGCGCGCAGTAGCTTGCTAATTTTACAGTGAATACTGTGGAGGAAACATCGCATGTTGCTTAGCCATATCAATTCATTATTGTTGTTTTGTTATTTTAGAATCACGCAAGCCATTTGCTCAGCTGTAAATCGTCTCCATCAGGTCAAGACTTGGTCTTCATGCTTCTGTTCCCTTCATCACCTCCAAAACGTAAGAACCATTCTTTTCGACCCCTTGTCTGTGCTTTGATGTACTGTTCATGTCAGGCTTGTTTGAGAACTTGCAGGTCAGTGAGTGGGTTGGAGTGGATAGCAATTGGCAGACTTGTTTTGTATGCATGTTTCCAACCAGGGAATTATACTTGAATCCTTTGTAGTCACCCCAGGTAGGTACTTATAAGCAAGATATTTTTGCGCTATGACATTTTCATGAATTGTATCTGACGGCCTTTTTCACAGCATGAAATTTTCGCAAATTGCCACTGGCATTCAATGCATGTAGTTTAGAAGAACTTTTGTGTGCATTTCAGTTTTGTGTATCTTGGCTTTCTCGAAGTTCACAAATTTCAAATGCACACAAACATTTCTGGTATTACAGTCTTATGTATAAAGTGATGTTGTGTCACTGTGTGTGAGAATATGTCAACATGTTAGCATACTTGGAGTGCTGTACACATAAGATCATATTATACTCATCAGGGATTACAAGATAGGTTGATTGAGCAGAATCATTAAAGACTGTGTCAATGTAACTTGGGATAGCAACACTTGAATCATTTTGTGATGAAATACTGAATGACGTGATGTTGTGAAACACCCAAGGAACACCAAAGTTTTATAAAAATTATTGTATTTGTACCCACCATCTCAATGAGTTGCAATGTCACGATTTTGAATAGTTAGAGAGATCATTGTCTGGAGGGATGATGCCATTGGAGAGTGTGCTGGCATCCATGCCACTTGTTCCTTTGAAAACTTTGGAGACCTACAAGTCACTGTTTCCAGTTACTGAAGAGGGTATCGGACATGTAAAGTAGGCATTCAGAAAGTATGGGTTAGAACTTGTTACTTTGTAGAACTTTTACGCAGCTATTTCCACTGATTTCGTGACGCATACTGTACTGAATTGTACGATTGCCTACACTGATTTATTTTCCATCTGATTGTTTCCTTTGGCGTTGTTATCTGCCTGCAGCTGCACACATATCCTTTGTGACACTCAAGACGGGTACCAAAGTTGAGCTGGTTGATCTGCGCATCGACATCAACCTCACGGACGAGGAATACCAGTTCTGTGCAACGGAATCAGTTGTGTCGTTCGAGGTAAGATGTAGAAATTCTTGGGATGATATTACATTATCCACAGTATCTATCACATTTTTCACTTCCATGTAAAACCAGAAATTTTCACATGTATTCTAGTTTTTCAAATTTCATGAAATCCAGGATTCGTGAAATTAAAATGCATGCGGAAGTTCTTGTGTACACTAATTATGCATTGGATGCCAGTGGCAATTCGCGAAAATTTCATGCTGCAAAAAATAACCTTTGACCTTTGACTCCCTCATTCCCTCTCCACTGAGGTCATTCGTGCTCAGGATTGTTCAAGCTGCTCGTACATATCCTTAATACTCCTGTGCTGTGAGTCTTAGGACTATCACACTCTGTAATCAGGTCAAATATTTTGTATCAAACACTATTTGATCGATGAACCTTTGACCTTTGACTCTGCTGCTAACTCCCTCATAAAGGTCAGCAGTGCCCTGGATGCTTCCAGCTCTTGCTACATCTACCTGACTCTCCTGGGCTCCCTCCTGGTGTTCTCTCTCAACACGGGAATCCTGGTCCTGTCCTCCCGCAAGCAGGACACCTTTGCTTCCATCCAGTGGACCCCGAAGTCGCCCACCAAGCTCTGGGCCCGGGCCTCACTAGCCCTGGCGTGCACCCGCGGTACCACATTCCTCATGCTCTACTCGGAGGTGAGAGAGTGACGTGTGTCAGGCTAGGCCTCTGATTTAGTCATCACAAAGGGGAGGCAATTTTTTATTTCATTGCATATCACACTAGTTTTTTTTTTTTTGTTTGTTTTTGTTTTGTTTTGTTTGTTTGTTTGTTTTTTGTTTTTTTTTTGTTTGTTTGTTTGTTTGTTTTTTTTTTGTACAGTAAGTTTTGATATTGTCAGTGTCATTGTCACACTTGCTCACACACAATTATGCATGTGCTCACCTGGATAGGGAACTACACAATGTATGATGTTTTGTCATACTTGTTGTGTACATTAAAGAAAAACTTTGGACAAACATTGCCGTAAAGCATATAATGGTGCTATCAAGAACCCACCATGCGTCTTGCAGGGGTCGCTGACCTAGGTGTAGGTAAGCATAAAACCTAAATTATAAGTGTCTTTGTATTTTGAGATGAATGACATTCCAAACTCAACTTTTATTTGATGTACGAAATGCATTGTCATTGATGAGTCATTGATGCAGCGAAATATTTGCACTTGGAAGCTGCTGTTTTTCTTCAAGTTTTTGGTTTTTGTTGCCAATTTTGTGCTGTTCAAAGATTCTCTTATCTTCCTTGCCAGACCCAGACATTAGTGAATGTCCTGCAAGTCACTGACCGGAACCACAAAGAGAAGAGAATGGCTGTACACCGAGCATTCAGATATAGGTCAGTCAGAAAACTGTTGGGTGCATGTCATGAGACTGACACCCACGAGTCATACAGCCCATGAGTTATACAGCTCACGAGTCATACAGCCCATTAGTTCAACACTAAGCTAACAAGGCCCACGAGACCGACACATTCAGCCCCGTGTTGTATCTGTGTTGAACTCAAGGGCTTTATTTGCCTAGTGTCGAACTCATGGGCTGTATGACTCGTGAGCTGTATGACTCATGGACCTGTTTTCAATGTCAAACTCATGGGCTGTATGACTCGTGGGTGTCGTTCTAGTGGAATGACCCCAAACTTTTGACCATCACATAGCCTGTACCTATTAACTCTTTATGTGCCATGGTGTAAACCCCTGTGTGCCACATTGTTCTGAGACAGCAACATAATCATGCTTTGGGAAAGTAGTCTGTTTTTCAAATCTATGAAACTTTTATAAATTTCTGTTACCCTGGATGTGTAATGAACAAAGTTGGAGATAAAATTCCAAGCTTTGCTTTGATGTAGATTGTATACAAATCTATGATTGCTTTTCTTTTCAATGACCAGTAGCTACATTATTGCAGAGGCATGACTTTTACACTCAAAACAGTGACAGAAACTGAGAATTTACTCACAAATCCAGTAGGGAATGCTGCTTGATAGTCAATCACCACATAAAATGCAAGCTACATGTGACAAGAATGGAATCGCGAGAAACGCTTTCATTGTACTATGGCATTTAGCAACGGTTTGGGCGGGTATGTGTGTTTGAGCAGAATATGCGAACTTGGCACTCCATCGACTGAGTCGGGCATGCAAACATGGCACATAAAGAGTTAAAGTTTCACAAGAAGTAATTTTTCTTTGAATATCATTTTTTGTATCTTCTCTCTATCTCTCTTTCTCTTGTCAAGTGATGTAGTATAAGTATTGGCTATTTTGTGCAGTAGTGGCATCCTTATGAAATTTATTGAATGTTAATGATGCTTACCATTTCAAAGAGTGACAATCTTTCAAGAGAGGAGGAATATTAATACATAGATTCAAGGTTTGTCCACAACTTTCTGCCACCTCATCCTACTGTTATTAAAATTCTTAATTTTCTTTTGAATTTTCAGGAATGGGGACAGGAAGTCGTGGCCAGCAGTTGAACAGACGGTCCGTCGCTACCCCTGGACCTTGGACGGGAACCCCACCGGTCACGTCGGCCTCTTCATCACGAGGCTTGTCCTTGAGCTGGTCGACAGGGCCGTCCAGAAGGCGGACGGAGAGTTTGAGGAGGCCGACCTGAAGAGATTCAGGGACCAGGACAGGAAGCTGGCCCACAAGTACTTTGGCGGTCAGTTACAGGTGAGTGGACGGTCAACCAGCAGTCAGTGCTAATGAGGAAGATTAGGCAAAACTTTAAATTTTAAGATGATGTGGCTTCCTTCAGTGCAGAGGATGATTAGGTGCATATCTGTATCAATTAAATTTATATAGCTTGTTTATCATCTATGTATGAAGGCTAATATCCTTTTATCTATCCCATGTCAGGTATTCTACCTTTCTGAACATTTGTATAGCCTAGATTTAGATCTAGTCTTGGCTAGAAGGTGTGAACAGCCAAAGCCGAGGAGTTTGCTGAGTCTTTGTTTGGTTTACGTATTTTGTGCATAAGGGATGTCTAGATCTGGTTTAACGCTATGATGCTACATATATGCATGAGATAAATATGTCAGGATGAGTTGCGAGAAATTGATGTATGATGGGTCTAGCACAAATTTAGACATACTCACTGTTGGATTACCACAAATATATTGCCTGATCCCATGCCAGTACAATCTGCTCAACCTGGAGAATTTGGCAGTTTGGTTGGGTAAAATTTGCCAAACATGTACTCTCCAATGCCTACATGTACTATGCCCTGGATATGGACAGCTTCAACACTACCAAAAAGTATTATTTGACCTTGGGGAAAATATCGTCTTTGCTCATTTTTATGCCTCCGCCAACGAAGTGGCCGGAGGCATTACATTGTACATGTATGTTTTCGGGTCGTCCGTCCGTCCGTCCCGTTTTGTTTTTGTCGATATCTCAAGAACCGTGTGGTGGTTTTACATCAAACTTGGTATGAGGGTATATCCTGGGGGGATAATACTTTGTTTGGATTTTAGGGTCACGGGGTCAAAGGTCAAAGGTCACAGGTTATTTTGTGAAAAAAAAAAGGTTGAAAATTCATGTTTTTCTCCATATCTCGCAAATGGTTCAAGGTATCTTCATGGAACTTAGTATATATACTTGTTTCAATGGGCAGTGATTATCTAGGGAAGTTGGGGGTCATGGTTCAAAGGTCAGGGGTCAAAGGTCAAGGTCAACTCCTCAAAATATCACTACTTTCCTTATATTTATGCAATGCCTGAAGGTTTTTGTTGGTTTTTTTTTAACTTGATGTATGCATGTATTACCCAATATATATTCTGTGGGAAGTTTCTTGCCAAAAGGTCAAAGGTCAAAGGTCAAGTGAAAGTGCTGAATTGCACTTTTTCCTCCATATCTCAAAAGTAACTCAAGATATCATCATGAAACTTACATATTTATGCATGTTCAACCTAACAGTCATTCTCTTTGGAACTGTGAGGTCAAAGGTCAAAGGCCAGGTTTAGATAATGCTATTTTCCCATTTAATACTGAAATTATACTTTTTCTCAATACCTTGAAAATTACTCAATGCATAAACTTATAAAAGGGTCAGAAGTCAAGTAAAAATCATCAGTTCCCCAAATACCTGCACTCTGACATTTTAATCATTCATCCAATTGAACCTAGTTCTAGGAAAGTGAACATTCAGCACATTTGTGGCAAACCTGTCATTTTAATATTTTGCCAGTTGTGTGAAACTGTCATCACACATTGTCAAGACATTGTACTATAGACCTATTAGGAGAACCATGCACTATGGCGGAGGCATATCAGTCGCCGTAGCGATATATCTAGTTTTTTTTTTTTTTTTTTAAAGTGACTGCCTGTCAGACAGTTGTAATGCAGGAATGTTTATGTGTATAATGTGTATTACACTTCCTGTATTTTCAAAAATAGCAATGTTCTTGTAAAAGCCCTCTTCCGAATGGACCCACAACCTCATGTGCTACCGGAGGCATACAGCATCTTATCAAATGGAATGAATCTTTTTTTTTTCTTTTTTTTGTGCTTGGAATGCTCTTTATGTGTGGATATGAGTAAACGTAGGCATCTTCACCAAGTAAACATTTGTCAGACACCCATCTCTTGAACCCTATACATCTATAACCATAATTTCCATCTGCTTGACCCCAGGGTCAGAGGGACAACACCACCGGGAATGATGGTTCTCCTGACGCAGAGGACAGAAGCAGTGACCACGAGGCAACCGATCAAGGCCCAGCGCAGCCGGCATCTCGTAGGGAGGAGGATGAGAGTCTCGCTGTGTGAGGAAATGCAGGAAAACATTTTGCTTCTGTTGGTAGTGACTATGTAACATATTCTCATTTTATGACTGAAATCCCTTTACATCTTGCTTCAATTTCTTCGTTTTGTCATCTAAAATTTGCTTCAACAAACAATGGATCCCAATTTTCAAGCCAGGATTACATCTTTCTCTTGTACTTAACCTTTTCTGTGCTAGGGTCTTTGTACAGTGTGTACAATGTTATGGGGTTTTTGTGCCCATCAGCACCCAAAGTGTGCGAAGGGTTAAGCCCCGTCTGTGAAAAAAAAAAAAATGCAATCAAAACCGTGATACATCACTGGGTTGAAGTACACGTATGTTCCCTACTTACCAGCTGATGCTGTTGGCTATTTTTTTCTTAGGATTTTGTAAGATGCTATGCTATCTACTGTAATATGCATTATGCATCTCGATAGATGGATCTACATAAGTTTGCATGCTCATGTAATAATTGTTGATATGTTGAAGAAAGCCTTGGACAAGCTGTGTAGTTGCCAAGAACAACCATTGTTGTAAAAATATGTATGAATTGCAAATATGTTGATAACATGGTCTATTACCCTTCACCCCCAACATCACTAACCCATTGAAGACGAGTCCTGAGTAGACTGGGGCATGTGTCTGTGGGAAGTGTGTGTTGTAGCAAAATCAGCCTGTCCTCAATGGGTTAAGGGCTGTGATAGAACAACTATTGAAGCAGCTGGTATTACTGGCATTGCAGAGAGCTTATGATCTTTCCTGGGCCATGGTACCATGACGCTTGCTTGAGGACGATACACGCCCCAACTGTGCTTTGTGATATATATATCTCAGGTGTTTGGAGGTATACTTTGGAGGAAAAATTCAAGCAATTTGCTTTATGTGAACCTGATGCAAAGCAGAGCTTGTCGAAAATTGGTTCAATTTGTATTGTCCTTTGAGGCAAATGTTATAAGAAAAACTGATGGCTATTGTTTTTGCAACTTGATGCTACGCAGAACAAAACGGACATACATGTAAGTGATTCTCTAGAGTGGTACAGTAAATTGCAGGAACTTATTGCCCACCAGTAAAGAGAGGTTTTCAAACTTGCTCATTATGTAATTTGACTAATGTGTTCATAACCAGATTTCACTGAAATGGCAGTTTGAATGCAAATTGACAATTGTAATATTTGTTGATGACAATCTGAAATGAATCATATATGAATATGTTTAAATTATGTATATATATTTACTGATATTTATGTGAAATTTCAAGTGTGATGTGATATAGTTGATGACAATAATCATCAGATGTTAGGCGAGTGACACATTCACAACATTATGTATTTTTGCTATTGTTGAATTTCTTCTTGACTCACAAAATGCACAGAAATTAGAACACAGTGAAATATACCATTATGGTGTATGGTGGCATGTCAGTACTGCATGTAGTAATCTGATCTACATGTTTTCCTTTGTTAACCCCAAACATGTTATGTCTGATGCTTTGCCTTTTTCCTGGCAAAGGAATCTGAGTTTTCAAAGATGTCTGTTATGTGGGGTGTTTTTTTTTTTTCGTGTTTATTCTATCTAATTGATTTCATTTGTCAATCATAAACTGATAATTTTGTAATTGATAGGACAAGTAGAATACAGACTAGTATCTGCGGTTTGCATCAATTCTGTACCGTCCTGATAATTGCTGTGCAATCAAGCTCTTAGACATTCCATGTGTATACATAGTCTGCACTTGAATATTTATGAAATGTTTAGGAGGATGCCTGTGTGCCTTGCTGGACCTTAAAGCGCCGAATTTGAGATGCTATAGCATTGAGATCACCTTGATGATATCATAACTACTCAGATTAATTGTGTATATTTTGGATTAATTTTTAGTTTTATTTCATATGGTCACTAAGAAAGCGATCAAATGCATACAAGCAAGCAATCATGTAACCCAACGTTCTCCACGTGACTGGCTAATTTTGATTTTGAAGTCATTGTGGTATCTATACTTACATTTCCCTGTGCCGTGATGTGAACTTGCTTATGTTGTATTCATTTCATTAGTAAGTCCTTCAAATACACATGCGATAATGCACCAGAAGTATTTCATGCTGTACATTCAATCATATGATCATACCTTTAATACCTTTGTTATGAAACAACATACCTCTCATTCAGCTCTCTCCAAATATTCCATGTGGGTCCATAGATTTTTATGTAGATATTTCTATTTTTTACTTCTATGGTACAGCAAATGTAGCTGACAGATTTGATCCAGAGCTAAAGTTGTTTGGACATCACATCACATTGAATCTCATTTCAGGATGAAGCTATAATGACTGTCATTCTATGAATGTACCATGTATGTATGTATGTATGTATTTATGAATGCACATAAAATGTCACAAAATGACGCAGGTTGTTTTGCTAATAATTTTGTATTCATTACTCAGGTGGTGGTAGGGTGCTAACATTTAACCCTAACTAGGCCGGGGGGGGCCTCCGAGGCCCCCCCTCGACGTTCCGCGCAATGTATCGCTAACGCGAAAAGCTATCGCCACGACGTTTCATAACTTTTTTCTGTCGAGTCTCCCGCATCTTTTGACACCAAATTTGCGATGCCCGGGCGCGCGGTTCCGAAGTTTCGCATAAATATGTACATGCATGTCAGACCAAAAATTGCTCAAAAACGTGAATTTGTGTACAATTTCAATGGAAACTGTGCTTACAGTGTCAAATTTCATAAAAGCATGATTATTTGTGAGTTTTATTGATAAAAATCAATTAATAACATATTTTCTTGTTCGGAACAATGTCACGGACAAGTTTCATCGAAAAAACAGTGAAAAACATAAAGTCGAAAAAACAAAGAAATACGTAAGAAATTCAAAAAACAATAAGATACTAAAGAAATTTTTTCAGATGGCTCAATTTTTTTTTCTTATATTTGCTTAGGACACTTAAAAGAATATTTAAGCAAAAAAATGTGCCTGTTTTGAGCCTTATTTAGTGATTTATACCAAATTGTCTTATTTCATGCATCATTATGCATAAATTAGCATAATTTAGCATAAATGAAATTTTTTTAAAAATCTAACTTGACTTTAGATTACATCATAGGCAATGTGTGTGCCAATTTTCGTCGCGATCGTGCAGTCGACGGTCGAGATCTGGAGGGGGGCCTGGGAGGCTCTATGATCTACCTAAATAGCCCGGCCTAGTTAGGGTTAAAAGACAATAATGAATTTTTAAAAAAGAGAAAGAAGAAATAGGAAATAACTTTTCATTCAACAATACCTTCTATTGTCTGCCTCCAGAAACCAAATTCTCTCTAGGCGTAGGCCATCAACAATGGGTGCATTTGAGCACTCTAAAGCGAACCAAAGCAAACTGAACCAAAGCGTACCGTACTGAACTGTGCCAGATTTGGAGCGTTCGAGCACTCTGTTGAGAAAGCGTACCTCATGAGTTATTTTTAGAGGGGGTCAAGCATTTTTGTAGCAAGAATGTCATTCACCTGGCACGCCTAAACTACTCACAGCTGAGAATGAACTCTTTGCATTATGATGCATGTGCATGATACGCGCATTCTCACATGCGAACTTTTGGTATGCTTTTGGTACCTTTTTTAGCACATCAAGTGGTCCACTTTTGGCTCAGTTCAGCCAAACTAAAAGATAGGTAACTTACATGCTTGAATAAGAGCATCATGGGAAAATAAACTAGTTTTTAAAATGACCTTATTTTCATTTCATTTCAATTTGCACATTACGAAGGGAACAGAAATACAATGTACATGAATTTGAATTCTTTCCTAAATTGTTCTAAACAAATTCTAGCATTTCATTCAAAATCTTACATTGAAATACAGTGTTTAATTAAATGAATGTGAAACTTTTTCCTCATCTCCAATTTTTTTCTTGGAGCTAAAGCTTCAGGCAAAAGGTCATTGTTTGTTTGTTGTGTTTTTGTATTTGTTCACCAAACTCATAATTGTGTCCAGCTCAATCCCTCTCAATTAATATGTGAAGTACTGTTATGAGTATTACAATAGAATCCATCCCGGAAGCACTTTTCGGCAGTACACTGTGATGACTCACCATTGTTGCAATTACAATGACAATGATTATGAAAACATGCCTTGAGTGCTAGTTTGCTGTTGCCATGGTAACTGCTTTGATAGGAGATTACTGTTGTAATTACTGTCTTAGTGCCTCTGCCATGAAGATGAATAGATTTCCTGATAGTCTTAACATCAGACTTTTTTTTTTTTTGGTAAAAGCTGCAGCTCCAAAGCATGATATCTGCCCCCTGAGGTCTGAGGAGAACAGGATTGAAGCAGATTCAGGTGGCCATTCGTTTTTGTTGTTGTTGTTTTTCTCAGAGTGTGTTTATTGAGGAGTTCACACCTCAAGGAAAATGCTCTTTAGTAAATCTTTAAATGTCTTGTTGTGTAGGCCTATAATATCCCCTTTCTTCCATTGCATCTCTTTGAAGAAAAAGAAAAGAATTTAAATGATGCTACCTATATTCAGATGGAAAACACTGAAACAGATTGAGCGAAGGACATTTTTGAGCACGAAAATCTGTGAAGCACACATTTATTCTCAGTCGTGTTAACGTGCCGTAAATACCCGTGTTCCCCAATTCTGCTGGAAAATGTAGTTTACCTCACTATATTTTATGAGGAAAAATATGTTTTTGCTTTTATCGTGAAGTATTAGACAATGCAGTGCACTTTGTATATTAGTATTCCATTGCAAATTGCTTCTTTTTTTTTCTTTTTTTTTCAGGCTTCTACGCACGCACTGTCTTTGAGGTGCAGTATTTTCTTTTATTCAATTTTGTGGAATGCAGATGTACAGTGATATTGTGTCAGTGTCAGTGTGTGTGTTTGTGTGTGTGTGTGTGTGTGTTTGTGCAAATGCAGCATCAAAATTGGCACCCACATTTCTGCATTCAGTTATTGTCAAATCTGGATATCAGAATATCTGTATCTATTTTGTTGTTCTTAATTAAAAAGCATTTTTTTTGTGTGTGTTTCATCTGTGAAACCACTTGATACATTTTGTGAAATAGATGTACATGTATGTTGTATGGCATAACATTTCTTGGAATAATTTTTTTTTCTGGTCCATTCCTTGTTTAACTATCTATTCAAAGAAGCATCACGCAGCTATTTTTACGCCATGTTTCAATGAATTCTGTCCGCCAATATTATCTGTCTTCATTTTGTAAATGGAATTTAAAGTATATGAAGTGCAATGCCATGTCATCTTAAAGTTGACTTTAATAGGAAGATAGATATCTGACTATCAGAATGGTCTATAGTTTCAATAAAAATTGGCTAAAATGAGCAAGTTATTGAATTTTAAAGTTACACATACTGTATAAGCTGTTATTTTCGCGAAAGAGGAGGTCATGGACA
The DNA here is from genome assembly GCF_964275005.1 of Diadema setosum. Classification (NCBI taxonomy): domain Eukaryota; kingdom Metazoa; phylum Echinodermata; class Echinoidea; order Diadematoida; family Diadematidae; genus Diadema; species Diadema setosum. The sequence goes on along the minus strand of NC_092705.1, from coordinate 6,772,525 downwards.
TTTTCGCGAGATGTTGTTTTCGCAAATTGACATATGAAGCTGTTGTAAGTGCACTATTACACCAGCGCATGGGTGACATTTTCGCGTGTTGTTAAATTCGCAGTCCAACAGTGATTCGCGATTCGCGAAATTCGTAAAAATTAAACCCTCGCGAAAATAACAGCTTATACAGTACTCTTGCAAGAAATAGTTTTATCATAGCTATCACAAATATATATATATATATATATATATATATATATATATATATATAGTTATAAACAAATGCTGTCACAACATTTCCATGTTTAGTGAGATACTAAATCACACTTGGTATTGTCTTGATTTGTATTAAGTCATATTGCTGAGTCATTACAACTCTATAGAAGAACTTTATGTGAAACATAATTCTATTCTAATGTGCATCAAAATACGGAATTTTAACGGTGAAAACTTGTTTGTAGGTCAGTGAAAGTCGAGTGAAGTTATCACATTGTTGTCGTCCTTATACCAGTCTTCTTGTTTGATTTCAATCTGATCATCAATCAGTCTGAAAATGGAGTGGAAATTTGTTTCATTGTCCGTTCATCCCATGATAAGTGAGCATGTGCCTTCAACATGTGGATATTTCCTTGCTGTCAGCTATTTTTTGAAGTGCATTAAAATATTTTGTCAGTCCATTCTAATGGCTTTTGTTGTAGTGATTATTTGTTTCTTGGTCATTTGAATCTGAGCATGGTGACTTAAGGAGCTTAGGATTATGATTCGCATGTGTTGATTAAGATTGGAATATTGAATACATTTAAAAGTATGTAGGCCTATAGAATATGCACACAAAATATGTATACAATATTTATGGGGATTGGCTACCGATTTGAAGATGGCACACAGGTGGCTTGTAGGTTGGATGTAGGTTGTGAGAATAATGTGTGTTGGTAGAACTTGAAATGTTGGAGCAAATTCAAAGATTATATACCGATAAGATGTACACTAGATGTTCACAAGAAATGCACACAAATTACTGTAGTACATAAAATGGTCTTGCCAGTAAACCGTGATGAATCATTGCATGTTAAGTATTCAGTTTGTGACTGTTGCTCTGTATTTCCTTGGAGTGTTCAACATGTGCAGCAAAATATATATTCATACACTTTTTCCAATAATACACGCACAAACGCGCACACACACACACACACACACACACACACACAGACACACTGATGGGGTCTTGCCTAAAAAAAAGTAGATTTCATTTTCTGGCTGTAGTTTATTTTTCCATTTCAACATACCTATGCTGATGCATTGTTAAAAAATAATTGTTTGTAATATCAGAGTAAAAACTGTAACATATTTTGAATTGAATTGAAAAGGTGTTTTATTTATCCATGTCCATCGCAGCACGGAGGCTGAATTACAGACATTGCATGTTAACAAAGGGCCATGAATACATTAAAATTACACACAAGATACAGTGTAGCAAGGGAAAAAAATGCATAGAACAACAAAAAATCAATCTTATTCCTCTTAGCCATTGCACAATGAGATCAACCTATAATACAAAACAAAAGCAAATATTTCAAATACAATATCTAATATCACTATTCTAAAAAATTATTAAAGAATAAATTGAGTTTATGTCAATTATGTATGCCGATCATTTATACTTATACAGATGTTGTTATACAGCTCAAATCAACACATTATACACAGCAAAAATAATCAGTTTGATTCAAAAAAATATTTTCTCACAATCTTCTCTTCCTAAACATAAAACGATCATAATCTAGAGAAAAAGACCAACCGATCCGCCCAGCCTGTTTTTATTATTGTTATTAGTGTTCTCCAGAAACACCTTTCATGCCTTTACCACGTCATCGTCCATCAAAGAACACTGTACAGACCATAGATTTCTCTGTTTTCTTTTATTCAAAAAATATTTTCTCACAATCTTCTCTTCCTAAACATAAACTCTCATATCAAAATACATTCAATCTTCACACAGCACATTACATCAAATATATAAATAAAGAAATAAATATTGCATTTGAACTTACTATAGCACACGTATATACAAAAATAGCTTCTGATATTAACACACATCTCTCTCTTTCTCTCTCTCTCCCTCTCTCTCTTCTAAATCTCATTCCACTAATACACACACTCTCTCGTATGTCTAACCAGCAAATATACAGTATTGTATCTAACCAACACTCTGTGTTATATCATTGCACATTTTTGTACCAGAATTTAATCGCACATAATAAACAACACAAAAACGCTGAAACGTAACAGTATGAAAAACTTTGAAACGTTTCGGAGAATAATGATATATAAAGAATACAATTATACTTATTCAACTTGTCGTTAAACCCTTGACCCTTAAACATGGTTTATCCAAGGAGAATAAAACTGGAGTTCCAACGGCCAAAATAAACATTTATTATCAGTTTCCTAGAGATACACAAAAGAGTTACACGAGTGCATTTGTGCCCTTGATGTCTTTCTGACCAATTTGAAGGCTCTTTTTGAACTCTGACATATTGATGTCAGTTATAATTCTCTTGATTATTTATAAAATGAAATTAGATTTCACCTAATGATTCAAGTCCCGTCTAGAAGTATATGTGCAAAAGTGAAATAAGAGCTGTGAGTTGTGTAAGTGTTTGAAGCTGTATCCTCCTGGAAAGCCCATTTTATCACTTTTCCGACAATTCCAACAAATAAAAATTATATGAAATGATCTCCCTGTGTATTTCTTACAAATCATAGTGCCCAGAGATACACAGTCAAGTAATTTCATCAATTTCAATTTGCGCATCCCCGTGTCTCTACCATTATTACGCATCGCATCATTTTCAGCATAAGAAGGGATGGTGAAAAGTAATTACCGGTGCCATCATGAAGAAGTATCTTCCTAGAGAGTGGCTTTGGTCGGATGCTGTTCGTTATTCCGAAGGTTCGTTAATCCGAAACACACAAATTCCCTATACCTAGAGGTCTGTTAATCCGAAAATGAAAAAGGGTTCATTAATCCGAACATTTGTGGCGTTATTCCGAAGGTTCGTTATTCCGAAGATTTGTTAATCCTAAAATGAAATTCGGAATAACGAATCTTCGGACTGAAGAGCCTTCGGAATAACGAACTGTAACCGGCTGGTCATTATGCAATGAAACATGAATCAAAATGTCTTCCTATATGTGAAGCAGATCAAGTTTGGCACATGTATTTCAAATATTTTTGGTGGCGGCTGCAGATGTGGGTTCAAAGGGATTAAGACAGATGTGACTCCAAGCCTTGAACCTCAGTGGTTTATCTTTCTTTCATGACATAATACAGTGTAAATAGTAGAACCTACCTTTTCTTGGACTCCCTATTGATACACAATATATCCAAGTCTGATAACAACATTCTTTGTTATAGCACGCGCTCTTCGTAAATAAATTTAAGAATTCAATAATACGCCATAATTCTCCACCGACGAAAGAGTTACTAGTATAGTGAACATTTTGGGGACACATCTGGATGTGGGGTTTGATTTGATTAAGCGATTGTCTTTGAGCGCCCCGCCATGCAATTGGGATTCAAAGGGTTAACTGCAAACGTAGGCCATCCTTATCATCGTCATAATCATGAATATGCCCTTATGTACGATTCTCAAAACAAAGCAAAGTTTGAAGAGATTCTGAAATTTCCACCAATCTCATTTTGCTGCCCCGCCCCCTCCTTCCCTTGTTCAAGGTTCTTATTAATCATTTTGCTAGAAAGTAGCGTTCCCCAGATACTTATACATTATTTCCCCTGAAAGTGAAATCGTAAATATTTGAAATTATAGCGTCTCTCTTAACTTTTGTCATGCATTTCCATATTATGGTTTTTTATAGTTTCTTCACGTTTTCACGTTCATTATTTTGAAGGTTTGTTAATCCGAAACAAAATATGGTTCGTAATTCCGAAGGTACGCTAGTAGGCTACATGGACCCCCTCCCCCATGCTCTGATTAAAGAACTTCCGTAATAACGAACCTTATTTCATTTTCAGATTTACGAACCTTCGGACTGACGAACCTTTGGACTATTAAACGAGCTTTCAGAATAACGCCACAAATGTTCGGATTAACAAACCTTATTTCATTTACGGATTTAATTAGCAAACATCTATAGGTATACGGATGTGTATATGCTTCAGAATAACGACTTTATTTCATTTCCGGATCAACGAACTTGCGGAATAAAGAACGTCACCCGTATGGGAGACATTAAAAAAAAAGATAACCAAAACAAAAACGCGGTTACGTCCACGTTTTGCAACTCAGGGGGTGAAACAGATTGAAGTGACAATGCGACTTGCATCTACGGCGATAGCGTCAAACTCTTGGCATAATCCCAACGAGTTCTCTTGCTATAGGGCTATGGTTACAAATGCATCAGAAGCATAAGATGGCGGCACTTACAGTTTTCAACCCTTGATGAGAGCAATGGAAAAGTATAGGCAGATGGAGAGAAGTCGCATTCCATCTCCCTTAATAGACATAACGTATTGTGAATATGATTCAGGTGTGATATGTTCTGTCTTTTCATCTTATCTAATTTTAACGAAAGCACACCTTCCTCTTTGTTCACTTTTCATTTTCAATTCTGGAAACAAATTACGTCGAATGTCTCTTTTTTTATCTATCATTATCTTTTTAATGGCGTCTGCAAGCCTTCTTCTTCTGTCAATGTATAACGCATCGCTTTATAGCTTTTTCTCGCTTTTACTATTGTGACGTTGATTACAGAGTTGTACTCCCCGCAACGTGCAGTGTTTGCGTTGTGTTCCGACGATGATACAGACAATGAAGACAATCAAATCAAATCAAATCAAATCAAATCAAATCAAATCAAATCAAATCAAATCAAATCAAATCATATCAAACCAAACAAGTCGAATCAAATCAAATCATTAATTGCATTGGTATACGTCTGACGGATTCATCACATAATTCCGATTTGGTAGTGGAATATAATGTTTGTGCACGTGCAGAACAATCTTATTTCATTTTCACATAATTATGTCTATCAATATCAATCCAGCTAATCAACCTCAGTAATTTTGTGTCATTCTCTTTAACCCAAGGCTGGCTTACGTTTCATACATCCGGGTTCACGACCAAAGGTTACTGTAACTCTTGATAGAATTAAATGCACCATGCGCGCGCGTATCCCGCTCTTAAAGCTATACAAAACCCCACTCCCACTGACAGCGATATCAAAGGTAGCAATTTAATCTGTCGTACCTATATTTCTCCATATTGAATCCCTTGCATAACTTGTTTTGTCGTGATTTGGTACAGCTCTCATGTTTGTTTTGTTTACTGAATAACGCTGTGATCACCATCGCTGTCTATGAAGATCTACCATCAGTATAGGAATGACCTACCATTAGAAGTCAGGAAATCTCCAACGGTAGAATAGCAGTCTTTAATCACGACTCAAAACACATCTTTTCATTGAACTGTTTATTATCATCAAGTACATCAGAAGCTTTTGCAGCGCAGAAGAATATATGTATATATGTTTTGCGCTTTATGAATTGATGCATTGCTATTATTATTATTATCATTATTATTTAAAGGGATGGTCTAGTTTCTGTTGAGATAGGGCTTGAGGTTTCCAACGTTTTTTTGATTTTTTTTTTTTTAGGTAATGAGAAACCTCTTATGAAATATGAAAGAGCATATAATTCTAAGAGTAATTTAAGTTTATTTAATGAAATTGCTTTTGAAATGACTTAGATATCCAAAACAGTAGTAATCTTTGAATTTGGTGGGGCCCACCAGTTATTGGATCGCTTTGTTTTACTTTGTTTATGGATTATCTCAGCTATTAAACCGATTCTCATCAAATAAATTTTGAATTCCTCTTAGATTTTATATTCTTTCTAACGTTTCATAAAGTGGTTCCTAAGTATCTCTCAAAAAGTTAAAAGCTAAATTCTCACCTCCAATAAAACTATACCATCACTTTAAAAGAACTGTATCTTAAAACATTGTGTCCTTTACTACCATATATAAAAGTAGCAGACAAGGGCTATCCATGAGATATTGGAGTTTAAGACTGGCTTCTATAATGCAGGCGTTAGATATCAAAATGGGCATCCTATATAGGGCACCTTAGGAGGGGAGGAAATAAGATATGAGGACGGTTCGGATCCAGGGAGAGGGAAAGGAAGATAAAGAGAGCATGGGAAAGGACGAGAAAAATGTATACAATAATGTTTTTTGTTGGGTTTTTTGGTTTTATTATTATTATTATTTTTTTTTTTTTTACTCGTCAAATCGTCTTTCGCGAGGGCGATTAAAGACTTTCTTCGGGTTCACTGTCAAATTTTCGTTATCATCAGCAAACCACATTTTATCGTAAGACTTCGTGCGCCCCTTTTCTTTACTGTCTTTCAGTTAATCATGGTATATAACGCGCAAATTTAGACTATAAAATTTTAGGCATGCAGAGATGATCTGCCTTTAAAGAGTAACGGACTGTGTATGTAGGCTACATATTACATGTTTAAGACGAAATGCAAAACAAACAAACAAACAAACAAACAAACAAGCAAACAAACAACAAGACAATAACAGCAAAACAAAAATGCAACAAGACAACCTGCATTTGTCCCCCTTTTGGGTTGGTGTTTACTTACGAGTTGATGCAGTTCTGTTAAGATAAGGACTATTAAGCCTACACTATGTTGTTGCTTATTCTACATTTGTATGATTACATTTAACTGAATACAAGGTCTCAAAAAGTTGCATTTTGTCTGGTAATTATAATTTCAGCTAAGACAACTACATTGTACCATAAATCTTTATATTTGTTTTAATTGTAAGGTCATCCTTGAGTGTTGTGTGCAGCTGTCTCAGGTATATCATTATTTTCCTTAGGTCCTAATGAATGCGCCTAAAACTGATGAACCGCATCATTCAAAAATGCAGGTTGTCTTGTTGCATTTTTGTCACTCAAAAGTAAGAGGTATTTCATTTCCCTTTGTCTTTTTTTTAAACAACTAATCCGATCTTTTATTAATTGAATAATACAATGCATTATGCATGTATAATTAAGTTAGTGTTTTTCCTCTAAAAGTACTCTCAAAATGGGAGTTTTTGAACACTTTTTTTTATTCAAAAAGTCCTTACCGTGGGAGGGTCGAGCATCCCCTCCCACACCCTCCGGGATCCCCTCCCTCGATCGCTTTGCTACCCCTTCCCCTTCAAATTCTTGGATCCGCCACTTAAAGAAGAAAAAGAATTGAGACGCTGACGAAGAAAAAAAAAAGAAAAAGAAAAAGAAGACCACTGCTTATAAGAAGGAGGATCGCAACTTGCAGGCGGAGCCAGGAAAGGGGGAAAGAAAGAAAGAAAGGAAAAACGAGGAGACGAAGAAATATTAGTCTAGAGAAGAAAGAAAAGAAAAACGAACAGAAGAACAGTAAGAAAAATAAGAAGATGAAGAAATAGGTGATGATGATGATGATGATGATGATGATGATGATGATGATTATTATTATTATGATAAGAAGAAGATCAGAAGAACAAGAAGAGGGGAGGAGGAGGAGGAAGTAGAAAACGGAAGAAGAAGATGAAGGATGGAAATAGAAGATGAAGAGGAAGAGGACGAAGAGCTCGTATTTATGGTAGATTAAATAATGACATTTCATTGAAACATAAGTCGGTTCTCAACCCATACATCCGCATGTTGTATCGATATCAATTTCTCTAGACGTAATTGACTGTCTGGTCTTACGTAGTTTATAACGTCTGTATGTAGTGCAGTGTAGTGCAGTGTGTGTGTAGTATGGTTAATGTGTAGTAACAAACCTGCCAGTGACTGGACTGGGAAGGGATCTTACTCGCTGTGTCTGCACGGGATTAAGACGCAGACGGAGAATATGGATTCTCTTTCGTCCCTCTAATGTGAGAATTTGTATCAAAATCTTATGATTATTGCCATTTATACGTATTTTTCAGCATATTTTTAGTGTATATGGCTTGATTTTTATTTTCACCGATTGTTGGTTTATTGAGCCGGTCCCATATACTAGCATTGGTGTTAGTGTATCTTTTGGAATCTGTGAATAGATATTCGATACTGACGATAGACCGGTCTGTTAAACATGGCACTGTATATGCTTGCATTATGATCCAATAAGAGAACACTTTGCTCTATAAATGACATGTTTTTCCCTTCAGCTCACGTTTAAGCCTGAATTTCACAAGGTAATGGTGTCTTTTTCATAGTGTTTGGTAGGTTCCAGAATCTGTTCAACTGTTCAGCTGTTTAGATTTTAGATAAATTTATTTATAAGAACAGAGAAGTAAAAACTACGTACCACAGTCAAGAAACAGTGCTTCACTGTCTGTGAGAGAAGCGGCTGGAGTGCAGTGTTTGTCATTTTGCCAATGACAGGCAGCTTTTCAATAAAACAACAAGTATTGTCCTCATAAATAAGGAGTGTACATTCTTAGTTTCAATGGTCAAATGAAATTCAAGCCCTGGAAAATGCCGCGATTAAATTAGCATATTCTCACAATTGGGGAGCCCCCTTTCTCACAGGCTTGTACACCACGCAAGGCCTGCACTGCATGTTTACATTACAGTATTACCTTTGATCATGTTTGTAGGAAATTATGTTTTCGATTGCATTATAGCTGGGAGAGATTTAACAATGTGATGACATAGAGCCTCTGATATTTCAGAAATGTAGCAGTGTAATTCAATGATAATACCGCTTGCTTGCAAGTTCACCTATTTAGAATATATGATCTTGATGGTATACGTTGATCAGCCCTGGTAGAGCAACTTTCAACTTGCATGCTTTGCATGCCTTCTTCTTTTGCTCTGCTTTCATGAGCCCCAACTCATGCATTCTTATGATGGTGAGGCTGCCATGTCATCATCCTTGTTCATTGCAATTTGAAAATATTCTTATTCCTCATCCTAATCACTATGAATTCTTAAACTCCGCACTCATTATTTACCTATTTTATAGTTGTTCACTTATGTAAAAGTCTGAAAATCATCAGGAGCCGGAGGTCTCCTTAGATTATCTAGTGAAAAGAAGGTTATGAAATCACTGATATTCATTGTATAATACAAGTGAGGGTTTATCTTATTTATGATGTCACAGTCACATTTATCAAGATGGCTATGCCAAAAAGATGTTAGATATTTAGTCAACTTAAATTACATAATAAACTTTTTTTTTATGTTTGTCTAATGATGTATAAATTGTAGTTGTGTCTAGACAATTGAGTATTCATATTTTTCCTAGCTTTCTTTGAAATATCTTATCAAAATAGAGTTGGCTTTGATGAAATACATAGGATGTCTTCTTCTTCTTCTTCTTCTGATTAAGTCTGCCTCCTTCAATAGACTGAAGATTCTTGCAGACTGGTGCTATTTACATTATAATACAATTTACAGATATTTACAAGCACATAGAAAATTTGACGAAAAAAAAACACAAACAAACTAGCCACTGTGATCAACCGTTAGACGGTTTCGAAATGATCCCACAGATGGCGCTGAAACAATTTCTGACAACAGGGAATTCAAGTTCCTTACAGTTCTTGGGAAGAACGAATGGCGATGCGATTCAGTTCTCGAATATGGTACCTGATAGGAGTGTGGTTGCGAGGCTCTCGTTAACTGAGTAGCCTGTTTGATAATATAGTCCTGTGCTGAAAGAGGAGTGAGATTATTGTGTATTTTGTACATCATAATTAGCCTGTCATTTTCTCTGCGCTGTTCCAGAGTGGTCCAATTAAGTTCTTGTAGCATTTTGGTGACACTCGAGGTGTTATGGTAGCGATTTGAAGTGAATCGCGCAGCTCTTCTCTGGACCATTTCCACTTGGTGGGTTAGGTTCTTGGTAGATGGGTCCCAAACTGTGGAAGCATACTCAACAATTGGTCGAACCAACGTTTTGTAAGCTGTTGCTTTAACATCAGAAGATTTTATGCAAAGATTGCGTTTTAGAAATGCAAGCACGTTATTGGCTTTATTGACAGTATTGTTGATGTGTTGGGTCCACTTCAAATCAGAAGTGATGGTTACACCCAAGTACTTCACGGATTCAACAGATTCAAGAGGGGCGTTATTTAGATGATACACGTGTTGCACCCTACTTCTTTTGCTGGATATTGTCAAAACCTTACACTTATCTGTGTTCAAATCCATCATCCATTTTTTCGCCCAGGCACCAATTTTGTTTAGGTCCTCTTGAAGATTTTGCGTATGATGTTGATTGTCGATGGTCATGTAAGAAATTGCATCATCGGCAAAAAGGCGAACCTTTGACGCGAGACCATCAGGCAAGTCATTGGATGTAAAGTAGAAAGAGGCAAGGCCCAAGAACCGACCCCTGAGGCACTCCAGATCCTACCGCTACTGAAGAAGATTTAATACCATCCAAAACAACCCTCTGACTTCTTCCGTTGAGAAAACTTTGAATCCATTTTAGATTTTTCCCCCTGATACCGTAGTAGTCCAGTTTACGTAAAAGCCGCTCATGTCCAACCTTGTCAAAAGCTTTTGAAAAATCCATGACTATAACATCCGTTTGACGCCCTGCATCCAAGTTCCTATGTAAATCGCTTGTGAAACCAAGTAATTGTTGTTCACATGACATGTTCTTACGGAAGCCATATTGCAGGGGAAAAATGATTGCCAGCTGAAAATTCTGTGTAATGTTTGATCAATGTGATCATATTTGTGAATGTTGTAGTTTCAATTGTTAGCCTCTTTCGAAGGCACTCACACTGTTGGTAGCAGTGACATTGTGAGCAAGGTGCTAAAGAGTTGACTACGAGGACATCAGCACAAGGCCCTTCTGAGATCTGTGATTAAATGATTATTATTTATGACCTGGAGAAAGCCTAACTCTTACTGAATAATTAATGCTGTCACTTTGACCATTTGAATTGCTCAATTTGCCCAACAGCTGTATGTGCAAACTGAGTATGCATTCAGCTTCTTTGGACAAGCTGATAGGTTGCAATATTTGGTAGCAAAAGCTGGTGCCAAAATTAAGAAATTCAATATGTAAGTTAAAAACTTTTGACAGACTTGCACTGACCCTCTTTGCTGGGTCTCGACTCTCACTAGTAGCCTGACTAGTCTCGCGTAATAACCCTCTGCTTGCTCCTCTTGTAGTCACTACAGTGGCAAACAAAGACTAAGCTGTTATGAAACTTTGTGAGAATTGATTTTCTGTGAATGTGAGATTTTGCTCTCTCCTTTCATGCAGCAATGATGACCAGGACCCATGGTATGGCCCAGTGATTCTATGATTAGATCGTCTTGCTTGTGACTCGCACATCAGAGAAGCCCACCTCAAATGCTGTATGATCCAATGGAGGCAGTGAAAGATGAGTCTCAATCAGGACTCCTCAACTGAGGGGTGGTTACCTAGGCATCATTCAGCGTCTACCAGTGCAATGGAACTCACATTTTGAGGTTATACCAGGAATTGGCGGAAACGGAAGATTGAGAAGAAAAAAATATCGATGGGATACTTGGTGCATTCCCTTTTATGATTTATAAGAATCATAATGTGCTGCAATATCCGACTTAATCCGTGATAAAGAAGGGAACGACATTGTACGAAAGGGAGGACTCTTTTTTTTTTTTTTTTTTTACGTACGGCGTGGAGCTCAACCGGTCATCTTTTGAACTGGAGTGGTCAGCGGGAGTTGGTTTTGACCTCAACCCTGAATGGCCTGACGAGGAGATGGCCGCGCACAGTGCAGTGAACAGTGGCTCGGACTCTCCCGACGAGAACCGTATGGACATCAGTCGCCCGGCGACCCCCGGTCCCATCAGTACCCGCGAGGAGGGCACCTTGCGCCGGTCCAACAGCGCCCCCATGTTCAATGGCCCCAACATGACGTGAGTAACTTTTGTAGTCTTCCCCGTTGCTTTTGATCAGAACAGATTTTGCCAATACAGACCTTTTCATGCCTCCACCACGAAGTGGTGCCGGAGGCATTATGTTTTCGGGTTGTCCGTCTGTCCGTCCTTCCGTCCGTCCTTTCGTCTGTATATAATCAATTTTGTGGACAGCGTAACTAAAAACCATTTGAGGCATCTTAATGAAACTGGGCATGTATATGTATGAGTGGGCGAAGTTGTGCCTATCAACTTTTAGGTGCACATGCTCAAGGTCAAAGGTCAAAAGGTCAAGGTCAAATGCTCAAAATTGCAGTATTTCCCCCATATCCATGCAATGCCTGAAGGTATTTTGTGGAAACTTAGTGTATATATGACCTACCAAATAAAGATTTTCCAGAGAGAGTTTTGGGTCATGAGGTCAAAGGTCAAGGGTCACGGGTCAAGTCAAAATGTTTAACTGTTTTCACATTTTTCTCCATATCTCGCAAATGGTTCAAGGTATCTTCATGGAACTTAGTATATATGCATGTACTGATGGGCAGTGACTATCGAGGGAAGTTGGGGGTCATGGGTCAAAGGTCAGGGGGTCAAAGGTCAAGGTCAACTCCTCAAAATGTCACTACTTCCCTCATATTTATGCAATTTCTGCAGGATTTTTCTTGAAACTTGATATAGATATAATGCATGTATTACCCAATAGATATTCTGTGGGAAGTTTCTTGCCAAAAGGTCAAAGGTCAAGTGAAAGTGCTTAATTTGGCTTCTTCCTCCATATCTCGAAAGTAAGTCAAGGTATCATCATGAAGCTTATTACATATTTATGCATGTTCTACCTAACAGTGATTCTCTTTGGAATTTTGAGGTCAAGGGTCAAGGGTCAAAGGCTAAAATTTAAATGCTAATATTTTACCATTTAAAACTGAAATTACACTTTTTCTCCATACCTTCAAAATTACTTGATGCATGAACTTATGAAAGGGTCAAAAGTCAAGTAAAAATCCTCAAATCCTCCAATACCTGTACCCTGACAATATAGCCGTTCATCCAATTAAACCTAGTTCAAGGAAAGCGAACATTCAGCACATTTGTAACAAACCTGTCATTTTAATATTTTGCCAGTTATGTGAAACAGTCATCACACATTGTCTAGACATTCTATAGACCTACAATGTATTAGGAGAACCATGCATATTGGCGGAGGCATACCAGTCGCCTAGCGACATTTCTAGTTTTATTGTATTTTCACAGTGTGGATGAAAGGTCGTCTCTTGAACTAGAATGATGCTGCATGAAAAAAATAATGCATTTAGAAAGTCGGCTAAAAGTTGACATCACCACTGGCTTTCTTCTGTTTTTTTGTTTTTTTTATTGATTATCCTGTCGAGACAGAAAATTGTTTTATAAGAGAGATACAACTGATAAGCCCAGAATGATGTGATAAGTGGAAAACAAACTACCTTAACACTTGCCCTGCTGTGTTTGTCAGCCAGTATTGTCTTCTGCTATGCTTTTTTGTTTTCTGCTGATCAGCACATTCTGATCTTATTCTAATGCAAAATCTTGAAATGTGTCAGTAAGTCAATCCCATGGTAAACACGTTACTCTCTTTGAAATTGTTTTGATACAGCGATGACTCCCCTGTGTTCCAGCCCATTAGAGAAAAGCCTCGTGTTCGGCGGATGAGTGCCCAAACCAGTGATGGGAACAAACCAGTAAGTTATCCCATTTGTGCATTTATGATTTACTCTGAACATTCTTGTCTGCTCTTCCAATCAAAGAGAGCTAGAATAACCAGATTCTACATGATGCATTACATTTTACAATATTTACTTGGCCGGGAGGGGGGCCTCCGAGGCTCCCCCTCGATGTTTCGCGTGATGTATCGCTATCGCGAAAAGCTATTGCTACGACGTTTCATGACTTTTTTCTTTCAAGTCTCCCGCATCTTTTGACACCAAATTTGCGATGCCTGGGCACGCGGTTCCGAAGTTGTGCATAAATATGTACGTGCATGTCAGACCAAAAATTGCTCAAAAACATGAATTTGTGTACAATTTCAATGCAAACTATGTTTACAGGCAAATTTCATAAGAACATTGGGGTTTTATTGATTAGAATTAATTAATAACATATTTTCTTGTTCGGAACAACGTCGCAGACAAATTTCATCGAAAAAATAATGAAAAACATAAAGTAAAAAAAGGAAATACATAAGAAATTCAAAAAACAATAAAATACTTAAGAAATTTTTTCGGATTGCACAATTTCTTTCTCGTACATTTGCTAAGGACACTAAAAAGAATATTTACGCAAAAGAATGTGCCTGTTATGACCTTTATTTAGTGATTTATACCAAATTGTGTTATTTCATGTATCATTATGCATAAATTAGCATAATTTAGCATAAATGATAATTTAAAAAAAAATTAACTTCATGGTACTTTAGATTACGTCATAGGCAATGTGTGTGCCAATTTTTGTCTTGATCACGCGGTCGACGGCCGAAATCTGGAGGGGGGGGGGGCGTGGGAGAACGCCGGCTCTATCATCTGTACCTAAATAGCCCGGCCTAATTAGGGTTAAAAATATTGTACAATTTGATTTTGAGATACAAGCAATGATTTTGCACTATATACTTCAAAGTTTTACTGTAGAAGTTGTAGCCTTTGGTTCTTTGTTTCCGTGACATTTTTGCAGATGACAATGTTTTACTGTACATACAGCCTTAAACCAAGGCACTGCCATGCTCTGCAAATTACATAAAAAAAGATAAAGAAGGGAAGCGTACATTGAATTCAGACAAAATAGTGTCTCATTTTCCAGTGATACCTACTGTAATGACGCTGAGACTTACACTGTATATGACTTGTCAAATGAGCAATGCGAGTTGCTGGCAATCTGCATTGAGGCCTTGTATGACCATACCTGCTTTAATGGTTTGCTCAGTGAATGTTGGCTAGGTTATGGGTACATTCAATTGTTAATGGGATGGTATAGTTTGGTAGAGATGGGGCTTTAGGTTTAAGTGAGGTCCTAATAAAAGGTGGGACCTCTAGGTAAAATAATATGGTATTAGGACCACGTTGTTTACTTTGTTTCTGGATATATCAGCCATTTCAAAACCAATTTTCATCAAATAAACTTTGACTTCCTCTTAGAATTGTGTGCTCTTTAATTTTTCATACAGTCTGTGGTTTCTAATTATCTCACAATAAGTTACAATCTGAATCCCCTTCTCAACCAATACTATACTATCCCTTTAAAATGATGATGTAATCAAATTTATGCAAAATATTGTTTCCTTTCCTGGGCTAGTGACATGCACAGTGGCATAGTCTGCTGCAAAAGAGATATGAAAGGAGCTATGGACAGAATTTTTGAGGTACCTCAATAGTTGTGGTAGAGTGACGGCCGAATCCACTTTGTAATGATGAGTGAGTTGTTTCGACCATGAGACCGTTGTGATTGAAGTGGGGACTTCTTGGTATTTTTGTCCTTTCAGGTTTCAATGCCGGTCAGAATCCCGTCCAGAGTGAGTCAGATCAAACAGGAAGAGACGCTCGACATCATGAGCAAAGAGGCAGAACATGAGAGGTGAGACAGACAGACATACAGATATACAGACAGATACAAACAAAGACACACATAATTACAGTACATACACTGACACATTATGCATACAAACGTACACAAAATGTACTATACACTGCACTCCTGTTATAATGAACATGGTCACAATGAAAATCTTGCTACACTAAAGTAGGTCGTATCGAAAATCTTGCTACACCAAAGTAGGTCATCATAACAAAAATCTTGCTATACTAAAGTAGTTATTTGGGTCCCAAGATTATTACCGGTATATCTTTATGTACCTTATTGTTTGGCTACAATGAAATTTCAATATGAATTTCAATATATTATAAAACTGCCAGTTCCCTGGACTTTGTTAACGGGAGTTGCCTGTACAAGGTGTGCACACGCACACATGATATACAAGCATGTACATGTACATACAAACAAACATTATACATAACACATACCTTAAAAGTGGAAACTCGTGTGAATTATTGTTCTGGCAGAACCAATTTCAGTGACTGAAATTGCCTATTTGATACATGTATCTCCCATAAAAAATAGCTTGTCATCACTTTCGTGTTGGGTCAGTAGAGTTCAATATTTACAAAAATTTCAACTGTGCAAAGCATTTCACACACATGTATGTATGTATTTCACGTTTCCAGTGCTTGTCTTCTTCCTTTTAACAAATGTTTCAATTCTGCAAAGCATTTTGCATTTACAGTGCAAGTCTTCTTTGCAAACAATTCAGAGGGATATAGTGAGACTGGTGTGGCAAATTAACCCGTTGACGACGAATTCCGAGTATACTCGTGCAGGTGTCTATGGGAAATGCGTGTTGTAGCAAAATCCGCCTATCCTCAATGGGTTAAATGTGACCCTGCATCACAAAACCAACAAAGAGTTGACAGACATGGATTTTCAGTTAAGGGCAGATTGTAGAAGAGCAGACTCTAAGCTTTAAAATGATGTATGACTCAATTCAAATGGACTCTTCTAACCTATCGAAATATTGGAAAGAAAGCACAAACCCTGGAAAGTGTGACCTGAGAAAAGAGGCTCTGAAGTACAGGTTCTATATTCAAGTGCTTAATCTCCACCAAGCCGTGCTAGCTGTGTGATGAATGTGACAAAAGAGACGATGTAAACCACTGGAGCAACAACAATGAAGAGATTATCAGATCAAGCTAAAATTGAGGGTGCGTTATTATCACATTCTGTGGATGATTAGTGCCAATGTTCAAAGCAGTAGCATAATCCTTTTTAAAGTTATTAGAGTTTAAAGTGAAGAGTGTGGATAGGGTTTTTAAGAAATGAAAAAGAGACTGTATAAGACACACCTTATCACACTATTCTACCAAAAAGTGTTCAAGAAAAATTGTAAAAAAAACCCCAACTTCCTGTTTGTTTCATGATCACAAGCTGTGGTAAAAGGTAGAAGAAGATTTGCTCTTTAAGAAAATATGAAAAACTCAAGATTGGCTTGGTTGACCCATTCCACCTATTTTCAGTCCTCACACAAAATCAGTGAGTACGACTTTTTGTTTGTTTTGTGATGCATGGTCACAAATGTACTTCAGAAAGAGAAACTATGGTAAGGCCTAAAATTCACCTAATACTGTGTAGACCTTTTCGCGGTGTGGAAATTTTCGCACATTTTGCGCAACCAGACGCCAGCACGAAAATAAAAGCATGCAAATATTTTTGCGATGCTATATGTTCTAGTAGTTATTGTCCTAATTCCGTGGAATCAAAAACGTGAGAAATCCATCTTGCCCGGCCGAGCGCGAAAAATACTCGCGCAAAAATATCCACTTTTACAGTATCATATTAGTGCCTATACAACTTCATTGTCTCTGTTTGAACAAGGCAAACAAGGTTGCTTATGGATAGTAGGGGAAAAAGGACTTCCTGCTATGTAGCTGCTTTATATCTTGCTGTCCTTGTGTTTGTTCAGAGATTTAATGCCCATACCATGCTTTTGGACGTTCTTGCTTACGAAATTGAACGCTTGTTTATAAATGTTCCCGATTTAGTATGCCCCAAAGAGAGAATTACTCTCCCGGAAATCAGTTAAACAAAAACAGCAGCTCAACCATAAGCTATATCTGCAGAAGGCAAGAATGGAAAATATTTTGACCATTTGAATGTCGTCAGATCACATATCGCGATGTTGACTATGCAGCCCAGAGTAGCTGCCATGATTAAAGACAGGCTTACAGTTTAAATCCCCATTCATCATTTAGATGCAGACACACACATACACAGAAAATGTCTCTAATTTCATTTCTTTGTAAGATTGATATTTCTGCCATGACTCGCTTCTTGACACATCAAGGACATTTTGTTTTTCCAAAATAATTTTCCAAGATCAGAGGAAGCAGATGCCTTCATAAATAGCTTGAAATTTTATTATTTGTCTGATTGCTTTCATAATGGTTTGCTGCTTTTATTATTCATAGATATTCCATCCTAGGCATTTTTGTCTTTTCAGTGGGTTTCCTTTAATTATATTTTGTGAACAAGCTGTGTCCTTGAGTCGTTTACCGAGAGCATTCTTATAACATGAAAGAAGAATCAATGATTATTATTGATTATTTATATCTTTTAAACTAGCTCTGCCCTTGAATCTTCTGCCAAGAACAATTTTAAGACATTTAAAAAGAATGTGATTCCAGTTATATTGTGCATACAATACTACAAATCAATAGCAGAGTTGGAAGAGATGGCAGCATTGCTTCTAGAAATGTTCATGAGTGGTTGTGTCCAATATCACTGATTAGTAAAAGAAACATGTGAAAATGATTAATTCAGTGGCTTTCTTAATTTATGTATGTCTTATATTGATCAAACTTCTAAAATTTTGTCATGTAATTTACTCTACATAATAAAGTTACCTTGAACATATTGTGTTTGTACATTTAACTTGGAGGTGGGGGAGGGGACTCTATTTCCCCCATTTTCAAGTTTCTTATTCATCTAATTTCAATAGTGTCACGGTCTTTCGTGCTATTTTACAGCACAACATTTACAATCAAATGTTTAACTTTCTAGTCCACTTGACTCTAAGGAAGTGTAGAATGAATGCACTTGTGTCTGCATAAATGATAAAAGAGATTGAAAGCAACAACAACAAAAATCTGGGTCAAAGGTCATGCTGGTCTTTTTAATCTTCTTTTTTCATGCTTTCACACCGAACTGAGGCGTGTATTCTTAAATACTCAAACCCTGCATGGACATGTATGGAAAAGTTGATCCGTTTCCAACATCTGAAGACATAGAATTCAAAGTGCAAATGTGCTCTGCCCCACTTCAGAGAAAAAAAAAGAACGAGATTTGTAAAAGTTCTATCGAAATTTGATTTTGAATAGAAATACCGGTAGACATGAAATTCTACAGTTTAGATGTGTTGTATGATTTCATGAATTTATGATATTGGTGGTAACCATAAAAATGAGATGTAGAACAATCAGGGAATTCGAGAGTTTCATATGTTGTATTTCCTTAAAATTATGATGATGGAGGTTACCTTTTATAAATGAGATGTAAATGAGTTGGTGATATCATGCCTTCACAAATGACCAGTTGACTTGACCATAAATGTTCACTAAATTCACCCGTAAGGAAGAAGATATATGAGGAAGAGAACTGCATCTTTGCAGCATATTGTAGAGTCCTCTACGAAATGACTTTCAAGTCCTGAGGAATGGATACTTAAACTAGATTTTGAAATTTTGATGATTTAACTAAGTGAAGGACAAAAAATATTTAGCTTGGAAGTATAACATCTTATAAGGGCAGTGAATATTCTTGTGAAAAGGTTGGGTACAGTGTATTCTATAGACTGAGGCCATTTCTTTTTCTCCTTTTTTTTTTTGACTGAAAAGTGTTTTGACTTCAACATATACATGCGACATTGATTAAGGCACTCATTTAGAATTGACGGATGGGGTAGCCATGATGAGACTAATAATCTGAAGTGTCTAATATTATTGAAGCCAATGCAATGCATGGTATCACATTTTCTTCAGTTATGACAGATTTATGGCATTTTTTTCAGCTGCCGAAAATTCTCGATGTTCATCACTTATAAGCTCCAACTGTGTACTTTCCACCGAATTAGAAATGACAGACTATATCTACCTCAACCTGTTAGACAAAAGTCTTTTTGTATTCAAAGCAGATATGAAACTAGTTCACCACTTGTAAGTGGGAGGGTGAAGATTTTTATATTGCCAAAAGTGAGGATCTTTTAAGAGATCTTTTTTCCCATTGCAAATGCAGCTGTCATCTAAACAGTTTATCATTATAAGAAAGAAACCATATTGTGCATCCTTCTCTTGAGCTTGTAGAAGCTAGAGCGTACATCTACTTTGTATAAGGATTCAGTGATACAGGGTATAGTAGCATTTGATTTAGGTAGTCAATCATATGTGACCGGCGACAACGGTTTCAGGCAAAAGTCGGGAATTTTGAAAATTCATTTTTTCACTGAATCACATTGCCCATTTCCTAAGCTTTGCATTGATATAAAATACTTGTATTCTTCGGAACCATAAGTGGGCATAGAAAGAGAAATAAAATGCACTTTTTAAGTTGTTAGCCTGACAAAATTGCGAGAAAACAGGCTTTGAAGATTCACCTCTTTCTCAAAGACAATGTCCGAGCGGCGATGCGAGGGGAGAATCACCCATTCGTATGATGGTGCCAATCGATGTTAAGCTCCGCCTCTAGCAACCAAATCGCCTTCTGATTGGCTCACTGAGAGAGTCAAATTTCCCGGGCACCTTCCTCGCAGCTCAGCGTATGGAACCGAAAAACAATGCGTTTCGCTCGGGTTTGTTTACAGTACGTCTTTCAAGATGGCGAATACGATCATTGCACGTATGGTGTGCATGTACATGCTGTGTATGGTGCACGCATTACGCAATGGCATCCACACGCCATGACCGTGTGCATGTAACAGTAGCGGTGGCGAATCCACACATTTACAAATTGATTTGACAAATGATTTGTCTTTATCATTGGCGACCCTTTTGAAGGCAGAAAATTGCTAGTGCTGGCAAGGGTCACGCTTCCTGTTTGTTTTGCTTTTACAAGACATGCATAATGTTGCTTTGTTCGGTGGTGCTGTAAATTCAAACAAACAAACAAACACGACTCGTCAGTTTGATGCAATCTTGACGTGTAGTATTTGAATATAATTGGTCACATGTGACCGCTCCTTTTCTGTCATCTACCTTCCACTGAGTCAGTCTGCTGTCATAATTTTTACTACATCTACAAGTAGACAAATTTGAGAATATTTAGTTCTCTTTTCACACGATTATGTCATGCTACATGATATTTTTTTTTCACTTCCGTTGTCAAACATTGCGGTAGAATAGTTTGGATGGAAAGCCAAACGAAGAGCACGCACTACAGAGTGAGCGTATATAAACCACTACAGCAAGAACAATGGAGCATGTAATCGTGCACGCATGGACAAAGCATTCCCCAAACGCTGCAACTGGTGTCTCCGAAAGCCGAATTATGTAAATGTATGCGACGCACCAGCCAATCGCATGCGAGACCCTGCGCCGTAGCAACACTGGGGATATTGGCGCGGCGTTCGAAAGAAGCTCGAAACTGACGAGTGCGATCCAACATAGGTTGCTTAAAATTCCATTTTCGATGGGAAAAACTTAGTCTTATGCTATGAAATTTAGTGTAGATGTAGAAAACATATCAAAGATTCGATTTCTGCAAAAAACCTAAATCGACAAAAATAATGGTCAAAATCTTTGTACCCCGCCTAGGAGGGAATTTGCTCTTGCGACTTTTGCCTGAAACCGTTGTCGCGGGTCACATATTGTCTAGATACAGTCTCCTTGTTCTTTGTTCTTTGTACGGGGTGGTCCACAGCTTAAAACTTGAGCATGTTGCAAACTCTGAATGTGAAAATATTGCGGAAATTATCACAAGCGCGTAGCGCGCAATATTTTGCGACTTATTTCTTGTTGTGCTGTATACATCCACTATCTTATGTTTTTCGCACAAATTTGCTCAAACACCTCTTAGACCACCCTGATTGTATTACCTAAGATACTGTAAATTGTAATCTTCACTCTCAATGCAGTTTTCCTGCGGAAAACTACTTTTTTTTTTTTGAGGTACAGGTGTAATTAGAGTACATGTTGTACTTTACTGTAATTATGTTGTGATCAAACTGAATGTAGCAGTAGATTGATAAAGGTGTTTGATGCAATTTATTAGCAGTTATGATACATTCTGGTTCTTTTTGTCTGTACTGATGTGTATGTTCATGACCATTAACATTTGTTTTTATTATTGTTTGATAGATTAACTTCACATTCAAGTTCAAAATTATCTTCATAAGCATTTACAACCAGGCAGAGACATTTGAGGATTAGTACACTACAGTATTTTTACCTCTTCAAATTTACATTTGAAGTAATTATTACTCCCGACTAATTAGTAGAGGTCCATGGTAAAACTCAAAAATTTCATTTAAGTTTCTTCTTGTTTGTTTACTGCTAACAAAACTGTCCCCACTCTGTGTCCTTGACCTTTGTTAATTTTGCTCATCATTCTACTTCATTCGACTTGAACTTTTCGTAATACGAGTACAATATGCTGAAAGCTGTTATAATTATTGGACATGGAAATTGTGATGTTTTATGCAAAAACACATAAAATATGATATAAGGTAGGAATCCCTTTCAGATTTATGAGTTTATATAAGTTTTTATTGATTGTGATTTTGCAAGATCACCACATATATAAAGAAAAAAAAATTAAGTTAGATTTGGGGAAAAAGGGATTCTCAGCTTTACAATGATGTCTTCAACTCACCAAACTTTGATGTTTTCAACCAAGTAGAAGAAACAAACAAACAAACAAACAAACAAACAAACAAAGAGTGACAGACAATCCAAACAGTAGGAATGTTTTTAGAGGAAGGGGCTCTGAAGTTCAGGGTCAGCTGGAAGAAAACTGACTAACTCTCTATTATGCTTGCACAGTGATGTCTTAACTTTGATGTTTTCAACCAAGTAAAAGAAACAAACAAACAAACAAACAAAGAGTGACAGACACTCCAAACAGGTGGAATGTTGCTTTGAGAGGAAGGGGCTCTGAAGTTCAGGGTCAGCTGGAAGAAAACTGACTACATGTACAATTGTAACTCTCTATTATGCTTGCACTATCAAAGGGATTTAAAATGCCATAGTAACAGCAATGGAGGGATTATCAGATTATCCTGAAACCTGGCATACTGTCATTGTATTAGGTACAACAGTGCCGCTCACAATCATTTCCGATTATGCATCCAACTGCAGACTCTTTTGCTGAGATTTTGTAGCTGGTTTCTGTGCATGTTTTCATGCTCCACATGGGAAGGAAATCCAAAGGCAAAGTACTGGATATTACACAAATGTAAAAAAAAAAAACAACAACACAAAACCCCCCAAAAACAAAACGAAAGACAAATAATAAAACAAAAACAAAAACACGCACCCTCTGCTTTTTTAGTCGAAGCCTCAGACATAGCTATTCAAGAAGCGGTTGCTCTTGCACATTATATCAAAGAAAAAATAATGATAGTGATAATGAAACTGGAACTTGTTGGCCCCCAAACACATATTTTCAAGATTGCTGGATCGGTTTCTGATGTGTAGTCACATTGATAATGCCAAGCGGTGCCACTAGGCACACTCATGACTAACTGTGACCTCACATCATGAAACCCACAAACAGTCACCAGATACTAAAGATTCCTTTTAGGTTAGGTCATAGTTATAAACAACAGCAAGAAAAGAGCGATCCATGCCTTGCAGCAGTAATTTGATGTACAGCTCATGAACTCTTGATGATCTCAACTAAATGACCCTCCAAAGTGTGGAAAATTTAACTTTTTATGGAGAGAGGGGGCTTTAGAGTTCACAGTCTTTCAAGTAATGCCTGACTCACTCTCTGTTGTGCATGATGCTCAAGAAAGAGATTTAGATTGTCATGGCAACCATCAGATCGGATCAGATTATCTCGAAACTCGGCACACTCATTTAAGTACATTCAGTGCATGGTTTATCTCATATGATCAGTGCTGTTACTGGCTGTTTTTTTGAAAGCTCTTCTTGAATTTGCATTCACATTTTCCTCCCTCATGATTAGAAATGAAGAATACATTGTCAGGGAGAGAGAGAGATTGTAGGTCTCCAAAAGCTGCAAAGAAAAAAGAAAAACTACTTTCACTGAACCTCATACTTCCAAATTTCAAATTTACATAATGACATATAAACAAGGATTTTACTTCATCAGAAACTATCTACAGTAAAGAATATAAATATTGTTGATCTTAATCTTTCTTTCCATTCTTGAGCTAACAAGAAGATTGAATCTCTTGACATTTTGGTCAGTTGTGTGATGCAAGGTCACATGTAAATGAACTTTGAAGACTACCCCCCCCCTCACCCCCACAACCCCCCCCCCCCCATATTATCAAAGACTTCATTGAACTGTTGTGCTTAATTTTGTTTGACAATTTGACAATCGCTGAAGAATATAGCATGTTAGAAAATTCATTAGAAAACAATGTCACAGTGAAAACAAACATTTGTCTTGTAAGACTGCTAAAAGGGAATTTCACCCCTATTGTATGTGCAAGTTGACTTCAATGAATACATTATAATTAAAACTAATTGTCAAGTATGTGATTTTTCATTTAAGACATAAGACCAAAGAGTTTGAAATCATCACATATAAATCTATTTCATTATCTTTTCCTTGTCACATTTTCATACATGAAATGAATTAAAAACTCATGCTCTTAGAATCTTTGTTATAGTAGAGATATAATGATATCTAGCACTAATAATTTGACCTGGAAGTTGTAATGGCATGATTGTTGATAAAACATGATTTTTACTGAATTCTCATGGTTACACTTGCGAGGGGATGACAATGTCACTTCACCTATTCTGCTAATGTGACTATGACCAGTGTTATTGCTGTGTCATGGAGAAATAAGAAGCCTTAAGATTCTTTGACTTTTGTTTTGTTTGTATTTTTTTTGTTGAAACTTTATGTGTTTTATTTGTTTTAATTTCATGTCATGTAGCAGAGTAAGCCCAGGCATGGTATGGAGTTCTCTTAAACAGACAAGTTCACCTTCATAGACATGAGGGTTGAGTGAAAGCAGCAATATTTTTTTTTTTTCATTTATTTATTCATTTCCATTCATAGGGTGGATAGCCCTTTCAGCTCAAGACTGATTTCCAAAGGGGTCCACATACATGTAAAAATACAACGTATATAAAACAGTGAACAAATACAAACGTATGATAACTCTATAACAGCAAACTGGGAAAAAACAAGATGTATAAGATTTTGCACAGTGGTCAAATGGGAACAAAGAAATTAAAAAATAGATTAGACAAAATAAATGTAAAAATATAGTCTGAAACATTAAATGAAAAAATAAATCATACAATAGTTTACCAATTGTTAATCTAATATGGTAATAATAATCTAACAGTTTTAGGAAATACAAAAACGATATTAGTAGAGCAAGTCAGTAAGGGTTTAAGGAAAATCAGAAAATCCATTCGAAAGTTATTAATTTTTTAAGTTTCTGCTCACTTAAGGCTGGATGAGAAGACTACTATAGCTTGTGATGTCACATGTGTACAACGATATAAAGAAAAAATAAAGAAAATTCAACATATTTTCATTTTTCTCGCATAGCAAAAGACCACTTGACTTCTCTCTTTCAGAAGGCAGGGGGAATTATATTACCCTTAACATACGTCAGTAACAAGTCGAACAAATGTGCACTTCATTCAAAAAGTGAAGTTTTGTGAAATTCTCATTTAATTTTCTTTATATCGTTGTACGCATATGACATCATACACTGTAGTAGTCTTCTCATCCAGCAGTGACTGCGCAGATACTTTAAGAATTTATAACTTTTGAACGGATTGTCCGATTTTCCCCAAACTTTCACTGATGTGTTCCACTGATATTATTGCATTCACTCAATCCACATGTATGTGTATATATGAAGGTGGACTTGTCCTTTAAGTGAGCTCATTTATAGCAACCAGCACTTTCGAGCAGACGCTCCCTGTGATAAAGCCGTAAAAGTTTCCCCAAAAGTACTCATAATTAAAATGACGTGAAAGACTATATTCCATGTTTCGAGAACAAGTGAAATCTACCAGGATAATTCTTTGATTCATTTTGAATAGCAATGATTGATTGTTTGTGTTTTTATTTTTATTTTTTTCCGTGCAGGGAAGTGAGATCGGCATTTCGGATGAGCCAGTCATGTGACGAACTGCATTTGGTGAGTTTCACAACATCCACATGTATGGATCTCTAACTCACACATGAATACTGGTACTTGGGCACATACCTATTACCAGAAAAAGAGAAGAGTCTTTCAAATATAGCACAGTGCTCACATGATAATCAGGAATGACTTTAGTGTGAATGTTGCTAAAGAGCAACAAAATTGTTAAAATGAAACATACTTTTTGCATTTATGTATTCTTAGGAGCCACAAACCACTTTACTGGGATGTAATTTGACTGAAACACCTCTGTTGTCCATCGTTAACATCTTCAAACGAGAAAAGCATTTGGAGAGTGCAGACCTCCACCAAGCAGCATGGTCCTATCTTACATATATTTCCCAACAATATAGAATCCTTTTGATATAGTGCCTTGGCTTCCAGCTGAGAGCACACTTGCGTGTATGGCTGTATGCACACCTCAAATTCGTGCAGCTTTAATTCCCTTGCTTGTTGGCCCTATTTGCCAGTGATAAGAATCATTCAAGAAGTCTTCCTGGATTCATACGGTACCAGTCCTGATCACGACCAAAATTCATCCATTTGTTCTTTGTGTCATTACCAATTTCTCCTGTAAATTTCACATGAAATCTATTCACAACTTGCTGAGTTATTTTGGAAACAGACAGACAAACAGACAAATAAATCAGTGCTGGCAAAAAACATTAACCTCCTTGACGGAAGTAACTATAACTACTTCTCCCTCACTGCCCACTCTTTCCAGGACGAAAGTATCAAGGCCTTGAGGTCGGACACCAGATCCTCCCTGACGGAGCCGCTGAGTATCATCACCCCGGTACCCAGCCTCCCCTTTGCAGCATCATCTCCGTCACCGACAAGAGCTGGGAAGGTAAGTGATGAACATACATGTTATTATATCTCATTGCATATGTCTGGGTGGTACAGGAGCACTTTGTTAGTCAGCATGTCAAGTGTTGGTATCTCCTTTTGTTTGCTTTAATGATCTGAATGAACATGCATCAGTGAGTTGTTTGTGAGTACTGATGGTATTACATGTAGCAATGTCCAGAAAGGAAAAGATCAAGAATGAATGAATGAGTGAATGAGCAAATGAATGAATGAATAAATAAATGAATGTATGATATTTGTATGAATGAACAAATGATATAAAATAGATGTTCAGAAAATTGTGGGATTTTTCATATTGTTTTCTGCAACGCAAACACTTTCTGTCTTTCTTCTGCTCACTTTTTATTTGTTTTTCTCCCCATTTCTATCCATATGTTCTATCTATCTATCAATCCATCTATCCGTCCTTCTTTTTCTATCTGCTGTTTATCTTACTGTCTTCTCTTATGTTGTATTTTTACTGTATCTTTTTGCCCCAGTTTTTCCTACCCTGAATGTTTTACTGCCAAGTTCAGAAAATTATAAGATTTAACATATTTTATGCAACACACTCTCATTCTTTTGATATTCTTCTCACTTTTTTTCTCTCTATCTTTATCTGTCATTATTTGTTACTATCTGTCAACTATCTGTACATACAGTGTGATCTGCAGTTTGTATTTCTGTCCACAATACTGTCTGTTCATAATTTCTTGTGTTCGCTGTATTTACCCATTTATTTTATTGTCTTTTCCTACCAGCAATGTTTCTCACCCCAGATCTCGATGAGGAGTCCGTGCATGTCGCCCAGCCCGAACCCCAGCCCCACCCGCTCCAACTTCACCAGGCGCAGTATGAGTCCCGTCTTGCGGCCCAGCTCACTCACCTCCTCTCTCAAGCGTAAATGTGAGTTTGCGGCGGCATCTCTATGGGCCGTCTACAAATCTGTGTTCTGTAGCTTGCCCTGGCTCAGATAATGAAGATAATAATGATAATAAATAACTTTTGTGTAGTGCTTAATACAGTCATTTTTATTAGTCATTAGTCCAGAATAGATAAGTTGAATCTAGATACAGAATATAGTTTGCAAACACTGTGTTATACCGGTATGTAGCAAAGAAGAGACAAATTTTCAAGCAAAGTTTCAAGCATTTATTTAAACTTTTTTATGTCTTTAGCATTTTGAGTGTAAAAGGGCAGTTTGTTCCAAAGAAATAAAGCAATGATAGAAAATGCCCTATTACCACAATTTGTACCAGTGTGTGGACCATATCTGATATATATGGACATAAATCTATCTGTACCACCATAGACAGAGATACAGAATATATAGATAGAATGTTTTACTGAAGATGAAATTGGATACTGGTCTGAAGATAAAATTGAATGCTGATGAATTGCTTCTAAACTCTCCTGGGCCCCAATGTCATAAAGAATTGATATGATAGTAAGTCTTGCTGTAATGACAATTGTCATGGTAAGGACAAGAATCCAGCTTCCTGATTGGCTGTTGCTATGGGAAGTTGCCATTCCAGCAAGAGTTGCTATCCTAACATTTTTGAATGAAATGGGGGCCTGATACTCTCTGAAATTGGAGATGTCCATAGTTCTCCTTGAGAGGTCTTTACTCTCTGAATTTAATGTCAGCTAATGAAACAATTCTAAATAATGTAAAATGACAATAGATTAAAGAATAGAAACTTTGCAGTGAAATTGTGCTGTTGATGCTTGTGAGAAATTAGATCAAATCATTAAGCATACATGTATTACAGTTTGTCATGTACTACTGAATGCTCATGAGAAATGGAATCTCCCTTCATTTGTAGGAATTACGTTTTATGTACGAGGGAGCAGCGTAAGGAGCATTTTGTCATAGATATCCTGTTGCGCATCAGCAGCGTATATTTGCACGATGTTTTGGGGTTTTTTTTCCCCCTGCAGATGACAGCGATGGGGAGTACACACCCTCGAAGCGGCAACTACTGAGCTCACCACTTCATCCCACATCGCTCAGGTATCAAACACAAGTCTTTTCAGCAGTTCACCTCAAAGTTACCGCTTTGTCTTCACATATCTTGACGTGTCAGCTTTTCAGAGCTCACGCCTCCTTTAAAATTTGATTTTCCCAGGGTAAAGCAGACTAGCAGAATATGATGTTCGTGCAGAAATCTCTGATACAAAATTTTAAGATTGTGTGTGTTCAAATGAGTATCATGCTGCTTTCAGTGAAAATAAGCAACAGTTGCCTCCTCCACCCCAACAAAAATTCATTGCTGCCACACTTGCTGCAATTCTTATGATTAGATTTTATATCAATACTACAGAAAATGGAATTTGGATGGCTTCACACTTAGCGCATTCCCTACAATTAATTTTGTAACAGTACTTCAGAAAATATAATTTGGATGGCTTCTCTCTCTCTAAAAAAAGCAACAACAATCAAACAAACAAATTCACAACAACAATTAACAGGAAGTTTTACTTTTTCTTGCACCTAAACCCTGCCACTAAAAAAGTGTCAGTGATATGGAAGTAGGAGTTTGGGAGTAGCTAGCACCGTGTGTCTTTTGTTTACCAGCTGTTGCTGAATGTTGGGAAGGTTTTCCAATTTTTTGTTTTTGTTTGTGTGTGTGTGTGTGTGTGTGTGTGTGTGTGTGTGTGTGTGTGTGTGTGAATTTAAATGTAGTATTCTTGGACCTAGTGATAAGCTGTTTCATCTACCTGTTATATTCTCGCTGCTTTTGATACTTTGGATTTGGTGTACATGCAGTGGTTGATGCACCATCAGACAGGACTGCACTGCCCCCCCCAAGGAAAAACGCAGTATCTACATCCAGCTCCATTTCTAAACAACCGAGATATTCACCATTTTATCTTTTTGCCAAAGCCCCTGGAAAATATACTGTTTTGAAAAATTCCTTCATTGTGGAACTTTAGTCTATCTAGCTACCAATTTTCCTGGAAGATATCATTTTGTGTTTTTGTTTTGTTTTTCAGTTATTGATGAAAATGTAGATACTTTGGGGAAACCCCACGCAATTGACTGATTTCCCCAAGGAAAAACGCAGTATCTACAATGGAACGAATTTCCCCAAGGAAAAACGCAGTATCTACAGCGGAATGACTAGGATTAATCTTCTGCCATAATTATGTATGCATGTATACATCATTGTTCAAGTATTCTCTGGCCCTGGGGGATGCATCCTCCATCCCCCCTCCCCCCCCCCCCCCCCCCCTTATGCCCTGTAGGCTTCATAAGATTATTAAATAACAGATCGTTCTTGGAACGTTTTGCTTAAAAGTGTATCCCAGACCGATCTTGCTGTAGGCCTAACGTTACGTCGATACGTGTTTAATATGAAGCTTGCCAGGGCGGTAATGTGATGCTACATGGCCTAGCCGCTAACTAGCATCTAGAATACTAGATCTAGATCTGTACAGTCTAGGTTACAGTCTGTCTAGACCAAAATAAATCTAAATCGGATGTCTGGACCTAGATCGATCTAGACTAGGTCTAGTTTTTATATCGTTTATTCTAGGCTGGCTATGTAGCAGGCTACACGAGTCTACCGCCTCAGGCTATACATGCACGATGCTCACAGAAAAAAAAAATAGCCTAACGTTAATAGAACTGCAGAAGGTTTACGCCCTACACGAGCCAGGACTCTTTGATTAGAAAAAAAAAATACATCTAGAACCGGTCTAGAATGAAGTGACATCCGCTCTCTAGGCCTATTCCTTCTAGATTGAACCTAAGTTTAACGTCATGTAAATTTGTAATGTAACTTTTTTTACTTGTAAGTTATGTATGCAGCATGGGATCATGCATGCATTTTACGCAACCCAGTCTCACTAACCGGTTAGGGTCTAGACACTGTCTAGATCCGATAAGAATTAAAATACAACTTATTCTTAACTTTCTCTATTTTGTCTATTTACCGTGGGTACCTATTTTTCCCATGGACCCTAATCTATAGTATTGTCAACTCTGTAATTTTAAGACATAAGTATGGTATGGAGTAGATAATTGAACATTGACACTTCACTAGACTTAGGATTCTAAAAAGTGGTTAAGTTTTAGACTTCTTACTACAGGCCTGCCCTAGAGTAGGCCTATTCAAGTCCTACACTTGTTAGATCTTTCTTTAGACTTTCGGAATACGGACCCTGAAAGTTCTGATTAACGTTAAGTCTAACATTAGAAAAGAGACGCAAGACTCAAACGTTAGGCATAGCGTACTGTCTAGACAAGTCTAAAACTAAAAGACTTAGACTTAGATCTAAGGGAGGGTGTAACATGTTACATAACCTGACGTTTATCCGATACAACACAAATAGATCTATTGCCTTTCGAAGAAACTTTCGGATTTGGAGCCTGAGGAATTTTGACAACGGTCTAGGCCTAACAAAGTTACTTCACAACAAGTTATAGTACGGATAATGTTCATCATTGAGGTAGAATATGAAAGAATAAAGCTGATCGTTTATCACACGAAGCGAAGTAAACACAAATGTATGCATTTGTGTTTACCTCGCTTTGTGTGACAAACATGCATTGTGTTTACTTCGCTTCGTGTGAGAAACAATCAGCTTTATTCTTTCAATATTGAAATAGTTTTGAATAACTTACTCCTTATCTGCAGATAAATTTTTCTTGAGGGCTAGGCTCACGAGTAATTTTCCCCACGACAACATTTTGTTTTATTCCAAGTACACACTCCCACTGTATGCTGACTAGCCGGGCCCAGCCCTGTGCTGACTGATGCACAGCATCAGTGCAGTAGATAGCTGCAAGCTGTCAGTGTTGTGTTGTATTGTTTAATGTGCACTCGGTTAGTCTTAATCACACACTGTGTTTTATATTAGGATCACGATCTCATCAAAATATTTACTAATCAGTATTGTTTCGGTTAGATATTTTGAACATTATGTCTTATTATTTAGCAAGTATATCTAAAGAAAGTAATTTACGTTCAAATTACAGAACAACCGGCAAAGTATTCACATATATAAATAACAGTGTCTGGTAATTAAGACTAGCTTTGTAGATACTGCGTTTTTCCTTGGGGAAATATTCAACATGTAGATACTGCGTTTTTCCTTGGGGAAAGTGCAAGTTGAGTGTAGATACTGCGTTTGGCAGTTACGGAAAAGTGGCTTTCTAAACATTTTTTCAAAAATCTGAATATGTCATATGAAGAAGGATTGCCCACTGACTATATTTATGCAAAAAAGTGAAAATCGCCAAAAATGTTAGATACTGCGTTTTTCCTTGGGGGGGCAGTGCAATCTGGTTGTCAGAAACAAATGTTGCTCTGCAACAACCTTGTGATTACTGACATGTGCATTCTAGAGAGCCTTTCAATCTGGACGATTTTGATTCGTTAGATTCCTCAAGTATTACCTAATCAGATCTATTTTGATGTGATCGTCCACTGATTTTGTTGAGAATGTTTCAAGCATTCTCTTTAATATATAAACTGTTTAAACAAAGATTGAATAAAAAGAAACTACTGTATTTGCCGTATATTTTGTGAGGTTTTTGTTCACACAAATTTTGCGAGTCCGTTACTATTCGGGAATTAAACCACACGCGAAATTATTAGCTCTGACTTTGACATGAATGTGACATGCACATGTACACTTCTCCCTTTATACTGTACTCCACGATTGCGAATTCGACGACTCGCAAAATTGCTGAGAAGTCCTGATTTGCGAAAATTAGATTTGTTGAGTATATGGCAAATCAGACAGTATTTACCTGTCAAATGTGACATTTTGTGAGCTTTATAATGGTGTTGTAACCATTGCATCTTGTCTTCTTTTCTTCTTCTCTCTATTCAGCATGTCGAGTATGAGTTCGGATGAAACAAGCCCACCCCAGCGCATCGTTGCTACCCAGCCTTCCTCGTTTGCCGCCGCCGCCGCCGCCGCCGCGTCCTCCTTCTCCCCCACGACGACCTTTGACACCTCCGGGCTGAATTCCTCTGCCTGCTTCAGCTTCTCCACCAACTCGCACGCGTGATGCCCCTCGTCCCGGGGGAGACAGGGTTGCCACGGTTACGGCACACGCCCACCAGGGGGAGGATGGATGGATGGATGGTCATCTATGCGTGATGAGGCATATGGACAGATGATGGTCATCCATCCGTTCATCCAGCCATCCAAGGAATTCATACCAAGACGTCTGTGGAGTCATCTCGGCTTTCCTCACCGCGTCGCAAAATTGGCCAATGATTGTGATACAGAGTGATTGCGTGGTACCTTTTGCCCAAAAATATCTCAGGTTGATTCTCGTTTTGAAATGCGTGCCACTGAATCATTGCTAAAAATATGACTCGAGCTCAATATGCTTAACAAGAGAAAATGTAGATTAGCTTCCAGTGCATTGTAACTGCTTCTATTCTTTTTTTTTTCTCTTTCAATTGATGTACATTCTGTCAAAATTCAAGCAATGAGGTAAGTAATGGCTGCAGATTGTGTCGTGGTTGTGTTCAACGATTGAACGAGAATGCCTTCTGAATACCGGGGCAGATCTCACGAAGAGAAATACTGTGTCATTCTGCATGTGGCCAGGAAAGGATATTAGGAAATCTGTGACAGTTATTTTTATTATTATTTATTTTTTCATAAGAGTGGACAAGAGATAATAACCCAAATGAGGAGATTCTCCCATAGAGCAGTGAAATCAAAGCAGCAGGTGATTGCTTATTGCTGCATAACAAAGAATATGAAAATATACCGATATGTTTTCCAATGGATCTGCGCCAAAGTCCTCTAGGACTTTTGTCAATCAGTTGCAAAATCCTTTAGCTTTTCACATGACTCTGATGCTTTTTTTTAATAAACATTTTCACCTCTTCTTTTATTGCATGCAAAAAACAAACAAAACTATGATCAAAATACATGAAATATATTACAGTGTTTCTGTTCGCCCCTTACTCTTTTACAAAGATTTGTGAAAGATTATTCTTTTGTGATTTATTTTTTTTTTTTAATGTGCACAAGAAATGTGGCTTATATCCGAAATTGCAGAATTTCATAGCCACATGAAAATGTGTCTCTTTGGTGAGTCAGTTTGGTCTGCTCACAAAATGATGTGAAGGATTAAATTTAATTAAAATAAGATTTAATTGCCTCACCTTGCTGTAATTTTCACTGCTCCATGTTGCTTTTGATTCATGTCTTTTTTTATTTCCTTGAATCCACTCATTTTCCCCTCATTGATCGGCGTGTCATCTGATAGAAGAGATGAGAATACCGCT
This sequence comes from Diadema setosum, assembly GCF_964275005.1. Classification (NCBI taxonomy): domain Eukaryota; kingdom Metazoa; phylum Echinodermata; class Echinoidea; order Diadematoida; family Diadematidae; genus Diadema; species Diadema setosum. Next base: position 6,738,577 of record NC_092705.1, on the reverse strand, counting down.
GTGTGGTGTGACAATCTAGAGTGGGAGAAGAAATTGTTTGATGATGACAAGCGAATGTTTCCCAATGAAATGATTAGGCAACTCCTTATTTATTCATATTCTGTAGATTGAGAAAAAGAGGAAAATGTAACTAGAGAAAATACTTGTGTATATATATAAATATATATATAGATATTTGATGTGATGTTGCCAATGATAATATATTTGGATGTACAGTTTAGAAAGGGAAGTTTAAAGGGAATGAGAGGAAGTTTGGGAAGAGGAAATAGGAGAAGAAAAGGAGAGAGAGATAGAGAGATAGAGAGAAAGAAAGAATGGTGAGAGAGAGAGAAGGAGAGAAAGAGAGAGTTCAAGGACAAGACGCAAAGCACATTTTGAGTATGAAAAATGTGTCAAGTCAGTGATGAATGGTGACTAAGAACATTTGGTGGCTAAATGTTTCGAGGCACTCGTGAACCAAGGACTTAAAGAGCACACAGCAAGGAAAACTTGCAGAACTGCATGGGGAAAAGATGGAGACCTAATGTGGGTGGAATTGTCGCAAGTACAATGTATGTTACTGCATATCATGAAAGCATCGTGATTGGACGAGAAAAGTGCGTTTGTGCCAGAGTGTGGCTATCCTTGGGCACATGTAAACCTGTACAAATTATTCAAAGAGTAGGTCAAAGGTCAGCTGTTGTGTAAGAAATGAAGGACAGTCAAATTGTGTTTTTACTTTTATGTGTGTCTAGGTAACAGTCATGGCTGTAGCATATTGTCGAGCTGAGAAATGTTGTTTTTTGACGAGTGAGGACATTAATTTCAAGTTACAGCATAGCGTTGATTGTCTGTGTTATGGAAAGGTGCTAGGATGAACAGGGAAGGACTGTTAACTTTCACTGGTTGACCGAACAGTTATTTGTTAAGTGGGTGATCGTAAGGTAGAACGTTTTTTTTTAATGTTGAAATTACCTGTGGATTTAATTTTTTTTTTTTAGTTTTTCCATGATCTTATCACATTGTTTGCACATGAGACATAATATGGAAATATGTAGCATTACTTGTATGGAATTCTGTTTTCATTTTTAGGCGCAATTTTTTAATATGCAAAGCTATGTTATGTTCGCATCTGCTGATCAAAAGAAGCACAAACAATTGATAACCGCTACAAACTGTTATCGGCACTTTATTTTAAGTTGATCATGCCCACTTCTTCATGATATGAATTGCAGTTACAAAGTGGAATGCAAAGCTACATGTACCTTTTAAATACGCAAATATGTGTCAGCCTGTGAGATATTTTTTTTGTTTACGCTTCAATAAGGAACATACGTTTTGATTTGCCTGTGAAAAAATATAGACAAGTATTCAAACCGGAATGGTTTCAGTGCAGTATTAGAGAGACTTGTGCCATTCACACGAAATCAGCAATGTTTGACTGGGGAACATAGCCTGTATTTGAGGCTCTACAGCACTTTTTTTTTTTAAATAGTTGAAAAGGTTTTAAGAATGTTTCAATCAATGCCTGCATGACCTTCTTTTGTCAGGGCAAAAAAGAAGTATGGGAAGATTGAACGAGTTTTTTTGTTGAAAGTTCATGCAGATACAGAAGTTCAATAATGTCTTGTAATGTCTTTTGTGTAGGTAAGATTTGTCATACGTAATGCATATAGTCATCTGTGGAATACTTGCTACATTTGTATGTCACAATGTTGCTTTCGTTACGATGCAGAGAGTGTGGTTGTTATGTTGCGTCAGAAATATGTTTTGCAATCTATGAAAAAAAAAAGGAAAAAAATCAAGAAGGGAAAGCTGCTGGCCAGCCATTGCACATTTACCGTGTAACGATCTCCGTTCCTCACGCCATGTTGTCGCTGTATTTCTTAGAAAGGCTCTGTAGCTGCTATTTATGTTCTCCTCTGCTGGAGGTGTTGTGTTTTCTGGTTGTCCGTCTGAACGTCCTTTTGTGCCAGATCTCGTCTTTGCGGTGTAACACAAAAAGTTGGGACCTGGCCCCAGTATGCTGTGCGAGATGTAGATGCACTGATTACCTTCTGGCATGGGCAAAGTCTTGCAAGGTCAAAGGTCAAAGGTTCCAGTACATTCTCTAAACATTGCATTTTTCAACTTGAACTTCAGCTGAGAATAGTCAGTGGTGGTATCACTTGGCAAGAAGGGTAGAGACAAATTAACAATTATGCACATGAACTGATAGTTGTGAAAGGTGAAAGGTCAAATGTTAAAGGTCACTACTTTGTCAAAATGTCATATGGAAGTTATTACTTCAGCTAGAAATGTCCAGTATTATAAAAGTAAGGTGAGAAGGGGCAAAAGGTGTACAGTGGTTATGTAATTCAATAGGTGAGAAGGGTCAAAGGAAGTACAATGTACACAATTATTTTGGTACATGAACATAATGATACATATGTAGGTCAGAGATAAAGGTCAAAGGTCATTCTGCTTTTGTTTGAAATGTACTATTTTTCTGGCATACATATAAACTTGTTGTTTACATATATCAATTCATCTGTGCTCTTAGTATACATATTTTTAGAGGATGTGCCTCTGTAAGTAGGAATCTTTTCATCATCAAATTATGTAGTAAAGGATTTAAAAAGAAAAACCAAACAAATATTTTATGATGGTTAACTGCAGGCAGGGTTATTGCAAGGGGTATGAATGAAGTTGTAACTTTGAAGTAGTTGTGCGGTGGACAACCCCTGTGCAGCTTTGAAGTAGTTGTGTGGTGGATACCCCCTGTGCACTTCACGATGGGTAGTCATAGCGACTGATACTGTCAAAATCCTCCATTATGGAGGATGTTGATTCTGTCCATGAAATTTCATGAAATAGTACATTATCACTTTGCTTTTATAGTTACTGTTTTTTAATTTTATTTTTTTAGCATAAGCAAGTGATGTGATTGTCATTTTGGGTTTACCAGTATACGAAAGGCCATTTATTGTGTATTTACTGGCCATCACATCGTTGAAACTTATAGCCAGTGGCAGTGTGATATCAGTTTTTGTTTTTCTGTTTGTTTGTTTGTCACCGGGCTGTTTCTGGTTTTGCATTGACTTTCATTCAACTCTTGATCTCTAGGACCTATTCTGCTTGCCTTTATCCAAGTTTACTTCGCACCCACAGAAAAAGTGTTAACATACGGACGTCAATTTTAATAGGAGAGTGCACGTGTGGGATAAGTATATTGTGTTATCAAACTATTGTAGGCATCCGTTCCAAATACATATCACATCTGCGCCCTGTTTCAAAGGCATTGAAACATAAAGATGGCTGACACTCAGCACTCAAGTGTGTGCCCTAAATTATTGTACCGAACTTCTGTGGTACTTAATTCCTCCACGCATGAGTTCACGATTATGCTGGTCGATTGTGGGGAAAATGAGCACATGGGGGGGGGGGGGGGGGAATTCGGCATCAGAAAATTTTACGCCTGCTGCAGATTCGTGTTTGAGATGTGAACGCAGGATTGTGCTTTTGCCTTTGAAACGAGCTGTGCGTATTAAGTGCTTTTCAACTGATTGGCCGAATTGCTTCGTTGGCCATCGTATAACCAGAATGGTCACCGGTGCGTGTTGTATATTTTGCATCGACTTTCAAAAATGGATAAGGAGCCGTTTGATTTCACACTTTAGTTGGTAGTGCTGGCGTTACTGAGTTATAGGACTGTCATGTTCCTTTTTGTTTTTTGTTTTTTTCCCTGCTCCAAGCCTTCTAAAGCAAGTTGTCTCTTCTATATTTGAGGCCAAGTGTGATTTCTACCAAGTTGATGCCAAGAAAAAAAAGAAATGTTTTGGGAATAACAAAAGTGTAGATATGTATATATGTATACGATATATTTAATTATAAAAAAACAAAGTGCTAGGGTTGTCTGTTTGTTCTGTGTATTGTTGGTTGCTTACTATTCTTTTTTTTTGTGGGGTGGGGGATGGGTTTGGAAAGGAAGAGTCAGTTTCAGTGTTGGACAGTACAGTAAGTTTGTTTGATATGTTCAATGTTGTGGAGGTTATATTTGTGCATGTTGTAATTACTAGGTGTGTCACGGAAAGCAACCGGGAGGGACATTGCTTCTCAAACAATACCCTCAAAAGGCGTAGTAAGTGTACTCTTGAAGGTGAAGTTGCCGTGGTTACGGATCCTTGCATCTGTTGCCGGAGAGCGATGCGGATTCACAACCTGACGACTGTAATCTCGAAGGTTTGCCAATGTATTTTCCATGTTACTTGTACAGACTGCACAAGTCGTTTTCCTTTGCGATGTTCCAAAGGTGACATAATCCAGTAGATCGTGAAAACTGCATTCTCTATTTATGATGTAACAAGTTCTTTTCTCGACATCATTCGTAGTCCACTTTTATTTTTCAGAGGTATGTCGGTGTGATTCCTGAAAGATGATGTATGGCGTACCAGGTACCTCAAACTTCATGATTGTGAGTGCTGTGAAAAGCAATGTTTCTAGGACATAAACAGAACCACTTCTGTGTCTGGGCAGGGTATGTCAATTTCTGTGATGTGTCCAAAATGTACAGTATGATTTTGATGCATCATATCTACAAGATGTTGCTCATTACAAAAAAAAAAAAAAAAAAAAAAAAATGTTTATGTTACACTTCTTTTGTAATTGTGGCCCTGCATTACAAACCAACAGAGAGATTCCAGATAAGATTTTTTGTTGTTGTTAAGATTACATTTTCATAGCGGAGATTAGAAGCTCTGAAATATTCACCAACTTCTCAAAATTAGATGTTCCCAATGAGCTGTAATGATGAGAAATCCAATATTATATGCAGGAATGCTACCTATATATGAGAAAAGGGGCTTTGAAGTCAAGGGTTCGTTAAAGTGTACCATCTTAAACACTTTATTGTGTGTGGAACAAAAGGACATGTTATAACTCCATTGCAACCACTGTGAAGGGATTTTTCAGATGTACAATGTAACATAAACTCAGTATACTTTTTAACATTCTCCGCTTGACCATGTTGAAGTATCAGAGTGTCTGTAGTTATTTGCTGCTATGCTTCAAATTTTGATAGAAAAGGGGTTGCCCCTTTACAAAGAACACCCAAATGTCAAATCCACCATGTTGACTCCAAAAAAATCTTTGTTTTGTGTTGTTTTGTTTAAGACCAACCAGAAAATTGACGAGTGTGTCTTCTTGTGGGTGTTGTGATGTTAATGTACGTGGAATACAAGACATGCCTATTAACCATGTCACTCCCAAGGGCTAACTTGTACATTTTCAGTGGTGCTTTGGAACTGTACAGCTGTGGGGGTCAAGCCGAGGTTTGGGCTTCTGGTTGATGCGATTTCCCAATCTGCCCTTGGGTGCATTCTGGATTAGAACATTTGTCATTCAACGCTTCGTCTCACCAAATGGATATTACCTTTTACTGTGGACTGTCAAATGTAACTGGCTACATTGTACATTTACAATGTCAGTCATACAATCAATAGTGCAGATCTTGAGCAGATTGCATGGTATTTGCCGAATATTATTTATTCCGTTTGCCTTGTATGTACATCTTGTGGGTGATCGGGATGACCTCCACAAAAGTGATTAGCAAAGACAAGGGGACTCATTTTTTGTGTGAAAAAGTTGCATGTTTAAACTAAATTAGCAATATGCCAGGAGATGCTATTAGAAGGATGTGTTTTCCCCCTTTTTTGCCATATGGAGGTTGTAGATTAAAGTTGCATTGCTCAGTGTTACCCAAAGGGCCTTTAAATTACTTATATCTTTTTTTATGTTGTATTAAGGTTAAATTGAAAAAAAAAAATTGTCATTTTTTAGTCTTTTACTTTCTGCAGGATGTCGAGTAGAGAGGTCTGAAATTGCAATGTGTACATATCTGGATGTTCTCAAATGTAAAATTTACTTTTCATGTGTGTGTATGTCGCCTATCGTAGTGTTTTGGATGTTTCTTTAGTTTCGAACGATTCAAAAGAGTTTCATAAGTGAGCAATATATACATCTGTACAGAGTAAATCGCATTCTTGGGGTTCGTACACAGGGACATGTTTGAATGTATGTGTTTTCGTAAGTTTGAAGCCTTTTCTTTAATTTGTATCAATCGTCCTTTGATGTTGTTTTGTTGTTGTTTTTTCCTCCTTCTTCTTCTTATTCTGTGACAGGCAATTGTGAACAGTAATTAAAGTAGAAGTGAGAGAGACTGTGGGAAGTAGCACCAAAAAAATGGGCATCCTGGTACACACTGATGATAGTATTGTTTCACCGCAGATGTAAAAATACTGAGTATTGTAAATTGATCACATGGACTTTCCACTCTGTAAATAAAGCTTGCTACATGTAGCAAATTATATTAGAAAATACGAGCCGGTCTTCGGATGAAGTCTCTTTGCTTTTGGCTCTTTTAGAGTGTGCAGTGTTTTTAGTCAGTTTCAGTTGAATTTATGTGTCTGTCACAGACAGGCCAGCCCCAATATAATGCAGAAACTCTTTTGTACGCGCTGCAGCATTTGTTCTGATACACGGCTCCTGAAATTTGGAGAAGTGTGTGGGTCTTGACAGAGTCGAAGTCGAAATCAGTGTGAGGGAAAATCGAATTATGTTTTTCGAATAGTAGTGTCGAGATGCGTTGTTATACCGAGAGAAGATTTGCTGTGACATAAACCTGTGTTACATATGGATAAAATCATGCAGTCTTTCTACTGTATACGCCATATACATGTATATAGCGAGTCTAATATTTCGCAAATCAGGACTTCCTGACGATTTTGCAAGTGTTTAAATTCGCGATTGTGGAGTACAATCCTGAACAAAGAAATGCAATGTATGCGTGCACGTCACATTCGCGTCGGGATGAGAGTTTATATTTTCACGTTTTTAATTTTGCGAATGGCATCCATCTCGCGAAATCTGTGAAAATAAAAACCTCACAAAATATTCAGAGTATACAGTAAGTTAGAGATGTGGAGGAGGAGTGTATCCTTTCAGGACTGCGAAGTCTTTTGAATTTAGTGTTAAAGGGATGATATAGTTTTTGTTGAGGTGGGGCTTCAGGTTTCTAATGTTTTTTTAATGATTTTTTGAGATAATGAGAATCCCTTTAATGTGAAATATACATATGAATCCAAGAGGGATTTTCATTAATCATGAGAATTAGTTTTGAAATGGCTGAGATATCAAAAAACAGTTAAAAAGTTAAAAGCTGAATCCTCATCTCAACAACTTTAATTATATGTACCATCCTTTTTAACCCTAACTAGGCCGGGGGGGGCCTCCGAGGCCCCCCCTCGACGTTCCGCGCGATGTATCGCTAACGTGAAAAGCTATCGCCGCGACGTTTTATGACTTTTTTCTGTCAAGTCTCCCGCATCTTTTGACACCAAATTTGCGATGCCCGGGCGCGCAGTTCCGAAGTTTCGCATAAATATGTACATGCATGTCAGACCAAAAATTGCTCAAAAACGTGAATTTGTGTACAATTTCAATGGAAACTGTGCTTACAGTCAAATTTCATAAAAGCATGATTATTTTGGGTTTTTATTGATTAAAATCAATTAATAACATATTTTCTTGTTCAGAACAATGTCGCGGACAAGTTTCATTGAAAAAACAATGAAAAACATAAAGTCGAAAAAACAAAGAAATACATAAGAAATTCAAAAAACAATAAAATACTTAAGAAATTTTTTTGGATAGCTCAATTTTTTTCTCTTATATTTGCTTAGGACACTAAAAAGAATATTTACACAAAAAAATGTGCCCATTTCAAGCTTTATTTAGTGATTTATACCAAATTGTCCGATTTCATGCGTCATTATGCATAAATTAGCATAATTTAGCATAAATGACAATTTTTTAAAAATCTAACTTCGTAGTACTTTAGATTACATCATAGGCAATGTGTGTGCCAATTTTCGTCACGATTGCGCGGTCAACGGCCGAGATCTGGAGGGGGGGCCTGGGAGGCCCCCCCCCCCCCCCCCCCCCCCCCCCCGGCTCTATGATCTACCTGAATAGCCCGGCCTAGTTAGGGTTAAGACACTTGTAGATTTCAAGTGTTCTCTGTGCTCTCATGCTGACTTGCCGAAAATTGCACACGTGAGAGGAAGGCACAGTGACATGGATTGTAAGTACCAATGCCTGATTAATAGAACTTTACGTTTCACGTGTTTACCACCCTACAAGGAATATACATATATACGCATACCTAAGAGAGTGAAACACAAATATATACAGTTCAAACTTGATTATCCGGCCTCCTTTTATCCGGAAATGAAGTGAAGGACTTTTTTTTTTCATCCAAAAATTGAGAAAAAAACGTGACTTTCATGGATCTATTTCACTAAATTTCATAAGATGTGCATGATAGGTTTCTCAATATCTACTGAGGTAAAACATGTATGATTTTCACATAAAGATATACTTTATTTCTGAGAAGAAGGGACTACAATTTTGCGCAGGCTAGCATAGATTACACCACTGTTACGCTACCTGCCTAGCTGCCAGTGCACTGGGACGGCAGCTTGGACGGCAGCTATATTATATACATTAACATTGTGTCTCGCATATCCGGCCAATTCGCTTATCCGGATGAGCACCGGTCTCGACATGGCCGGATAATCGAGGTCGAACTGTACAAGGATTGGGTGAATGCAGATACAACATATATCGGTAGAACATCATGGCGCAGTTTAAGGAAAATCGGACAATCCATTACAAAGCCACAAATTTTAGAGTTTTGCTACCACCATCAGTGGATGGGAAGACTACAACAATTTATGATGGCACAGTACGAGAATAATATACAGAAACTATGAAGAGAATTCCTGAAAATCTCATTTTACATGACAAGTACACATTCCTTCCACTTGTTACTGATCTTTATTGACGGTAATATCATTCCTCCAGCCTTCATAAAAACATAAGCCAAATGCTCTTTCATTTTGCTAGAGAAATGAAAACATGCTGAATTCTCTTCATATTTTCTTTATATCATTACCCTGCTGTGATATCACAAATTGTTAATGTCTTCTTATCCAGAGATGGCGGGATCCACAAATTTAAAAATTCACAACTTTCGAACAGATTGCCTGATTTTCCTCAAACTTCACTGATGTTTCTGCATTCACTTTAATCCACATAATATATTTGGATTTCACTCATGCATTCACTCTGGTAGATTCTCAATCTCCACATTGAATCCCGTTGAGATAAAGGACACTATTTACCAGTGTGTTATGTCAAATATACTAACACAATGCAATCAATTTCCAGTTTCATGATGAAAAATACAAAAGCTCCAAATATATTCCCTCACTTCACCTGAATTGACTCGCTCTCGCATCTCGATCAATGTTAGCAGTCCTGCCATTCCGATTGTGGTGCAAAATGCCCTCCCCTAATATCGTGCCTTTAGCACCACAGGAATCGCCTCTTAACATGCACTGCAGTCATTTTTTAAATCACTCGTAACTTCGCATCATTCATGCTCCAACAGACCTTGCGATAAACGACACGTTCACTCAAAAATTTCCAACATGCATCTGTAATGGTTGATAAGGTTCATATGGAAATTACGCGATACAGTTCGTTCATACAAAAAAAAAAAAAAAAAATCCAGGAGAGATGCACCATTAACTCTTGCATACATTCAAGGATTGAAAACTACAAATTCAAGCAGGACTTGAAAACAAGTACTGTCAATACATTATAGTCAAGGGTAACATAGTTTTCATGAGAAATACAACCGTAGATATGATGCAACAAAAGTATTAAAGTGAGATGAGAAAGTAAAAAATAAATTTGCATAATATGACAATCCACCAATGGAGTCTTCAAAGTGATAACTAATCCATGAAACCCTACACAAAAGTAGATAGTAATGAAAAGCATCGTAACATATCGTATATGTACGTATATAGTTGGCATTGTATCTTATCTGTACTGAAGATATTTTTCTTGCATATATTTTTAAAGATATTTAAAGTTATGGCAATGTGACATTAGTGAGGGTTGGAACTTGGATTATGGTAGGAAGAGAAAAGATGTTTTCCCATGGTCCCATGGATATATTCAGAGAATATCTGCATAAGTGCAATGATGGCGAACAAACGCTACATCACGAACTGCGTTTACAACCGGAGAGGCTACAAGTGACGGATGTCATCGAGAATTAAATGACTTGGATTATGACTCTCGGTTGAGAGCTGAAGCTAGCATCATCCTACATTACACCATTATGTCATCACACCACAGCCTCTTGACAAGCACACATAATACTGACTTAATCCCATGCACATGATTTGATGTTAGTGTCTGGCAATGCCTTCCATGGTTTGTCATCAGTACACTAAATGAAATTAAAGTGAAAGTTTTCGCACAGGTGATTTTTCGTGCTCGACCGGGTAAGATGAAATTTGGGGAATTTCAATCCCACTGAAATGTACAAGTAATAACAAGTAACAAATTTGCATGCTTTTATTTTTGTGCTAGTTTCACATTGTGTGAAATGCGCTAAAAGTTCCATTTTCAGGGTACATTTGCAGACACTGCGATACAAATCTGATTACAAAAGGACTGTGATGCTACCTTACCTTTACCTGGTGTTTATACAGTTTATACATTTCTACATTACAGGTATCCTCAAACTGGGTAACATTATAACTGCAACTCTTTTTGATGCTCTCAGAATTGCAAATAAGGTTTAAAAGCAAATGAGGAAAAAAGGTAAGAATTCAAGGAAAACAATTCAGATCTCACTGACAGACAAGCGAGTGACCGCACAGAGCATTCAACACTACACACTTTCATATAAAATGGTATCTTTGGCAAAGACATATTATGATGGAAAGAAACTGGTTTACACATTCATTATTGTATCGATATTGTTTCAACAAAGGTTGCTCCCAGCAACCAGAAAGCCTTGCTCGAGGCACGCCTCACATAGCAATGCCCAAGTACCTCTGCAAATGGGATTCAAAATATTGGAAAATGCCCTAGTCGAAAGGGCCAGACGAATGGTTTCATTCTTTGGTCCTCAACAGGGAAAAAGAAAATGACCACACATTTGAGAGAATCAGTAAATACAGTGTACAATGTGTAACTCCATTCTCCAGAAAGGCTTATAAGAAATTCAATCTATAAGAGTCTAGGCAAAGGGGAGCCCCCATAACATATTATGTTACATTGCATCATACTGCTTAACACATCATAACGGAAGAATGCTTTCTTATATTTGTCTATTTCTTTCCTGCTCTCAGCTTCCAATCAAAATCATTTAGACACAAGCAGCATGGATTCAGAAAGCGGTATACATTATGTTATAACACATACAGGTATATGATTACAAAAGAGAAAATTCATTAATTCAGTCCTTTGCATCACTGAGGTGCTCAAGGTTGTAAAGATCAACACAATGACAATTATTTAAAGTTGTTCACAAAATCATGTGCGATGGGTGCTTCAGAAATCTTGGCTAGAACATTAAAAAAAAAAGAAGAATACAAAAACGGGAAATTTCAGTTCAAATATTTTAGAAATATGTCTTGGAAGAACTCCATCTATTTTCATTTTTTATGTTTCTCCATCCATTTTTTCTTCTGTTTCACAAAAGTTTTTGGCAACCATTGTTCTACAACTTCACACAACACTGCTAACACTCAAACTCACTTGGCAGCTAGCTCTGCTTCTGAACAGACTTCATACCTCATAATTATCATTATGATTTTTTTTTTTAACCTACACTCAATCTTCAAATTGCTTGTGCTACAACTGATATGTACACATTTGTACACCAGAGAAGACTTTAACCCTTTCCCTATGAGATTCTGACATCTCCATAGACTTTATACGCAATCTGCCAGTGTCCCGTAGGCAAAAGAGTTAAAAGGGAATTCCAGCGCAGTTGAAAGTTCTGAAAAGTAGGAGTAAAATTTTCTTATCACAACAATGAAAATCTAATCAAAATCGTACAAAAAAATAAGATATTTATGAAATTTTGAAAATTTACACAAGACTACTCTTTCTCAAAACACTTTTCGAACAGTCAATACGAGTATGCAAATAGTGAAGTGACGACGTTATCCCCCTCATATCTTGCCATATTGTTTGTACAAAAATTTCACAATTTTCAGTTCCTCATTCAAACATGACTATGCTCTAGTCTCAAATCCTGATATATCTGACTGATCATTATTTTGAAGTTATTCATCATGGAATAACATTATGTTTTATACTTTTTTCAACACAAAAATTAATATTTTTGTTATTTTTTGTACTGATTTATGGAAAATTGTGAGGTAATGACATCTAGCTCACTAACTTACGTAATATTCATATCAACTGTTCAAGAACTGTCGTGCGAGAATTAGTGCAGCCTTGAAATTCAGTAACTTCCTCACTTTTAGTCTGATTCTGACTAAATATTTACTGGTGTGCTTGTAATATTTTACTCTTTTTTTGTCAAGCTAAATTCAAACTGGCCTGGAAATTCCCCTTTAACACTTGTGAATATCCATGCACAGGAAGAGTTGGAAAGACATACACACATGTATCTGTCAGCTATTTCACACTGCACTGTAAGAAAAAAAAATTACCTCCCCCCTGAAAAAAGAAGAAGAAGAAATGCCACCAGAAAATCTAAAGAGTGGACTCATGATATGAGAATATTGATATATCTGAATCATCATTATTTCAAACCAATATGTGTGCCCCAAGAGTCAAAGTTCTTTTTGTGGTTTTTTTTTGTGTGCTCCAATACAACATACGTAGTGTTTTCACCAGTTTTCACCCGAATATCACACAGACTGTGAAGTACACATGAAGAACACATGTGGAGAACCCTTTTGCCAAAAGGCTTATTTTTGTATGCACTTTCCGCCTCCTGACAACTCATTTTGCATGAATATTCCAAGCTATAGTTATGGCAAGTTTAACAACTCCATGCACCAATACAGCGCTCAAGGTTTTAACTTTGTGTTGTGAATACTACATCATGAATTCAAACAACTTCAGTGCTCTGTACCTAAAAGAAACATTCAGCCCTTACAGTACAAGAAAGATGAATGTCCAGCAGGGAAGTTTCAAGACTATGATCTTGTAAAAAGATTCCCTTCCAATTGCTCAATACCAACAGGTTGGTGTTTGATCAAAAGTGCACTGACCATTTATGATTGCTCAGCGTGGTGGCCACTCAAAGGGGCAGTGAATAGCAACACACACATTTCTCTTTTTTATGTAAACTTCCAAATTGAAAGACAAGTTTACCGTATGAATGAAATAGCATTTTTCAGCAGTTAGAGCATATTTTACATAGGACCCAAACTGACTACATTATCACCTAAAATGAAAACAACCACCAAAAAGTTAATATTTTTCTGCAGGATACCTGAGCTAGATGCATTCAGTATCCTTAGAGCAACTGAAAACCATTTTCAACACCCTTGCCCAAATTTGAATTTGGCACAGGAACTACACTAATATATCCTACCTTCATTTTCATAAAAATTTGCACTCGACCTCATCATATACTCTATACATCGAATATTTTGCAAGGTTTTTATATTCGCGAATTTCGCGAGTCAGGTGTTACTCGCAAAATTAAAGACAGGCAAAAATATTGACTCTGATCCCGATGTGAATGTGACGTATGCATTTAAACTTCTCTGTTCAGTACAGGTCTCCACGATCGCGAATTTAACCACTCGCGAAATCGTCAAGAATTCCCGATTCGCGAAAATTTAGACTCGTGAAATATATGGCGTATACAGTAAGCCAAATGCACAATAGAAGTCCAGCGTGTGTCAATATTACTGTTGCATTGAGTTTGAATACAGAAGGGATAGGAATCATTATCCTCTTAGTTCTCAATGAATATAATTTCAGACAAATCAATAATTTCTCGCTTAACATCATTCTTCTGTAACAAAAAAACATCAAATATGTTTCCCAGACTTTTGCATTGGGTCTGTTGCATGAAAGACTTACTTTAAAGCAACAAATTATGAATGCTGATTGGCTGTTACTCGAACAACAAGTACACAGTACTTCATGCAATCGGATCCTGACTTTTTCCTCCCCAAGTCTAACATTTCTTTCTTTCTCCACTGAATTCTAGAGAACACTTCAAAGTTTGAACTTGTTGAATAAAAAGAAAAATTACAAATGCCGAACTGAGTTGTGATGCAAATAGTTGGACATGTCTTGTCCTGCAAGTTTCTGTACTTCTTCATGTGAAATCTCTCATTGTCTCGGAAAATGTTCTCACTCTTGACCAAATATACAAGTACATGTATAGGGGTCCAAGCACCAGTGGAGAACTTGCAGAATTCACTCCATTAGCACACATTCTCCTCATTTGCCACAAAACATTGCCTGCATCCTACAGACCTGCACTCGGCAAATACAGATAAATAGTTCCTACGGCGTATAATACACAGCAAATATCTTACATTTCCATCGAATCACCTACTAAACTCATATGTATACAAAGTATCACTTAAGAATACAATCTCGTTTCTGCCTAGTACGCAATGTGTACGCAACTAGCATCTTGCCAGACTGCAGTATGTGGCAAAGATACTTCTCAACTACGATGGCGCGTGTACAGACTCTGATTTAAACGTCATGCCAATACTCTACTTTGAAAACATTAATGCTTCATTGTGCAAGAGAAAGAATACTGAAAGGGTCGACTCCATTGAGAATCATGATCAGCATTTACATCACATAGTACTATTCTTATCTATTCTATCATAGTACATTTTTCTTTTGACAAAAACAGTCTTACATGATACAACCACTCTTAGTGCTCTGTCATGCAAACTAAATGTACAGGTACTTTTTTTAGTACTTGCTATTCTATACACATCACGACACTGCTATCTAAATTTCATAAGCTTTGAATATGTCTGGTAAAGATATTTGCATATACACTTATCTATAACAATGTTAAATACTGCAAGATCTAAAGTGGTCAAAATAGAGATTTTTCTTCTTTCCTACCATACCCTGTGCACAAAAATGACTAAAATGAATACAGTTGATAACAAAAACTACAGTCGACATCAAATGAATATTAAAAAATGTTATTCTCACAATAATCATATTCAAAGAAAAACATATCAGAACATGTACATGGATTAACTAAGAATAGGACCTGAAAATTTTCAAAAAATTATAACAATGATAGAAATCATCATAATTCTATTCGTCTAGATATAAGCATTTCAGAGAAAAGTGAAAAAAGAAATCGAGAGCACCTAATTCAAACAGAAAGGATGCAGAAATAAAAACGATCAGTTTCAATGAATCTACCAACAAGTGGTAAATGCACCTTCCACTATGAGCACCAAAAACATATCCCTCCCCCCCCCCCCCCCACCTCAAGGATACATCTTTTGTACCTTGATAAACAAAACTGCATTCTTTGTACAACACAGAAAGGCAGAATTGATCTTGATTTTAAAACAAAAAAAAAATTGAAGAACACAACATCATACTCTGATTTTTTGCTGTTTTGGCTGTATAATCTGAAGAACATTCACGAATATGGCTGTAAAAACTTGAGAACAAGCTTGAGATCCCCAGATCCAGATCCGGAATAAGACTAAAAACTAATCCATCGAAGGCTCTGTTTTGAGAGCTCCATGGCCTTGATTTTCTTGTGGCTCATTTTTGACAGTTTTACTGCATATAACACATGTCTTTCATAATGCCATTGTATCTTGACATAAAAGCAGAACAATCCCACAAAATATCACATTTTCAAGAATAATGCTGCAGTAATATATACACATTGAAAACTATCTCTACAAGCTGTAATTTCCATGTACAATATGCTTAATCTGACACTTGAGACTGAAAAGCAGAATTCATCAAACTTATCTCACAACAAGTGTAGTTCTTTGTTATGATTTTTGACAACAAGGCAGGGAGAGAAAGAGAGAAAGAGAAATATATAAGAGAGTGAGAGAGATGAAGAAGAAAAACAGGAATAAAGATAGAAGAGAGAGGCAAGAAAAAAAAAGGACATGGATGTGCAGCACAAGAATAGAGTTTGTTTACTGACGAGGGCCTGAGTTGATTAAGAGCTTTTTTTTTTTTTAATTCATTTTTTGAAGTTTGCCTTCAACACGCACTTGACTCTATATGTAGATCCCCAGCGTGCGGTGGAAGTCTGTGAGGGCGGCACACAGCTGGCTGAACTTGGGTCGGTCCTGGGGCAGGAGAGCCCAGCAGCACGCCATCAGGTTAAAGCTGCAAGGAGACGGCACAAAACGAGTCAAGGATAAAACTTGACACCAGAGGCAATTTTGAGATGTTCATGGGTATGCTTACAATGTGACTCATTATAATCCCTCTCTGACAGGTTTTGAACGAAATCTTTTTAGATAATGTCTTCAGTGACCATGAAAGCCCGATAGCATCACAGACATAAAACCTTTAGGGAAAATGGCACGAACAGATGATTTGGTCAAAAAATACCATGAAATTTGTTTGAAATGTGGCAGTTAAGAAATGTTAACTACTTTCTGTCCAAATATGCTGGTCTATAGATGATTTGAAATTCTAAACTTTTTGGTTTTCATGCAGCATGTAACTACTGTCTTCTGATGTGGACTTTTATTTTCTAAGGAACTAATCTCTTACACATTTGACTGCACTTTAACTCCAAGGCTGATATTCTCAAAACAATGCTTATCTAGCAAACACCTAGACTACATGTATTTGTGTGGTACAAAGTGGGACAAATCATATATTGCTGAAAATGTTAAAAGTCAACAGAATCTACTGGCACCAACATCAGAAAATTGATGTCTGGTGATTTCATCAAGCTTTTGTTAAGGTGAATCAAGAACATATACCTGAAGCCTCCTCAATGTCAAAATCAAACTTTTACTGGATCACTTATGACAATTTCTCAGTAATGTAACCACGAGACATTTTCAGGTCAGGAGTATAAGCCCTTTTATTTCACTACTCCTACAAGTAGCTCGTTTGTTCCTGTCCACATGGTTATTTCAACTGTATCTTTGACCTTCATATAAACTTAAAATGGTGTCACCTGTTTTGTAATATGCAAAATATTCTATCACACTTTGATATTTGTGCATGTCTCTATGTATTCATTACGGTACTTGGGGGGCTCTATTCCACTGCTTACTGGCGCAAGAGTACAAATATCGTAACTTACAGTTCATCCGGGCAGCTCGGTGGCTGCGGCATCCGGTAGCCACTTTTGAGGAACGTCGCCATCTCAAATGGATCCAGGTCCATGTAGGGGGTCTGACCAAGAGTGACCAACTCCCACAGACACACCCCGAATGACCACTGGGCCAGGAAAAGAAAAGAAGAGGAAAATGAAAAAATCCCAAAGCTATCCAGTTGTCTTCACCTATGAAGCAGTGACTGAGACAAAAACTCCATCTTTACCACTGCAGAGACCCTTCTAGAAAGTGAACATCAATGTGACTTCACCAAGTGTCTGTTTACTATAACCATGTGGCAAATTGTGAATTGTGTGCATATCATGCACACAATAAATAAAATGCAGATTAAACAAGGCAGTGACTACAGTACTGGATTATCTACAAATGCTTTTGCCACATGAAAGGACCTACCAGTATCTTTGAGATGTATGAACACGAATTAAAGTAAACTCAACCTCCTCATGAAAAAAAAAAAAAAGTAAACAGGAAAAAAAAAAATAATGAACAGGAACCTCTTAAAGACAATCATAATAGATTGTAATACTGATATCAGTCATAACTGAATTGATATCTACAAAGTATGTCATTATGAATATTGATTTCTTTAAACATTAGGAATTAGTGGAACTTTCATTTAACAATGAAAAAGGAGAAATGTGTTGTGATTATGTCCAGCACGAAAATTTTCACTGACCACATCACTGGCGTGTGAGAAGTTACGATGGACCAGGGACTCCACGGCCATCCACTTGACCGGCCTGTTCTCATTGTCCCCCAGGCAGTGATAGTCGCTGGGGAAGAGGTCCCTGGACAGGGCATTGTCCGTGATCTTCAGGTTGTAGTCCTCGTCGATCCTGGAGGGGATGAAATTGGTTCAAGGGTGACTACTTGGTGCTCCCCAAATTATCATTTCAGCCAACAGACGGCTGCCCCTAGTGAGGCTTAACCTCCAGGACTATCAATCCTTGGGAATTTATTCCCCGGTCACTGACCCTGGGGACAAGTGTCCTGTGAGAGATGTGGCAGGGGTGGAATTGTTATCGGATGTAACTGTTTCTTGTGATGAAATATACCTGTATCTGTTGGGGGAGGGGTATAATTCTGGCAGAGAATGTTGAGGGGAAGGGTGGTAAGGGGGAGTTGTCCAGGAATGTAATTATCTAGTAGGCAATGACCTGTTATGGGATACAACTACTTGGGGGGGGGGGGGGGAGAGGGAGGGTGGTTAATATACACCTTTGAGAAGACTACTTCCAAAAGACAGGGATTTTTCACATTTGATACTTACACACAATTCCTAGTGGCAAGGTCTCTGTGCACCATCCTCTTCTTGCCCAGGTACATCATACCATGAGTGATTTGTATGGCAAGGTGGACCAGATCTCTTGTTGATATCGTCTGTCAAAGTACAAGACAAAACCAGCCAAACATGCTATTCAAATGACTGGAAAATACAGCGACAAGGGGTAATAATGCTGGTAGCAGCAAACTTATTGGCTGGATTACAGCCAGTAAATAGCCAAGGTAAGGGTTACAACCTATGCAGATCCAAGACATAATAATACAAATAATACAAAAATCACATCATGGTTTGAAAATAAGAAAATTGCGCATATTAAGCAAGCTCTGAATCCCAAATGATGGCCCTCCTTGTAAGGGCAAAATAGAATGATGAGCAACACTTGATAAAAACAACTACATCCTACATGTACATGTTCATGCTTATTTATTTCTGAAAATTGGCAGAAAGTCACTTTAATAATGACAGCTTTGGTAAACACTTGTGAATTTGCAAACAAGCACAAGTACACTTTTGTTACTGATGATATGACAAGGTATTGGGTTAAAAATGGCTGCCAACCTGCATACAGTAGACACCTGTCTGTAACGGTCACCACTGGCCCCTTGTGAGGCTCTTGTACACAGAACTCACTGAACTTCACACGTACAGCATGCCTTTTGATGAAAATGTGCAGCTCTCCCCTCCCCTCCCCTCCCCGAGCCCCTCTCATGGCCAACTTCTCACCTGGTGTTTGTCGCCTGGCCCGATGCGACCGTTCTTGAGGAACTGCTTGAGGTTGCCCAGCTTCATAAAGGGCAGGAGCACCAGGGGCGGCTCGGCGGACAAGCACACGTACAGCAGCGGCAGGATGTTCTTGTGGCTCAGCCCCTGCAGCAGGCAGCTCTCCTTCAGCAGTAGGTGGCGCTGTTCCTCCGACGCATGGTCTGCAAACCAAAACAAATGTCACCTCTTTTATCCCTCAATTCATTAACCCATTGAAGACGAGTCTCGCGTATACTCTAGCAGGTGTCTATGGGGAATACGTGTCGTAGCAAAATCAGTCCGTCCTCAACAGGTTAATACAGTAATAAAGATGACTACAGTTATGTCACGTTAAGAGAGCATGATGATTTTTGAAAAATACTTACTCGATGAAAATTCATGACTGATGTCAAAGAGACTGACAAATCATCACACAGCCCATGATAAATTTTATTCTGCTATTGTATCATTATGACATCATTTCATCTTACAAGTAAATATCTTTATGGGAGGATTCACTCTTGCTGGTGAATCACAACAAAGTTTTCCTTTTATTTATCATGACTACAACATTGTCACATCACGATAGAAATGCATTTTCAGAGCATATAACCTGATATTTCTTTTCCCAACATGTAAAAATTGCTGAGAAAATCTAGAAAACTATAGTAGTTATGTTGTGCACCCGCACAGCACTGTCGACACATTTTTATGGAAATTAAATAGCGCCACTGGCAATCGAGTTTTTACAGTTATATGCGATAGGGAGAATTAAAGAATACCTCTGGATGATTTTCAGATTTTTACATTTGAACAACTATAAATTAGATATATTGAGGACGGAGTTTCAGAATTTATGATAATTGGGATGAAGAATACGAATATTTCAGAAATTTATCACAAACTGCAGTGAACAAGGATGATGGCATGGCAGGGTCACCATAAGAATGCATGAGTTGGGGCTCAAGGAAGCAGAACAAAAGAAGACAGCATGCATAGATCAAACACAGGTGAACTCGCAAGAAAGCTGTATTGTAATGGAATTACACTGCTACATTTCTGAAATATGTGAGCCTCATATGTCATCCTCCTTATTCAGTGTATTATGTTTTGGGTTTTTCAAAGAATTGGTTTATCTGCTCATGAACCATAATGAATTTCACAAAACCATACATGGCACTATGGACCTATGTACAACATGATGTGAAATTATGAAAATATAGTCTGGAATTCCCCTTTAATGGCATGGCATGTCTCTCCCTTCACTAACAAGTAGCAAACACCTACCAAGCACAAAATTTCGCACTCAAGCTTACCCGTAACTGCCTTGACGAAGACCTCCTTGTCTGCCTCCCCTGTCTCGCCGCTCAGCAACATGCCCTGGTAGATACGGCCAAATGTTCCTTTTGTGAGGAAAGAAAGGATGCATACACTTCAAGGTCAATACGCTACCAACATTCTCACATGGAAATCAGGGGGGCGTTTCATCAACGAGTTCGTCGGAGGTTTTCACCGACGAATTTGCTATCAGCCAATCAGACGCAAGGATTTACACTGACAACTGTTAAAAGCTAATGAAATCCTTGGTCTGATTGGCTGATAGCAAATTTGTCGGTGAAATCTCCGACGAACTCGTTGATGAAACGCCCCCCAGAGATGTTTCTTGGTGCAGTCGGGAAGACACTTCCGGAATTGCAAACATACATATCTAGGTGGAAGTAGTGGAATTTTAGAATTTGACCTTGAGTGTGGGCGCCCACAAGTTGTTACCCGCAGCTTTGTCCACTCATACATACATACACATGCATGCCGAGTTTTATTGTGACAACTCAAACAGTTCTTCAGTTACGTTGTCAACAAAATACAATTGTACATTAAGGACAAACGGACAACTTGAAAACAGGCCTCCAGCGGCACTCCATGGTAGAGGCATAAAAATTTGCTCAAATCCTTTTTCCTTAAAGAGAAAAAATAAATATAACTTTTCTTACCCTCCAGCAAAACATTGCCCAGTGATATTCTTGACCGTTCGATGGCGTAGGGGGCCAGTTTTAGCTGCAGATCCTCTGCCTCCACCCTAGAAGGACACGTTTGGTATTGCAGGGCGCTGTAACCTGTGAAACAAAGAATTCAAGATATGAAAACCATTCACTTCGGCAAGACAATGCAAACTACAAAAGTATTTAGCTTCATCCACGAGTATCTATGGTTTCTAATGAAATCCTTTATTTGTCTGTTTGCTATATTCTCACTTTTGTTTGGTTTGGTTTGGGTTTTTGTTTTTGTTTTGTTTTTTTTTTTTTTGGGGGGGGGGGGAGGGGAATTCAATGGGAATATATCTGCATAGGTTGAGGAGGAGGTAATTCAATGGGAATATAATCTGCATAGGTTGATATTGTATAATGCTCAATTGATCACGCACTGCCATAATGTTACATTTTGCCTCATGCTTGTATGACCATCCCAGCAATGTTATGGGCAATGATTGCACAGAACATGAGAAGGAGATGGCATATAAGGTACAAAGGTGGTGTAATCAAACTTATGGGTTGTGTACACAGAGTAAGCAAACCTTGAGTGCATGAGCACATTCATTATTAGGCCATTATTATTGTATGTGCTGAACCGTGTGCTTTACATGCTCAAGTTTAACAGCCTTTTGTGAATTCTGGCTGAGGCTCCTACCTTTGCAGCCTGAGGAAACATGTATAAGAAATAAAATCAATCAGAAATGGTTTCATCTTCCCAAACGAGCAATGTAATTATTATAAAGCTTTTACTTTATAACAAGGAATTGTAAAATCTCGGGAAATGGCGACTAGTACTGCTTTTGATGCATGCTGGGATGACTGGGGGGAACCGATGTGGTTTACATTTCAGATACTCCTCCCAAAGATTTCCCCTCTGGCAGTGGTATATAAAACTGTGCATAATAGAGTATAGATCTCAACCACATATCTATCATTTGTAAATGAAAGGATGTCTCTAGGTGACTGAAGACACTCACCACCACCACCACCACCGCCTCCGCCGCCGCCACTGGAGAGGCCATTGGCCTTCGGCGCCGGAAGTTTGGCAAAATTAGGATGCTCTGCTTGCCGCGGGATGATGAGGCCCGTGCTGCTGGCGTCGCTGCTGCAAAGAGAAGCACGAGATAACGCATTTGCACATGTCAAAAAACATTTGGGCAGGAATGATCCACCTAGCATGATGAGGTGTAATACCGACATGGTCTTTATACCACACTCGTTTGCCTTTGTTTATGGGAGGGAGAGCCCCATGGTAGAGTTGTAAAGGTGTATTTCAGTGATATAATGACAAATAGAAAGTATAATAGGAAAAACATTGGAACGAAATGACACTTATCAACCCCCCTACTAATGTCCCATTTAGAGTTGCCTCACTAGGAAAACCTCTGGATGACATACCACACAAAAACACACATTTATTTTTTTAATACTAACTCAAGAGGGGACGAGAGAGGCCCCCATTTAGAGTTCCCTCGTCATCTAATATGAGGTGGGCATCAGTCCCCTCATCTGCAGTAAACACGGTACAACCTTTAGAGGTTGTGCTAGACTCATGCTAGACTCACACCAGACTCACTCCAGACTAGTGCTTTGTGCTTTGTGCTGTGACCGACTAGAGTCCCATCGTCTGTGGTAAACACGACATGACCGTCAGAGGTTGTGCAGGGTTTAGCGGGACTCTATTAAAACGGGGTACAAGCTGTCTCTAAAGAGAGTAGAGCAATAACGTTGACAGATGTCAGGGAAAGTGTGAACACACATCAGGCAGTGATGATGTATGATGCTTATTCAATAAGGGGCATCTTACCTGGCTGGGTCCGCTCCCCTCATTGTCCGTAGATGTATCAGGGCCACGACCACCACAAAGAGCAGGATGATGCCGCAGACCACGCCCACCGCTATGTAGAAGACACTGGTAGAGGTCACCGACTTCACCTTCGACTCTGCTGTGAGAATTCGCGTGTGAGAATTCACAAGATTGAAGCACATCAAAAATGTCAACACACAGAAGGTGTCCAAATGTACTTACTAAGATAAGATCTTTAAGTATATACCAATTACCAGGGTACATGACAATATCACATCTTATGCAGTCTACAAAAATAATTTACATGAAAATTATCCCAATGCATTAATGCAAGGCAGAAGACCCAAACTCACAATATAAACAATCAAATTAGCTTCAGATGGCAAAAATGGTTGTGAATATCATAACCATGGTGAACTTTAAATATGATATACTAGAGGTATACATACAGGTACATGTACAAGGAAATCATCTAGAAATACCTTGCTTTACAAGTTACATGTATGTCTCGCACACACCAACAAAAACATGGTGATACGACAACAAATGAAATACTCACTGACGAGAACTGAGTTGTTGAGTTGTGATGGATTTGGCAACCTTTCTATGGGATCCTCCCTTACAACTGGAAGTTTGGGCATAGCTGCAGAGCCAAAGACCACAAGAATAGATATAACATATTTTAACACTATTACACAGACAAAAAAGATTAATCATCATTCTGAATGAAACAGTGAATCAAACTTATCACCTGTCATGCGTCATGCACACTGGACATTGTATGAAGAACTATACAGTGTACAGTGTTGTATGTGTATAAAAGCAGCAGAACCTTCTTGATTCCAACTTACATTGTATAAAATGTACAATGTATGTACATTGGCAAAGGGCCCATGACCTACCGTATATTTTGCTACTGGACTTGACCCTTACTGTGTTTTGGTCATCAATGGATCATAAATACTGCCTCAATTTCTTTGGGAATTGGAGCATACAGTACTGCTGTATGTCTTGAAAGCAATATTTATTTTGCAGATACAAGGTCTTGTCACCCCAGCAACGATAAATATCTGTCAAAAATCTCTTCTGGATGTTAAATTTTCTGATAATGCTATGGAGTAAGGAGAAAAATCATATTTTGTCATAACTAAGCAACAATAACCCCATTGCCCCTGGATGTATTTTGTTATCATTGCTTACATATGCTTACAGCATAATTTCATGCAGAGGATATACCTTCTTTCTCTTGAATTCATTTCAGAGAGGGAACTTTAATGAAGACAAAGATGCAATGAAATGGCAAAATTGTGAGGCAATAACATCACCACATTTTATTTGGAAATTACAATTTAATTGTGACTGATAGATGTCAATGTGTGTTTCATGAAAACATGTGAAATAAACATTTCATAACTAACCTTTCTTTTTTTTTTTTCATATTTGTGACCGCATCTCTACCCCTTCTACAATGTAAGTTAGACTGTCATTACAACATCAACAACAACAACAAATCATTGCTTTTTTTTTGCCTGATATTACAATTTGTAGTGCAAGTACATACATGTTGGCTTTAAAGGTAAATTAACTACCGATAGAACATGGGGAGAATTCAAAGTGGCTTACCCCCGTCGCAGAATTTGGTCCTGACCGTGTTGAGGGTGGTGATGTTGCTGGCCGAGTAGAGGGTCAAGTTGACCTGCATCTCAATAGTGGCCTCCCCACCCTCCCGGCCTGTACACATCAGGTTTACCTGGAAGACTGAGACAAGGGAGCGGACACACACAAACATTGCCATTATAAACACCATTTGTGTTTCAAAAGCTTAAAGAGATGGTATAGTTTTACTATCGGTTTTGAATTGGCTGAGATATCAAAATACAAAGAAAAAGAAAGTGATCCTAATAAATAAAGGTGGGACCTACATACTTGTTCGGATCTCTTTGTTTTTGGATACTGTATATACGGCATATATTTCGCGAGTCTAAATTTTCGCGAATTCCCGACAGTTTCGCGAGTGGTTGAATTCACGATCGTGGAGTCCTGCACTGAACGGAGAAAGGTACACGCGATCAGAGTCGATATTTTCGCGGGTCTTTAATTTCGCGAAATTCGCGAAAATAAAAACCTTGTGAAATATTCGGCGTATACAGTATCTCAGCCATTTCAAAACAGATTTTATTCGAATAAACTTTTAATTCTTCTTAGAATAGTACTGTACACCCTTTAATATTTCATATACTTTGTATCTAATCATCTCACAAAAAGTTAAACCCTCAATCCCCATCTCAACCAAAACTATACCACTCCTTTCAATGCAAACATTACAATTCCTACAAAACATTCAGTTACATGTACACAAAGAGAAATACACACATACATTGTACTACTACACAGTAAGCAGAAGGTGATGGGTTCAAATCCCAGGTTGGTTCAACAAATTGATGTACTGTCTCGACTGTAGGGTAATGGAAGGTACTGCTACATAGCAAAATATTTAATCAGAATCAAAATGTCTGCCTTTTATCATTCTTTAATTGTATTACAAATGTCGACTTGTACAGCACAAAGGGATGCATTGTATGTATGCATGCTACTTGATGGGCACATCACTGTCATTGTCATATGTATTCAGTCATGTTGACATCTGTCTGGTCAATTGAAGTATTACAATAGCAACAATAACTCTATACAAAACCACAAAACATTAAATCTATTGAGTTCCTCCTCCCCCAGGAGACCTCATTGTTCATCTTGCATTGTTATGCACTTGTACAACGCACAAGTGGTTCACAATACTTTTGCAGAATGTGTGCAGGAAGACAAGTCTATAACACAAGGGAATGGGAACAAGAGATTTGCACATTTTGATTGGTGTTTACTTTGAAGTCAGATGGTGGTAGTGTTGGCCATTGGCATAGAAGTCAACTATTCACTTCTTTAGACCTTTGGCACTTTTTAAAAAATATTAAATGCATCAAATATTGACTGCTTGTACACTGTATTCCCTTGGGTCTGAGTCAAAATTCTAGAAGCATGCTACAGCTCTTTAGCTTTGCCTCCAGGTCACAGCAATATTGTACGAATCAACTTGTGTCAACATCTCATACTCTGACCCCAACAGAGGTCAGGGTCTGTCTCCTAAACGCATTATTCACCAGTAAGTGAATTATATACTACAAGACCTACCTGTACCAATACCTACAGTCAAATTGTACCAACTGCATATTCTAGTGTAAACATAGACCTAGGTAACTGCGTTATTCTAGTGTAAACATAGATCTAGGTAACTGCGTTATTTGTTTACATGTTGAGAGCAACTTCTGCAATTGCTACAGCCTGGTAAATATTATAGGCAGTGCAACATGTCAAAGAAAAAGAATGGGACACACACATTTCCAGAAGTGCTAAGTTTCCTAACTGGCTGGGAGTGGGTTTACTGTGAGAGAACGAGGCAAGGAGGTGGTGGTGGTGGTGGGGGGGGGGGGGGGGGGGGTTATCCCTTCACACAGGAGGGAGCTTTTTCACTTTGGGATTCAAAATCTAATTTGGTGCACATCTACATAATACCATTTTACTTGCGTAACTGTCATCTACTTGTTAATGGATGATGATCCTGAAAGACATTATTCTTAGCTACTTGTTGTACATGTAGAACTCTTTTGCTCACATGTAGCCTAATCCTGGTAAATTTGTGGGGCTGGGTGCTTACAGTGTGTACATGTAAACCCAAAATAAACAATAAGTGGGACTAAGGCAAGGGATCTAGAATTCAAAAGGGATTTTCATTTCACTTTCATTTACTGCCCAACATTTACTACTACATACTACTGCACAAGAGAGAGAGAGTAAATTGCCAGATACTGTAAGTCAAATGGATGGATAAAAAACATACACACATAAAACATCCCATCATCATGGACAGGAAACCCAAATGTACATAAAAGCTTCAATCACTCATTCAATCAAAACCACTGGCTTTAATCTGGACCAAAGACTTCAACACAGCACTGCTTCAAGAGCACAGCAAAACAACACATAGAATTACAGTATTAAATGTCATCGATACATTTTCAATGGTATGAGAGATTTTTAATGCCTTTGCAACATGTGACACAAGACTTACCCGATGCTTTGGAGGGTACGGTTCCACCCAAGTCTATGTTCAACCTCGGATGGTAAAGTATCCTTGGGTTCTTGGATTTGATTGACATTGAATAGAAAACCTGAAGAAGACAATGTATGCAGAGTTAAAAGCATTATTATTCAGCTATGTAAACGATAACTTGAATGCTGCTAGCATAATGTAGTCTTTGAAGGGGGTGTACATTGCACATTATTCGAAAATATGCCCCCCAAAAAGTGCAATTAATCAATGCCACCACATCATATTAGAAATTGCACATTGCTATTCTATTAAAAAGCCTTTCAAACATTTTTAGTATCTGGCAAGAAGAATGAATTGTGTTTGGAAATGATATGGGGCCTGCACCAAGGTGCAAATTTGGGCAAGTAGAAGAACTGTTTGTAATCATGATAAGTCCTGAATGTGCACAGCGTAGGAGTACATGTACATTGTATGTCTCACCTGCTTTTCACTGTACCATGTGTAGTTAAGCTCGTTCACTCCTTTTGGCACAGCGAGGGGGTACTTCAATGCCGCCCTGTTGATTTTCCCTTCGCGAATGTAGTACAGCTCTGCAGACACACCTGTGCATGCAATTAGGAAAATAAATATTTTATTGAATGAAAAAGAGAAGTGTCACCTCAATCTGTACTTAACCATATATCACATTTTGATAAAAATGTTACAAACTTTTCTCAAAAATCATATCAACACAGGGGTGCCAACATGAACACAAAAGACTCAGGGAGGATCCAGCAATCACAGAGATACGGTGTACACTGCACCAGTGTGCTACATTGCATCTTGATCCACAGGTAGAATGGTTTGGGGGGGGGGGGGGCTTTAAAACTTTATTCTCTTTATGTTTTCAGGCAGCCATACTGTACACAGAGTCAGGAAAATAAAAAGAAGTAAAATTGTGTGATGCATGTTTGTAGTCCACAAGGGTAGAATTCTACATACCGGTACATCGTACATGCATTTACACTGATACATTACGACTGTACCTTCCATACTAAACATGACCAGGCAACATGCTCTCAAGGAATTTTGAATCCCTGTATTTTTATCCAGTCTAGATAAAAATAAATAAATAAATAAATAAATGAATAAATAAATAAATAAATTGTACTGGCAAGCACAACTTCCTACTCAATCTTGAGAAGCTTAGTGATCCCCTGGAGGCCAGCCTCCCTGTGGACTTCACCTGTCTTGCAATGACTGCGCTGTACTTCAGTTACACAAAAAAGACTTAAAGTGAAAACAAAGTTCTGGTAAGGGCTTGAGAACCCGTCTGGCACCATTTCATATTTGCTTGCAATATATCGAAAGAGTCTACAAAGAAACTTACCTGGCTGACGCGGTTTGCCAGAATGATGAGTCGTTTTGGAGTATTTTGAGAAAAATAATAAAAGTCGGTAGACCGACTTTTATTCCAGAAGGCTCCAGACTAACTCGGTCTCAGGGAAAACTCGACCCTATTTCAGACAATTTACACACAGTTCGTGATCGCCATGTTCATCAGTAATCTATAATACTACGGGTACCAAAACTGAGCAGACAGGAAAGTGCGTGCTAATCCTGTACAAAACAAATGGACAGCGCGCGGTCCTCAAGCCTATACTAGTATACGCACATCACCTCAGTTGCTGAGACGCGCGGTCTTTGAAGTTTTTGTTGCTGTTTATCAAGCGTCTTTGATTGTTTTTAGAGGTGCTTGAGAGGCGCACGCTAATTTTGCATGCGCGCCAAAGAGGTTTTTGATGCGCGCGTTGTAACAACTCGGACCATTACTGCGAGTAGCCAGAACGCTACAATGACCAATGTAGTTTATACAGGCCGCTCCCATATGCATAGTACACCACACTGCACAATCCAGAGGGACAACCAATACAACTCATCCCGCCGTCAAGCAAAGCGAGGCCGAGTTATCCCCGAGTCCGAGTCTAGCCTGACCCCGTTCGGGTAAGTTCTGAGACTGAACGTTTTTTGGTTGATATTTCCCATTTTCGTCGTTACCCATCGAATATCTTGTTATTACAGCGTTATTCCACACATTTCCTAGGCATACGTTCACATTTTGGAGCAAAATTTGACAACTTTTGCAGGCGTACCAGAACTTTTTTGGGGCTTTAAGTGTACACAGTTTGTACTGATGCATGTAACATACAATTAGACATGCTCATGACTTCGTGCTGCAATGAAAATATTACATTATCCACTTTTACAATTTAAGACTGGTTACAGCGTAGCAAGGCAGTACCAGTAGAATTTCTAATGTTTAATATTTGGAAAGCATTTCCATGCCAACCCTGTGAACAACTGAACAGATTACTTCAATTCAAAGCGATAAAGCATTTAAAGGTCCAGTTTACCTTTGGGAGCAGTGATTTCAAAAATTTTCAAGATATCATATTTGATGCATATGTGTAGGTCTGTTGTATCATAAAACATCCTACCATCTGAAATATTTGCAATAAAACCTAAGATATAAGGAGATATCAGGGTTTTTCTCAATAAACCGTAACTGTATACGGTTTAGTCTGGAAAATTTTTTATTATAACTATTGTTCACATTTTGTGTATTTAACAACACTTAACATCGATTATACGGATTCAAATTTTGACAGTGGTTGTTTCTATCCCTAACTCACATTTTAGAACTATTTTATAGCACCAATGCTTTCATCTGCAAATGGTAAATTATGCCTTTAACAGAAGTGGACGAGTGAGGAAAGGTCTGGTTACATGGACATGGTACAGTTGGGTGTCCAATACAGTGACACCCTAATGTTTTTCTGTCAATCAAAACTTAAAGGACAAGTTCACCTTCAGAGACATGTGGATTGAGTGAATGCAGCAATATTAATAGAACACATCAGCAATAGTTTGTGGAAAATTGGACAATCCGTTTGAAAGTTATGAATTTTCAAAGTTTCTGCTCAGTCACTGCTAAATAACAAGACTACAACAACTTGTGATGTCACATGAGTACAACGATATAAAGAAACTATAAGGAAAATTCAACATATTTTCACTTTTCTTGCATAATAAAAGAACGCTGAATTTCTCTCTTTCAGAAGGCAAGGGGAATAATATTACCCTTAACATACATCAGTGACAAGTCGAGGAAATGTGCACCTTTTTCAAAAAGTAACATTTTGTGAAATTCTCTCTATATTTCCCTTATATCATTGTACGCATGTGACATCATACACTCTAGTAGTAGTCTTCTCATCCAGCAGTGACTGTGCAGATACTTAAAAAATTCATAACTTTTTAACAGATTGTCAGATTTTCCCCAAACTTTCACTGATGTCCTCTACAAATATTGCTGCATTCACTCAATCCATATAAAGGGTGGACTTGTCCCTTAAAATATCTCACAATTTTCCTGAAATTTTACTAACATGTTTGTAAAGAACAAAGAAAATACTCTGAATTTACAAGCGCGCATAAAAAATGCAATTTGCGGTACACACTCCCAGACACATTGTCGTTGTAGGCTAACTGCTTGAACGCGTAGGGTGTCACTTCTATGCACTCAGTCTCAGACGTAATATTGAAACCAATGCCACTACCCTCTATTGACAATTATGTGTGAAATGCACACAATGCTTTTCCAATGTGCATTTATATAAGCTACATGTACGGTATCATTGTTTTGCTGTTGATCGTGTTTACTATCAGGTTTTTCAGTAATATCTGGACATTTTCAAATCCCCAATAAAGAATGCAAAACCACTTTTGGTCTTTAATACTGCACGTGGTCTCATGCATGAATGTTAATTCTTTACGCGCAATGCTAAAAATAGAGGGGTGTCAGTTTCAATGTACAGTGCCGATGACGTGTTGAACACCTACTAATTACTAATACTATATACAGAATGAATGTCAATGCCATGGCATTGCAGTGCCATTTGCATTGGTCAAGCACAAATTGTACATTATACAGTTGTAGTAGTCACAGTCACAGCAGCAGCAGCTAGGCCACAACATCAACAATAGCACCATGATAGTGATCCCCAATGCAATACACAATACTCATAAGTAACTATACGTGCAATACCGGACCACCAGCGAAGCCCCTGCCCGGCCCTGGCCATAAGCTTTTGCTGGTGTCATGAACTCGCAATAATCATGCCAATATTCCTACTGGTCTCTCTCAAGAAAGTCTGCGGTAAGACCGAGAAACGTTTAGAGAATTTTTCTGAACTACCGTAGGCACTCAAAAATATTACTATTATTTGTCATGTTCATTGTTACACTCCCGTTACACTACTCATCTTCTCAAAGTTCCAAGGGTTAATTTATTTAGAACATCGTATGGGCTTCTATACAGATTTACTATTTCCATCACAATTTATACGCATTTTATTCTGAGGTTTGTACCTACCTACTAAACGCTGCACTTCACTTGGACTGATGAAAAGGTTCATATAACCGTGCACATAGTATATGCATGTGAATAAAACCACACATTTGAGGAAAATCACGTATAAAATCCTGGAAGCCATGGCTGCAACGTTCGTTGTCAATGTCTTGAGTTTATCGAAGTGTACAAGATCAGTGCGGGAGAAGCTAGCTGCCAGTACATACAGTAGCCAGAGCTTGGGCACACTGTACTTTTCAGTGATTGATGGTGCGCTGCGCAGCGGCCAGACCTCTACATACAATTCAACATACAGTACAATGTACGTCGCTGGTGAAGTATGCAGTGCATCCCCATTTCGTGTATTCAACGCTGGTATCCGAGCCCGCTGCTCACCATTCATAACAAAACCACACACATACACACCACAAGCACAAAGTAGCGAAGTTCATGCATTGCACATACACACACAGGCTTTCCACGCAGACACACATACACACACATACACACACACACACACAACACCACAGGGGTCGTGTGTAAGTCTTTTTTTCTCCCTCTGCCGTCCATCTCGTTGCTTGGTGAATCACCATCATCGTAGAAAAATATGAGACCGCCAATTTGAGGATAGAGAAGGACGGTCATTTTTTTTCTTTTTACGTGGATCATTTTGTCTGACTCATTTATTACAATATAGGAGATCAGTATCTTGACTCCCCATCCGCATTGCCAGTTTACAAAGAAGCAACTTGCCCCTGCCATACATTTCTCTTTTGTTTTGTGTGTTTATTTACATGATTAAAATTGAACTACTTGCATACGCCATACCCAAGTTTGAGAGGGGTAGAAGATTTATGAAAAATACCATCTGTCATAACCATTTTTAAAAATTCTTTTATTTCAGAGCTTGGAAACTTATATCGGTCACAAATTCTAAACATTATGCAATAAGACATGGCGTTTCACTGTAACCTCACAATATTCCTGTGATGTATGCGCAGCTGTTAGTATAATGATACGAAAGAAAAAAACACATTTTTGCTAAATATGTATGTAATACAAGTGCATTAGACAAACTAAGAAAGAAGAACCGCATCTACTTAAAAAAGTCACCAATGTTAGTGCATTTCAGCTATTCATGATTTGACTGTTTGATGAGAAGCATACAATAATTATTCATCTTTTGTGAGTGCATCATTGGAACAACATGTACAGAACTATTTGGTTATAATCATTTAAAGTTTGATTTTTATGACTCTTTAACCCTTTTCTTTTTTGAGATTGATCAATTCATGTTGAAAGTTTTATTGAAAAAGAAAATGGCAGTTTTGTAATAGGCTTACTTGTACTTCAGCTTTATTCATGTTAAACGTGACTGTCAATGATTTTGCTGCTAAATTGTAAAAGTTGTATTGATTGAGCCATGACAAGCTCTTTCAAAGAGAAGCTTTTTACAAAGAATTATGCTAATGTATCCACAAACCATATTTCAGAGCTATGGGGTGATAATAGTAATTACCTCTTCAAATTTGCGTGATTTATGCAACCGAAATCGTTGTCTCATGTAGACACACATAATACAGGCTTGCTTAACCTTCGGTATTTTTTTTTGTTGTTAACTGTAAATGTCTGTTTGAGTAATTTTGCTCTGTTCATTATACAGTTCGTAATTACGAAGGTTCTCAATTTCGAAAATGAAATAAGGTTCGTTATTCCACAGGTTGGCCCTTTGTTAATCCGAAAATGAAAGCGTTATTCCGGAGGTTCGCTAATCCGATCATGAATAAAGGTAAGTTATTTCGAAGGATCGTTAATCAGAAAATGAAATATCAGTATGGTTCTTATTCAGAAGGTGCGCCCATCTGAAAATGAAATAAGTTTCGGGTTCTTTTTTTCTCCCCGAAGGTTCGTTAATTCGAAAATGAAATAAACCACGAGTCGTTATTCCGAAAGTGAAATAAGGTTTGTAATTTCGAAAATGAGATAAGGTTTGTCATTCCGAAAATGAAATGATCTTAATCCGGGCTTTTCATTTGTGCAGTATATATTATTTTCGATACGCTTTACATACCAAAATGCATAATGTTTTTGGTTTGTGCTTATTTCATTCATTGAGGAATTATCTTGATATGTCTTGGAGGATGTTTCGTAGAACAAACATAACAAACATAATGAGATTATCTGGAGTCGTGACAAGAAAGAAAAGACGGTTCTCGAGGAACTTGGGAGACTGAATGGAGACATTATAATTTTGAATTCACCAACAAAGTAAAGGAGAGGTATAATATTCTACGAACATTAAAGCAATTACGTGACTATAGTAAGCACAAAGATGGAGAATACGAAGTGGAACTATAACAATGTATAAATCATGCTCGGAAAGGAGAGGGAATATGCTAAGAGAAATGAAAGGAAAGATATTAACATTAATGTTTGATTGATATATGAGACAATTTTGAGCTTGACCTTGCCTGTGGGAGACGGATGTGCCGATCGTTGACTCTATAGGAACTTGTTATGTATTAGAGGGTATGGGTTAACCTCCCTGAGGGGGGCAAAGTGATTAAAGTTCTGTCTCAAGCCTGAATATCATAATACATACTCTGATACGTCCCACTGATTGCTTCTTTGACAGAAAGTCATCCAAAATAGAAAAAAAGAAAAAGAAAAAAAAAGTGTTCAGACAAAATGCCGGGGATGTTTCGTCTCAAGCAGTTTGACTTCTGTGGGTAACTTTATCTGTTTATTGGAAATGTCGGGGTCAAAGAGGTCACGAAAAGGGTAAGGGGGTAAGAGAAAGCGTTACGTGCGTTGAAGGAGATGATGAATAATTTTGTCGTGTCGCACAGGTAGGGGGCTCGCAGGCGAAAACGTGCCGTCGCGGATGCGGCGCCCTTTGCGCGGAAAAATAAATCGCTTCTTTATGGAGGATGTACGCAAGAGAGTGATGTAGAGTGATTAATCGGGGGAGGGGTGGAGGTACGGAGGGGAGAAAACAGCAGAAATACACAAAACCCTATGATAGAGCAGGGACGTGGACCACCTTCCTGAATAGAGCCTTTCAATTATTACATCACGATGCCTTGGTGAGTACGCGGCACAGACATCACTTGTATATAAAATTGTTTAAAAAATAATATTGCATGGTTGAGGTGAGGATTGAGCTTTTAACTTCTTGCGAAATACTACGAAAACACTTATGAAATGTCACAGAGCAAACAATTCTACGTGGAATTCAAAGTTTATTTGATGAAAATCGGTTTTGAAATGGCTGAGATATCCAAACACAAAGTAAAAAAAAGCAATCCTAATGAAAGGTGGATCCCTGACCTTTTATTAGGATCCATTTGTTTTGGATATCTCAGCCATTTCAAAGCCAATTTTCATCAAATAAACTTTGAATCCCTCTTAATATTACATGCTCTTATTTTATAAGAGGTTTCTCATCATCTCACAAAAATTTGGAAACCTGAATGCCATCTCTTTAGTGTTATAGATTCAATTTCTATCTTTCGTTTACTTTCTTGCAGCTGAAGGAATACATTATATATATATATATATATATATATATATATATATATATATATATATATATATATATACATGTATATATATATATATATATATATATATATGTATATATATATATATATATATATATATATATATATATATATATATATATAGTATACAACAGAAGTGAGGACACCCCATGTGAACATTTAACAATTTGAATGTAATTCTTTAAATTGTTTGTTTTATCTTACTAGTCTCACAGAGATTGTAAAAATGACATTGAATGATATGACTTGAGACAGAAAACTAATATTTATAACCTTATTTTGAAATATTATGCATACTTGAGAAAATAATGGCAACAAAAGTGAGTACATCCTGTGTAATATTTGCATGGAAACATGGTTAAAGGCATAATTTACCATTTGCAGATGAAACAAAAACCCAGCATTAGTACTTTTAAATAGTTCTGAAATGTGAGTCAGGGATAGAAACAACCACTGTAAAAATCTGAATCCCTATAATCGATGTTAAGCATTGTTGAATACACAAAATGTGAACAATAGTTATAATAAGAATGTTTCCAGACTAAACCGTCTACAGTTATGGTTTATTGAGAGAAATACTGATATCTCCTTATATTTTAGGCTTTATTGCGAAAATGTTATATGGTAGGGTGTTTTGTGATACACCAGACCTACACATATGCATCAAATGTGATATCTTGAAAACTTGTTAAATCACTGCTCCCAAAGGTAAACAGGACCTTTAAACCTGAAGTTTTATGGTCAACACCGCTGGTCATAATTTTCCTTAGCACACACAAAAAAACCCCCCAAAAACAAACAAACATGTTGATATGACATGGCACTGCCTTATAATGCCCCTCTGCATTCTTTTATATGTGTTTCACTCCTGTTTGATGACTTCTTGGAGTGGTCAGAGTTAATTAATTCTTGTATTCCTTTATGCATTACTACTGGCGAGATTAGTGTGGTCGGGAGAAATCATCGAACGTGCAACTGACTCCCTTGCTAACTTTTCAGAAAAACTTTACATGCAAGGAACACAAACTCAAGGTCACTACCATGTAATATCAACATGTTTTTCACGCTGAGGAAAAGTTATGGCAAATGCTGGGACCATAAAACTCCAGATTTGATCATATTTCAGTGCAAATATTACACATGGTGTACTCACTTTTGTTGCCACTATTTTCGTGAAATATGCATATATTTTCATAATTAAGGTTATGAATACTAGTTTTTGCCTCAATTCCTATCTTGCCAGGTCCTTTTTACAATCTCTGTGAGACTTGCTATTTAAAATCAACAAGTTGAAGAATTACATTCGAATTTTCAAATGCTCATTGTAATGGGGTGTACTCACTTCTGTTGGATACTGTATATATATATATATATATATATATATATATATATATATATATATATATACATGTATATACATATATTTGATTTGATTTGATTTGATTTATTGGTTCCTGCATTATATCATTGCTTATGCAGATACATACACATATATCATTGTTGGTACCATACATATAAATGGATGTACATAAACATTAAGTGCTAGCAAGGTAAGTTTATTCATTACCTTTAGAATGTACAGCAATACAGTTTCTTCATTGCCATATATCCTCTTCATTACCTTTCTTTGAGCAATTGCATTCCTTTGCTTAGTCTGATATATTCACTTTGAACATATAGTCACAATATATGCCTTTATGAGTGGGAAGGTATACTTAAACGTAATGTTTGTTTCCATGTATGTTGT
Organism: Diadema setosum; assembly: GCF_964275005.1. Taxonomy (NCBI): domain Eukaryota; kingdom Metazoa; phylum Echinodermata; class Echinoidea; order Diadematoida; family Diadematidae; genus Diadema; species Diadema setosum. The sequence goes on along the minus strand of NC_092705.1, from coordinate 6,701,711 downwards.
AGTGTTTCGAATACCTTCTAATCTTACCCGATATTCCCGATTTACATCAAAGTTAGAAAACCACACACACACACACACACACACACACACACACACACACAAATGTGTATGTTCAACCTTACACTCTTCCACACACACATGCTAATTGATCACACACACACACACACACACACATCCTCACATGCACAGTCACACAGTCACATCACAGTCACATTCACCGTCAATGAGTGTCTTATATAAATACCATCGAATGGAGAGAAGGCATTCAAGACTATGACCATACAACGGACTACGTGTATTGCTTTATTAAACGACTTGATTAAAGGATCAAAGCGACACTAATACATTAGTTTCGTTTTTATCAGCAAAGATCTTGTGGTCATAAATTTACACATGTTTATAATGCCATCAATGTCGCAATGAATGTGAAAGTTTCTCTCAACTTGTACACATTTTGGCCAAGGGGAAATATTACAATTCCAAAATTTACGTATAGGCCTACTTGTCGCAAACTGGTGTCTTACGAAGACATTGCCTGCTTTACGGAGACACCAAGCCCGCGATGTACACCGTCCAAATCAGCCCAAATTCATATACAGGCAGAACACATCTTTTCTCTTTTGTTGTTGTTGTAAAACAACTCATGTAATTAAAGTATTAATCTGTCATCATACTGCATCTCAATCATAATGGTGCTTCAGCAACGTTCAGCGTATACCTGCTGTCCACAATCTGGAATATAGATAAAACAATAGGATATTAACAGTAATAATAACAAGGCAGTTTACTTGCCCTTGTCAATCAGCCCTAAGTGGGGTCTCCGCCAAGGAGATTAAAATCTTACTGGCATTTTTTCTTTTGTTCGCTTGTCTGTTCGTTAGCAATATCAATCGAAAAGTTATGTGAGGATTTTGGTGAAATCTTCTGAGATCAACTGGAGATTGGTCCGTTGTGGTAAAGGGAACAAGTTAGCTGATAAGCTTTTGATGGTGATCCAGATTTTCTTTCTTAAGGATCGATGCTTGCATAGTTCTTTGGCGTTGATATCAACTCTATAATAAGGCTGTACATCAAAGGCATGATTTTGACGCCTGCTTATTCGAAGTCAGCTATGTTTCAGCAGAAGATTGACTGGATCTGAACAAAATCAGGCAAAACAAAAAGATGACATAATCATGGAAGCCCGTGTACATTTATAATGACTTCAAATGACCGCCTTGGCCCCATAACGAGGAAGTTTCTTGCGTACTTGTTAATTTGCCTCGTACCCAAAATATGCCCTAAATTCTATTGAAAAAAAAAAGTCCTTGAATTTATAACACACGGCATCGACAAGAAATTATGTTATTGTGTCTTGGATGACTGTGTATTCCCAACGCAAGGACGATCTTTGATAAGTTATGTTTATTTTCGGAAAGGCCACTGAAAAACAAATCATTTATTTAATTTTTTCCACGTTCACGTAAGCCTTGATCACCAAAAACAAAAGAGTAAAAGATCCTTTTCGTAGTATTAATTTATTTTTTTCTCTCTGTACTTAGTGATCTTATGATTGAGTTAAAGCTTATTGCCTGATTGTGTCATTAGCGTGGTGTTCGTTTCTGCCTTCTGTTGCAGCGAAGAAGGTTCATGAAGAAGTATATTAACAGGGTAAACGAAACAATGATTTTGATCAGTTTGTCAGCATTCTCGAGATAAGTCCCTTATCACATTAGACAGTCAGTGGTTAATGGGCATTAATGACAAGTCATTGATCATCATGATATCACTGTGAATATGGTGGGCCTGGTAGGCCATGGTAGGACCATCATATTGTGGTGTAAAAAGAAAAGGCGTCTTGCTATGTGTGTTTGAGGGGCATGTATTTCTCGATGGTCACGCAGCCGTGTTCACACAGGGGAGAAGGCAGCATTCCCACCACGCTCCACAAGTCGAGGGCGGGGTCGTAGCAGAAGAGATGGGGCACGTTCACACTGGCATCCAGCTTGCTGCCGCCGGCAATGTAAATCTTGTCGCCAACCACCGTTGCGCCGTAGGAATACAGATACTTTCCGTCGATCATCTTGTTTTCTATGTAAAGGACAGAAGGTATTGACAGTATACTTAAAGAGTCACGATTTTAAATAATCCAGTGCACTTTCAAGCACTTATCATACTTCTGCCATCTATACCAAGGTATATCATAACCTTATCAATTGCACAGTCACCAGTCATGTGGCAGCACACATAATTCATACCAACTTTATGGCAAATCAAGAGATCCGTGTAATTGCGTTTCCAGTTTGATATAGGCCTATCTGATAAATTTAACTTTGAACTAAGCTACTTAACAGTGAAATGTCATAGAAATCCACAATGTAACATGTTTGCTTCTTCTCAAACAAAATTGGCAAACTCGAAGAATGGCAGAAAAAAAGTGAAGGCATCCTTGATTTCCTAACAAAACTGTAAAAGAAAACTTGAAATATTAAAATACATTACTCTTCATAGAATGTGTTATTAGAATTGCAAATCGTAGGATTGTCAAGGGAATGCAGTTCAAACCTAATTTCAAAAATGACGAGGCTATCCTGAAAATTGGGCAAAGGTAATCACAGTCCCACAGTGGTTAAGGTTATATCAAACAAACCTCACATCAAACCTTTTTCCTATTAGTTTTATTTTTTGTTTTGTTATGATGTGTTTTGTTTCTTTGTTGATATTGGTTTCACCTCTACTTTTTAATCGATTTTGTTTCGTTCTGTATCTTTGATTTGTTCTGGTTATGTCAATTGTTTTGTTTCACGGTCTCCTTGAAAAAAAAAAACAGCCTCTTGGCTGATTGAGGACTTTTAACCCCGTGATTAAAACAAACAAACAAACAAACAAACAAACAAACAAACAAACAAACCTCTTGAACGAATGTAGGTGAGAACAAAACAACAACAGAGATTAGGTATGTGCTCGCAAAATGGAATGTACAGGATCCGTAAATATTTTACCGTTATACAAAATGAACAAAGAGAAAACAGAACCCCTCTCCCCCCTGTTCTAATCACCTCTAATCTTTTCCCCAGTCACCGGGTTGACGACTACAACGTAGTTGTCGTACCCCCTGAAGACGAGGTAGTACACGTAGTCGTCGACCACCACGGCGTTCTCGATCCCGTCCCCTTGCATGCGCTGAAAGCTGAACATCTGAATCCACTTGTTCTCTTCCGGGTCATAGCAGTGCATGATATCCGGGTCCCGAAAGAAATACCCGTTGACGTACAGTTTCCCTGCATGGATGAGTACCGCATGTATGGTGGCGTGAGAGTAACAAAAGGGAGAGCTCTTTATCTCAGTATTTTGCATTTCTCGGTTTTGTATCATCATCATAAGTATGGCGAGAGTAAAAATGTCACGTTATCGTAAGAAATAAATACACATTTTGGACACGCCGACACTGGGTAAAAAGGAAAACAACTACATCGACTTTTTGTTGAGAGAAAATAGTTTTACATTTGATCCTAGTAAATATTTGTAATTCATATTCATCATAAGGAATGCGGTACGAATATTGGAAAAGTCTACTACCACAGTTCAATTTAGGAAAACAGTATTTTCCATGGAGCCCACAGTATTTTTGTTTTGTTTTGGGATTTGTGTACCTCGCGTGTTTGAACGGAGAGACAGTACCAGGACAATTTGGAGGCGGATTTACGGCAAAGGATGTATGCATGACAAGGAAAAACATGTAATACCTTCATGAGACGACACAACTGGCTTCTCAAGGTAACTGCCCTTGATGCGTGTGATGAGCGTCCATGTGTTCTTGGCTGGGTCGTAGCGCTCGACGTCGTTGAAGCGCCGCGCCCAGCCCATCTTGCCGCCGACCACGTATATGAAGCCGTCGACGACCCCGGCGCCATGCGAGAAGCGCGGCATGTTGAGGCTGGCGACCTGCGACCAGCGGTTGGTGATGGAGTCGTATCGCCAGACGTCGGGCAGGGTTTCCGACATACGATCGCCATGATCAGCCTAGTGTCCAGACAAAATAAACTACAATCAGATAGAATAGTGTATCATAAAGTATACCTGGCAATAATCTTTATTATTATGAAAATGTAAATGATGCACAACTTGAGTTTATAATCATGTACGTATATAATTGATAGACAAGTGCATACTAATACTAAACATATTGACAAGGTGAAAACATTTTGGACTTTAGAATGCAAATTATAGCCCATACAAAGTGAAAGACTTAGCATGCATAATTTGTTTCACTATATCTGTATAAATACTATACACGTTGTATTCATTACATTGATTCTTTGCGCATGTGATGTGATTATGGTGCACAACTAACCGACAAAGAAAAGCAGTGAAAGTCACGAAGTGCCAATTCATGTCTAAAATTCACTATTCATTTTTCTTAACCTTCTGCTGTTCTCACAAAGACAATATTACACCAGCAGCAGGTCAAGACATGTACATACTAGATTTACTTGGGAAGTCATGTTTTACTTTCGTCCTCAATAGTATCCAACGGCGTGCATTGCCACCGTCGGGCGTGCCCGTCACAGCGTCACAAGTATAGTAGTGCAGTTAAATGAAGGAGGGTGGAAGTGAAATGAACTAAACTGTTTTCCCCAATACTGCATGGCCAGCACTTGCCAAATCCTTATCACGCGGTTGTCGCAAAAGAAGGATTGTTGGCATTTCTATTCTCAACCTCTCTATCATGCCTGTTTTTGGTGGTGTGGGTAGCAGCCTATAATCATTGAGAGATACTTTCTGTCTTGTAACCTCTTTGACACTCTGGTAGGTTCCGCATTATGCCATTCAAAGACCACAGGCATGGAAGGGTAGGAATGAAATAAAGAGAGGCTTAATAACAGCTTAGAGGAACAATAAAGATCTGAATTTTTATACGAGGAATATGACAGATTTAATGCTATTGGAAACGCACCTGACCTCCTATGATATAGATATCGTTGTCCATTGCTACGGCGGCGAATCTCCTGTTCTTGCCCGGGAACGGCGCCAGAGAATGCCATGAGTTGTCCTTTGGGTTGAAGCACCAGACATCCCGCACCCACCTCTGTCGGTCGTCGAACCCACCGACAGTCACCAGTACTTCTGTGGTCATGGAGTAGCGGAGCTTCAGACGCGGATCGTCCACGTGATGCGAGCTCGCTCCCCGCTCCCTCAGCAACTGGCTCTCTCCGATCAGAGCCTGGCAGGCCGCGTCCCCCTGGAGGACGGGGTCGCCTTTGATGTACTGCTCCACATAATCGGGCTCGATCAGCGGCAGCCGGACGTGACGCAAGACTTTGGGCATGGACGGTAGCCTTTCGTCGACGTCGTGTTTGAGCCACTGCATGGCCGCCTCGAAGGCAACCTCCTCGTTTTTCACATTGAGGCGATCGTCGGCGATGAATGAGGCTAGATCGTCTGCGGAAAGGTGTGGGTAGTCTTCCGTGAGCATGATGTCCTTGAAATAAGTCAGTATGAACATAAATGTGCGGTCAAAGAGCTGATCGCAGCTGTACAGTTTGGCGAAATTGATGATACCGAGGCAGTTATGAATGTCCAGTTGGTCTTTGAAGAATTGACTGCACGCGTTCACAGCTGGAACGAGCTGCAGGAAGCTGGCGGTCTCCAGGAGTTCCTGAGCATTGTCCTCATTTATATTAAGCCTACACGTGTAGATGAAATCCAGCAGGATACTGAAAATATCAGAGTGGATACCCTTGAGTTCAACCTCCTCCTCTCGAAACTCCTTCATTCCGGACGTGAACATCGCCCTGAAATACGGACTGACCGCGATCATGACCGCACGGTGGCAATGGAAGGAAATGCTCTCGACGGTCAAGATCAGGTCGGTGAATCGGCGACTTCGGCGATGTTCATTCAACACGTGCAGGACCTCGAGGGGGTAGTTGTGCTCCTTGAAGCTACATTCCGTCCCACAGGAAGAAGTATCCTCTTCCCCCGAGAGGATGGAGGACGGAACGGCGCTCAGCGACGACGTCTCGCTACCCGCATCGAGGCAGAACTGTCCGACAAGAAAGTCGCTGCAAGCCAGCTCCACGGACTTGTTCAAGAAGGCTGACTGTCCGAAGCACAGGGTGAGCATATCCTGTGCATTCTGGTATCCTATACCCATCTTGGACGTGTACACGAATTCGATTATCTGGCCGACGTAGTCGGCGCGGATGTGGTCGACGACGAGCTTGTCGCTCTTCTTCCGCAGCTTGATGTGCTGCTGTTCGAGCAGGTTCATGACGAGGGGACTACCCGCGGCTACGATGGCGCGGTGGCACTGGAACTTTTGGTCGGCAGAGAGAATCTTCAGATCGATCATGTCCCCTGCGAGCCGCATGTCGTTGAGGGCGGCCATGAGCTCCAGAGCATGGTGAGGATGCATGACAGGCCGGTGCCTGTGGAGAGAGCTACTGTAGCTGGCTTCAGAATTATCCCGGGTACCTGTGGGGAATTCAAAGCAGATTACTCGGAGCAACATGATGTAGACGCAATTTATTTGTTATGTTCTGTGTTACTCTTCAGCTACTTTCTAGCATCGTTTATTTCTTGATTTTGATTTACCTTTAAAGATGCAACATATTTGAATAGTCAACTTGACGGTTGATATCATTTTCTCTCTGGTGACAAGACATTTGCTCCGCGACGATTGCTCCGTTCTTATTTTCTCAAAGGACTTAGGGTTAGGATTGTGATAGGGTTATAGGTTTAGTTTGATGTGAGGATTAGGATTATGGTTAGGGGTATGTTTAATAGTGGGTAGAATTCATGTTTTGCTTAGCGTGCAATTGTCGCTGGAGCAATAATGTCATATTCTTTTAAAAATACTTCAACTTATAAGATTGTCCTTTCATTTTATGTAAAGTGCTCTTGATTTTGTTAGGATCGGTGCTTGCTGCCATGACTCACCTCCGAGTGACGACGAGCTCTCACACGATACGCTACGACGAAACCCAGATCTAGCCATGGCGGCGCCACTCCCGACAGATTCCGCCAACCCCGAAGGTTGACTCTCTATAGATTCGCTTCTCTCCAGCTTTGATCGCGCCCCAGGTGGCTTCCCTGCCCCATCTTGCTGCTGCTCCACGACAGCCGGAGCGAGCGGTCTGATACTGGAAACGCCTCCCCGGGAGAGACTGCTGCTTTCCGACCTGTCGTCGTCTCCAATTCCAGACACAAGAATGCTTGGAACCTGGCTGCGGTCGTATCGCGGCTCGTTCCAGTAGAGCCGATTCAAAGGGTTGGGAAGATCCAGACTATCCGCTGCTGACGTGTCGGAGAAAAGGTTCAGCGACCCGTCCCCTTCCTCTTCAAGAAAGCACGCCATCTGCTCCATGCGCATCATGTCCATTTCGAAGTCGCTGATCGGCGGGCAAATACTGCCGCCGTCTATTTCGCTGCTCCCTTCCGCCATGATGACGGTCGTGATCAATCACCGTCTGGTTTAGTCTGGCCACGCGGCGTTCTCATCAATGCCGCCTGAATGATATTGCAGTTGGAGAAGAGAGGTTCGATGAAATAGCACCAATAGCGTCTTTCCCTCTTAAGATTCCAATGTGTTGTCCAGGATGTAAATCTAGAAGTCGACCAAATGAGATTCCTCAGAAAGTGCCAGCCAATCTGATTATCCTGTCAAAGGCAGACATAAAAAGAGGTGGATGAACGATCATTCTCTATTGCATGTTTCAACAATGACTTTCAGGTCTACATTAACCAGGCCTGGACACTAATTTTCTTCTCAGGTTGTCCGTTCGGGCCACTAACATCTTTAGATATGAAATATTGGCAAAATAAAACGAAACATAACTATAGCAATCCATGTTGAATCTTAGTTACCCATTCGGGCCACCAACAGACAACTCTTTCTATTTGAAACTTGATGGCCCGACATCAATTCTTAGGGCTCCGGACCATCAGACCACCGGGCAACCACTAATGTCGAGCCCTGTTAATCATTATTTTGTAATTAGTAGTTATAGCGAAATCTTTCCCCCTTTTTGTCTCTTATTTTCCTCCCGCTAGCGGTATCCTCACATGTAATCACTGTTTTGGAATATGACTTTATCAGCATCATTGTCAAGTCTGGTAATGGTCAGTCCGGGAACATCGATCGCAGAAGCGTGATAATGCTTGTAACTCACTCAGATTATAGATTATAAATTATGATTATATATATTAGATTATATTCTCTGTATGTGTTTTGACGGTATATTCTTATACTTCATAATATATTATTATACTTCATATACTTCATACATTTCGTATACTTCATATACTTCATATACTTCGTATACTTCATATATTTCGCATACTTCATATACTTCGTATACTTCATATACTTCATATATTTCGCATACTTCATATACTGCATATACTCCATATACTTTATATACTCTATATACTTCTCTTGCTTCTCTTCTATCTTCATCTTTATTTTCCTATCGACCTACCCCACTGATATTTCTTTTTTCCTTTTGTTGTATAGCTTTTGTATTTTCAACCCATTATGGTATTTTCTTGATTTTGGTTGTCGTTTTATTTTATTGACTCAGCATTCGAAATGTCACCTTCATTATACTTGTTTTAAACGGATTGATGATCTATTTTTACCATTATCACTACCTTCCAGATTGTTTATGTTCTAATTCCTGTCCGTTTACTATTGTTTAAGATACGAGTCGTACTTTATTTCAACCATCAAATATGTCTTACTGTGGGTTATACCAGTGCAAATGGATCAACTTTTGTATTTGTATTTGCATGTACGAGCATTTGTTTTCTCTCTCGAACTTCTTTTCTATTTTGTCTCTCTCTCTCTATTCCCACGCTTCCTTCTCTCTCCCTCTCCTCCCTTCTCTCACTTTCTCTCTCTCTCTCTCATTCTCTACCTCTTCGTGCCTCTCTCTATCTTTTTGTCGATATCTCCAAGTAATCAGACGGGAGAAGGAAGGCCTCCGCAGCGCACGTAGCTCCATGTGCAGGAATGCCCCAGGAATCTCGGGCATGTTTACTTGGCGCGAGCTTTATTTCCTCGCAAGACGCAAGTGCCCAGGGGTGATGTGCGTCGTTGCAGACCTGCATCCGTATAGCATGGCTTTGGATTGACGTCTTGCGCGGCAACGCGGTAATAAAATCGGAAGGAAGCGAACTTGCTATTGTTTCGGAAGTTATTTTGATCGATTCAGCACGTAGATGCGTCTCTATGTCGACGGTACCTGGACAGTCCATGTTACCCTCTTGATAACGAACAGTGATGCTCTCGGGGGCTTTTAGCAAAACGTCCTACATTATGTCCAGCGAAGATTTAACTCTGACAAGAAAGAAAAAACTAAAATAATGAAAAAAAAATGCAATGAACTTAATTTGTGAATAATCAAAAAGCTGTGACTGTTCAAGTACCGGCAAACCATCTCACATTGAGAAAAGTGGACAATGAACGAAATTGTAGCTTGCTAATTACTCCTCATTGTTCAGAATATGATTTCAAAGCTGTATAAAGTCTTTGCCAGAGAAATATTCCTTTTAGTTACTCAGCCTACTTGCCATGCTCATGTAATACTGTTTCCCCTCCCCACTCCTTATGACTCTGCAATCACAAACATTATTTTCTCGACAGCAACTAAGGATTCACGATTTGAATTTCAGATGTCTATATCAATTCCAGGACAACATTTTGGGGCAAATAATCGTCTATTATTTTGCTCTGCATTTGCATGAAAAATGCTGAATGTTGATCGCAGTCTATCGCATATTTTGTCAATAATAATATTGCAGCAGATGAGCCACTAAAAAAAAAATCTAACAACTGCATGACTAATAGATACTACTACAAACAGTGTTAAAGGATGATGGCACCTTTACATGTTCTGAAAGGATATCAGAACAATGTATTCTTTACATGTCATGTTTATTATATCAATTTAGATTGCGAGTTCAATTTATATTCCTGCTTGTCTTAAAGGGTCACCGGAATGATGTATATTGGCAAAAGTTGATAAAACTGGGGAAGATGATGCCTCTCCTCTCTGTCAATGCCCTTATTCCAGGTGTATTTGAAAATGTTTTATTATTTGTTTTAATGATGCAATAGCCGTCTTCAACATGTGACATTGACTCTAACCTTCCTTACGTCCTCTATGAAGATACACGTTACGTAAACAAAGATCATGTAACGCATTTCATAATAAATTCGAACTTATCTTGGTTCATTTCAAATAGTTTCAAGTGAAACAGGAGCTTTCTTCAGTATATGACTTTTGACGCTAACATCACGGATGCATTATTTAAAGGTAACATACAAAAAAGCAATTTATGATAAAAATTCGAAGTTATCTATATTTTTTGCATTAATTCGTCGGATAGGCACGTACTCACGTCGCTGCCATGTTAACTCATGTCAAAACGTGTTATTCGATTTACCACATAATTATAAAAGCCAGCCCCCTATTCTCTAACAAAGCTGTTGAACGACAATGCGTCCTGGCAAAAAATAAATAAATACATAAATAAATAAAATGAATAAACAATCTGCGTTTAACAATATCAAATTGTTGTAAAACGATGTAGGCGAATTATAATGATTTTTTTTAAGGTTATTATCACAACGTCTTAAGAATTGCTGGTATCATTGTCGTCATAATCATTATTGTCCCATCAGTTATTCTAAGCTGAAAATTACCCGTAATTATGCCATCATTATCACTATACATACCACATTTATCGATATTTACACTGTTTATAAAATATAGATAAGACCGTCGCATTTGAATCAGTGCACGTTGACAGCGCAACATGAACCCTGGGGCTCGCCTTGCTGGACCGTGTCCAAGAAATCTCAAGCAGCCGAGACACGAATGTTCCGCCTCCCCGCCACACTCGACCGAGCTCGCTGCTTCAAACAGTATACTTCTCGGCAGCGAGATCGGATGAGAGGTTTGAAGTGGAGGGGGGAGGGAGGGAGGGAGGGGAGGGATAGAGATTAGGGTGGGGAAGATGGGGAGGGGGTTACAGGAGGATAATCAGTTAATAAACGAGCCAGAAATACGGCAAAGGATGCGACCCTGCAAAATCACTTCATTATCTCCATCCAATGCGAATGCAGGTGTATGTTCATGATATATAATACCCACTGCCCTTTCTACGTCCCTGATTAAAGAGACGATACAATGAATACAGGTATTATTCTCGAGTAATGCGTGTCTACTTATAGCGGCGCGGCGCACGTCAGTGTAGAAGGTTTACGTAATAATGTTAACGTCATGGCTCACATTACTTATCCCACTTTAAAGGGATCGTATAGTTTTGGTTGAGACCTAATTTCAGGTTTCTAACATTTTTGGTGAGATAATGAGAAACCTTATGAAATATGAAAGAGCATGTAATTCCATGAGGAATTCAACGTTTATTAGATGAAAATTGGTTTTGAAATGGCCGAGATATCCAAAACAGAGCGATTCTAATAAAATGTGGGACCCACCTTTTATTACGATCGCCTTGTTCTACTTTGTTTTTGGATGTTTCAGTCATTCCAAACCCGATTTTCATCAAATATACGTTGAATTCCTCTCAAAATGGTATGCTCTGTACTATTTCATATAAGTGTTTTCTTGGTATCTCGCCAAAAGTTAAAAGCCCAATTCTCATCCCCACCAATACTGTACCATCCCTTTAACTTTTATTATGAAACTTGTTTAATGCAACATTATCTGCAAAGGTTGCATCTTCATAAATGCTTGTAGTGACTCCAGTTCTCCATATCTCTCACCAAGCCATATCTTTTATTTATTTCTCCTGTTGCAAGAAACTACCACGACTAATTCTAATCACCCTATATATATATAACTCAATTAATGAGGCACTCAGTAATTTCTTATGATATTTGATTCCACGGAGTAGATAAACGGCCGGCGAAAAGACGGGGACGGAGCTTGGGGACGGAGCCCGGGGATGGAGTTTCTCCTTTCGGGGAAAAATGTGCGCAATATTCATATCTACCGAAGACTATGGAAAACACGCTGGACTTCTTCAAAACACATGAGTATTCGAAACAATTATGTTTCCCCTCTAGTGATGTTATATATAAATCTCTTACGATTTTCTGGAATTGTTAATCAGTTTAGGCTAGATGCTATAACCTTCAACATTTCGTTTCCTTTCCTTTCAGCAGGAAGCAGTTTTTCCTTTGACAATTCCTGTACATGTATTTCAGTTCTTTTTTTCAAGTTCTCAATACATGCAGTACGTCTTCTACTTAACAAAAAAATTAACAACTTTCTTACAATCCAATGACCTACAGCAAACGATGAGCTCAATTTTCAACAAAACATGTTACATGTACATTGAATGTGCGCGTGTTTTCTACTGCGTGAGTGTATCGAGTCGCACCCCATCAAAAGGGTTATTCCCGTTCATGGTCTATGGGTCAAATGAGTTTCGATCAGCGTCACAACATGGGGGGGGGGGGGGCGAACACGAATGAAAGGAGCTTATCCCATATTTCATGAATCATTATGTTTTGCTGAAATGCCTTGTATGAAAATTAATGTTTCTAACCTTTCTTGAGAAGTGTTCGTGTTACATCGATATAACTCTACATTGCAAAGATAGTTTGAGTGATTATGAGAACTGCTTTTCTGCACGCATTAATGACGTCACGTGAATGCTAATTAGCTGTTTCACAAGTCTTGATCAGAATAAAATAAGTACGTTGGTATTAACCTTTGGGTATATAGTGCTATACCTCAGCTGTTAGGTAAGTTGCCCAATACAGTGACGTAATGGCAGCTATAATGGCTGTACGTGCTTTTTGTGTTGCCTGTTTGGCTCTGTCCTCTACGCACAAAATCAGGGTTGTCACCGTCTCGGTCGAGATAATTGAAATATCTGACTAATGACTAACACACGCCATCGCATTCCTGCTGCATGCAGGCGTGTGTACTTTCATCATGAACCGGAATTATAAGATGGCTGCCTTCAGTCCGTTGAATAGTCTCCACTCGAGGCAATTTTGTTCATTAATCATTCTTTCCGCCGTCGACTCCAATCAGTCAACAAATGCCATGATGGGGTACAAATGGAATATTATTTTTTTTTTATCTATCACACCCCCCCCCCAAAAAAAGAAATAGATCTCTTGATGATAATTAGAGTTAAATGAGAGAAGAAGTAAATTTCTTCATGAACTAAATCAAGGCATGATTTAGGTAATGAGAGGATTATCGTATTCACACTTGCTGCTGAGGCATTAACTTATTAATAAATTTGGCAATTATATGCAAGCCACGACTTCATTGTGGTAACTTTTTTTAAGAAAAAAAAGGAATGTTTAGCACGTTTACTTCTGTACTATAAATAGCCATGTTAAAGGTAGTAATCCTATATGGCAACATAATCATATTCTGTTACATATATATATATATATATATATATATATACATATATATACTGTATATATATTGCACGTCGTGTACGCTGTCTTATTAATTTATCTTCCTGACTTTAATACTGTGACCTCAAATCAAAAGAGAAAATGTTACGAAATGAATTTAAGCACTACTAGTAGTGACCTACACTCTAATAGTAGACTTCAGATTATTTCAACATGTCATCTTTTTTCGGGGTTGCACAGTAGCAGTCAATGTACGGTGTTTTAAAATATTATTACTTCGATATACGGAAATATCTCCGTACTGGACAAAACGTGCAAGCATTAGGTCTATCTCAAAGTGAATCTCGGACTAAATAGTCTTTGTTTTTCGACGGCAAACACGTAAAGCAAACGAGTAAACAAAAATCCAACAGATGTGGCGCTTCTTAAGGTATCCGTCGTCTGCTAAGTATTTCAACGTCCCGTCCCTATGGCTATATTCCCATAATTTTGTAACTCGATGCCTTAGAAAATGTACATGCTGAATTGCAATCAATAGCGAAAACTTTCAAATTATTTGCCATCACATATGTATCAACGCTTGACTATTTTTTTTTCTCTCGATACTATAGTCGCAACTGTTCTTGGGCGAAAAAGGTTTTCTGACAAAATCTTATTGAGCCACCCCACTCCCACAATAAAGAACCAACACGCTCAAGGCATTTGCAATATAAACCTTTAATACTCCTGTATATTATTTCGAAAATATCTATTGTCGGCCTTCAATGGGCCTAATAGATGGCTTATAATAACAGTAACAAAATATCGTTTGATACATAAAAGTTTGCCTATTCTGACTGGACTTTTACATCGTAAATACAAAGGCGAAGTTGGAAGTTAGCGGTTCGTTGCCGGATGGTATAGTACTTACCTCTAGATTTTGACTGCCTGTTTTTGTCAGGTCTGATCTGCCGCACGCAGCTCAGCAATGAACGGCACTTCTATCCACTATTTCTTCTTGCCCGTCTTGCAGATGAAAGTTTCACTGAACAAATTGCTTGCCATCACTAACGCTCTTCCTCTAGTAAACCAGGCAGTGAACTCAATTAGCGAGAAGATATGATAGGCTTAGTGAGAAAAATTTCAAACACAACATTGCTCTGCCAAGAAACGGCCGTCGTCGGTAGCTATGAAATAATTTTCCTCTGAACTTCTGCCACGAGTTGATCTCTGTGCAAATGTGTTGCTGGGGAGTCATGCGCAGTAGGTTAGGTAATAGCGCCGCTACGTAAGTACTATTGATTACCAGTCTCGAGCTAGGACTCCGTTTCATTGTTGACTTGCACAAGCCAGAATGTTTTGACTCGTGACCGTTGCCAATTTGGACATTGGTAAATCTAATGAAATCATTGTGCAACATGTAATCAAAATTATATACATTAATCTTTATAGTCCTTCAGTTTGAATTTGTTATGGCTCATGATTCGCAGTTCAACCTGAATGGGGTTAGGTGTTCTTAGTATGTATGTTAAAGGGATGGCACAGTATTGGTGGAGATTGGCCTTTTAACTTTTTACGAGATACCAAGAAAACACTTATGATATAATACAGAGCATACCATTCTAAGAGGAATTCAAAGTTTATTTGATGAAAGTCGGGTTTGGAATGACTGAAACATCCAAAAACGAAGTAAAACAAACCGATATTAATAAAGTGTGGGTCCAACACTTATTTAGAATCGCTCTTTTTTGGATATCTCAGCCATTTCAAAACCAATTTTCATCAAATAAACGTTGAATTCCTCATAGAATTACATGCTCTTTCATGTTTCATAAGAGATTTCTCATTATCTCACAAAAAAAAAAAATTGTTAGAAACTTGAAATTATGTCTCAACCAAAACTATACGATCCTATTAAAGCATCGCATTTCTTGTGTGGGCTTTATGTTTGTTTGTTTGTTTGTTTGCTTGTTTGAGGTATTCCTTTTCAGTTCAAAATGATCAGAAAATGACAGAATCAAGTCTTAGAAAAAAAAAAGAAATCACATAACAGAATTTATGCTCTATATTATGTAGCATATTGTGGGCGGTGCTTGGGTAAGAACGAAAGTCAATTATTAAACAGTAAGAAAAAAGATTCCTGCTTTTAACGTGAGAAACGTGGTTACCCAGTTCCTTGATCGGTAATGATGTAATTTTTTTAACAGTCAGTCGCAATTCCTTCAAAGGATTTTACTCCTAGCGATGTGTGTTTACATTTGTGGATAACATTAAGACTCTTCAAAGTCACCCTACACTGCAATGAAAAACTTACGGGTAACACAAACAAGCAAATAAACAAGAATGGAAGTGTTATAATTTGGGTATGCTTGTTTGTTTACGTGCGTTGAGCGTCAATACAATCTTTTATTCAGTCCCCAAATCGGCAACACCAAGACATCTGTGGCTTAGACTGTAATTGATAGCTCGTGTGATCATAGAACACGGTGACCAGGAATTTTGCCTCTTTGAAGAGGCACAGACGATGTATACAATGTCTTATGCTTGCATCAAGACGTTTTCGCTGGCGGATTGAGAGCATTATACATTGTACTTTCAAACAAAAGTTGATAACGTACAGTTGAACAGAGGTTTGAAAGTGGAGAACAAATATATACATCTGATGTCGAATCAATTGTGTTGCAGCTCGTCAGGCAGCATGTATGGGCTTGTAATGTTTTATATCCTTATAATGTTTTGATCAGATAATAATGTTTTGGTCACGTCTTAAGTGGATAAATATGATTTCATTTACAAATTATACTTCACTTCCTTCTAGCTGAATTTGATCCAACACTTACATTAAATTAAGATAGTATAGTTACGTATAGTCGCGTTTTTGCCAGTATCGCATCGTGGTTGGTCTCATAGTTTTAATGTTGTTGGCGATTGCAGAACTATACGAACCCGCGGAGATGTCTGATGACTGTGTATTTTCCGTGCATCATTCACGTCTTTCCCTGTAACGGCGGCGTCAGACAGGAGAAAGCTATACAGTTTACCGTGGAGAATTAGCAGTTCAAGCGCCTATCGGGAATTCGAAACAGTGTTTATATGAGAGTGAGACCATCTACTTCGATTAATCGATCAAAAAAATGAAGCGTGAAAATATGCTTGTTTAATGAAGCCGGGGTGCATAAAACTTTATACGCTTAGCTGATAATTTTTCGTTTGGATGCCCTTGCAGTGTGTCATTCTGCAACTACAATGCCATGTATGGGTGTTCTTTTTTCTTTTAATTATAGATGTAATGATAACTTATGTCATTATCGACAGAGCATAAAAACTTGAGCTCGAATGAACACACTGTTCCGTAAAATGTAAATTACACAACACATTCATGCCGTCTCTAGTTTTTATTTTTTTTTTTTTTGGGGGGGGTCTCATTTCTCTCCCCCCCCCCCCCGAGCGCCCCCCTCCTCTTCCCCATCATGCATAATCAACATAGTTTACGCAAGTACAATGAGTAATATTATTGGTTGATGAGATTGAAAATGACAGCGTGTGCGGGGAGAGGGGGGAGTTTAGGTTTGCTTGAAGTGACATTAAAGAATAATAAGTGTCTCTATTTCTGAATGGTTTCTGCATTTTTTGTTGTAATGTTTTTGCCTGTTTTTGTTCACGTAATTTGTTTATTTGTTTCAGTTTTTCCATCTGAGAAGATGGTCGGATAGCCCATATTCAGCTGCACTAGCTGGTCTTCCGAGAGCGTGTCACGAGTTCGACACCCACGAGTCATTACTCACGAGTCATACAGCTCACGAGCTATGAGTGAACAAGGCCAATAAGGTTCGACATCAACTAAATAGGCCCACGAGCTATACGGTCCACGAGGTTAGACTCCAGACACAAAAAGCCAATGAGCTCGACACTAGGCAAAAAATGCCGATGAGCTTGATATTACATCACGGGGTATAGGGTACGTAGGGTACGTATAGGATACGTAGCTCTTGTGCCTTATTTGCCTTGTGTTTAGCTCATAGATGGGCCTGGTTTACTTGTGTCGGGCTATTGGATCTGTTTCACTTGGTGTGTAGCTCGTGGTCTGTATGACTCGTGGACATTTTTATTCAATGTCTAGCTTGTGGTCTGTATGTCTCGTGGGTGTCGAGCTCGTGGGATGACCTTTTTTGCATCGAAGAGAGGCACACTTTAATGTGAGTGCCCGAAACAATTTCCCTGTATGTTCTTGACTCTATATGCTATGGTGTTCCTTCTGTGTGTTTAAATAAGTGTCAGGGTAGCCCTGTGTATGTAAAATGTGGAAAATAAATGAAAATGTGAAACTGAAAGAGAAACAGAACATACCAGGAGGCGGGATAAACAGTGCAAAGAATCATTTATTGAATGTGCAAAATGCTACAATATTGAGAACGTCAAAGTGCCAAACAAGTCGCACGTACACTAAGAAGCTAGTTATTTACTGCATCGTATAGATACGTCAAAAAGGTCACAACCTTCAAGGAGGATACTCCTCAAATCAATTTTACGACAAGAATTGTTATTTCACTTTGGTTTAAATCCCCTTTTTAAGAAAATGATTAATATCACAAAAGCTATTTTGTGTACCTCTTGAAGTATGCGTGTTTACAATCAAATCCATTAACATGATTAATGCAAAAATTGTGTCTACTACTCTTGAACATGTGAAGGTGAAAGCGAATCCATGTGATGATTTTTGGTGTTCAGGGCATCATTTCATGAAAGTTTTCTGCCTTTGTTCTTCTCGTACAAAATTCCTTGGTTTTGATTGGCTAAGAAGCTCTCGTCACTGACTGTTACTATGGAAACTGTCAGAGAATGATAACATGTCGGGACAGACAGCTTTCATAGAAGGGTGCCCAAAATTTTAAATATTGGCATGATTGGACGCTGCAGTCGGGGTAAAGTTGGGGAAGGAATGTCATCTATTACATCAAAGATTGCCCTTTTCAATCTTCCTTGTCTTGTAACATCTTATTTTTAATCAGTGAATTTAAATTCAAATGGATGAAAGGCACATTGTTCTCGTTGATTGACGCATGAAAGATTCTGAATACTAGACTATTATGGTGAATATTTAATCAAATGTGATTTTTCAGTATGCATAGCATTTTAACAGTGCAGTGATTTAAATAGAATTACACAAAGGACAGCTAGGTTTTCATCTCTTACATAATTGACCTGAACTCGTTTCACCTCAAGACTTTTCACATGTTGTATCCTATTACGCTATTTCTGTTCAAGTAAAAAGGAACACTATACTTCTGTTGCCTTTAAGTTAAGGTCTATGTATTACTATGTTGTCATTACAGTGTGTAATACAGTACGTCTCTTTAATTCTAAGTGTGTTGTCAATTTCAGGAAACGTTGCATTCTCACAGAACTCGAGCGTGCAAAGATAACATCCATTAATTAACAAACACATAGGTCTACTGAATAAATTTACAGGGTCTGCATGTGCAAACTTGGGCGTCAATTAGAAAACAAACAAACAGCCCACAAACACAGGAATGCAGAGAAACATAAGCACTATAATATAAATCATTCTTCATGAACTTTGAAAAATGCTTAGACCTACTTACTCCGAATATGCCGGAGAGACTGAACAAAATGAGGAAGCCACGGCGAGCGGTATGCTGCCATTTCCCTTCGCTATACCGTGGTCTATATTCTCTACAGCACACGTGCAATGATCGACGATTCAGAAAGGCAAACGAATTTTAACATGTCATGTTCTACAAACTTGAAGAACTCACATATAAACACATGAGTCATTTGAAAGGCACACAGGTTCACAACCAAAAGACATAAACCAAGGCAACAACTACAACAGTTTAAAATTCCCTCCCTAACTATCTAAAACAATATATGAATAGGGTGGAGGTAGATCGTAGGGTACTTTTTTTTTATACAGATAAAAATGAAAGATACGGGTGCACGTAACGAGACCGACACCCACGAGTCATACAGCCCACGAGTTATACAGCTCATGAGTCATACAGCCCATTAGTTCGACACTAAGCTAACAAGGCCCATGTACCGACACATTAAGCCCCGTGTTGTATCTGTCGAATTCGTGGGCTGTTTTTACCTAGTGTCGAACTCATGGGCTTTATTTGCCTAGTGTCGAACTCATGGGCTGTGTATGACTCGTGAGATGTATGACTCATGGGCCTGTTTTCAATGTCGAACTCGTGGGCTATATGACTCGTGGGTATCGGTCTAGTGGAATGACCTCAAAAGATATTTTGTCTCATCTGTGACGACTGACACGCCATAACGTCGCAGAGAAGGTATCGATGCGCAAGCTTTATTGCCTTTCCTTTGCCAAGAACTGCACACATACACACACACACACACAATATAAAACAAACAAGCAAACAAACAAACAAACAAACAAACAAATAGTAAGAATCTTGATCACCATTTGATAACAAATTGGATGGGCACTCATAAAGGAGGGACACACACAGCGTTCGACGTGGCGCCATCACGTGTCCTCTGTCCAGCTAATCACGTGGTTACGAAGATCGTGAAGGCGGTGTTTTGTACAGACGTACAAAGTGCATTTTTGATGCAGTGCGTTATTCTGAAACCGGGTTCTTAAAGTAGCAATGATACCGTTGAATAAACTTAACAACGTACTATAACTCATCAGACATTAAATACATCTTTGTTACTTTGAGATACAGAGTTACTCTGCCACAACTGCGTACTAATATGCTTTTATTCGAGAGCATTTCCTGGACCTACATAATTTACAGTCAAGCATGACATCAAAATAGAGCGCGCTATCTACGATATCTTGAGAGATAAAAGATATCGTTAATCTCTACAAAGGATTGAGTTCAGAAAACACATTATAAGATCAGAATTATGATAACTATCCACCTCTATGCAGGTATGTGTTGCATCGGGTGAACCGTGTAAGAATAAAATACAAAAAAAAAACATTTAAATGGCTTACCATGAAATACAATGCATGGTGCGAGGTGCATCTAAAAAAAGGTTTACGATCAATTTCCAACATTAGAGTTGGTAAAATTTCCTCAAATACGCTAAGAACTATTCACCACATGGTGAACTGTACTTTCCAAGAAGAATAAAAAGAAAACATGGCTGTTTATATAATTCTTGACAAAAAAAAATACACTTTCACCTGTCCATACCACACACCACACACTCACACACACAGGCGCGCGCACACACACAGAAACGGTGATATATTTGATCTGTTATGATACTCAGAATATACATTCAACAAAATACTCTTTGGAGCGAATCTAAATTTGACACGGGTACACTACATGCTTTGATATTTCAAAAGCTACGATAAGTATTCAAGAACCTTGAGACATACAAGAAAACCGTCAAATTTTCTGTCACAAAAATCTTACTCCTATTTCTAGAAAGGTGGCAGCGTTTGATTTAAACGCGGACAGAGCATGCTGATAAACACAATTTCACACTGTATTTCTTTTTTTTTTAACATCCAAGTTCCTGTCTATGCGATTTTTTTTTTTGTCGCTGATTTAATCAAAGCAGTAACGTTCACAAGCAACTGATAGAATCACATGTGAACTGCAAGGTAACATAACAATGATTGTAGTTTAGATTACTCATATTCGCTGTTAGTATTTGTACTTGATAATACATTGAACAAGAGGAAAAGGTTAAGACTTAACTGTACCCCGAGACAAAACTCTGGCTGATTTAGATCGGTTGAGGTGAATTTGTTCCTATGGCAATGATTTATAGCTATCTTATGCATTTTGTTCCGCCATTTGTGAATGAAAAGGCAAAATGCACGGAGAGTCATCGTGATGATGGCTTTTAAACGGTAGGAATGATCTGAAGGCTTTTTTTTTCAGTCAAAATTGATCGTGGTTCCCCAAAGTTTGACATGTGGACGGAAATGAGTGCAGAAAGACGTCATGGCAATAAAGGCTCAGATAGTCATAAAGATCACATATTGCAACACGTCTGCCATATAAAAGTAATGCATAGAAACACGTTTTCCTAAAGGTATATTATATGAAAGATGAAAGACAAATATTGTGAAGAGCGATAGGCAATATGAATAATATTTCAGAACAGACTTGAAAGTTACAATGGTATGTTTCAATTGCAATGAAAAAAAAAAAGGAATGCATGAAAGACTTTAGTCTCAACACCGTATATACATGATTGTGTATGATCATAATACAATACCGTAAGCAATAAATTCAAAATAAATTCAAGTCATACATCAAGATTAATGACAATTAAAATATCTGTGCAGAATGATGATGAAATATCCATCACAGTGCCCCGTAGCTCTAAGAAAGACCCCGTAGGTGTGTCATTTTCTTAAAATGAAGACAATGTAAGAACTGCATTATGTTTGGATCATCAGGTATGTGCTGTTCTTTTTTTTTCTAATGGATTTTTTTTTTTAACCATGACTGTACAGTGCAACACTAATTGACGTCTGTACCTCTTAAAAAGAGTAAACATTACTGACCAAAACAATTCCGAGCTGAAAAGCAAAGTCAGAAACTGTCTAATTTACAAATACCGAAACCGGTTTCAACGCATATACCATTCAGTTACCAGGTTTTCTGACTCTGAAAACCATTTTCAAAGGCACGAGAGAATTACTGACCAGAGCAAAGTTTCTAACGTCCATCTCCCAATAATAATAGAGCACATGAGAGGAATATGTTATATTTTGATAGTCTACACTATCATCACATACAACAGTATTTCTATATTTTCACATAGATGTACAATGCAAACTAGTGGAGGAAATACAAAGTACGACATTATAATTAAATACATAAAGCAATTTTGATTTTCGTTATTTGAGACATTTACAATTCATAAACCTTCTTTTGTTTAGCCATCAATCGTGCGTCGAATAAACTGCGACTAAACAATTTATCACAGAATGGCGTATTCATATAATAGTGGCAGTAAGATATGGTGTTTATGAATCACTGAATATGAACATAAAACGAAAAAAAAATGAGTGTTTTTTTCGCACATAAAGGACTACTCAGAGATAATTAAAATAATTGCAAAGATTCGATACACCTTTCACTTTTCCACTTTGGATGCTCCTCGCGTATTGACATGTATTTCTTGATTTGCCTTTTCTTTTGTTCTTCTTCCTCGATGACTGCAAGGTCGAACTCACTTTCCTTTGCCGATCTTGCTCTCTTCGAAGTGAGAGGTGCCCTTGTCCGTGGTCATCGTGTCGGCACCGGAGGAGGAGGTGCTCATCGCCCACTTGTCGCTGACCTTGCCACGCTTGCGGCCGATGGCCTTCTGGACCTGTTGCAAGGGTGAAGAACGAATCGGCGGCAAGTGCTTACATATTCATTTGTTTTGTTTTGTTTGTTTTTTGCTGGGGGGGGGGCACTTTTTGCATGCTTATTATATTCGATATATGTATCTGCAGAACAACGTGCTTTTTGTTCTAAATGTTCAGTCTGTTCGGATCCCCCCCCCCCGAAAAACGTTTACAGCAATATACGAATTTGCAAAAGAGTAAATACATATACAGTGAGGTATCAAAAAAAGGTAATCCAACTTTGGAGCGCTACTATTTTATGATTGTCAGCTATGCAGAGCACAATGTTAGTGGTAAGGGAAGAAGAACTCTTCCTCTTTCCATTGATTATGTTGGCAAATGTCATGCATGACTGAGCACATGAACTTGAAAGGCAACAATGGCAAATGACAGTTTTTCCAGGTTTGACTGTAACATGAAGGAACAATGTCTCACTGATTGAATGAGATCTGTCGATGAAAGTTGCCAAATAAATAGGCCAGCCTGTAAGAATGCAGATTTGTGTTTAAAGTTTTTTCTAACATGTTGTGGTCCATTATAACCTTTAACTTAGCGACCTCTCCGATCACTCCCACAAAGGCCAACCCACACAGTCCATTTTTCTCTGTTCATATTCAACACATAGCTCGCAGTGACATGCCATGATTAAATATGAAGATTGAAATATGAATAATGGGTTAGCCTTTGTTGGAGTGGACCTGTGGCCATGTTGAAGGTTATGGACCATAAAGGGTTAGAAGAAACCCTAAACAAAAACCGGCAGTCAAGCAGGCTGACCTGTTCATTCGACAACTTTCATTGACAGATCTCATCCATCCACTGGGTTCCATGACATTTGCTCCTGGGACAATCGCTCCCATGAAATATCTACACGCTAAGCCAAGTATAAATTCTACCCACAAACATAACCCTAACCCTAATCCTAATCCTCACATCAAACTAAACCTAGAACCTTATCACAACCCTAGCCCTAGGTCCTTGGAAAAAGTAACACCGGAGCAATTGTTGCAGGAGCAAATGTTGTGTCACCGTTTAGTGAGACGTTCATTTTTCTCTCCATTTTTTCCTCTAAAGGAGGTCAATGTCCTCCCAGAGAGGCCGTTGGCCTTTCGATTTGCATCTCATCGGAAAACAATATGAAACACACTTCGTCACACAAGCAAATAATGGTTATTAAAATGTCAATTTCCATTGGCAATTATACTGATTGATGTGACGTGATAAGGAAGCTGAAATTTTAGCAAATCATTTTTGATACTGCTTGTACTTGAGCTTTGGGTATCAGGGGCGGATCCAGGAATTTCGTAAAGGAGAGGCGCCTTTGCAAAATTAAAGGGAGGGGGCGCACCCCCATTTTTTCTTTTAATTTCTTTTGTTTTAACCAAAAATAAAGAGGGGGCGCGCGCCCGGTGCGCCCCCTCTGAATCCGCCTCTGGGTTTATAGTTGATTGCGTGCAAGCATTACTATGATTTACGTCGACAAAATATACTAAATAGTCTGGACCAGCATGCTATACGGTGTGATGAGGCAATAACACTATGCAGTCGTTTTGAACGAGACAAGTGAACATTCATTCTCGGAGTATCTGATATTTCATTTTGAAAAAAAAAACAAAAAAAAACCTCTATCGAACTGCCTCCTCTAACAGTTCGGAAAATAAGAATTGTCACAAATCTTCAGATAATGCACATCACAGTGAAAAGTCATAAAAAATGAATTTCCAATTTACCTCATGGTGCAGGACACACTGGAAAATGAAGAAAAGCGGTCCCTGCAGCAAGAGATGACATTTTTTCACATATTAATTTTGTGACTCTCAGCTAGGAGATAGGAATTGAAATTATCTGTGCATAGCAAAGTCTAGATAATTATGGGGAGTGGATTCTAATTGTATTGGAGACGGAGTATTCAGGTTGTTTTTCCGTCATTTTCTATATCTCTGCTTCTCAACTGATGGGTCGAGGAGCTCCCTCAGCTACGTGGGCCACAACAAAACATAAATAACGGATGTTTGTATTTTATCTTATAGGATCCAAAGTTGATCTCAGGTTTAAAAAGGTTGAGAAGCGTTGCTCTATACCCTCCCCCTTTTATGCTTTTTTTTTTTTGGCAGTCTATCTGATTCCTAAACTGACTTAATGTTTTTAGCAAATAGTGACGATTGGGAAGTTCTGTTTCAGAATCAAGTCTGTTTTTGTCACCGGCAAGAAGTGACAGAATAAGAAATGACAGAATAATCAGCATGTTGATAGCGGTCACTCACCAGGAAGAAGAACTACGACAATTACGATTGGTCAAAGTAAAGGTATACCGCACACTACACGATCAGACTAGTCTTAAAGTCTTAAGCCAAGCTGGGTCTTAGGACCAGTCGTACGACCGGACACCGCACACTATACGACCGAACCTTACGAGTAGGCTTACGACTGTAAAGCGCGCGCAGTGCGCACTGCGTGCGCTTGCATTTTACTGCATTGTGAATGGCTGAAAGCCTACGACCGGTCGTAGAAATTCAACATGTCAAATCTTTACGACTGGCGCTAAGACCCAGTCGTACAACTAGAAAATGGCAAGACTGTGACGTCACACTTCTAGTCTTAAGGTCTTAAGACCGGTGAATCGGGGCAAAATCGTGTAGTGTGCGGCGGGCTTTAGTGTTGCACTATACAGGGTATGTTACTAAAAGGGACAAATTGAGCACATATGAAAAGGGACACTGTTTCCAACTAACCACCATACTTCCACTCCCTCAAAGGGTGTGTACAGTTCTGGTTGAGGTGAGGATTTAGCTTTTAACGTTTTGCGAGATATTCAGAAACCACTCTGAGATGTCAAAGAGCATGCAATTCTAAGGGGTATGAAAAGTTTATTTGAGGAAAATCGGTTTTGAAATGGCTGAGATATCCAAAAACAAGGTGAAACAAAGAGATCTTAATAAAAGGCGTGGCCTGTCGCCTTTTATTATTGTCACTTTTTTGGATATCTCAGCCATTTGGAAACCAATTTACATCAAAAAAATGTTGAATCCTTCTTAAAATTACATGCTCTTTCATATTTCATAAGAGGTTTCTCATTATCTCACTTAGGAATGTTCAAAACATGAATCCCCACCTCAACAAGTACTGTAAGATGATTAGAAATCTCGCATGAAATGTGAAAGAGCATACAATTCTCAGAGGAATTCAAAGTTTATTTGATGAAATTTGGTTTTGAATCGACTGAGATATCCAATAACAAAGAAGTCCTGATAAAAGGTGAGACGCACCTTTTAATAGGAACATTTTGTTTTACTTTGGGGTTTTTTTTCTATCTCAGTCGTTTCTAAAACGATTTTCATCAAATTATCTATGAATTCCTCTAGAATTGTATGCTCTATGATATTAACGAGTGGAAAAATGAGCAAAGAAAATGGAATTCCATCGGGATTCGAACCCGAGACCTCTGGGTTGCTAGCCTGGTGCTCTACCGACTGAGCTATTGAAAGCCCTAATGCAGTGTTCGTCCCAGAAACCCCTGATTCTCAATGTTCGAATCATATTTCATACATGGTTTCTAATTATCTCGCAAAAAGTTAAAATCTGAATCTCCCATCTTGGTTTTGTCCCCCCCCCCCCCCCCGGAATTTTGAGTTTAGTTTTGGTCCCCCTGACCAAAACTCTGCCATCTCCTTAAGGGCGTGAGAGTATGGTGGTTAGTTGGCTAAAGATTCAGCACACTTCTATTTGAATTCAGAAATGCCCATAGACTTAATACCCAGGTCGTATATGGAAAGGTGGATGCACCGTACCTGCAGAGCGTTGATGATTATGAAGACGTACTGCAAGAATATGTTTTTGGATGCAGCCTGCAGGATGGCAAATATCCAAGTCATCCCAAGCATGGGAACCATGATCAGAAGAGCCCGGACAGTTGCCCTGGACAATGAAGCAAGAGCAATAGAGGACAAGGAATGAGCGTGACGGGTGCTCAGGTCAATAATCATTATTATGACTTATTATTTCATCATGCGGTCACTTGCGAGCTAAACTGTTACTGATGAACTCATCCAATAAATATCTATAAGAAAACTTGCAAGGATGAAACTCCCGTTCTCATATTTAATGAGTGCATAAGTTATCAAGATCTTTAATTTCCTGTCAAGGTTCAAGTATAATAACAGCATGTCGACACGATAAACAACTGTATTACAAACAAAATATCACTTTAAACAATTGTTAATGGTACATTCATTGGGTGGAATCAAACAACAAAATCACAGTAAAAACAAATAGGAGATACTGACTCAACACCAGCAGAAGACTACTAAACAACGCTAAAGAAAAAAAAAACACATCAAAGCTTATTGACGTGATTGACAGTGGTCAGTATAACTTGTGTATTTCATCGAGCAACCTATAATACCCGACAACTTAAAACAGGGTATGAAACTATAACTCATTGCCGCCCACATCTTACAGAAAACCACATTCGATTTGCTTCAGTGGTCAAAGAGAAATGAGGAATTTTTTAGAGGATGTCAGGAATCTCTTCCCTCCAAGTTCTGTCTAATGTATTCACACACAAGAGCATCGAGATGCCACATTTGGAAGAATCAGACTCATGACATGCTTTACAACAATCCACAATTCTCTGTGACTGCTTAACCAAACTGAGTGGGGTTTTCTGCAAAATAGAGCTAAGATTTTATATTTTAAAGGTATTGGCCCACATTTGTAAACCTGCAGCAATTGGTATCATAGTTAGCATGGAGTTTGGGTATGATTGCAGTAACACCTGTGCAAAATTTCGTTCCAATTAGTCCATTACTTTCATAAAAATAAATGAAAATGCACTGTAATCCGTATGCATGCGTATAACGCTCGCTAGCTCCGGTCCACGTTGATACGTGTTACATGTACAATGTACGTAGCTGATATAGCCCGCGCTCGTAATTCGATTTTGGGTCGGGTTGACCCGGTTTGAAAATTGATTTTAAAACGATGATTTTCTCTCTTTTATCGAATGGTATAGACAAAGAGCGACAGGTGAGGTATGTTACTGTTATAACTTGTACTTGAAGTCATATTGGACCTGTTTTATGCAGTTTTGATTTTCGTGGGTTTGCAAATGTGGGCTAGTACCTTTAAGACCCTGAAGTATAGCATTTAGACAATTTAATCATATTAGGTGTTATCAATGTGAAAATCTAATTGTAATATTTTTGGCATATCGTATATATATATATATATATATATATATATATATATGTGTGTGTGTGTGTATGTGTGTGTGTGTATATATATGTATGTATGTATGTATGTATATATATATATCTATATATATATATATATATATATATATGAGTACGATCAACTTGAAAAATCACCAATCACAACAAATTTGATGATAACATACCTTACAATTCCCAGGTTCATGTTGAACGATTTTTATTTATTAATTTTTTTGGTTGGAATTGCTAGTACGTTTTTTTTTTTTGTACGCTATGATTTACTTGTTCGTATCAGCATCGTTTCCTAATTCCTTGGCTGTTTAGTTGGTATCAGTAATTACTGTTACCAAGAAAGCCGCATTCCAATCATATGAGCATTATGCGGCGTAACAGTGAGTGCACTTACTTCAGTCTCTCCGTGTCCGTCTTCTTTGCGTTCGCCTTCAGGGTCACGAATGTTCTCATGATGATAAAGAGGAGTCCAGAGTTGACCTGTTGCCATAGAAACAAGAATATGGGGATGCACCTGGTGTCACATCAAGACTTTACAAGTGGCTAACGTCAGAGAAGACGTGTTTGAAAATTTGATGGGAACGAAATGCGCTGCGTTGAAATGTTCACTTGTCAAATTTTCTAGTAATGTTTATATTACTTTCATTTCACAGGTCATAGATAAAAAAAAAGAAAAAACCAGTTTGCGAGTGGGTCTGTTTTTAGCGTTATTGACCTTGGAGGAGAAATTGACCCAATTGAACGAAGGCGTCATACTAACCTTTAATGGACGTATGTGATGAAACCTTTTAATGTGATGATGCTCATATTACAAGTTCTCCCAAGAAGGTTCAAGAGATGGAGTAACAACAGTGTTATTCCCTTTGATCCCATGTTTGATACCGCCACTAAGAAATATTTGAAGTATGTGCTAAACTGGAGCTGCCTCACAGATAGGAAGACAATTGATTCATGTGTCATTGCATCATGACTCGTCACTCTCAATGGAAGATATTATATGTCTTTATGATGGTAATTACTTTTCGCTGCCCCTTCTTATGAAACATGAGCGGTAAAAAGAAATGATGAAATAAGAATTAAAATTACCCGACTTTACATGTTTTTACACTAATCTAACATATCAATGAATAAAGATCTGCACTTGAAGATTATACCATCTCAGTTTCATTTGTCGGAAGTGATCGGAAAGATGATAAAATCGACTTTCCAGCAAGGGTGCAGTTCAAATATTTTCACAACGTACAGCTTAGATTTACACTTTTTGACATAATCCCGGACAGGATTTACTTTCTTTTTCATATGCCTTATTAGCTGAAATTTAATTTCCTTTGATACGATATATATATATATATATATATATGTATATATATATATATATATATATATATATATATATATATATATATATATATATCGATTATACTACACGCACGCTAGGCATGATGGGATGCATCGCACTAATTTCTTGAGGCGATTTCATATTATCAAATAGCACGCTAGTTCGCAAATTATCCCGCTATTTCGGAAATTTCCCGAGTTGGACTCAAGATATTTTCTCGATCAGAGTGATAAAATTAGCGCGCTAATTCGTATTCACATTATCAAATAGCGCGCTATCTCGTGATCGGGTTAATTTCCCAAGTCAGAAAATAGCGCGCTATTTCGGAGCATCGGGCTGATGTGAAAACGCCTTATGTTAGCGTTCCAAATGAATCATCTCTTTGCTCGGAAAGACGGCGGCATCGAACCCCGATCATCAAAGTCGCAAATGCACCTGTGGAATTATTTTGTACGTCAAAAGAAAACGGACAGCTGTTTGAATGTTTACAGCCAGTTGGAACTCCATTTCTCAAACCTCCTTGGTTCTCCTAACATCGTGTTCCCCCCCCCCCCCGAAACACGCACACACACACACACACACACACACACACACACACACAAACACAAACACTGAACAATTTAGATTACGGAAAATAATAGTCCCGATATGTCATTTCTTACTCGGTATAGAAATTCTGTTTGTTTGTTTTTTCCAACATTGGGCAAAAAAAGGGGGAAGGCCCAGGAGACGGATATTACATCATGGGGCTTAATTTACGCAGTTTCTTACTCGTGGGCATTATTTGCCTAGTGTCGGACTCATGGGCTGTATGACTCGTGGGTGTCGGACTCATGACGTGTACCTCCTAGTCTACTAGTTTTTAAATCAGCTGAAGCATCTGGAAGGTAAGAACAGCTGTACTGTGTCATTGTTTTGATCGATAGCGTAATACAGTGTTTTTTAGTAACTTACCAGCACTACGACACATACTTCGATTAGCCAGACGTACATGGTACCGGATTCAACAGTCAGCCAACAGCTACAGGACGGGAGGATGACGAAACAATAATGATACCAACAGAGTAAAGCAACACTCGATATGTCGTTATATTAGCCCTTCAATAGATAGTTCCGCCGTAAGAAGAGAAATGAGGGACGTATTCATGAAGATGCCTTTATGGCGTAATTCCACATTCTCTTAATGTTGACGTTAATAAGTAAATACATGTACATACAGACGAACAGAACGATAAAACTGTCAACACAATTGGACACAAAACTGTAATAAGAAAGTTACGAAAAAGTTTTAAAGTCTCAAGCTTGTATCGACCGAATAAATTGGAAAAGTAAAAGTTTTTTAGGCTTACTTGAGAGTTTGATACTTGTTTGCTGATTTCATAAGAGAAAGGGCCACTTGTTAATTTTATTACAAATTTCAAGATTCAAGATTGAAATTTATTTTCACTTCCATCAAATAAACAAAGATATTATATACAATGCATACAATATGCACAGGATATTTGTAATAATTGCAGAATGTGATTTCACAAAGTACATATGAAAATGAGTAGCAGATGAGAAAAAAAAACCCCACAATTATATCTTTGTTAATATATACATAACGCGTGTAATACAAGTTAACTAAGGATGGGGATGAAAATGGAGGGTCCCTTTAAGAAGCAAAGCTTGTACGATATGGGACCCTCAGAAAATACACAAGACAGCAATATAAAACAAGATAAAACGAACCAATGTCAACTGACATGAAATCAAAATAATTGGGAAGGGGAAAAAAGGAAGAAAAAAAAAAAGAACTACAGCACGTGGCATTGTGGACGCAAGCAAGCTGGATTCCATGATGTAAAAGTAGTGATTAAATACAACCTGGATTGAATATAATGCAAAAAAAATATATATATATATAATTATATATACGTAATTATACCGGTAAGAATGCAGAAGGAGAGAATAGACACATCGGTATATACGGAACAATAACAGGAATATGTAAGGAGGACTTGCGTTTAAAAAAAAAAAGAAATGATGACTTGACTGAGATTGGAAAATTGGGAAAAACACCTCTGCATTAAATGTGAAGATTGATTTTAATACGAGATCAGTGAAGATTGAAATCATTTTAAGGTGATTTCGCTGGCATGGGCTGGGAGAGAGATAATTGTTCAGGAGAAAAGATCAATTGACAGAAAACCATGATTAACTGCGGAATAATGCAAAACAAACAAACTGTATTTGAAGAAAAAAAAATCGAACAAACGCAAAACCCTAACAGAGTTTTCGTATGCACCAATTCAATGAAAGCGTAGGGAATTTTATACGAAGTGCAGAGAATCCGAGATCATACTTACGCGCAGGCGGAACCGTATCCTTTGGGAATGCTCCCCATCAACACTGCAACCAGAACGGCCGGGATGCCTGCGATGCAAAGAGGGGGGAAAATGTCAGTCAGATTTCAGACCAATCAAAGGATACCCAAACCAAAAGCGGCGATCTATTCAATTCAATTCAATTCAATTCATTTATTTTTCATTCTTCTTTTTCCAACAAAACATAACGCATAATAAATTTGGAATTACATCATAAACATAAACATTCGACTTTGCAAAAGATAAATGATACAAATAAACGAAAGAACACATACTGGAAAAAAAAGTACAAAGTTATGCTTCAGTTGAGAAAAAAAAAGAAGAACTGAGAGGTCCACTAAAAAGCAAGCTTGTATGTTGTGAACCACTCAAAAAATGAACAAACTTATGAATTACTTGTTTACAAATACTTATCTATTTTAGATACTCATCATCATTATCATCATCATCATTATCATCATCGTCCTCATCATCATCATCACCATCATCAGAATTCATCAACTCATATAATCAGTTTTCACGAGTACAGACAGATCGTATGAATCGACCTTGTACGAGTCGAAAAATTGGATGAGTCGAAAAATTGGATAAGTCGAAGACATACCACACATGAATGCAAACTTTTATTAATTCTATTGTGTAAATAGTAGAGCAGATAAGCCGAAGAATTGTGCAAAATTTGACTAAAGCATGAAACTTTCACCATTGTTAGTACATGCTATAAGATTAATTTTAAGATCGGGAGGTAAGTCTGAATTGACCTCTGATGACCTCTAGAGGTCAATGACCTCAAAATCTAAGAAAATTGATATTTTGCGTCATTGGTTAATGATAAACACAGTAATGATGTACTAAAACTTAATATTTGTCACGGTGAAATTGTCTTTATGTTCCACAGAGCCCTGACAGGTTTCTACCTTTGACCTCTGATGACCTCCAGGGGTCAATGACCTCAAAATGTCAGAAAATTGATATTTTAACGCGTCACTCATAACTGAAACACGATAATTATGTACTAAAAACTAATTTTTGTAAGAGGAATTGCCTCAATGTTCCACTGAGCCTTTCGAGTCAGATTTCTACCTTTGACCTCTGATGACCTCAGATGACCTATGATGAGGCCAATGACCTCAAAATGTCAGAACATTGATATTTGGTGCAATTGGTTGATGACAAACATGATTTAGATGTTACATTCATTTGTATTACAATTGAATTGTTTTCCTATTCCACAGAGCAAGAGAAATTACTCACGTGTCTCTACCTTTGACCTCTGAGGAAGGTGACAGGTCAATGACCTCAAAATATCAGAATATTGATATTCTATCGATAGTCAATGGTCAACTTTGTAATACCCGATGTACAATCATTTATGCTATAATAGAAGAATCTTGTCATTCCATGGAACATTGGTCATTAGCCTGTGCATTATATCCAACTTTGACCTCTCAGGACAATGAGAGGTCACTGAGGTCACATGTGTAGGCTTACCTGTATTGATGTTTGGCTTCATTGGTGTAATCGTAAATGCTTAATCATGTACAAATCACGCATTGACGTTTTGATCAAAGTATGTAGGCCTATGCATATTCCACAGAGCATTGGTTTATAGTAACAGGTCTCTGAATTGTGAGAGGTCAATTACTTCAGAAATAAAGCTTAAGTTTCTTGAGTGATGGCAGTGACCTCAAATATAACTGTTATCTTTGGGTTAGTTATGAAGACTAGCAAATATAGGCAAATATGGTCATTATCTCGACACTCGAGGAAAACAAGGCCCACGAGACTGATATACAGAGTGTTTAATCTATTCAGTGTAAATCTCATAGATTTTTTCCCCCATTTGTCGGACTCTTTATGGGACTGGTTTGCCTAAGTGTCAAGCTCATGGGCAATATTTGCATAGTTTCCAGCTGGTGGGCCTGTATTGGCCAGTGTAAAGCTGGTGGGTTGTTACAGTATGACTGCGATGAATGACTCATGGTCCTGGAGTATACAGTCCACAGCTGCGACATTATGGACCATTTTGAAAACTTCGACATACTGTGAGGCCCAACATGCATTCCACATGAAGTAATCCAGTGTATTGCAACTAGCTATTGCCATCCGAGACCTACCCAGGGAATAGATAAGCCTTCATGGCAAACCATGGAAAAAGCGGATTGTGCAAAATATTTTGGAGTTCCAATAGGAGGCTCAGCTGGAATCAAATCGCCACAGCAGCTTAAAAAGGTTATACTTCAACCAAAGACTCTCTCCAGACGAAGATACGAGTATCATAAAGTTCAGGTGATTTGCTACTCCATGCCGCTCAGGACTGTCCTGGAATATGCATGCATCATCTGGGATCCATTCACCCAGGTGAAACATCATGAAGTTTGGAATGATCCAGAGAAGATACGCACTCTTTAGCTGCAATGACCATCATATGCAAAACAAGCAGTGTTACCGCCATACTTGAAAAACAAAACAAAGCAAAACAAAACAAAACTACAATGGCAATCCCTGTAAGAAAGTACAGCACAGGCAAATTCAGCGATGATGTTCTGCATCAAGAACCCCACAATATCCACTCCGCAGGAAGTTGTGGCTCTATTGCTGCATTCTTCAAAAAGGGCAAATGACCAAAAATGTCAGGCATCATTTGCAAGAACACAAAGTAGGCCTACTCTGAAAAAAGGTGGCGGCTACTCTCGGCCACTGTCTCTTGTATCTCTTTGAAACACTTCAGGAGATAGATACTCAATATTCAGCTCTGTTATTAGAGATACATATGTCTCTCTTTTTGTTTTTGCATTTGTTTGTTGTTTTTTGCTTCATATAGCTCTTTGGATACCTTCTTTAACCAATTAAGAAAAGGCTGCATGGCAGAATATCACAAGACTACACAGTATAATGAAGAAGAAGAAGAAGAAGAAGAAGAAGAAGAAGAAGAAGAAGAAGAAGAAGGAGGAGGAGGAGGAGAATAGGAAACGAGATCTGATGTCAATGATGCAGAACCAATACCAATCAGTTCCATGGCAGATCTTAGTCGGCACTGCAAAGGTTTGGATGTCTCTCTCTGTTGACAAAGGATATTCTAAAGCTCCAAGTAAGTCCATGGGGTAGTTTAATTCCTCGTAATACAATAGTATGTAGGCCTATGCTTTTGATAGTCATATAAGGGGAATCTCATTAATTGTTACAAAAAGTTGAAACATGCCTTGAAATCTTGTTCAGAAAATAAATAATGCCCCCAAATATCTCATTACATTTTAGTCATTTCATGGTTTACACGTGAATGAATCCACATTATTATGTCTGCATATGTTACTCCATGGTTTACAGAAGAGCCAGATACTGTATAAGGGTTAAAGATGATTGTACTGACTACTGTACTGACTACTGTCACCTTATACACCCCTTGGAATTTGGTGCACTGGTATCCATGGAGGAAGGGTTGTCTGACCAGTGTTGTTTTTATTTCACCCATGGACTTGTGATATCTGCCTAATCTGTTTCCCTAATTATCCAGTTATTGGGTGTTGCCAGGCAAGTCCCAATAGATGGTGATGGACATTGGAAAGCAACTAATCACATGGGTAGAGGATGGAGTTTGATTTTCACCGTGAGAAACTGTTTTTAGAAGTCTGTAGAAACCTTTGTTGGGAGAGGCTGCAGTGCAGTGGTGCGTGTATTAGTCTTAGCAAATGCAGACTCCTAATACGACCAACAAGGGTTTGTGCCTGCAAACTACATGCATGCAGCAATCTTGGCGGGATCCCGAATGAGGAATTATCGAGTTGCGTTCATTGCGTTTGGTACACTAGTGAAGGTACTAACGATCCGCGCGATGTGGGCGTGTAGTTGGATGGATTGACACCGGATGCTCGCGTGTACTAGTAATGTGTTTCGTTTGTGTATGTGTGTGTGTGTGTGTGCGTGTGTGTGTGTGTGTGTGTGTGTGTGTGTTTACGTTTACATGTACACATGTATGTAGTGCTGGGATGTGGTTACAGTAACTGTGAGAGAGATGCAGTAGGTTGTTTCCTATTTCACTGGGAAAAAAGAAACTGGATGAAGTAGACTTAAATAACAAAAAAAAAAAAAATATATAACTAGTAGTAGACCAGTTGGGAGTAGTCTAGTTGGCAGTAGACTAGTTGGCAGTAGATGAGTTGGCAGTAGACGAGTTGGGTGTAGACCAGTTGGGTGTAGACTAGTTGGGAGTAGACGAGTTGGGAGTAGACCACTTGGGTGTAGACGAATTGGGAGTAGACCAATTGGGAGTAGACGAGTTGGGAGTAGACCAATTGGGTGTAGACCAGTTGGGAGTAGACCAATTGGGAGGAGACCAGTTGGTAGTAGACCAGTTGGGAGTAGACTGACTGGTTATTAGACTAATTGACTATTAGACAATGAGTTGTAGACCAATTGGCTATTAGACAAAATGAGCTGTAGACTATTTTATTCATAGACCTTATGATTAATAGACGAAATGGTCAATAGACATAATGGGTGTTAGACGAAATGTGACTTAGACAAATTGGACATTAGATAAAATGGCTAGTAGACGAAATGACAATTAGACTAATTGGCATATAGACAAAATGGTTGATAGACGAGTTGGTAGTAGACGAAGTGAGTTTAGACAAGATGGCATTAGACTAGGTGGACAGTGGACAGGGTGGGTGTAGACGAGGTGCCAATTTACCGTTTACATTGTCTGGGCATAGAGGGTTGGGTTGGGTATATGAGGATATGATGCTTTGTTATAACGATTAGGTCTGAGATATCTGTTTTTTATGTTTGTTTTGACCATCCCGCATGAATCTCCAACGAAAAGGAATGATAATGTGTTAGACCCAGCCAACACCGTGTTTTTTCAATAGATTTTGATATTACAGTGTAGTTGAGAAAAAAGTAACCGCTCATTGTCCTAGATGGAAGTCAAAATTGAACTGTGTGTGGAATACTCTGCATACAATTTTGGACACACACACACACAGACACACACACACACACACACACACACACACAAAATGCATTTCTTTTAAATATAATTATTATTTCATAAGCAGCTGGCCATTACAAACCAATGAGACCAGACATCAATATTCTTACATTTTGATGCATATCTTTCAATATCCTCCAGAGGTCAGAGGATCATCGCTAATGTTCATGTGAAATGAGTACACGCCTTTTGAATTGCTCACTTTTATTGCTATAGAAATACACAATATGTGCATCATGTCAATTATTAAATATTGTATCAGTTTCATTTTCAGTCTTGGATTATTTTTTCTATGTACAAATAAAATCTTGGCAAAGTAAACAACTTTCACATCAAAATATAAACGAGAATACTAAAAAAGAAATAGATGTAATAACGTGCAAGGCAAATACCAGGCCTACATCATCTTAAGGTATACAGGTGAAGGAAATCACCTTATTGATAAACAATTTACTTGACTGGGATAGCGACCACTGAACAATATTGTTTCTTAAAACTTTCTCTTCTTTTCAACAAGTGGAATAAAACACATGCACATACCGGGGCATCAGTTTGGATGAGGGGTGGGGTGGTGGCAAGGATAGTTGACCCCCACCCCATTAAATTCTGAGATGTGGACTATGTTTTGTTGTTGTTAGTTTTTGTTGTTGTTTTTTGCTTTTTGCTTTTTAGACAGAAAACTGCCCAAGTTTTTCACTTTAAGTGTGCATCGGATTGTCAAAATTTAATTCTGAAATGCAAAATCTCCCTTCTGTGAGAGGGGATATCTCCTTTCGATAGACTCCTTCCCCCTGTTTGGTTCCTTCCACAGATATAACATACTTTGGGGAATGATGATTTCCCTTATTCTATGAAAAATGTTTTTAAGAGATATTTTTATTTGAATTCCAAAGATGAAAAGGCTTTCCTATATATGCACGATTGTTCATTTTGGAGGGCAAGAGGCATTTGCCCCGCCTCCCGAGAAGATATGGGAGGGGGAATGGTGGGGACATAAAACTTTGCCTCCAAGTATTTCCTGAGATGGAGATTTTTTTTTGACAGAAAATGAATTGTCACTGAACATTTTAGCTATAGTATGCACCAGATTAAAAGGCAGAATCTCCTTTGCATACCCCCTCCCCCACACTACCTTTCGTTATGTCCCCTTCCATATACGCTCAGTGCTTTTGTCCCATTTTTAATTGTTCTATATCATCACAAAGTATGTACTAGATCTTTAATTTCAGTTCCGACATATTAAAGAAAATCCCTCTTGTTGGAGGGGGTATAGTGTATCTTTCAATTAACAATCCCTCCTCGGTTTCTACCCTTAGATTTGGTACACTCCTTTTACTGATAATTTCCCAAATATTCCATCATAAATGTGTATACTAGATTTTTTTTTTTTTACATTTCTATTCTTACTGCAAAGGCTCCCTCGCATGGGAAGGATTGGGGGACAGCCCCTTTCATACCCTCCTCTCGCTGTATCAACCTCTCCTCCATGCATTGATTATGGCTACACATTTGGGTATGGACTTTTTTTTTTTCAAAATGGTAGTTCAACCAAGAGTGGCACGAGATCATTGAATTGCAAACAAAAGAATGCAAAAGCTCCATAATGTGGGAGGGGGATACCTCCACCCACATCCTTCTGTCGATTGGTCTCCCTCCATAGATGGCTGACTTACTACACCTTTTTGATACAAATTTCGAGGTATTCCTTCAAAAGTGCCTGTGTGCCAGGTCGTTGAATCTCATTTCTCAAAATACAAGAGCTCTCTCGAATGGGAGTGGAATACCCTACCCTCGCCAATGCTGCGCTTGCTGGGTTCCCATCCATATAGACTTAGTACACCTTGGTGATCCATAATGTTCTAAATATTCCCCAAAACGTATGCATCAGATTCTTAAAAAAAAAAAACTTCGTCTTTGGGAGGAGGGTAGGTGAGATGCGCCCACACCCCATCAACTTCCGTATAAGTGATGACGCACACATTAAACAAGAGCTACACTGAATCACTGATTTCAGGTCTAAATCTGCAAAAATCCAATCCCCCACCCACATCCTCCCCTCCCCCTCCGCTTCATTCCTTTGCACCATGAACTTATGCTTTTACATATTTTCCAATTCCCCCCCCCCCACGTGAAAACAGATCGACACCCCTTGCTCTGTGCACATACCCGACTTAGATAATTACCTGAAAAGTTCTGCGGAATGAGTAGCCACTTTTTTGGTAACAGAAATGCATGGTTTGTAAAGCCCTACATTATAAACAATTATTAACTATTAACTATCGCAATATCAATATTAACATCCTCACATTTCATTCGAGGTATTTGACCTTGTGTGATTTTCATAGGTGAACGGTAATGGCTCGTTAATACAAATAATAAAGCAGGGCCTACGAGTGCTCTCTAGAACATCATCATGTTTACCATTGATGATGGCAAACTATTCTGATATTTAGAGGTCATTGACCGCTCGAGATCATCAGAGGTCAAAGGCAGAAACTCGTCTGTGTACCTTGGAATATGAAGACGATGTCATTGTACACAGATATGCTTGTTTTGTACATCTTTACCATGTTTGACCTTTCACCAATAAAGTCATACTTCAATAATCTGATATTCTGAGGTCATTGACCTCTCAAGGTCATCAGAGGTCAAAGGTAGAAACCTGTCAATGCTCTGTGAAATCAGAAAATGGTTTCCCTGAAGTATAGATGCATGTTTAGTGAATCATAACCACATATATCATTCACAAATGTCTAGAAACATCGATATTTTGATATTTAAAGTTCATTGACCTCTGGAGGTCATCAGAGGTCAAAGGTAAAAACCTGTCAGTGCTCTGTTGAATCTGGAAATGATTTCTCTGTGGTATAAATGCATGTTTAGTGCAACATAACCACATATATCATTCGCAAATGTCTAAAAACATCGATTTTCTGATATCTAAAGTACATTGACCTCTGGAGGTCATCAGAGGTCAAATCAGACTTACCTCCCGATCTTAAAATAAATCTTATGGTATGTACTAACACTGGTGAAAGTTTCATGCTTTAGTCAAATTTTGCACAATTCACATGATTTTGAGGGCTTATCTGCTCTACTAAAAGCCGAACTTCACGTTAAGTCGAAGGATTTTCTCCAGTACCTTTAAAGATTCAACTTATGAAAGTGAAGTTAACTGTGATTGATAACCACATTTAAAGCTTTAGATAATGATAAAAACAACAAACAAACAAACAAACAAACTAGTTTGCAATGAACTCATCATGATTGTTTTCTTAGATTTCGGTCACAATTAAGGTGCGTCTCATACTACGATGTCGAGTATTTTGATTCTTATGAGCAAACCTGCACCAAGTCTTTCCCTTTGTTTGATTGCAAAAACCGTAAAACACTGTAGGATAATAAAGGCAAATTACATTTACGGTATAAGTCGACATGAAAGAGAAAATGATAGACTGGTAGAGAGGAGTACGTAGGGAGAGAGAAATGAGGAAATAAACAATAAAATTATAACTTTCTGGAAAGAAGGCTGATGGATTGGTAGATGAACATTTAAAGGAAAGATAAAGAGAGAGAGAGAGGGGAGGGGGGGGGGGAGCAGTGGGGGGGGGGGGGGGGAGGGATGGAGAGCTAGAGAACAAGATGGCGACAAGATTCACCCCAAGCAGTGAGGATGATGACCCATCCTTTAACCGGTCCCTTGTGGGTGCGGGAGGCTTTGCGGTGCAACAGAATCCCCTCCTGAAGCATGTTCACGGCGTAGACGCTGAGAAGGTAGTGCATGATCCCGGCTATCGCTGTACACAGCACCTGAGATAGCATTTACGAGATGGGCCTTTTCATTTTTGACAGTTCAAATAACCTTACTTCAAATCAGCAACAAACGTTACTTACAACAAACACGGATGAGTACCACATGAGTATAAACTTAAGTATGTTACATTCCCTTATCAATTTGTCTTTTTAAATCCTAACCAAGGTTCAACCGTTAGAGGTAAAATTAATCCCATCTGAGGCCAGGGGATAGGTTCGGACTCTTCTTGTGTATTTGGTCTTTTATTGTTGCCTTTTGTAGATTTGTTTCGTTCTTTTATTCTCCGTGTATTTTTAACGTAATTTACTTGGTAGTATGAATGCACTTATGTATTACACTGGATGGACGACGAACCTTTTAAGCATTGTCTATGTTATTGGCCATCATTGTCTAAACTTAGGGACTGTTTCACGAAGCTCTAATTTCAAATCTTAAAGGCATAATTTACCATTTGCAGACGAAACAAAAACCCAACACTAGTGCTTTAAAATAGTTCTAAAACGTGAGTTAGGGATAGAAACAACCACCATATAATCGATGTTAAGTACTGTTAAATACACAAAATGTGAACAATAGTTATAATAAGAATGCTTCCAGACTAAACCGTATACAGTTATGGTTTATTGAGAAAATGCTGATATCTCCTCATACTTTAGGCTTTATTGCAAAAATTTTATATGGTAGGATGTTTTGTGATACAACAGACCAACACATATGCATCAAATGTGATATCTTGAACATTTTTGAAATCACTGCTCCCAAAGGTAAACTGGACCTTTAAGTTTAGTTCCACTGATCTAAGACAAAGTTTTGGGATCGTTCGGTCCTCACAAGCACGGAACTGTTTCATTAACCATAAACAGGGATCTTTTAAAGTACTTATTAGGCATCTTCCACATTTCTTTTCTTTTTTGAACTTGAGTGAAATATAAAAATGGCATTATCATATAAATTGCGTGAGTGAACTGAAGACAAGAGCTCCTTATCGGACGACCACTATAGGCACTTACATCATTGTGCGTTTGATCCATGAACAGCATGACAGTCTGGGTGAGAGCCAGGGATATGGCCAGGGAGATGTGAACTTTGACCTGGTCAGAGCTGTACAGTCTGCAATTCAATGTGAAAATCAACCAATCAAATCTTGAGAGGATTTGACTTCAAAATTTTGTCGTCAGTACATGGGCACTTAGCTCTGAATTTCACTAAATATTATTATATGAACATAAATATCATTCATGATCATTTAGTTATAGTGTATTCATGTTTTCTTTAAACAAATACAGGGTAGGCACATTCAGTTTGCTAATTGCTTTACAATGGCGCCCTATTAAACCCATATACAAAAATAGAATTACGAATAGTAATATGAATCACACAAATACAAAGCAATGTCAGAAACAATTAGAGAAATAAACTTAACTGTATTTCTGTTGCACAGTGTACAATACTGTTTACATCGAGGGTACAAAAGGAATTGGAAAGGGGAGAGTATCTATAAAGGTTGTCTAATGAGTGTGACAATAAAAGAAATAAATAGATAAATATTGTTAGATTCTTAGGAGAAAATTAAAGCATGCGGATAAATCTATTTATAAAACTATTTGGTTTTTTTTTAATACATTCAGCGCATTTTGCGCCTGAGAATAGTTCACTAGATGGATGGCGCATTACAAGTGCTTTTTATTATTGTTATCATATTTTAAAAAATGATTGAACAGATCCTTATCAAATGATTTGTTGAGAACGTACACATGAGCAGACATTTATTTTGCTAACCACGTAATTTTGCTTGTGATCTGTAATCAGTTAGGTATAATGACTTGTCATTGGCACTTTCACGACGCAGTGGGAGCAAGGCGAGATTTCATCGTTTTATTCACTCGCAATGAGGATGATTTATCAAACGACAAGGTTCTGCTTCATCATGTTATGAAGCAAATTTGTACATGTCATTTCGTTCTTTCACTAGTATAACTACCCGCACGAGGTACCTTCGAAACAGTCCAAAGGCCCTCGGTTATTGCCTCGGGGTCATCTCATGAACTCGACACCCACAAGTCATACAGCCCACGAGCCCGACACCCACGGACCACACAGCCCACGAGCTCTACATTGAAAAAGAGGTCCCTGAGTCATACAGCCCACGAGTTCGACACTAGGAAAATAAAGCCCATGAATCCAACACTAGGCTAACAAAGCCCATGAATCTGACACTATGCAAAAAAAGGCCCACAGACCGACACTGCGTACATAGAGCAACGTGATGTAATGTCCGTCTCTTTTTACCTAGTGTCGGACTCTCGAGCTGTGTGTGCCTTGTGTCGAGCTCATGGACCTCATTTGCCTAGTGTCGAGCTGGTGGTCCGTACAGTTCGTTGGCCTATTTTACTTCATGTCGAACTAATGGGCCTTGTTCACTTAGTGTCTAGCTCGTGGGCTGTATGACTCCTGGGTTGTATGATTCGTGGGCTGCATGACCTGTGGACTGTATGACTCGTGGGCTGTGTAACTCGTGGGCTGTATTACTCCTGGGTTGCATGACTCGTGTGCTGTATGACTCGTGGACATCGAGGTCGTGACATGCATGCATGACCTCGGGTGTGTTAGACTGTTCCTAAGGTACTGATTTGTATCATTTGTTTATATTATCACTGTTGGAACCTGATTTTAAGTGGATTATGTATAGATTCTTCGACCGGACGTGTTAGGATTCCAATCCCGCACTGCGCGTTCATCCGTGAATAAAAGGTTTGACCCACTATGTCCTTCATAATGAATATGAATAATGAATGAATATTTGGTAATGATGAAAATGATAACATGACCCTGTCAAAGAACATTAGTAACTCAATGTCATCCTAATCATCACCACCATCATCACCATCATCATCATCATCATCATCATCAACAACATCATAGTCACCATCATCATCATCAGCATCATCATCTTCATGATCATGATCATGATCATTATGATCATCAGCATCATCATCATCACTATTATATGAATGATATAAACATGCAAGTTATGCTTAAGTTCTTACTTGAGAAAGACGAAGACAACGACAGTGAGAACCATCGCGCCGATGGAGAGGGCGTTGAAGAACCTTGTGAAGAGGGTCTGAAGGTAGAGATTCGTGCCCCTTATGGAGCAGTCCTGAGTTTGAAAAGTGAAAAGACATATAATCCATTACTAAACTATACCGGTATATCTTTACAAATATTCGCAAAGCCCGTAAACAGGAAATGGGGGGGGGGGGGGGAGGAGAGGGGTATAAAAGGCCGTGGCAAAACAAGGGGTAATGCGGGAGATGCAATTGATCAAGAATGAGATGAAAGATGATGTCTTAACATGTCTGCTGTAATCGTTGATCAATTCGTTGATCAATTCAGTGCTTGTTTACGTCGATGGAGGGCAATTTGTCAATCAGTTGCAAAAAACAAAAAACAAAAACAAAAACAAAAAACCGATCCTGTCCTTACGTTATTTGGCACTGAAGAGGAAGCACCAACTCACGTGAAATTTTGAGATTCAGTGTTCTTTACGGTGACACGACACTTACTCCTGCGGTAACTCCGGTCTTATTTTTTCAAGGACTCAAGTTTAGGGTTAGGGTTGTGTTGTGATAGGGTTTAGTTTTAGTTTGATGTGAGGATTAGGGTTATGTGAGTGGGTAGAATTTATGTTTTGCTTAGCGTGCATATATTTCATGGGAGCAATTGCTGCAAGAGCAAATGTCATGGAACCGTTCTTTCAATTATGTCCAACATAAAACACTCTTCCAATAGAAAGATTTGTAGTGTGGATCGCATTGTGTAACGCCAATGCAAGTGACAGACATGTTTGCTCAGACGATCCAAGCCTTTTGCAACTTATTTGCTCATTTTAATGTATACAATACTTT
This sequence comes from Diadema setosum, assembly GCF_964275005.1. Classification (NCBI taxonomy): domain Eukaryota; kingdom Metazoa; phylum Echinodermata; class Echinoidea; order Diadematoida; family Diadematidae; genus Diadema; species Diadema setosum. The sequence continues at coordinate 6,657,336 of NC_092705.1, read as the reverse complement.
ATATACATAGATACAATATACATTCACACATACTTACATACAACACATATACACGCACGGTATGTAAATATATATATATATATATATATATATATATATATATATATATATATATAATTATTATATACGGAAATGCTATGCGTGGTATATAAACTTCTTCGGTTCTTTTACTTCAAATTGAAGGAGAACCGCGAAGCTGGTGGTGTGGTTGCAGGTACAGACAACATCAGTATCGTTCTCCTTGGAAACCCAGCATCCATACGTAGACCACCTGCAGGAGAGCAGTTCCAGGAAAAATAATGGTACTATTCTTCTTCATTTAAATCTATGCTATTTGACATAAAAATGATATTGAAAATATAAACAATAATTATGAGAATATGAATGCTAATGATATTGGTTATATGAAAGAAATATGATGATAATGGTAGTAGTAATAGTAATAATGATAATAATGCAGTCAATTGTAGTGATGCTGGTTAGAATTATCATTATAACAAGTTAATATTAATAATAATAATAATAATAATAATAATAATAATAATAATAATAATGATAACAATAATGATAATAATAATGAAAATAATAATAATAATAATGAAAATAATACCAGTAATGATCACGATGCTTTCATGGCATATACTTTTGGTAATCATGTAGGTGTGAGTGTATTATATACATTTTTCCTTCTCATGATGAAAACCCCAAGGTGTAATCGTTTCTTAATTCATGTAGGCCTAACTGTTTATTCACTCATTAGGTATTTCTATTCGTCAGCACACCGCAAAAACGATTAATGAGTCGTAAATAATAACCGGTAAATTTCAAAGGGGACGACCCACACCCATTAATAGATAATGTCAACAGGGTGAAGAGAGGAGATAGCTAGAGAATGTTTGGGCGTGGGAGAGATGGAGGGATAGGAAAACATGATAATATGATGATGAGAGATTATACTTCATTATGATGCACTCTACGCCTTGAATATGTGACGTTAGAATTTATATAATATATTATATTGTATCATATTGTAATTCATTATATCACATACTAATATATCATATCATACATTATATCATATCGAAATATGATCATTATGTATCTCATAATATGACCTGAATGACCATGCAGTGCGTGTGTCTTTATCAATATGAGCCTGCTGAAAGTGAATATACATACTTTTCTTTAGTTTCGTTGTAAAACGAGCACTTTCTCTCTTCGTAGCCAGTCTATGAAGAAACAGAATAAGAACATATTTTAATTGTGCATCTATCTGATTATTCACGACATCTCCTATTCTTTCTTTCTCCACAGAAATAACAAGCCCGTTTCTAGGAAAATTCCACAAAATATCACTTCATATGAAAAGTACGCATTCCCTGGACTTGTTACTGACATATATGTCCAGGGTAATAGTAATTCCCCTGCTTTCTGAAAGAGGTAAGTCTTGTGATCTTTCATTATGCTGGAAAAATTAAAAATACTTAATTTTCTTTATATTTTCTTTATATGGTAGTCCATGTGTGATTTTAAAATCCGTAGTAGTCTTCTGATCCAGCAGTCTCATCACAAAAACTTCAAAAATTCATAACGTTTGAACGGATTGTCCGATTTTCTCAATCTTTCACTGATGCATTCTACTGCTATTGCGCCATTCACTCAGTCAACATGTATCTTTGGGGGTAATTTCTTCTTTGATAATGAAAACTGTTACTAACCGGCCTTTGTGATTTGAAGGTGAGGCTTATCGTCTCGTTCTCTCCCAGCTGAATCCTCAGACCAAGTTCGTCGACGAACACGATGTCGATCACCATGGAGGACAGCTCGACTATGACAGAGTCGCCTTCAATGAGCTGCACGTCTTTGTCTTCGTCCATTGGCTTGAAAACGGTGGCTAAAACAGTCACTGTAGAAATGAGCAACGTAATGCTAGAGTCACACACGGCCGGATTTCGTACCGGGTCCATAAGGAATTAAAAACGTATCGACCCGGTTCGAGCCGTAGAGTCCCGCATTGACCCGCATCGTAACCCGTGTCAATTCCTGATGGATTCCGGGGGCTACGATACGGCGGTGAAAAATTTTTGGTCATGATCAAAACTTTCTCGCGGATTTCAATTCCGTATTAATATCCGAATTGACCCGGTTCGAACCGCATTGACTCGCATCGACCCGCTGCAACCCGCAGCGTAAAACCGTATGGACCCTTGCCGTATACCGCATTGCCTTCATGCAACGGATGATGACAAGGTTTACATCCGGGTCGGTACGGGTCGAAGCGGGTTGACACGGGTGGATAGGGGTCGAAAAGGATTCAGTTAAGGATTTAAAGCGGATTCTTATACGGTTCGATACGGGTCAATACAGGACAAACCGGGTTGATAAGGAATTAATACGGGTCGATACGGTTTTGATTCCTTATGGACCCGATTCGAAATCCGGCCGTATGTGACAGTAGCATAAATTACCCTCCATTCCGGGACTAATCCGGCTCATTTTCACCCAGATCAAATCCGTTTTGTGACCCGGCCGTGTGTGACTCTAGCGTAAGTGGAATATATATCAATAAAGCTTCCAATCTTTATCAACGGTAGTTAAAGTATTTTGCATTTATCATTGTTATCATTATGATGACGATGATGAATATTGTCGCTATTATCAACGATGTCGATATCATTGTGCTCGGCATTTCAGCATGCAGTTCCCTCCACTTCCAACAACATTTCCTTACTACAATTCAGATACAGTTAGCCTATGTATTCCAATAAACTATGTTTTTTTATTGTACACAAAATGAGATGCATTGATTTCATTTGCATATGCAAATTTAAATATTGTTCTTTATTCTTTTGTTGGAAATGATTTGAAATTAAATGAAACGAATTGAAATGAAATGAAATGAAATTCAGATCACTATTACTGTTGCTATTATTCATAAATAAAACGAAAATCAACTATTATTTTTGCTTAAATATCGAATTCTTTTCTTCTTCTTTTTTCGTGGCCACGGTGTCGAGGGAATTCACCTCCGTTTTGCTCTAGCGTTGACGATTCGACTTCGACGAACACGCTGGCCTCTCCATCGACGGATACAACGGTGGCCTGTACGGCATTCCCCGGTTCGATGGAGGTCACAGTAGTACCTGCCAATCAATCACAAGAAATTCGACGTCAGTTACGTAAATGACCATCGTCGGCGGGGGTGAAATGCTCTATCAGATTGATAAAAGAGCACAGAGCTGATAATGTTTTATTATTTTGTTTTCTTCGTTGTAACCGGAAAATCGTCATAACCGTGTTCGTTATAAGGGGAGTGCACTGTAAAAGGTAATCTAACAGCGATGATTAACGTTTTGTTTTGTTGAAATCTATTCACATTTATTCAATATCAATTACCAATTATTTCACTTCGTATGTTACGATGTTGTACGTAATATCAATCAATCTGCCACAATCAAACAACCTGAATTTAATACCGTGTGAGACCCATCAGTCTGAATTTCAGACAGTTTTACAAAATTTACCCTAACTTATTCATAACAGCTGCAAAAAACGGATACTCAATGTCTATACATACATATATATATATATATATATATATATATATATATATAAATGAATGAATAGAAAATAAACATATATCCATGTATATTATATATATATATATATATATATATATATATATATATATAGTGCGAGAAATATAGGTTTTCCCGGCCAATTTCGCACTTTTTTCATTCCAATTCCTAATTTGTGCATTCAATTTAGCACAATTAGCCTAGATGGCATGTTCGGTATTTCAATTTTATAATTTTTTCATTCAAATTCATTTTGGAGCTTTCAAATTACATTTAACATCATTCGAATCAGCACTTTTTCAGTTCAAATTCATAAGACAAGCACCACTTCGCAAACCGTTCATTCAATTTAGCATGATATAGTCACGTGATCACGTACATGCTGCGCTCGTTCATTCGAATTCATTCTTGGGCATCCAATTTCGCATTTACTGCAGTCAATTTAGCAGACACGTTAATGCATTTATTCCTTTTTTCTCATTTTCATTCATCATAGATAGTGTTTGCAAGCATCTTAACATTTCATATTTTCGTATTCATTCTTTATTCTGATATCACCTTTGCAACAGTACGTTCAAAAGTATGTGTATGTGTTTAAAATGTTCGATAGCATTATTTCATTCACAGATATATTAATCTTGTTTATTTTGACATTAATTGGGCGAAGGAGGTATTTACATCGTATTTTTTTCTTTCATCTGCATGTTTCATTATTTTCATTTGGTGGGTGCTATATTGCGTTAATCATCATTATGAATAAAGTTCTTGGATAAGCTCTAGCCATCAATTTGTCAAGGTTATCACCCTCAAATGCTGCTATGATTCTTTCCCTCTCTTCTTCAGAGATACGCCTGTATCTAACTCGTACTGTCATGATTTGACATAAGAAAGTGAAGTGAATCTATGATACTGGTGCATGTATAGTTCTGATAACATGTATAAAAGAAGAGAGGCGTTACAAACCAACAAACTTGAATTATCTAGGGTCAAAGATACCTTTGCTATACTTATCAGTGTGTGGATGAAACAAAAATTCACATTTAAACACTATAAACCACGGTTTTCACCTTTTCAAAATGTAAATTGCATTACGCCAATTTGAATGAACATGTTTGGAATTTGACTGCCCATACGTGAAATTGAATGACTGAAATCCCATTTTCCGCCAGTGCTGACGAATTTGAATGACTGAAGAGCAAGTGCCAATTAGAATGCCCGTTTTACGAATGCGAAAGGCACATGTGCGAATTTCATTGATCGAAATGCTAAATTGAATGAACAAGTTGCAATTTTGAATGACAGAATGTGCAGTGAAGAGGATTTTCGCTAAATTGAATGAACCTTTTATCAAATAGACTGACAAAAGTGCGAAATTGGCCGGGAAAACCTATAGTTCCCTTCCCAAACGTGCCTCATTGTGGGTAGCATATATACTGAGAGAAATTGGACTGAGGCGGACGTTGCTCTCGATCTTGAGTCTCCCTTTTATTCAGTCAAGCTTTCGGCCAGTCATCAGGCCTTCCTCAGGATCTACCAACAGAATAGTTACTATCTGATCCTGAGGAAGGCCTGATGACTGGCCGAAAGCTTGACTGAATAAAAGGGAGACTCAAGATCGAGAGCAACGTCCGCCTCAGTCTAATTTCTTTCAGTATAATATATATATATATATATATATATATATATATATATATATATATATATATTATATAGTGAGAGACAGAGAGAGTGCGAGAAGGGGTCCCGACAGTGTACAGAACCAGTGTAGCTCCTTCATTATTTATTCAGTGCGAGAAGATGTATCACTTCACAGCCCTGATGAAGATCTTAAAAAGACCGAAAGCTTTGAAAGAAGCTACACGTACGTTGAACTTGATAGCTACGTCTGTGAATGCCCTTATTCCCGCTTCCCGCACTATATATATATGTATATATATGTGTGTGTGTGTGTGTGTGTGTGTGTGTATATATACATAATATATAATGTTTTATATATATATATATATATATATATATATATATATATATATATTATATATATGTATATATATATATATATATATGTGTGTGTGTTTATGTGTGTGTGTGTGTGTGTTTGCTGAGTGATGAGACTACATGCATTCCTGGTGCGTAATTAGTCCTCGTGCAACCTCATATATTCACCTTGGCCCCCAGTCTACAAGAGCGAAATAAAACATATTACACTTCACCCAATCACGAATGCGTCCATTTATGTAACATCGTATTGTGCATTCGAACTTGTACACTATTGACAATGAGTCGTTATGATGATCACATAAAGGGTTATGAAGGCACTTTGTATTTCAGTCAGCATATTTGTCTCCCCCTCCCAAAAAACAACAACAAAAAAAAAAAAAACACCTGTGAGACTGTCGCATCTATTAACCCGTTTCGTACGGGAACCTCGTGACCTGGGTATTAAGACTTAGTCTATGGGCATTTCAGAATTCAGTATAACATGGAACGGGCTAAGTTACCGGGGCAGGAGAGGTCGACGCTGATTTCGCATTCTGACATAAGGTCAGATCCTCCCTGGTCAGATGGAACAACGCAAGTAGGGGAAAGTGTTTCGTCTGTGATTCCGCCAGTAAACTTATATCGCTTGATCTGGATGGCTTTCTTGTCGTCGGCGAGTTTCATAGTGACCACGGAGTTAATTGGTTCGTTCCCATCTTCAGCTGCAAAGGGAGACACGAGGATCCGAATTCACAACGGCAATTAAAATCAGATCCAAGGTTGAAATTGATTCAACTTATACTAAAACGAGCCCGAAATAGGCGCACCTGCCGGGTTCGAGTGTCAAAACAACAACGACGACGACAACAACAACAACAACAACAACAACAACAACAACAACAACAACAACAACAACAACAACAACGCTTATCAATTTTGATGGTATGCTTGCGCATTGTGGCATACGAATTTACGTAATGGAAATTCGTACAATTTAGACTAGAATTGAATTATGGTTGTGCATTGCTGTTTATACTGATAAGCTCCACTTCCTTCATGTTCCAGTTACATATCATGAAACGTAGTGAAGTAAAAAAACAAAACAAAACCAAAATACAGCCAACAAACAAGTCCAATCCACAACACCTATCCATCCTCCTCATGATGAAAAAAACAAACAAAACAAAACAGAACAAAGGTAACGGTCGTCAAGGACAGACACCACTCTGATTCATTAATTGCATAAGCTCTTATTTTCGCGAGGGTTTGATTTTCGTGAATTTCGCGAATCACAATTGGATCACGAATTTAAAAAACACGCGAAAATATCACAATGCGCTATAGGATATTAGTGCATTTACGATATCGTCGGTGTCAATTCGCGGAAACATCGTCTCGCGAAAGTGCCTGCGAGCTCCTCATTCGCGAAAATGTCTGTACGCGAAAATAACAGCTTATGCAGAGTAATTACTCAACACAGGTAGACTCCAGAGAATCAAGCCTAAAGCTGCCCATCAACGACCGCCCAAACCAGCCATTAGGCCTACCCGCCTTCACTCAGTGCACGGGCAGAAACCTCACACCATGCCTCAAGAAACCCAAGTTTATCAAAAAGGAACAACGCAAACACACTTGGAACATTGCGGAAGACAGCAATCTCATCACAGAGCTCTCATGCACATCTGGGTCCCTGAAGCCGTTAAAAATTCTCCAAAAAAACAAACAAACAAACAAACAAACAAAAAAACACAACACAACAACATAAGACAGCACACTACACGGCATCACCATCTTGAAAGTATACAATCTACTTCATAAGTAGCGCATTACGCCATCCACGACCACACCTCGCTCAACCACACACCTGAACTCATACTTGTTCTGTAATCTATTGTACCCTACCTACTCATGAATATTCCAGTAAAAGATAAAGCGTAGTTCACATACGACTGCAAAAACGTTCGATTTTTGCTCTAACGAAGTCTGAAGTGGATACCCATGCATTGATGTGTGAAGTAACGTTGTGATTAACACGATTTAAGTTGTAACTAAGAAAATGCGAAGTATCATCCAAAAAGGTATGCCGTATTGCAGTGTTTAAGCATACCAAATCGTGTTTGCTACGTAATGATTTACTATCGATTACATCGATTACATGATTATTTAGGGGCATAGCAGTATCCAACGCACGAGAATAAATCGCATACAACTTGTTAGTTACTAGTTTCTTGTTAGTTTCAATAGTATACGGCTAGAACACCTCGGTTCGATCATTATATACCAGTAACGTTCTACCTATACCCACTACTGAACGGGGAGGGCACTCAAAGAATAAAAGTCGAACCCATCCGATCGAAATTATTTCACACATTTGATCTCAAAATACTACAAATACAGCCCACTATCACGGCAAAACACGTCAGCCAGACAATTAAGTTTCTTGGTAAAGCATTTTCAATTCAATTGCAAGCAAATTATCAAAATGATGGAAGATGAATTTTGAGCCCTTCTGAGAATTTTGTTTCTTCTTTAAGGTTGAAAGTTTCAATTTACCCTCTCATCATCTCAGTTTGATGTCTACCTCTGTATGAGAAAAGTATACTTTTATATTCTTAATATCATGATAATTAAATATGATAATATATAATCATATTGTGATATTATCGTTATAATTACTATTGTTAATTTCATTGTTATCGTTATTACTGACATCATGAGTAATACAGTTGTATTGTTATCATCATTACTTTCATCGTCATCATTGTCTTGAGCATTAAGACGATGAGATCGAAAGATATGACGACAGTGAAAGGATTTCTTGGTTTTAGCTGCCGTATATGCATCTTGCCATTTTGTTTCATGAGAAATTAACCCTAGATAAAGTGGATTGTTATGTGGATTCATTGGATGCGGAAAATACAAGTAGAACGCATAAACGAAGGTTGAGGAATATATAATCAGAAGTTATGAATTTCAAAGTTTTCGTCAATCCATGTGCAGTCAGTGCTGTATAAGAAGTGTACATTGTTCCTTCTTTCGTTATAATGCCATTCGTGCATATACATGTATTTTGTATTGTATTCAATGATCTGTCCTTCCAAACTGGATGAAAGTACACTTGACACACGTACCATTTTGTATCATGTATTCTTTTCTTGATGGAAATGAATAAACAATTGAATTGAATGGAATGGAATGGAATTGAATTGAATTGAATTGAATTGAATTGAATTGAATTGAATTGAATTGAATTGAATTGAATGGAATGGAATGGAATGGAATGGAATGGAATGGAATGGAATTGAATTGAATTGAATTGAATTGAACTGAATTGAATTGAATTGAATTTTTGAACAAAAGATCGTGATGTTACGGTATAGGGGTACATTCCAAAGAAAATATGAGAGAGGATTCCTCTTCATATGTTCTAGCATGATGAAGAAACGATTGAATCACTGCGTTCAGAAGGCAGGGCAGTATGACACGCTTATATTAAGAAAAGGTAGCAAGTCTAAGGAATCTGTACCTTTCATTAAAAAAAATCAAAACTTGTTAATTTCTCTTTGTCATGTTTGTAGTTTTTAAAATAATTATTCCACTACAGTATATACAAGTATAAACCATATTTTTTTTTTCAGAAATGTTGTTATCTATCTTTGTTCTTTAATAGGTTGCCTTCATTACACGGACTTGTGTTATGGAAACGGATTACATATATAATAAAATATGTAGTACATGTACCTCCTTGGTTACTCTAGACTATGTACACCAGTGCTGTTACCATGTTGTAATAGTGGACCAATTCAATAATGAACAGATATACAGTTGTTTAACGATAAGTTCGTAATAACTTTAATCCACAATTACAAACGAGCGTCATGGTAATGACTGCTGCTCTGACCGTATCACTCAATAATAGAATACATGGAATCGTCATACGCACTTGTGATAATGTAGTGCGCTCATAATACAACACTGATGTACACTGTTAAAGACTGCCCTCACCGGTGCAGGATCCATGCGGAATGCTCAGGTAGTAGCACATATCCGGACAGATGCTGGGCTCAAGATCCGTCATGACCATCTCCACGATATCACATGTGTTTTTACCCGTGCACACCTCTTCCACGCGACACGTGGCGAACGGGTGGGTCACCGGCTGAGTGTTGGAGTTGATCGCGAAGGAGTCGTAGGTAACGTTGCCGATGATGTTGATTCCATGATTGCAGGTGAAAAGTTTGGTGCAACTGGAAGCTAAGGTGGAGTTTGGAATAAGTGCGATGAATATTCATTAGTAGTCACAAGACATGAATATCACGAATGTTTCTATGCAATGGCTAATTTCACTGAGTTCACTGAATTCATCCACGGAGCTGTAGTATATTAGCTCCATAGTTCATCTTATGAGCTCATCCCACAGTCTAGTTTAAACTTTGTGCACTAAGAATAAACAGGAAAGACAAAAGATGGTCGATCCACGTACTCTCACGAGAGCACAAACTAACAACCCAAACAACGCACCATACGTCGCAGAAAACTTACAAACATGCACCCAAAAAAAAAAAAAAAAAGGCAAATTGTTTTGGGAACGATTGTAAATTATCATCCTGTGGTATCATATTCACGTTTACAAGTGTTACTAATAGTTTAATTGTTTTATTCATTTTTTTTTTTCGTGTTTCGATTACGGTAGCCATTCATATCCCCCCAAAAAAGTAGAAAAGAACCTAAACATTTAGTTTATTACGTTGTATCATGAGGTTCTGGAATCAAAAAACAAAACAAAGTCTGCCACGTATTATTAATGAAACTAGCAGCTCAGGAACACCGGTGGATTATTGGTGTGTTATTGTTCAATATTCATATCATATTGGATGGCTATGAATGGAATACCAGGAAATATTGCACGAGTATTCAATAAAAAGACTTATCAAAATAACATTCAATGAAAGGGCTTATTAGCCCTTTATTGAATGTTATCTGTCATGGTTACGACAGGTGGCAATGTTTTAAGTAGCTTCTATCACGATCATCGTAAATACGACGGTTTATAGGCCCAGTTAAAAACAACAATAACAATCGGAACTGTGACAGTATCTCCACCGCAATCAATGTATGTGAACACTATCGTATAAAGTTTGCGAATCTGCTTTTCTACACGGATGTACAGGCAAATTGTGATTTACTTAGGATGGTTGTGGATGACTTCTGTTACTTATTGCTCAATACTATACAGTTGTCGCCGCCTAATCGCGACCACTCTGGAGTCACACGGTTTATCCGGGTCTTGATTAAACGGTGGCGACTGTACTTGCATAGTTACGTTACGATTTGTCGAACTTACTGTCATTTGGAAATGTCACACATGTAGCGGAGTCTGCTCCCACCTGTAAGCATTGAAATAAGAGTAGGAAGGTAACCAAACAGCTAAATATCCATGAAAACATGACTTGCACAATATTTAAATGGATTAGGACAAAATTACAACATAATCAGTAAGTATTATCATCATTTACGGATGAAATGATATGTATTTTATATATATATATATATATATATATATATATATATACAATATATATGTATTCATCCATCCATTGCGTACATACATGCATATATATCTAGATAGATAGATCGATAGATAGATAGATAGATAGATTCCATCTCCAATATTATCAGGACAAACGTGCTTATGCAGTCAGGAAATCCCTCCTTATCATAGGCTGTCATTACTGATGAAATTGACAAAGTAATGATCAAATAAGATAAACATCATGTTGGATATTTTTTTTTTCTATTCATTCGTTTCACCTCACCCCCTTCAGTTCAACAGAGTATCTTTGCGCTTGGCTGCTTGGCGAGTTCTTCCATTCCCAAGTTGCAATGCGATTTTATGTTTGTTTGAAGCCATAGTTACAGAGGGATGAACGTTTGCAAGCTCTATACCGATGACAGTCGGGGTGACTCTTTCTAATTTTCTCTCCCTGTTATAGCCTTTCGCGGCTCTCTTGCCGGCAATATTCGTTTTACGGTTGCCATGGCAAAGGCACGCCGAGAGCTTTCAGTTCGATCGGGCATTGTTGAATGACCTCGTATTCAATCTCGTCAGAACTGACATTATGTCTCAGCATGCAGTTAGGCCCAAGCTGTACTGTACATACATTCACCATTGAGTTTAGGTAATCAATCACTATCGTTCAACTTCTTCAGCGTCGTAACTGACTGTTGACGAAAAATAATATACACCAAACATCTACCGGCATCAATTCTTGATAATTTGTGGCCAGAAATATACGTTGGACCGTTTCATTCTTTCTTCGGGTTATGACAAGCTTCCATTTCAATTCCACTTTTCAGCGTCAAAGATGGCTGTAATTATGAGAACAGAGTGACGGCGGTTCGTTTGTATTCAATCCTTCAAAATCCTATCTGGTGTATAAAATAATGGCATTCTTAAATTTTCCATTCTATAAGAATCAGTGACAATGGGCTGAACATGATAGTGATGAAATCAATCAAACAAACAAACAAACAAACAAACAAACAAATGATATTCAAATTGGCATTGTGATAATGCCACTACCTAACAAATCTCCCTGACCTCTATATACCGTTAAGTCTACTCAATTTCCTCTTCTTCTTTTTTTACATAAAAAGAATTATTATTATTTTTTTTTTACATAAAAAGAATTAATCAGAGTAAGAAGTGTCATTTTTATGTAGTTGTTCTGGTTACCCAATAGGACATGTTGATTAATCACAATTTTCTTTTTAATTCACTATTTCCCTTCCAGTGTATATATGTGTGTAAAAAATGTGTACTTGACATGGCTGGTGTCAAAAAGACAGTGGCAGGTTGTTCTCAGAAAACGGTGCTTAATTCCCCTGTCCCCCACTCTCCTTTGCGATAATTTGCACGTTCGGTTTGAGCATACTTTCTTTTATTATAGGTATAAAGCACAAAAAGAAGGAAATGCCAGAAAAATCGATGTCATTCTGACACTCTCACATTCCGACACGTTTACCTTCGGCAGTTTTACCTCTAACAATATTTTGCCTTTTCACATTCTTTCCTGGCATCAATTTGCGTGCATGGAACTACCAAAGAGAGCATTATTTTCGTTTTATCTTGCTAAACAAGCCTAAACCAGTCGATTGCTATGATAGCAGACTATAGGCACAGGTACCGTCACAAAGATTCATCTAATAAATCCTCATGACAAATACAAATTTGACTGTCCTTCGTTAAGATAAACGAAGATATCACAGTGTAATTATCCGCCGTGGACTTCAGTGACAGTAACACACGTGCTCTGGGGGACGTGCGGGTATATCAGATGATTTGCCAGAGATTTCGCTCTTCCGGTAAGATCACTTTGAGGTAGCCTACCTGTCATCAAAGAGTATATCGTATTATTCTGAATAGACTCAAGTTTGACTTGTTGTATTGTTCAAAAACAAGATGCGAGCCTTATCATAGAAATATGCCATGAATGAGTGAATTTGGTAAAATAGATTATTAGAAGTGGTCCAAGAGTTGTGATGAAAGTGTCTATACAGTATGTCCCCCCAAAAAATTATAATCTGATTTTCGCATCGATAACACCCAATATGATTAAACTATCTAAATGCTACCTCAGAGTCTTAAAAAATAACATCTTAGTTCTATTTTGCAGAAAACCCCATTCACTTTGGTTAAGCAGTCGCAGAGAAATGTAGATTGTTGTAAAGCATGTCATGAGTCTGATTCTTCCAAGTTTAGCACTTGGATGCCCTTGTGTGTGAACACAATAGACAGAACGTGGAGGGAAGAGATTCCTGACATGCTCTACAAAACTCCTCATTTCTCTTTGACCACTGAAGCAAATCGAATGGGGTTTTCTGTAAGATGTGGGCAATGAGTTATAGTTTCATACCCTAAAATTGTATTTGGATTGATTCACTGGTTTTAAAGCTATCATTGCGGAGGGGCCCGTTGTATTTTTTTGGGACATATCGTATATTACGTCATGGTCGGTCCCTCCCTTCTATAGATAAAATGGCGACCAGTCGATGGAAGGTTACAGCCATATCACTACAATGTGTGTAACAGGCTCACCGAGACTATGATTTTGAACTGTTACCTGGATTAACGGCTGTAATCAATGGGAAATCTATTAAAGATTAAAAAAAAAAGTATGTGATGCCCCTATAGGGAATTATTTATATACCTTCATATCATTCACTGCAAAATGTCGGGTGTTAAAATAATGAAACTATATCCATTGTCACCCATCATAGTTAATGACACTAATTGTTTCGTATCAGAATTCATATCAATACTAGCTATGTACTGATTGACAAAACATGAAGACTCTCCCAACAATTTTCAAGTAATGGTTGCATTGTGTAGTGTTGTAATTTCCTTGAAAAAAAAAAATATAGAGATAAATATATTGTTTGCCATCCTCGACTGCGACTGTTGTTGTTCTCGATTAAAAGGATTTGCTTGTACGCGTATACAGCTATTTTATTCAGCCCTTTTAGCGCGCAGGATTATCGGAGTTTCACTCGTATCAGATCAGTTTTCATGGGTTATTCATGTAATTCAATTCCGCAGGATTGACATAGCGCAACACTGAAGCAACGTCATAGACAGTATATATCCATTCTGGTAATCCCAACACAGAGGCATAATACGCAATTCATCTGTATCCATCTAATTTAGATAATGGACATATTCATTATCATAGCACGTCGTTTGCACAGCGTTCAGGGGAAAACGGTGTAGAACTACAAGGAACCGACGCAAGAGCTGTGAGACAATGACCTTGCATGAAGAAAAAAAAAAACAACAACAACAAAACAAACCTAAAGCCACATAGAATGTGGTTTGCTACAGAGAAGAACATACCCAAGTTAGTTAGAAATAAACAACAAATATCAGTTTATTCATTACGTCTTTCAAATTTGCTGTCTCCTGCTAAATAGAATCAGTAAATTAGTCAGTAGACATATTCTATAACTGACTGCATCAAAATAACGCCAATGTCAAACCATTTTGACGCAGTTGTATGTTGTTGTTTTTTTTATTCTAAATGTGTTGACTTTGAATTCATAATATGACATCTTTGCAGGACTGTCCCCGATAGAGCCTGTGCATTCATCTTGTGAGGTGTGTGAGCAAGACTCTTGGAGCTGCATCACATAAGACATAGAAGTTCATATCAATAATCAACTTTTTAATCCATGCTTTTAAAGATAGTAACTTTTATTGTTTCCTTAATAACTGTGCCTCGCTTTGTCATATAACGTTTTGTGTTTCGTGTTCATTAAGTAGTTTTGCTAAAACGTGGTTTATTATATAAGTTTTTTAAAAATCTGTTTCTTTTTGTCACATACCTTGACACAGTATAGTTCTTATTTTCATTCCATGCTTTTAAATATAGTTTTGTTCATCATACTTCCCAGGAACCTCACACAGTTCATCGGGAATGGTTTTGAGAACATCGAGGATTGTTTTGAGAACAGGAAAATCACCGGTGCTGCCTTTGTCGATCTTTCTGCAGCATACGACACAGTGACTATCAACCACCGTATCCTTGCCAAGAAGCTGTATGAGATGACCTCAGATGTTAGACTCACAAAGCTGATCTGCAACATGCTATCAAACCTCAGATTCTTTGTGGACCTCGGTGGTAGGAGTAGACGGAGAACACAGAAGAACGGACTTCCTCAAGGGAGTGTGCTTGGGTTCCTCTGTTGTTTAATATCTACACCAGGGGGCATTTCATGAAGCATTTTGGTCAGATATTTTTCTGACACACTGTTAGAAGCTACTGAAATCCTTGCATCTAATTGGCTGAGAGCAAATTTGTCCGACAACTTTGTCGGACAAAATGTTTCATGAAATGCCCCCTCCCCCCCCCCCCCCTGATCAAACAATTCAACCAGACACTAGACGCTTCCTCTATGCTGATGACCTGTGCATTGCATCTCAGAAGGACACCTTCGAAGAAGTAGAGGACTCCCTCTCCAATGCACTGGACTTATTCATCCCCTACCATGCCAACAACCATCCAAGAGCTAACGTAGACAAAACGCAAATCAGTGTGTTTCATCTTAAGAACGGGGAAGCCAACCGTCAACGTCGGATTAGTTGGTGATGGAAAATGGCTGCAACACATATCCAAGCCAGTCGGGGTCATTCCACAAGACCGACACCCACGAGTTCGACTTTGAAATGAGGTCCATGAGTCATACAGCTCACGAGTCATACAGCCCATGAGTTCGACAATAGGTAAAAACAGCCCAAGAGTTCGGCAGATACAACACGGGGCTTAATGTGTCGGTCTCGTGGGTCTTGTTCGCCTAGTGTCGAAATCATAGGCTGTATGACTCGTTAGCTGTATAACTCATAGGCTGTATGACTCGTGAGCTCTATGACTCGTGGGCTGTATGACTCGTGGGTGTCGGTCTCGTGACGTGCACCCAGCCAGTCTACCTAAGGATGACGCTTGTCGGAGCCCTCACTTTCAAGGATCACATCACTAAGACCAAGGTAAAGGTGGCATCAAGGAATAGTATTCTCAGAAAGGTCACTAATACGATGTGGGGAAGACAGTACGCACGACAGCACTGCGTCACCTGTCTGGAGTAGATCAGCTCATGGCACTAAAATTGACACTGTTCTAAATTCTTCATGTCGTGCTAAGACCTCTAACTACTTAGTGGGATTGCTCTCCCAAGCATCCGTAGGACTGTTGCATCTCAGAAGGAAAAGCTGAAGCAAGAAAATGACCTTCGCCACCCTCTCTTCAATTATGATCATTCAAAAAAGAGGCTAAAATCCAGGCGCAGCTTCACGCATTCCGTAGAGGCACTTATAAACAAAAGCCCTGACAAGCAGCATGTATCCATGTGGATTGAACGTCTTACCCATACACCGCATACAGTGTCTACTAATAGCCCTGATAAGGAAACTACACCATCAGGCGCCAGTGAGGCATGGCCTTCCTGGTCTTGCGGCAATTGCCTAAGAAGTGCTGTTGGCTGCTGCAAATCCAACCTAACAAAGTGGGGGTACAGTGAGAATGATGACACCACCTGCCTGTGTTGAGAGGAGCAGAATATAAATGCAGCATCTCCATGTCTACCCACTTTTACCAGAGCCTTGCACACAAGAAGATCTGGCAGCCCTAACGCCCCGTGGCAGGCAGTGCATCCAACATTGGATTGGAAGAATCTAACATTCCATTCTGCGTAGTGACTCGAGAAGAAGAAGACTCCCCTAGGATTTTAAAGCTAGTTTATTTACAGTATTTTACCTAGATTGTGCTTTTATGCAATGGTTTTATATACTTACTACATTTCCAGGTTTAAAGGCGTCATTTACCATTTGCAGATGAAACAGAAACCCAACTTTAGTGCTTCAAAATAGTTCTTAAATGTGAGTTTGGGAAAGGAACAACTAATGTAAACATGTTAATCAGTATGATCAATGTTAAGTATTGATAAATATACAAAAATGTGAACAATATAGTTACAGCAAAATCGTTTCTAGAATAAATCGACTACAGTTATTGTCTTTCAGATATTATAGGCTTTATTGCAAAATGTCTACATGCATGATACGATGTTTTGTGATACAACTGACCTACACATATGCATCAAAGGTGATAACTCGAACATTTTTTAAATCACTGCTCCAAATGGTAAACAATACCTTTAGCTATTGTTTTTTTTTTTTTGGGGGGGGGTTATTGTATTTTTTAGATCTATTATTGTGCAAGGTATTTCAGAGGGCTCTGCTGTAAGGCATGCCCCTCGTTCCCGAATCACGTCATCCTGTGAATTTTAAAAGAACACCGAATAAATGATTAATAGATAGATAGATAGATAGATAGATAGATAAATAAATAAATAAATAAATAAATAAATAAATAAATAAATAAATAAATAAATAAATAAATAAATAAATAAATAAATAAATAAATAATATTTGTCACCGGCGCGCGTCTTGTCCAAAATCATATTCTGTAGATACCTCGTGGCGATTGCTCTTAAAGGTTCAATTCAGTTCAATTCAATTCAAATCATTTATTTTCAGTCTTCTTTTTTTCTTTCAAAAAAACATAACACAAGATAAATCAGGTATTATACATCATGAACAAAAAACATTTGCCTTTGCAATATATAAATGATATCGATAAACATAAGAGCGCATACTGGCAAAAAAAAATAATAATACAAAGTCATGCTTCAGTTGAAAAAAAAGGAAGAAAGAATAGAGAGGTCCACTAAAAAGCAAAGCTTGTAGATTGTGAACCACTCATAAAACGTATGAATTACTTATATACAAACACTTGTGACAAATATGATATACGACAGGACGGGACAAAACAGAAGAAACACAACAACATGACACAACTTGCCAGAATAGATGAAAAGCATGGAAGGAAAGAAAGAAAAAGAGAGAATGAGAGAATGAGAGAATGCCTACACGCTGAACAAGGGAAATTGAACAGGGGATGGTAGAGAATGTGCTTCATAGAGTTGGCGCTGATTGCAGCTGTGCAAGGATTGTGATGGCTACTTCTTTTCGTAATAATGAATTCAGTGATTGAATGATTGGTGGGTCGATGATAAACCCTGAGGTTGACGAAACCTATAGCTAAGGGAAAAAAAAAACATATCAGAGAGGATTTAATAGAAAAAATTTCAACTTGCGCTTAAAAGAATACAAAGATGGAGAATTTTTTATTTCCCAGCTCAGTGAGTTCCAAAATCTAGGACCGGTGTATATAAATGTATTTTGAGCCAATAAAGTTCTCAGGAGGGGTAAATGGAACTCATTAGATTGTCTAGTGGGATAATCATGAAAAGACTGGTTCCGTGGGAACATTGAATTGAAAATACTGGGAATTGCATTTATATTGTAATTAAACATAAACTGACCAAGTTGAAAAAAATACAAATCTTTAATTTTCAAAATCTTATATTTAGTAAATAATGGCTCTGTATGGGAACGTGGCGGGACGCCACAGATAATACGAATAACCTTTTTTGTAATAACAGTAGTTTATCTAGTAAATTTTGATGGGCACTACCCCACGCTAGGAGTCCGTAATTAAGATAAGGTAAAATTGGAGAAAAATGCAACGTCAACAAAGAGGCCAATGGAATATGAAACTTGAGTCTATTAATAATACCAATATTGCGTGAAATTATTGTACTAATGTTTGTAATAATATATGTGGCCTCCACGAAAGTTTATTGTCCACTGTGATACCAAGGAATTTTATATGAGAAACTCGTTCTAACAAAGTGTCATCAAAAACAATACCTGTGCCTAAATCATCTAAAGAATTACTAAAAAGCATATACTTAGTTTTCTGGAGATTAAGTGATAATTTATTAGCTCTTATCCACTGAGTTACTTTTTTCAATTCGGAATTAACCATGCGTACAAGAGTATCTGGATTTTGGTGAGAAAAGAAAATATTTGAATCGTCAGCAAAAAGTATAAATGAGAGTATGTCAGATGATCTGCAAAAGTCATTAATATAAATGATAAAAAGTAAAGGTCCTAATAAACTACCCTGTGGGACGCCACATTTAATGAATTCTAAACTCGAGCTGTACTCGTTCAGAGATACATATTGTTTTCGGTTTTGTAGGTAACTCCTGAACCACTAGTAAAGGTTGCACTTTATTGGTCGCTATTTTCCTCTGGGAAGGGAGGCCAATGGGGAGGGGTGGGGGTTGAGGACAAGGAGCACACACTTCCAACTGAAATATAACTCTTAAACCAGGAGCCGCTCATACACTTCTGCAAAATTAGCTAATTCATGAAAGTGGTATATTCCTGACCGGACTCGCGTCTTGTTTTGGCATCGAAACATTTACACCTTAAGACTATTTAGAATTAGGCCTACACAGTGATGTTGATGACTAGTGCCTCAAATTTTCTTTGTTTGTTTGTTTGTTTGTTTCAGTTTCCATCTGATATGATCAGATATGATATAATATGATCTGATGATCACCGCATGGATATCCCATATTCAGCTGCACTGGCCGGGACCACTTCACTGTGTTACAATCATGCACGCTAAATGAATGAAGCGGGATCCTTTACGTGCATGACTTGTGACTCTCTCACACACGGACCTCGATCTTTATGTCATATCTATGGAAGAGAGTGTTTTGCCCCCTAATTAGGGAGGGGACAGCATATATGATTACACGGTATGATTTCATGGCAAGGAGATGCATGGTTTCATAAAACTTTACCTTGGATCTGTAACGCCCACGTTTCAATGAAATAATAATGGCGTCACGCACATTAACAAAAACGAAAACAAAAACGGAAAGAACTTGAAAGGGGAAAAAACTGGCGCCGTGCAGTAATCTCTCTCTCTCTCTCTCTCTCTCTCTCTCTCTATATATATATATATATATATATATATATATATATATATAGGCCTATATGTTGATGCTGCATTCGAAAGTGGTGGAGCATCAATAATATTAGTTTTTTCCAAAAGAGCAGGATTAAACATTGATGCCCGTTTATGAAAACTTACCATTGCATTTAGCGTTTCATTATTTGTTTTGTTTGAGGGAATCAGATAAAGCTATGACAGTCATCCAAGTAATGCATAGATACGTATCATACAGGAGTTGCAGGCAGCAGAATGCTGACCCCGCCAAGATAAATCTAGACATTATATTTTCTGAACCTATCGACTCCATATCGATCGCTCTTGTCTGTATCGATTTAAATTCAGATTCATATATTAGTATTGTCGGCAACATCGTCCCCAGTGTGTCGTCACACGCCAGTTTGAAATCGTTTTATAGCCAGCTCTCCGCACAGTGTCTTTCTTTCATGAAATACACCGCTAGTGAACAAGTGAGAATAGGCGAGAGGAAGGCCATCATTCAATTTAGACTAATGGAAAGAAGAGAGCCTCATATCCCCCCCCCCCTCGAATTGACGCAATGCAATTAAGCTAATGCGCACGAGTACTATTGATATTCTTTCGTATTAGCTCCATGCTACATCCTGTTATCCAGGAGCGGGAAAAACGCTGTTTTGAACCAGACTATAAGAGAGATTCAAAAGTTTGTTTCCATGTCGATGAATGATAGATTGTTCACATAAATTGGCTCCCAATCGGAATTTCTGCGACTCTTTTGTTCAATATCTAGTCTAATTTCTACCGCCGTTTCAAAGCTAAAATATTGATCCCCAAACCATTGAAATCAAACTGCTAAAAGTCAACGAATAAAGGATATAAATGGGAGGATGTAATATTCACGTGGCAGAAGTAAAGCGTGACCGCACGCATTTCCCTCATTTGTATTGTAATGAGGAGCACAAAATTAATGAATTTTCCAAGCGCTGCCAGGTTTCTGTGCTGGAAAGTTACAGACATTGTGTAGAAGATACTAGAGAACTTTCTAACGCCATTTTTATTATTATGGTTATAATCATATCAGCACCACTACACGTATACTGTCCTTCACCAAAGCATCAGTGGCAGAGCTTGTTATAGTATAACATGGAGGCATAGTGGGTATAAGAGAGCGCTTCCTAGCTATGCTAGTGATGTTAAAAGAACTAAATCTTTGATTTTCTTTTATTGTGATGATGATTTAGCACTTAAAGGGGATGGCTAGATATAAAAAAGTGCTAATAATAAAAGGCGACATGCCACAACTTTATTAGGATCTCTTTGTTTCACCTTGTTTTTGGGTATCTCAGCCATTTGAAAACCGATTTTCATCGAATAAACTTTTGATACCCCTTAGAACTGCATGCTCTTTGACCTCTCATAGAGTGGTTTCTGAATATCTCGCAAAACGTTAAAAGCTAAATCCTCACCTTGACCAGAACTGTACACACCCTTTATATAAGATTACTGAATCACATGCAAATAAAGAACATTCAATAAGAATATATGTATGGATCTTTCAAAGGCATTTAATACAACAGATCGTGATTCGATTTGAAATCAGTGATATTTCTAAAAGATATGGAGTTCACACTCTTAATTTCATATTATTAGCGAATGATACTAATATTTTTACACTCATACTGTGCCCATGAGGACATTGACACACTGATTAAAGTAACACGGAAACACACACAAAAAAGTTCTCAATGGTTTATGTGCAATAGATTGTTCCTGAACGTTTCCAAACCAAATTTTATACGTTTTGAACATGTTGGGTTTTTTTTTTCACAAACCAATAATGATACTGAGAAATATTTGTACTTAGGGACTGCCTTTGATTTAAATGAGATCCACAGATTTCTTAGAAATTTACTCCAACTAATTTGGAATGGTTATTTTCACAATATTCACACATCCATTTAAGAACAAAACGGGTATTTTACACCGACTGAAAAAACGCTGTATCTACAATCTCCTTATCATTAGTATTCACTACAACCATATAAAGCTTTGATGCTATCTTTTATTTCATTCTGCAAAATTTCTTGGGCTCAACTATGATAAATCCATTTTTATTCTTCAGAAATGTATACTTTGATCATCACTAAAGCTTCTTATTCATCCCTTGCGATCCACTGTTTTATCATACAGAGCATTAAAGATTAAAGATATTCATATTTTCACGCTGCTGTCTTTATGCAAGAATACCTACTGTATGTAATCACCTTCATAAATTTTTTGACGATTTTATTCGTCACTGCAAATTCTGCAGTCAATTCATATGTCACGTGCCCGAATACCATCTCAAAACTCAAGAATCATCATGGCCCAATATTATTCAGAACATTATCCGGGAAAGATGTCTGGAATTCTTTGCCTCCAAATTTAAAACGGAGTACCTCGTTAAATGTTTTAAATAGAAAACCTCATAACCCAGCATTTTTATACACATAAATAAACTCATACCGTTGGTTCCCATTGTTATTTTATTCTGAACAATGAACAATGAGTAAAAAGGCCATGATGTTTTATTACGTTTTCCACATTACATCAATATGCCTAGTATGTACATATGAAGAGCTTGCTTCCAAAAGGCGCTTAATCCATCATTTTTCAATGGATTTAGTGCCTATTGGAAGCAAGCTCTTCATATAATACATATATAATATACACAGTCAAGCTCTGTTGATGAAGATGGTTCCATGCATCTCCAATCATATATTACTATTTTTTTTAATCTATCCGAAGTGCTCCCCCTGCTAAAGTGTGTCTTATCTTCAATTTGACATTGGTTCATATTTCTATTTCTCTCTATGCGATTTCCCTAAACTATATACTAGGTATTGTGCATTGATATTGTATGATACATATTTCATTTCATTTCACACATGCGTGTTCACATGCATGTTTTTTTTTTATTTTCATTTCCAATCAAACACAGGTAATACACTTTGACATGATTACATATATTGGAACATAATAATACACATTGGTTCTTAAAAGAACTTCATGGAAATGAAAATTGAGGGGCTGCTAAAAAGCGAACTTGTAGATTGCAGTCCCCTCACTTACGTTACATTACTACAATACATGACTTTATAACACAATACAACGATACATGTACCGTACAAGCTAATCATTGAAAGTATACAGTTTTCATTCAATCGAATCGGATGGTTACATGAAGTATACGCTTTCACATGTATACACATACACATACACATACACACACACATACACACATACACACACACACACACACACTTACGCATACACACGCACGTACACACATGCGCATACGCACACACACGCACGTATACACACATGTTTGCATCCACATACATTGTGCACACACAGAAGAGAGTAGGGAGGGAGATGCCCATACTGAAGTGTTAAATTTTATTATTATTATTGTATACTAGTATTGGAAATGAAACGCAAAACCAAAACTGAAGTGAAGTGAAGTGAAGTGAAAGCAATCGTTTCCTTTGTTACGCTGTCACAATCGAGTTCAAAGTTGCATTGTCAAATGTTATAAATGGATCTTCTCTTTCTAACTGATATTATCTATCTATGCGCCTACGTTAATAGTTAAAACGGCCACTGATCGAACATAGGATTTTATAAACTTTCGGAAAAAGGAATGCAAACTGTTGCACAACCCACCACTGACAGTTGCGGATCCATAAGGGGAGGCGCCTTTACAAAATCACATGGGGAGGGGGGGGGGGGGCGCACCGCCCCCCATATGATTTTGTAAGGCGTCTCCCCTTATGGATCCGCAACTGTCAGTGGTGGGTCGTGCAACAGCGCCCGGTGCGCCCCCTCTGGATCTGCCACTGACTGAAAAGAATGACCATAATCTTTAGAAAGGTGTAACTCAAAGCCATTTTCTAACCGTATAAATTATTTTATAGTCAGAAAATATTAATGACATTCATATCGACTGAATTTCGTTAACTTATTTTCAATTGCTGGTTACACAAAAACAAAATCGAAGCTATCTGGTAAAAGCGAATGCTGCGAAAAACGCTCTTTATTGATGGGAGAAATAAAGAGCATAACAATCTCAATAAAAAAGATAAGGAAAGTTCATTTGCCAATGTGATATATCAATGGATCAGGAGTATACTTTATTTCGAATGATTTGTAGAGATAAAAAGGGGGATTTATCAATCTAGATAAAGATCATTTCATGGTATCTGTAAATACACGTACACATCGATACACACAAACACACACACACACACACACACTTTTTCAAATGATATTTTTATTCGAATTCTCTTTGATGTCACCATCGTTTTCACAAAAAAAGCGAATACAAACATTCACCTTGATCAACGTGATGAAAACGGGAAAAATTTTCCTTAAAGGGATCGTACAGTTTTGGTTGAGACCTAATTTCAGGTTTCTAACATTTTTGGTGAGATAATGAGAAACCTCTTATGAAATATGAAAGAGCATGTAATTCTATGAGGAATTCAACGTTTATTTGATGAAAATTGGTTTTGAAATGGCTGAGATATCCAAAAAAGAGCGATTCTGATAAAGTGTGGGACCCACACTTTTATACGATCGCTTTGTTTTACTTTGTTTTTGGATGTTTCAGTCATTCCAAACCCGATCTTCATCAAATAAACTTTGAATTCCTCTTAAAATAGTATGCTCTCAGGGGCGGATCCAGGAATTCTGTAAAGGGGGGGGGGGGCGTGACTAATATTTCTGGTTTCACTCTAAATATGAAAATGTCGGGTTAAGCAAATAGCATGGAAAAGAGCGGGAAAAAATCCCTAAATGCACACGGATTGCACCTGTATATCAACAAATGCCGAAAAACAAGCCGTTATGGACCCCATCACTCCACAAAGATGGCGCCACCAAACGAGGTTATGTGGTAACTCGTTGTCATGGTAACGCGGATTCGTGCTATCTGATCTAGAAAGGAGATTGAAACTGAAAGTCTTGCATCAGCAGAGCCCAGTCCGTTCATCGTAATTACAATAATGGTGACGCACCTCCACTTGAGCGAAATAATTAACAGCAATTTCGCCAAGCATCTGAACTCCGAAGACTGGGGCAGTGTAGGAGTGCATAAGAAACAGATTCGATAATGACGTTCAGAGATACTTTCGAGAGCATTCATTATCATATCACTACCCCCCCCCCCCCCCCTGTGCGCCGTCTATGCCCGTGTATAGCTGTTCACAATACGATATAATTACATTGGAAATGGTCGGAGTTACGAGCACACCCGAACTAGGTTTATAGGACAGCACGACATCCTTAGAGGAAAAATCGAAGTCTTTTCATTGCACGAGTGACAGCCATGTAATACAATACTTCTATTTGTCGTAACTGACCCACATCACTACTCGTTATAGGTCTCTAGTATAAATATTGGACACACTCACGCGACTAGAGCTCATAACAATTGAATATTTTTCCAATTATTGTTGAGATGTACTTAATGGACCCTCATTAATTTCTATATATTTCTTGGCCTGAAGCTTTTGGAGATAATAACATCTCTGCTGCGCATTTTAAGATCACAAAACATTTCCCACTCTCCTCCATGTTAATCGCACAGCAAAGGCGTCGCTCCGCCATGATATTTTCAATATCTTACTTGCTTTTGAAAAAGGAAAGCTATAAAAGATGTTTTCTAATCGATTAAGAAGGTACATACTGCAAGAATCAAATTTTGCATGTCGCACGATGGCGTGCATCGTTATTTTTGCATCATTATTTTGAGTCACTACTTAATGAAAACAAAAAGACACATAACAGTATGAGCTTTGGTAAACACAGTCATACATGATTCTATACCATAAGAAGTTGGCAACGTTTACAACCCCGGAAAAAACAAACCCAACAACACACACACGGGCACATTAAAGGGATCGTACAGTTTTGGTTGAGACCTAATTTCATGTTTCTAACAGTTTTTGGTGAGATAATGAGAAACCTCTTATGAAATATGAAAGCATGTAATTCTATGAGGAATTCAATGTTTATTTGATGAAAATTGGTTTTGAAATGGCTGAGATATCCAGAAAAGGGTTATTCTAATAAAGTGTGGGACCCACACTTTATTACGATCGCTTTGTTTTACTTTGTTTTCGGATGTTTCAGTCATTCAAAACCCGATTTTCATCAAATAAACTTTCAATTCCTCTTGAAATGGTATGCTCTGTACTATATCATAAGTGTTGATCTTAGTTGGATATCAAAGTTTGCATTTTTCAGTCACATGTCATTATTAATTCTCATTGTTTTGAAGGCTTCACTGTCCATATTGCTACCTTAAATCGACACAGAAGATTGTTTGGTATTTCTTATAGGATGTAAAAGGTCTGGAACATGCAACCTTCATGATTTCAGAAACGCCAGTGGGCAGGGGTAAGGGTGATGATCAAAGAACAGTGCTTAAACCACGAGATCATAATTATGTCCACCAACACATTTACATTGTACGTACATATAACCACAATAAGACATACGTTGTAGTCCTTGAAGTTGTATGCGCACGTGTGTGTGTGTGTGTGTGTGTGTGTGTGTGTGTGTGTGTGTGTGCGTGTGCGTGTGCGTGTGTGTGAGTGTGCGTGTTTGCTTCTGTGCGTGGAGTGGAAGAAACACACGTTTTACTACCAAGCAATATCCCATATTACAGGAACCCGCAAGTTTTGAGTGGACGCAATCGATGCGATTGAGCATTTACACATTGATTCTTAATTCTTTATTTATTCAGTTTTACAACTATCATTTTCTTTCTGGAGATGGAAAATTTGGAAGGGAGTAGTGCTAGGCAGGGAAAAGAATTGGTAAATTTGAGCATTACTACGGAGAGCAATTGTATCTCACTCAGATTATAACGAAGAACGAATACTGCATATACCCACAACAAGTTTGGCAAATTTTACCGGACGGTTCGCAATTTCCAGCTAATTACAGTCCAAGTTGAGCCTCGATTGCTCGTTTTGTGTCACATTGCTTCAGTCGGCAATTCATCATCTATGACGTCATCACTCTGGTTTAAGTGAGTGCTGTCAGTACATCTGTAATGGATCCATTTGTCATACCCCCGGAATCTATATAACTTTGGGAGATTAATATTCTAACATGGCATATCAATGACTGTTGCACTGAATGCGAAGAATATGATTAAGTATTTTTGTATCAGTAACTTAGATGTCCTAAGACAGTCGTTGTCTACACTACACGTTCTCCCCTCCCCCATAAAAACTCCCTGCAAGACACCCCAGCATATCAAACAAACAAACAAACAAACAAACAACAAACAAACAAAATCACCAACAACGACAATAATGCATCTGCAACCATGTGAAAAGCTAATGATACATGTACTACATGTACAAGACTTTGAGGAAACAGCTGTAATGAAACATTGTTGTTTTTTTTTCTTTTTATATAGTGGAGAAGTACGTACTACACAATTTGTAATTTCGTTCTTTAGGTTGAGACCACTGGTTGTTTGATGACAAATACTTACGATCAGGCTCGCTTTGACCACAGAGATCGTTATGAGAGGGACTACCAGTGTTTGATTATGATCGAAACGCGCCGCCACTGTGACAACACGGCAACCATCTACCCAGTGATTACATATTGATAGGATCGCTGCAGTGCAAACATCGAGTGTATTTGGCAATGACATTTAAAAGAATACTAGTAGCTGGTACTAAGTAATGAATTTCTGCGACTGGGAACGAAACCCGCAAAGAGTAGAAAAACACAACTCATTAAACTCTGGGCAAGGCCTGCAAAGGCAAATACAAGCAAGTAGAAGTAATTTCAGAGCCAGAAGCTTTTTGCCTGACACTGATATGTCTGTTCATATGGTAGCGTCGATCAAGGCATTTTTCCCCTGTCCCTTTACATTAATGACATTTGAATCAATGTATAATAATTTACCCATTATGTGTACAGAGTAATAATATATCTGATGAATAATGCAAAATCAAACAGCAGATGTCAAATGAATGAATGTACATAAAATTATATAATGAACGTTGCAACTGATTGACAAATTGCCTTACATCGATGTAAATAAGCACTGAATTGATCAGTGTTTTAGTAGTAGCCATGATAAAAAATCATGGGCGTATATACTCGAGTATGATTGTACGCCCATGATTTTTTATCATGGCTACTACTAAAACACTGATCAATTCAGTGCTTATTTACGTCGATGTAGGGCAATTTGTCAATCAGTATAAGTTGCAATGAAAACATCTGGACGGAAGAATTTCATGAATTTGAATATAATGACCGTATTATAAACAATGGATGCAAAATTTAAAGAAAGAAAAGTTACATGATCAATATGTGAATGTGATACCGGCCTTTAACACAAATGCAAAAAAAAAAAAAAAAAAAGCGAGCTGGGGAGATTTCATCACCTCACAGCTCTCAAAGTCACGTTTTGAAGATGATGCAGCGTTTACAACTCTATACAACCTGATTCACCCACATTGCTTGGTTACTGTGCATAACCAATAATTATCGAGCAATTGAAAGGACATTTGGATATTCGAGGTCTAGCATATTTTCATTGCACTCAACACAGAACTTGCAGATTGAAGCCGTTGCAGTTCTGATAGAAATCTTTGAGTTCAAGCAAAATCCAAGCAGATTTTAAACTCATGCACTGACATACAGCCTTTCAACGAATGCACTGAAATATAAAATAAGTCGAAATTTCAATTTAGTGTTGGCGTATATGCAGGAGTTGTGTTTAAGTGGAAAATGACGGACTTCTTATAATATAGAAAAATTTTCTGATGACCAGATAAATAAAATGACCTGTTATATCCTATCTCTATGCTAGTCATCCCTCCCTCATATTTTCCTATATGTTATGTATTATGTACGAGGGCTGCATGCAAATCAAGCAATGCTTAAGCTGTAGCCCTTCTGTATTATTCATTGCATCGCTGATATGTTTTGTTGTACATTTTAAAGGCAATGAAGAAACTATATTGCTGTATATTGTAAAGGCAATGAAGAAACTTACTTTGTTAACAACTAATGTTTATGTATATGTATGACACCAACAATGCATACAATACGTTTGTATATATCTGCATGTGCAATGATATAATGCAGGAACCAATAAATGAATTCAAAGCACATGCACATAGTTACAATTGAATTAAATTCAATTTATTTGATTTTCCTCTGCCACAGAAAATGATATCAGAAAATTGCAGATGACCTCGAGTAGACAATTGGTA
The DNA here is from genome assembly GCF_964275005.1 of Diadema setosum. NCBI lineage: Eukaryota > Metazoa > Echinodermata > Echinoidea > Diadematoida > Diadematidae > Diadema > Diadema setosum. The sequence continues at coordinate 6,628,083 of NC_092705.1, read as the reverse complement.
ATTAACGAATTAAAAGCATGTGTATATAGTTTCAAATCATACTTGTTACTATTCCATGGTCTAAGGAAAAAAAAAAGAGGGGCCCACTGAAAAGCAGAGCTTGTATACTGTGGACAACTCATACAATCGACTCAAGAACTTACTGAAGGAAAATATAAAGTTATTCAAAACATGACAGACATTACAGGACAGACAGGGCAGAAAAAACCCAAACAAACATAAAAAACACTAATACCATGAATACAAAAGCACAGTAACATGACATGACTGTGTAATGCCTACAAGCTGCTATTGAGGAATCGGAACAATCAAAGGCCGGTGATCAAGAAAGTGGCTTGAATAGCTGGTCTTTCAGCTCAGCTTTAAAGCTGTGCTGATGAAATTCATCAACTGGGGCCTATGACATTGGGTTTTATAGGTTTTCCCCGGCCAATTTCGCACTTTTTTCAGTCCAATTCCTAATTGGTGCATTCAATTTAGCACAATTTAGCCTAGACGGCATGTTCGGTATTTCAATTTTATAATCTTTTCATTCAAATTCATTTTGGAGCATTCAAATTACCTATTACATCATTCGAATCAGCACTTTTTCAGTTCAAATTCGTAAGACAAGCACCATTTCGCAAATCGTTCATTCAATTTAGCACGATATAGTCACGTGATCACGTATACGCTGCGCTCGTTCATTCGAATTCATTCTTGGGCATCCAATTTCGCATTTACTGCAGTCAATTTAGCAGACACGTTTATGCTTTTATTCTGATATCACCTTTGCAACAGTACTTTCAAAATATGTGTATGTGTTTATAATGTTCGATAGCATTATTTCATTCACAGATACATTAATCTTAAGTTTGTTTTGTCAATAATTGGGAGAAAGAGGTTTCAATTGACATCGAGATTATTTCTTTCATCTGCATGTTTCATTATTTTCACTTGGTGGGTGCTAGATTACGTTAATTATCATTAGGAATAAATAATATAGAAGCGAATAAAGAATATAATAATAAAAGTTCTTGGATCAGCTCTAGCCATCAATTTGTCAAGGTTATTACCCTCATATGCTTTTATGATTCTTTCCCTGTCTTCTTAAGAGATACGCCTGTACTAACTCGTGCTGCCATGACTGGACATAAGAAAGTGAAGTGAATCTATGGTATAACTGGTGCAAGCATGGCATGTATAGTTCTAATATCATGTATGAAAGAACAACAAACAGAACAACAAACTTGAGTTATTTAGGGTCAAAGATACCTTAACTACATACTTAACAGTGTGTGGATGAAACAAAAATTCACATTGAAATACATATAAATCACGGTTCTCGCCTTTTCAAAATAGAAATAACATTACGCCAATTTGAATGAACATATTTGGAATTTGACTGCCCATACGCGAAATTGAATGACTGAAATACCATTTTCGGCAGTGCTGGCGAATTTGAATGACTGAAGAGCACGTGCCAATTTGAATGCCCGTTTTACGAATTCGAAAGGCACATGTGCGAATTTCATTGACCGGAATGCTAAATTGAACGAACAAGTTGCAATTTTGAATGACAGAATGTGCAGTGACTAGGATTTTCGCTAAATTGAATGAACCTTTTATCAAATGGACTGACAAAAGTGCGAAATTGGCCGGGAAAACCTATATTATGAATAATTTAGAAACACTGCCCTGGTAAGACTCAAGCACACACACACACACACACACACACACACACACACACAATCCAACTTAAAGATACTGTGGACCATTGGGAGCAGTGATTTAAAATTTTTTTCGAGATATCACATTTGATAAATAATTATGTATAAGTTAGTTGTATCACAAAACATTCTACCATGTAAAATTGTTGCAATAAAACCTAAGATAATAAGAGATATCACTATTTTTCTCAATACACCAGAACTAAAACATTTTTATTAAAACTTTTTTTTCACATTTTGTTTATCTAACAAGACTTAAAATTAATTATACTGATTTGAATTTTTACGTTGGTTGTTTCTATCCCTATAACTCACAATTAACAACTATTTTGAGAGAACTTCAAATTTTAAGCCTGGGTATATAAATGTATTATGAGCGACTTGCGAAATGAATCGTTCCTGGTTTCTGATACCACCATCCAATCAGCAAATAGACAGATAATGATAATAAAGTCAAATAGAAAAAAAAGAGAAGAGAGTTAACAAATAAGCACATGCAATTCTATCCCTATAACTCACAATTAACAACTATTTTGAGAGAACTTCAAATTTTAAGCCTGGGTATATAAATGTATTATGAGCGACTTGCGAAATGAATCGTTCCTGGTTTCTGATACCACCATCCAATCAGCAAATAGACAGATAATGATAATAAAGTCAAATAGAAAAAAAAGAGAAGAGAGTTAACAAATAAGCACATGCAATTTTCATTGATTTGTAAGCTCAGCGTACATCCAGCGTACATCAAACCCTTCCATTATTCTGTTGTCATAGCAACTGTCCTGTCAAGCATGACCTTTACCTTGAAAACATAATTGTAAAAAGCCATAGTTATAAATTTTGTGTGCTTAGCAATTTGCGTTTTGTCATAGAAATGCTCTTATTCCTCCAACGACATTTTCTGTAAAGGCATAGGCATATACAGTATACCATAGCAACCATCGTGTTTTGTGGGAATTATTACTTTGGATGACCAAGATGTTCATAGCAAACGAAACTGAAACTTAAAATTTATATACTTAGACACTTCTGTTATGTATTTACATTATTTCATCATAAATATATGTTGATTTCTGGAATTTCAAGAGGTTACCATTTATCATTTCCATCACCTTAACATGCTTCATGTTACCATCCGATTCGATTGAATGAAAACTGTATACTTCCAATGATTAGCTTGTACGGTACATGTATCGTTGTATTGTGTTATAAAGCCATGTATAATTAATGTATTGCAGTAATGTAACGTAAGTGAGGGAACTGCACTATACAAGTTCGCTTTTTAGCAGCCCCTCAATTTTCATTTCCATGAAGTTCTTTTAACAACCAACATGTATTATTATGTTCTAAGATATGTAATCATTTGAAGTGTATTACTTGTGTATATTGATTGGAAATGAAAATAAAAAACATGCATGTGAACATGCATGTGTGAAATGAAATGAAATGAAACGTCTAAGATTTCGATTGAATTTGAAAGGGTAACTTTAAGTCCAAAAATTTAATCCTTTTTGACACATTTGATACTTTAAAGGGTGAAATGTATATCATTTTTTCAAAATCATAATTTGTTACCACTGCAGTGAAGAAGAGTGAGAAGATGTCAGAGAATGACCAGGACTTAAATTGCGACTGAATTAGTGATTCGAAACCCACAAATTTAGTAACATTTGTTACATTTTAGTTTTACCTAATGGGAAATGGGACTATAGGACTTTAATTGCAATGGAAAGGGTAGGTCTAAATCTGTACATTCAGTCATTTTGAATGTAAGATTAAAAAGACTTCGTTAACATGGTAACGGAAGACGTCAGAATTCTGAAGGGCTCAATATCCACATCTGCTTAGAATATATCAGTCTACATGACGTGTGCATGCCGAATTTGGTGCTTTTAGACACATTTTGAACAATATTTTTCAATACGCCTATGGACTAACACTTAATCACCCTTTGACTATCTTGTCAAAAATTGAAGTGGACAACATGCCATGCCGTCTATTTGATTATATTTCCTTTTAAATGACAATGATGTGGAATGTGATTAGAAATAAAAATACTATGTAAAGAAAAAGATCTATCGCTTTCTCCTTTACTAAACACTGTGCAACCAAAACATCTCAAGGAATAAATAAGAATTTGTGAATACGGACTTAAAATAATGCTCTTGCCATACCAAACTTTCTTCCTCATCGACTTGTTTCCCTTAGAATAAAGAAATAATAATACTTTATATCCACAACTGATAGTCTTCTTCCTGCCTCCCAGAAATAAAGATTTGAGTCTCGAATCATTTGTCTGGCAGTGGGACAACCACACGGCTCACCAATGGGTACATGAAGTATTAGTATTTGCTCACCATGAATACCTTCTTCCAACTCTCATATAAATCACAAGTCCAGGAATACGAATCTCTTCGATTACTGTCTTATCTTTTACCCGATGCTCGATTATAGTATGATCATGTGCGCGTCTTGATTTCTGTTTTTGTTTTTGTTTTTTAGATTGAAAAGATTTTGAAAAAATATCTGGTACCGGATTATCTCTATTTTCACTTTCACATAGATTTCTAATAGTTTAGTTTAGTTTAGTTTAGTTTAGTTTAGTTTAGTTCAGTTCAGTTATGTCATGTTGTTGTGCCTTTGTTCTTTGTTCCGTTCTGTCTTAAATATTTTTGTGTTATGTATTTGTAATTAGAGTAAGTATTTTTGAAAAAAACTCTGGAGTGGTTCACAATATACAAGCATTGCTTTTTAGTGGACCTCTTAGTTCTCTTTTCCTCTCTGAACATAACTTTTTATGTATATATGCTTATGATCTAATTTCTGACTTACTCTGTGTTATGTTTTGTTGGAAAAAAATGAGCATGAAAAATAAATGAATGAATAAATGAATGAAGGAATTTTCATTTCATGCTTAACCCAACAGCATGTTTCTTTTGAGGAACAACGTTGACTTAGCAGTAACGTCTATTTATACCGTGCAAGTAGTAGCTCTCTCTCTCTCTCTCTAATATATGTATATATATATTAATATATATATATATATATATACATATATAATGATACTACGGTGGATAGTTTAGTTTTGTTAAGTGTAGTTGAGTTGAGTTGACTTGAGTTGAGTTTATACACGGATTAAAGCCTGCTTTCAGCTGGGCCACTGTTTTTCAGGAAGGCCGTGTTTTACAATTAAAGCAACAAAGTAACAGAGCGTACACATAGTGAAATTGCAAACATATACACTCTAAAAACATCCGGGTCAGAACTGACCCGTAAAGGGTCCGTTGGGGTCACACTCCGTTCCAGGTCAAAAATGACTTGGAATTTGGTCATGAAGACCCGAAATGGGGTGACCTTGACCCGATTCATGACTCTGAATGGGGTCATATCTGACCCCATTCATTGTCATTTCTGAGCCCGAACGGAGTTTGACCCCCAACGGACCATTTCCGGGTCAGTTCTGACCTGGATGTTTTTAGAGTGTACTATATGATACATAATAAACGACATCCACGGAGCAAGTTGCAAAAAAAAAAAATATATTTGCAAACATGGAAAGAAAATAGTATACAAATGATGCACAGGATAGAGTGCGTTAGTGGAGGCGTAGCGCACTCGAGGGTATTTACAATTGTGAAACATGCACGAGGCGAAGCCGAGTGCATGTTGCACTACATTGTAAATACCCGAGAGTGAGCTGCGTCTCCACTAACGCCACGAAATAACCCTGTGCATCATTTGTTTTATAAAATGGGTCGAAAACTAACAACATTTTTCACGTACCTTTGTGGATCAAGATGTCCAAAGATGTTCGTCCCAAACACGTCGCACTCGGAAATCCCGCACATATAAGTACTGTACGTATTAAAGAGTATACGTACGCCACACATGTTATGCGCACAAGAAAGGCCGGCCGAGGCAGCCCGAACTAGAAGTTGTTTACAAGATTGACAGCGCGTATAGTAGCGCGCGACGCACTTGTAACAACTGATTGAGTGCGCACTGCTAGTGCAAACATTGTGACGTCGGCCGTGGATGTTAGTGAGAAATTGATACAAGCCCACGTGACTCATTTCAGCGCTTCCAATTGGCTACATTCTTGAACCCATTTTATAAATGTAATTATTCACATTCATGAAATTCTTCCGTCGAGGTGTTTTCATCGCAACTGATTGACAAATTGCCCTACATCGACGTAAATACGCACTGAATTGATCAGTGTTTTGGTAGTAGCCATGATAAAAAAAAAAAAAAAAATGTAGGTTCGAACATACGCCCATGATTTTCCTTTTTTTCATCATGACTACTACTAAAACACTGATGAATTCAGTGTTTATTTAGGTCGATGTATGGCAATTTGCCATTCAGTTGCAATAAAAACCCATATATACTTGTACGGACACGTTAACTTTTGATGCTACTAATATTTTATTCGGTCGTTGACGTCTTGTTCCCTAGACATAGAAAACTAGTATTTCAGTCGAAATCCGTTGCGGCTTTTGTTTTCTCTCTCCGGTAAATCACATGAAGAGCTGCAAAAGCACAAAGTAATTAATAATTCAGTTTCCTGACTCATTATTCTGCTCACAATCTCAGCATGATTAGCAAGCAGTTTTGTAGTTGTCGTTGTTATAGTTGTTATAGTTGTTTTTAATCCTGCTCATGAACAGCCAATCATATCAAACCTTCCCACGCAAATTCATGTCCCCGGTATTCATTCTCAAGCACGCTTTATATACCACCACACATCAGTGCACATGATACGTTAGGCTGTGGTATGGTATATGATTTGGTTCGGGTTTTCTTCTGGCTGTAATAGGCCCTATATACATGTATAATTATATGCTCATTCTCCGTCCAGGTACATTGTGTAGGCCTAAGGTAATACTTGTACATGGCAACAAAAGTATATTATACAAGGAGAGTATAAAGCATACAAAGCAATGCAGATTTTTCCTCCCTTACTCGAAATGCCCTCATTTCAATTAGCTATTGGTCGCTTCTTGCTGCACAATATGCCGAAAACCTGTAATAGCCATTATTGTGCATTCCAAACTACATAATCTACAATAATCATGTTTTATTCTGACAGCAAATGAAAACTCGGTCAGAGTCATTGTTCACCTTTAGTTTACATTATATAGATATACAACTCTATCTCATTTTCCTTATTACTCAAATCTTGTCTGAATTTTCTTCTTAACTCTCTGATTTCTTTATTTACAACCACTGATTATTCGGGGCTTACAGCTATACGAGCTTGTTTTATGAAGGTCCCATCGTATTTTTCTATCATTCGTACAACCCGAAACGTATATTTCGATATTGGCCAGTAATCATTGAAATTATCATAAAGTTCGAACAACAACATTTTACAGTCCCATAGCCATGATTGTAAAGGCATGCTATTTACCTAAATTATTCAATCTCTCAACCATTTCCTTCTTCTTCTTTTTTAAAGATTTAGATGCATGTTAGTGCTATAAAATGATATTTTCTGTCTTTTATGTATTAAGCTACCTCAGACTATCATATTGGAAAGAGATCTATAGATTTGAAACTGGGCTCTTGTGGTAGGTTTGAAATTCTGGTCCATAACATGTTGCAATATGTACTTCGGACAGGGGCATTGGATTAAACATTATGATATCCATTATTTTTGGCATATATTTATGGTATTTGGAACCAAATCATTGTCCCAAATGGGATATTTTTTCAACATTTTCTTCTTATGTCGCATTTACGAAGTTTGTATATGATATCATTACATATGAAAATATGTATACGGTATATCATTATAATAATACACACACACACACACACACACACACACACACACATATATATATATATATATATATATATATATATATATATATACATATATATATATATATATATATATATATATATATAAGTGTGAGTCGTGTGTCTTCAGCTAATGATGAACCCATGGGTCGTCGCATCTTTTTGGAGTGTGTATGTAAACGAGAGTGTGTGTGTGCAGATGTTTAGTCACACGTACACTGTATTTGTAAATGCTTATATTCTATATGCTTGTTTGTGATTGTATATCTGCAAGTTATATCATGCAAGATCGATGCATATACACTCCCACCTGTGCAATATTATTCCCTGCCGTCACATTATAATACACTCATTCCCGGTTAAGAACGCTACTTATGTGCTCTTTTTGAGTGTACCTATGTTCCGCTTATTCATACATACACTCCTTGATTTAATTACTATTATGATTTCATGAATTGCCGTTATTGTTTATATTATGGTTGCCTGCTTTGACATGCGCGAGGAGTTTCACATGTGTGATTGTGCGCACACATCCGTATCCATTGTGTGTGTGCAGATGTTTAGTCATACGTACACTGTATTTGTAAATGTTTATATTTTGTATGCTTGTTTGTGATTGTGTATCTGCATGTTATATTATGCAAGATTGATGCATATATTCACCCCCACCTGTGTGTAATTATTCCCTGCCGTCTCTGCCTCCTTCACTGTAGTTATCAGTTCCGCTATAGTTTTGATCATCATTATTATTTTCTATTTGTGTATATGATATCCATGTTTTGTATCTTGTCCCCAGTCTTGACAAAGGGCAGGAAGCCCGAAAGCTTGAGTAAACTCACTTGTGAGGATTAAGCAACGTCTACCGCCTATATATATATATATATATATATATATATATATATATATATATATATATATATATATGGACTTGTTGGTGTGATTATATTATGCTTTCTAGAAGTGCTCATATAAGTATGTCAACTATTCATCTATACTTTGTCGACAACGTGTATGATCAGTCATACGGAAAAAATGTTGAATCATTACATTCTTTGTTGTTGTTGTTGTTGTTGTCGATTTCTTTTTCTGTCATGTGTGTGCCATATAGACATGGAAACCGAAGACAATGAGAGACACATTTATATGTGCCACATCGTTTGTTACAATAAGCATGTTAGGTCATTATACACGTACGCACTTCTATGATTCATTGTTATGGAGTGACAGCTTAATGAAATATTGTCGCTTTACACTGAGACGCCTTAAGCAATCTTTGCAACATTGGTTCGGAAAGTCGGACGAACAAAAATAGTTAAAAAAACAAACAAACTCAAACGCTAAACATTTACAGCCGTTGTTACACTCCTCGAAAAAAAAAACAACATTTGATTTGAATGAAGTTCTGGTGTATATAACCTCATAATCGTCCTGGTTTATATGCTTACGTGTCGAAATGACATTGGAGAGAAAACGTAAGGAACGCAAAAACTTTTCACTGTTGGAGACCCCGTGTACACCAAACAGCAATCCGAGCTTGTTGTAAATGGTAATGCGAGACTGTCCCGAGGCCCAACAATTGCCCAATATGGGACTACTTCTCGAGGTAATCTCTTCCAAGCCGCGGACAAGCCGTACATTCTTCTTGCTAGAAAACGGTTGTAGGGGCTCAATGTAATTATACTCTATTCTTTGACAATTTAGAGTTAGATATTTTGAAGCTGCAGCTCCCGGTAACCTGCCGTTTTATATTTCGCTGATATTTCATCTCCGCGAAAATCTCTTTCACCTTAAAATAATAGTTCAATCCCTATCGAACTTATTTTGTTTTATGTCAGTATAGGGTAAGAATTCTATATCATCGCTTTGACGTTTAGAACATAACATTAGCATTGATACATGAATGAATTGAGTAAGTAGTATCACATTAAATGAAAAAAAAATACTGTTCATAATGCAGATTGAGAAATTCAAATTCGACCGAAGCCTGCTTGATTTCTCAGTGCAAACGCACAATCCGTGCCGACCCACGACACAGCGTAGGCGTTTATTGTACGCAGGGTTTGAATGAATTCTTTTTAATGTGTTATGTTTCCATTATAGCACTAAGTATTGCATTGCCATTAAGTATCTAAGGTGTCAGATTAACCGTTACGGTAAAAGTTACAACTTCATCATTGATGTGCTCAGACAGAATGTTGTAATTGCGCATCGTCCTTTTAACTCACTTTGGACATTCTTCTTGTCCGACGTTTTGTGATTCGCATATTTTCAAGCGAATGTATGTGATTTCCAGTGTTCAGTGACGGATGTCATGCTGGACATAACTAAAACATTTTAGGCACAAAAAAAAAACCAATAAAAATTTCATTGATAAGCTGTCACTATGTTTTCCAAAGTTTCAAAATTTCTTACTCCATTTCGCTCAAACGCGCCAACAGGAAAATAATTGTTCGTTTCTTTTAGATTAATGCCACTGATACATCTCTTTGAGTCAACAAATTATCTCGCACAGAATTCAAGGCAATTAATTCATAAGAATCCTAAATTCTGTTCTTTTCCTGGTTTATCCTTTCTCCAGAACATCATAAAAACGAGTTCACGTATATAGAACGTGTGCATATTAAAGGAATGTGACAAAATCAAAAGGTAAAACATCATTCAGAGAGTAAACGGCACATATAAAGAGTTTCGGAGAACTGCCCTTTTTTAGGTTGACTGAAAGATAGATTTGTTCCACACTGGATTCAAAGGTATGTGCTCCCCCCCCCCCCCCCGAACTCTAACAGAATTATCAACACATAACAACACAAATATTATATGACCAGATTGTCCAGATAACAGTGAGCTTTAGGAGTGGACTCCAAACAATACTCGGCGTCCCCCCCCCCCCCCACCCTCTCTCTCTCTCTCTTACTCTCATCCCAGTTCCGAATTCACTCTTGGGCCTCTGCGACAAACACCCTTTTTTTTGGGGGGGGGGGGGAAGAGAAATCAGCGGTTAAGAGTATACACACAAATGTCCCTTCCAACAATGTTTGATCAATGCATTCTCATCGTTCAACGAGATATGGTGCTTATTACTATACCAAGATCCAATTCAATACGACACTTTAATTTCCCATCGTCTATAAAGGAAATGTGACGAAAATGTGTTCATCTGCAACCATCCAAGGTGCAGCACAATGTTTATGCTGTTCAAATTCACAGTCAAAGCAAGAAGCGTCAGTGAAAAAATGGCAATTTGAGTTACCGATTACATTTTCAGAAACACAACAAGCTGACGTTTATTCTGTGTGCACGAATGACAACGCATTGTGATTTGTCAATCATGTGGGTTATGACAATGGAAAAGATTTGAGGTACTTATTACTTGGTTACTAAACTTAAAGAAACATCTTCCTTTTTCAGGGACTTACCGTCGGTATTTCCATCCAAGCCACAAGTACTGTCGCTACAAACAAGTAGCTCCAAAGAAACGGCGGGAAAAGTCCAGCCATTTTGACCATGGGTGGTGCCAAGAATGTGATAAGAAGAAAACAGGAATGTAACTCCTCGAGCGGGGGAGATTACGCTCGGTATTGTTAACGTTGATGATGTTGTCAGTGGCGCGGTTGTTTTACAGGTGACGATTGCTTACAACAGTCCGTAATTTTGAAGCAGCATCGCAATGCTTGACACAGTGTTTAGTCTAACAAATCACTGATATCTGGTCATACTCGACTTTGATCGCCTACAACAGGTAATTTTGTCATAAAGTGATGCCACCGCTTGACTAGATGAGTAGCGCCCGGCTTTCAGCTTGATGAAGTTGACAGAGCGCAAGGTATATAGAATGAAATATTCATGAACTCTCCGTACAGAAGGCCAGAATCACCGCGATCTGGACGAATCAACTTTCCAACGCATAGGTCATTTTGCCCAGCAGATGAAGATGACCAACTATCGACATTGCGTGCCGCGCTGTATAGGCAAAATTGAGTATGTTATTAATGGGTTGCTCGCTGAAATGAGCGGAGACAAAAAGACAAAGGTTGTGTGGAGAGTGGCTTTTGGTAGCCCGTTAATCGAGAAAAACGCGGCGAGATCCGGAGCACGATGTAATTACGACACCACAGACATGCGCCTTTGTCTCACCTCGTCACGTGACCAATGCAGACGAACCCACTTCTTGCTGTCTGAGACGCGAAGTAGTGTTGAATAACGTCCACCACCTTAATATAGACGTTGTAATAATTGGAAGGGAAATAATGTGTACATCTCATTCATTGGATACAAAACCGCAGCCTTCTTATTTCACCTCACTATAATTGCTTGTTCGACAGACTGGGATTGACCCCCCCCCCCTCCC